>NC_083282.1:89518976-90187902 GCF_963506605.1 Zootoca vivipara
GAGTCTCTTCCAGTTCCCCCTGGAGATGCTGGGGTTTGAACCTGGGACCTTTTGCATGCAAAGCAGATGCTCTACCGCTGAGCTAAGGTTCCTTCCCCGTGTCTGAGTCCTTTCATTCTGGATCAGTAGGATATACAAGAGGCCACACACTCAAAGTGGATTTCCTGGAATTCCCCAGGAAGAGAAAACCACAATGTGAGCCTGCTATGGGGGTGTGGCTTTTGGTTATTTCATTGCAGTCCTGCATGGGAGGCCTGGACAGGTCCAAGAGATCATTCTCTGCTCCTCAGCAAACTATAATTCCCAAGGTCCTTTAGGGGAAGCTGTAAAGTGGTATAAAACTGCCATGTAGATAAGACCAATGCAACCTAACAGATAATGGTTGCCCAGAGCTTCATCTACTTATTTGAGTGTGCAATGTCATCAAAGAAGAAGAAGAAGAGTTTGGATTTGATATCCCACTTTATCACTACCCGAAGGAGTCTCAAAGCGGCTAACAATCTCCTTTCCCCTCCTCCCCCACAACAGACACCCTGTGAGGTGGGTGGGGCTGAGAGACTTCAGAGAAGTGTGACTAGCCCAAGGTCACCCAGCAGCTGCATGTGGAGGAGCGGAGACGCGAACCCGGTTCCCCAGATTATGAGTCTACCGCTCTTAACCACTACACCACACTGGCTCTCAAAGTACAGTGGCTGGTTGGAGGCTTGAAAGGATGAGGGGGGATAGCTTCAAACAGGGATGACCTCAGGAAGCACTTGCTCTCTGGAGATTTCCTGAGAAGTGATCACCTTAGACAGTAAGGGGAATTCTCTAAGTTGCTTTTGTCCTTAGCATCCGCTCTACATCACTGGAGATAGAAGCCTCTGCCTCCATCTTCTTGCTTCCTTGCTCACCGAGTATTGGCCATCAAGGCCTTGTAAATGATCATAATAGACCAGGCATGCCCAAGTTTTTACTCCTGAGCAGGTGCAGCCCAACAGGCTTGCAAAGTGGCTTGCCAGAGGGTTAATAGTCTTTCTGTTTATGCTGACTTCCTGGAAGGTTGCCGAGTGACTGGCAAGCCACAATTCGCAGCTGGAGGACTCGACTGAATAAATCATGGTGGTGACCTAGGGGTCAAATGTTTTGTGAGCCTGAGCTGATGAGGTGGTGGCATTCTCATCATATTTAAAGTCTCTGGATTGAAGAGCAATATCGACAACCCAATGGGCCTCCAGACCCTAGAGTCTCCAAGTGGGCTGGGAACTCCCCTTGTCTAAAACTGTGGAAAGCCACTGCCACTCAGTGTCAACAGTGCTGAGGAAGAACGGACCATTGTCTAACTCTGTAGAATGCACCTTCCACCAACTGGTAGGGCAGCATAACTGAAGATAAGCCACAGTAATGTCTGGTCCAGCTGGGCCAAGGCAGCTACAGCCAGTTCTGGTCAGGACCTTGGACAGAGCACTGCGAGAAAGCAGGCTGGAGCATTCTCACACCAATGGAAAGCGAAGCTGTTGCTCCTGCGTCAAGGCTTTCTGAAGACTGATGGAAGGAATCCTGCTGTTCCCTCCACCCTCTGTGAGAAGCTGTGCCCCCAAAAGGGCCACGGCCTTATTCTGCAGCGATTACCTGCTACAGTTGTGTGTGTGTGGTGCAGGGTGTGGTGCAGGGACTCACAAACATGGGTCTTCTGAATCTGAGGAGGATGTCAAAGCAATGTCCTCTGGCCTGGAATGGCTGTGGGTGGAGGGAAATTGATTCGTCAAAAGGTGCCTGCTCCCCATCCTGAGTGTTGGGGAACATAGAATTATAGAGAAATTCCTTCCAGTAGCACCTTAGAGACCAACTAAGTTTGTCATTGGTGTGAGCTTTCATGTGCATGCCTTACCTTCCAAGTCCCGGACTGCAGAATCCGGGACCGGCAGCCGTGTGACACCGGAAGATGCGTCGATGTAACTTCCAGTGTCGCTTTGCCCTTCTATGGGCACCAAAAATGGCCTCCGCCGGCTTCAAAAGTCGCTTCTACGCATGACCGGAAGTGCGTCGACTCAACTTCCGGTGTTGCTCCGCCCATCTATGGGCACCAAAAATGGCCGCCGCCGACACCGGAAGTCGCCTCTACGCACTTCCGGACATGCGAAGATGCGACTTTTGAAGCCGGTGGCGGCCATTTTTGGTGCCCATAGAAGGGCAAATCAGAAAGAAAAAAATGTCCGCCGGCAGGAGAAAATAACGGAGAAAAACAGGAGACGAAGTGATACGGGGGACCCCGGGAAAAGGTAAGTAAAAACGGGGGTTTCCTGGGGAAAACGGGGTACTTGGCAGCTATGGTGCATGCACACTTCTTCAGATACATGCACAGGAAAGCTCATACCAATGACAAACTTAGCTGGTCTCTAAGGTGCTACTGGAAGGAATTTTTTTATTTTGTTTCGACTACGGCAGACCAACATGGCTACCTACCTGTAAATAGAATTATAGAGTTGGCAGGGACCTCCGAGGGTCCTCTAGTCCAACCCCCTGCAATGCAAAAATCTTAACTAAAGCATCCATGACAGACAGCCATCAAACCTCTGCTTAAAAATCTCCAAGGAAGGGGAGTCCACCACCTCCCACACCATTAGCCTGGGATGGTGATAGAGAGGGGTTTATTTATGTTTTATTGACTTACAAAATGTACGAACTGCTTCTCCTCTTTAAAATGTTTTCATTCCCAGCCAAAATTTAAGTCCATGCATTTGCTCTCCCTCATTTCTCCTCACCCTCTATCTTCCTTCCCGTTATCTGTTTTATATTGTAAGCTCCTAAGGGCAGGGGCCGACTTTTATTTCATTTTCTGCTAATGAGGCTTTATCAAATGCCACGTAACATTAATGAGGCTGTATGCATAATGAACAATACAATTATTGTAATTGCAATAATTATGCACAACAATAATTTGTGAAGTGGCTTCCATTATTTATCATTATTATTTTAAAAGATCTTTAAAAATACTTATAATGGCATAAAACCAATATAACCACCTGAACACTGCACCTGGCAAACACAGTCTAATTAGAAGCTAATAATTGAAATCCTGGGGAAATTACATGAAAACCTTGTTTGTAACCTTGCAGGAAAAAACAAAACACAAAACTGTATTGGGGTGTTTCACTTAATACTCTGCTCATCTCGGCCTTGGTGAAATTCCACCCATGAGGTCAAGCACTAGACCAGAGAATGCCAGAGGTGCTTTGAATTTTTATTCTTCTGAAAATCAGAGTGGGAGAGGGGAGGGGAAAAAACCCCCTCCGTGTTTGGGATTTTGCCGGCGTGCTGGCACCATCTGCCTCTTCCCCGCTGTTCCTCTTTCACACCACAACTTTGTCTTCGCAGGCTTTCGTTAATATTTTACCAGGCATACCGAAACAAGATGCAAAAAATGTGTTTGACAGCAACCTTTTTCTTAAAACGATATAGCCCTGTTAATAAGGAAAGCTGTTCCTTTCTGCAAGGAATCTGCAATGCACGTGGCTCTTTCCTTGGGGGGTCTAAGCCATGCTGGTTGTTTCCTCTGTGTTATTATCCCCACAAAGCATACATACAAATCAAGGTCATTTTCCAGTCTCTCTCCTCCCCGTTTCCCCCACCCCACCCCACCCCCGCTCATCAACAGCTACGGTGCAACCATTCAATTATCCTCCACAAATGACTCACATCCACTACCTTGACCAACTAGCGACTAAATTAGACACACACACACACACACACACACACACACACACAAACCTAGTGTCAACATATGTTTGGCAAGGCCCCAACCCCAGAGCCAAAGACCAGGTGAAAACATTATTTTAAAAGACACAGAGTTCGCATAAAGTCTAATGGCAAGTCTATTATTATTATAGACATCAGGAACCAGAAGACAGAAAAACCAGTAGGAGAACACTTCAATCTCCCAGGACATTCTATACAAGATCTCAAAGTAGCTGTCTTACTACAAAAGAATTTCAGAAATAGACTGGAAAGAGAAGTTGCTGAATTGCAACTTATCACCAAGCTCAAAACCATGGAGGGACCTGGTTTGAACAGAGATATCGGATTCTTATCTCATTATACATGATAAGCGATCTTCAGCCATCTCAACCCTTGCTTTTTCATGCAAAACCATTTGCAGTCGTTTGCGGTCATCAACAGCTATCAGTCAGTCAATCACCCATTTCCACCACCCTTCTGAGTGATACCCCCTCCCCTCCCCACCCCCTCCCCACCCCTTCTCTACATAAGTGCCTGGAAACTTCCATTTCACTGTATCTGAAGAAGTGTGCATGCACACGAAAGCTCATACCAAAATAAAAACTTAGTTGGTCTTTAAGGTGCTACTGAAGGAATTTTTTTTAATTTATTTTACTTCGATCCAGACCAACACGGCTACCTACCTGTAACCATTATTATTATTATTATTATTATTATTATTATTATTATTATTATTATTATTATTATACCACCCTATACCTGGAGGTCTCAGGGCAGTTTACAGAATAAAATCAAAATTTAAAACCACAAAATATATAATCAAAATAAAAACAACCCAATAGCCCCCCCCAACCCACATTTTAAAAAGGCTTAGTGTATCGTAGCTGTCACATAATCATAGAATGGGATCGGATGTGACAATGGTCCATCTGCCTCAGTACTGTTTGCACTGGCTAGAGCAGGAGTAGGCAATCTAAGGCTCATGGGCCACAAGCAGCCCACGGGGGTCGTTTAACCGGCCCACAAGCCGCCCTGAACCGAGCCGCCCACTCAGAGAGTCCCTGCGCGATGCGCCAAGCTGGCACAGTGTGACGCGGTGACTTGCTTCCACGGTGCTAGAAATCATGTCTGCGCAGACGCAGACACCGGAAATTGTGGGTACATGCGCTCACACACATGCACAATCCGGCCCACAGAGGGATCTTTGCTGGAGTGAACCGGTCCAGGAGAGGTAAACCTTTCCGACCCCTGGGCTAGAGGCAGCTCTCCAGGAATCTCAGGTGGGAGCATTCTGCAGCCCTGTGTGGAGAGGCTGAGTACTGAACAAGGGACCTTCTGGTTATGTTTAGCTGGGAAAAGAGGAGACTGAGAGGCATAGGTGCCAACTCCCCAATTGAAAAATCCGGGATCGGAAGTCGCGCTGTGATCGGAAGTCACACTGCAGCCATTTTGGAACTGGGCAGAGCAGCACCGGAAGTCGCTTCTACGCATGCTCTGCCCATTTTCCAAAGTGGCGCCACCGCCAGAAATCGCTTCTGCGCATGTCCAGAGACTCTAGACATGCGCAGAAGGAGCCTTCCCGGGCTGGTAAGAATCTGGGGGATTGAAAGGGTTTTTTTTTTTAATCCGGGCTGCCAGCGGGAAACAGCTGGAAAAACGGGAGTTTCCCGGGGAATACGGGAGACTTGGCAGCTATGCTGAGAGGAGATATGATAGCCATCTTCAAATAGCTGAAGGGCTGCCCCATGGAAGATGGAGCAAGCTTGCTTTCTCATGCTCCAGAGGGTAGGACCCGAACCAATGGCTTCAAGTTACGACACAGGACATTCCTGTTTACATCAGGAAGAACTTTCTGAAAGTAACAGTGGAACGGTCTCCCTCGGGAGGTGGTAGACTCTCCTTCCTTTTCAGTAACAACAACAACAACAACAACAACAACAACAACAACAACAACAACAACAACAACAACAACTCTGGGTGGCTTACAACATATCCAAAAATGTAACAAAAACACCAGTCCTTAAAAACTTCCCTAAACAGGGCTGCCTTTGCCATGGAATTCTACTCATATCGATCCAGAGCAGCACTCCAATGTATAGTTAGCAGAGTAAAAACTCAAACACGTTGCAGGATTCCAAAAAAATAGACCAGAGGCAATTAATTTCATCCAGCAGAGCTTTACTGCTACTGAAGGCAAATGGTCACAAATCCAATACATTCAGGATTGGCACGGCCCATAAGAAATCCAGTTGCAGCAGACTTAACATAAACTTACAATAACTTATGTCTAAACCTCAATATTAAGCATACTATGGACAGAACACCACACCAGAAGGAAAAGAGATAGAAAGAGAAAGTGAAACCCAGGCTCCTTCTGGCCTTATTATCATAGTCAGCATAACCTTGACAGAAGAGATAACAGAACCAGTTTAAGCCAGCTGTACTCAGCTTCTCCGAAGGAACAACCCAAACACCATGAACCTTCTGCTTGTTTCTTTCACACAGAGAGGCTTCCAGAACCCTCTTGAATCAATTAGAATAGGAAAGATCATCAGATCAATACTTTCTGCAGTAAGAAATGCAAACAGACAGCCTTCGGATGTCTTCTAAAAGTCAGATAGTTGCTTATTTCCTTGACATCTGAAGGGAGGGCGTTCCACAGGGAGAGGGCCACTACCAAGAAGGCCCTCTGCCTGGTTTTAAGCAGAGGTTGGGATGGCCATCTGTCACGGATGCTTGAGCTGAGATTCCTGCATTGCTGGGGGGTTGGACTGGATGACCCTTCAGGTCCATTCCAACCCTACAATTCTGTGATTCTATGATTCCCTCCCCACCTCATCCTGCAGCAGCCAAACCTGGGAACCAGATGTTAGGAAACATGTGACTTTAACAAGGTTGTGACTCCATCCACAGCCCCATGTTTCCCACCATGCCTCACCGCTAGCTCAAAACTCATTCACATACTAGCAAGTTTCATGGGCTGGGCCATGGTTCAGTGGTAAAGCACCTGCAGTTTGAGGGAGTCTTTAGGGATGAGATGCTGCAAACATGAAAAGGGTTGAGCAGTTCCTTAACTGGTGCTTGCCTGATGCCGGTTCCTGCCTCCCAAAGCTATTCATTATTATTATTATTTTTAAAAAAGATAAAGGGCATCAGGGCTGCCTTGCAGATGTTTGCAAGGGATATGTATAATTTGCACTTCTACAAGTGCCACATAATGTTTGTTCCACATTTGTGAGACATACCTTCACTGGGCAGAAAGTATGCTTTGAACTCCTTGCCTATTGACATTCGTAAGATAACCTCTTTATATTGTTTTAGATGTTTGCTGAAACCTTTTATTATTATTTCATTAAGCCTACCCAGACATAGTTTTAGTAAGTCCAACTAAGATTTACTCAAAGTAGACCTATTGGAATTAATCTAGTGACTAAGCTAGTCATGTTCATTCATTTCAACAACCCCATTCACAGCAGGACAAGCACTGAATGCTGCCCAAATAATTTGTCTTTCTCTATTCGCTTTAAAAATCTTACTGAGTTTAATCTGTGTTTTGCTGACAATTATTTTAAGCACATTTTAATCGTTCTGTGGATTTTAGCCGAGTTTTGTCTATATTTTATCATGTGCTCTGCTTAGAGAGCTCTTTGATTAAGTGGTTTATTAATAATTTTAAACAAAACAAATAAACATGTAACAAGAGTTGGCTTCTAACAAGCAGGGATATAAAGCTGTCCTCTGTTGTTGGCTCTATGCAACTGATAATCGGATACATTTCTGAATAAGGAGATTCCATTTTCACCTATCATAGCTAACAGAAATTGATAACTCAGTTTTCTAATTTCTTTTTAAAAGCATCCGTGCTTGCTCAGCAACCACTACGACATCATGTGGCAAAGAATTACATACATTAACTCTTGTGTTTCGTGAGCAAGCACTTCCTTATTTCTATCCTGAAAATACAGCCAGTTTTCCATGATGACTTCTAGTAAAGGTAAAGGTAAAGGTAAAGGACCCCTGGAGGGTGACTATGGGATTGTGGCACTCATCTTGCTTTCAGGCCGAGGGACCTGGCGTTTGTCCGCAGACAGCTTTCCAGGTCATGTGGCCAAGCATGACTAAACTGCTTCTGGCGCAATGGGACAGCGTGACATAAACCAGAGCGCACAGAAACGCCATTTACCTTCCTGCCACGTTGTTGTTGTTGTTTAGTCGTTTAGTCGTGTCCGACTCTTTGTGACCCCATGGACCAGAGCACGCCAGGCACTCCTGTCTTCCGTTGCCTCCCGCAGTTTGGTCAAACTCATGTTCGTAGCTTCGAGAACACTGTCCAACCATCTCGTCCTCTGTCGTCCCCTTCTCCTTGTGCCCTCAATCTTTCCCAACATCAGGGTCTTTCCCAAGGATTCTTCTCTTCTCATGAGGTGGCCAAAGTATTGGTGACTTTGGCCACCTTCCTGCCACAGCAGTACCTATTTATCTGGTGTGCTTTTGAACTGCTAGGTTGGCAGGAGCTGGGACAGACCAACGGGAGCTCACACTGTCACGGGGATTCAAACCACCAACCTTCTGATCAGCAAGCCCAAGAGGCTCAGTGGTTTAGACCACAATGCAAGCCACGTCCCGTATGACTTCTAGTACAGTGATGAAGAACCTTTGGCTGTCTAGAAGTTGCTGGACTACAGCTCCCATGGCCTTGACCACTGGCCTGGGGCTGAGGGGAGTTGGACTCTAATAACATCTGGAGAGCTCAGGTTCCCTAACGCTGTTGTAGTACTGTGACAGAATCTCTCAGTTCACTCTTCCTGCACCATTCATAAATTTCCATCCCTCGCTTCCCCAGCTGTCCCTCCTCTCACTAAAAATCCCCAACCATTTAGCTTTTCTTCAAAAGGAAAGTGTTCCATCCCTTTGATCGTTTAAGTTCTCCCCATTCTTCCTTCCTTTTGCAGCTCTGTGATATTGTCTTTGAACTAGGGCGGCCACAAATGTACAAAGAATAAAACCAGGCCACACAGTGTACGTATCTATACAACAGCACTGATACTTGAGAGTTCATTTTCAGTCCAACCTCTACAAGGGGCGTAGATCAATTTGACCTGCGAGCCCATGATTCCTCCTCAAAACCACATGAGAAAATGCAATTTCTTCCTACATACAAATATATATATATGAAAGGCTGTCATCACACAGCCCTCATTGGGGAATTTGTAGTGTTCCATCACTACAAATGGGATTTGCATGAAGTCATGGTGGAGCGAAAGAGTAGGCAGGCTGAACAACTCCAGTGGCTGTGCCATGGAAGCGGCAATGGAAGGAATACAGAATATTTGGTGGTTCTGCAACCTGGGGCGCGGGTGGCGCTGTGGGTTAAACCACTGAGCCTAGGGCTTGCCAATAAGAAGGTCGGCAGTTCGAATCCCCGCGACAGGGTGAGCTCCCATTGCTCGGTCCCAGCTCCTGCCAACCTAGCAATTCGAAAGCACATCAAAGTGCAAGTAGATAAATAGGTAAATGGCGTCTCCGTGTACTGCTCTGGTTCGCCAGACGCAGCTTTGTCATGCTGGCCACATGACCTGGAAGCTGTACGCCAGCTCCCTTGGCCAATAATGCGAGATGAGCACCGCAACCCCAGAGTCGGTCACGAATGGACCTAATCAGGTGTCCCTTTACCTGCAGCCTTAATCTTTGTCACATGAGGCAACTGGGGGAATGGAAGAGGAACTAGTTCAAGCTTCTTCAACCTCAGCCCTCCAGATGTTTTGGCCTACAACTCCCATGATCCCTAGCTAGCAGGACCAGTGGTCAGGGATGATGGGAATTGTAGTCTCAAAACATCTGGAAAGGCGAGGTTGAGGAAGCCTCAACTAGTTTGAGTACAGTAAGGAAGGAGTAGCACTGAAAGAGGGAAATAGTTTTAAACCATGTCAGAAGTTGGAATAAAATGGGAGTGGGGACACTGAAGGGAAAATGGTGGTTTTAAACAACAGCAGAGGTTTGAGTAAGACAGGAACACCGAGAAGACAAAAAAAGATGATTTCAAACAATGGCAAATGGCAGAAGTTAGAGAGACACTGAGGGGTGTGTGTGCCAGTTTTGAGTACAGCATGAAGAGAGTTAGAAAAGGCTCGAAACAGGGGATGTGTATAAGGGAACTCGGTTGATGCATTCCACGTTCTGCCCGTCTAAAAGAGCAAATGAATGGAAGTGCAATATTCTACTGTGCATTTCATTTTAGCATAAACCTGCCTCTCTTCTAGTCCTCTAGTGGAGAAGAGGAGCAAGTGCCTTTCCTGCTGGAGATTTGGTGATGGCGGCTGAGTGTGATAGACTGATGAAGATAGGGGAGAAGAACAATGAGGTCTTTTCCCACCAACCATCTCTCTTGCAAGGTATGGGGCAAGAGGGGGAGAACGTCTGCGCTCCCATCTTGTTGGAGACCCAGCAGAAAGGAGTTCCCCCCTCTCCACAGAGCAGGGGAGGTAGGTCTGGGAAGAGACCTGTACACACTGTGTTACATTTTGCACCATAACATTCTGCCAACGCCATGTAACTTCACTCAGATGTAACCCTGCCCAGTTTTAGCAGGAGATTCCGTCTAAACATCAGGAAGAGCTTTCTGACAGTAAGAGCTGTTAGACGCTCGACCATTTTCATTCAGGAGCTGGTGGCCTCTTGTTTGTTGAAAGATTTCAAGCAGAGGTTGGGTGGCCATCTGTCCCGGATCCTTTAGCTGAGATTCCTGCATCATCCCAGGGCATTCTCTATAAGATCTCAACGTAGCTGTCTTATTACGAAAGAATTTCAGAAATAGACCGGAAAGAGAAGTTGCTGAATTGCAACTTATTACCAAACTTAAAACCATGGAAAGACCTGGTCTGAATAGAGACATTGGATTCTTATCTCATTATACACGATAAAGCTATTTTTAGACGTCTCACCCATTGCTTTTTCCTGCAAGACCAATTGCAGTCATTAACAGTCGTCCACAGGTTTCCCACACCTATCAGCCAATCACCCATTCCCAACACCTTTCTGAGTAATACCCCTCCCCACCCTCTCACTATATATAAGGGTCTGGTGACTTCGGTTTCAGTATATCTGAAGAAGTGTGCATGCATACGAAAGCTCATACCAATAACAAACTTAGTTGGTCTCTAAGGTGCTACTGGACCTTTTAAATTTTGTTTGGTGCTAACAAAGGCACTGTGGGCTGGTGAATGCGCTGAGAGCCATAAAGAAATGTATGGTTGCCCTTCCCCACTTCAGAAGAATGGACAAGACCTTCTATGCGCCCAGCAGGCAAATTATGTCAATTGCTCCATTTAGAAGATTTGCTTGTTGTTTTGTGCTGTTGGTAAGGGCCCATGTAATATCTTAAAAAGAGAGCTAACAGATGTCTCGGGCCTTTCTACTCTTATTAATGAGAGTATTGCAAGAATGGAAATGAGGTCACTCATGTTCAATAGTTCGTCAAAAAAAAAGTCTTCCACTTCTTAAAAGAGTTCCACTAATCCAAAACATGACAGATGTATGAGGCAGTTTTGTTTGGGCTGGGGGCTGGGGGAGGGTTTGAGATTAAAATCCCGTCTTTCTGATTTGCGCTTTCATTCGGCCTGATTAAAATAACATTGCATTCATTCATTTGTCTGTTGTTCTTGCTTTTATCATCTGCTTACTTCAAAATTAACAAACAAAGAAGAGGAGTGTGTGTGTGTGTGTGTGCGCGCACACACACACATACAAAATGGCCCCAGAATGGCCAGGAAGTTCACAAATCATAAAAGGCAAGGGGGGGGGGGACAACGACGACAAAAAACAAAGCCCAATTTCCAGCAACATAAAAAGGAAGACAAAAAGGGGAAATGGATAGAATACCAGAGACAGGTTAGCAACAAAGCTGGCTGCTTAAAAAGATAAAACAGAGACCCTTTCCCCCCCACAATATTTTCCATTTCAAAGTGTTTATTAATATATTCTGTCTGAAGCAAAAAAAAAAAAGTTCAATGAAATGCAAAGATCAAAGATACTTTAATTCAGGTGAAAATGATTCCCCTCCCTCCCTCCGGGTTTGATTTTTAGAAAAAGGGAAGCAGGAAAAGAGCGCTGTCATTTCATTATTCTCTTTAAAAAGAGATCTGTCAGCTGGCAGGAATAGTCTGAATAGGCGACAGGCTGCGCTGATTTTCCCCAAACGTAACATTTATTCATACGAAAACCACGAGAGAGACACTCCTGAGTCAATAGTTGGGCTTTCTGATAATTTTTCAGAGCAAGCATCAGTTTTGGTTGGGCTTGACTGAGAGACTTTCCAGGTGTGGGTGAGGGGAGGAAGTATTACTGGGTTCAGGAGCAGCCTCAGATCACAAGGAGTCCTTCAGCCTCAGGCAACATCCCTTCATTTTGAAAAGGAGAAATGCTTTGGCCTCAAGCTGGCCTGGGAGTCATCTGTGCTGGTTTGGGAAGCCTTTCGTAGACTAAGGCTTGTGGAAGAAAAAGGACTTTCTATATATTAAGAGCAATTGTGCTCAAAGGGTATGGGTTCGCCACACTGGTGTAGCGGGAGAGGATGACAAGTATGGTAGGAAGATTCAAGGACAATCAAAGGAACATTTAAACATTTCAGTACACTATACAGTAGTGTAGTACTGTGGCACCCCCCCCCCCAACGCTTCTCCAATGAAAACAGGGCCGTCCTAAGCAAAAGCAAGACATTCTGGGATGAAATCAGAAACAGGGACAGCTTCTATAAATCTGGGGCAGTCCCTGGAAAATAGGGACATTTGGAGGGATATATTTATATGAATATGATGAGAGCAAGGGCATCAAGTGATATTGAGGACAAATTACCTGGCAAAAGCAAGCTCACACCTCTCATTGAGTTTGTATACAGTGGTACCTTGGTTGTCAAACATAACCCGTTCCAGAAAGACAGTTCGACTTCCGAAACATTCAATAACCGAGGCGCAAAGGATGATCTCTAAAGTCAATGGAGGAAATGGGGGGGGGAGCAGGCACGTTCCGAGGCACGTTCAAAAATGGAAGCATTTTACTTCCAGGTTTTTAAAACGTTTGGCTTCCGAGACGCTCAAAAACCGAGGTACCACTGTACATACTTAAGGTACACATGTAAGAGACTCACTTATAATTATATTATGGGAATGGTGCATGTTCCTATATTAACTGCATTATTTTTATACTTTATAATACGATCCCATGATCATGTTGTAAAGTAGTTGTGTTCTGTGTTAGAAATCAATGACTGCTAGGAGTTGTTTCTTTTTGTTTCCCATTTTTAAAAAAAATCAATTTTAAAAAATGGTGCACCAGGAGCAATTTTTTATCTTATTACAGTGGAACCTCGGTTTATGACTACTCCCATTCACGACTACCTCCGTTTACAAACGCTGCAGACCCGGAAGTGTTTACATCCGGGTTCCGCGGCGTCAGATGTGCAGACGCGATCTGCGCAGCTCACACATGCACAGAAGCGATCTGCGCAGCGCATGTGTGCGCAGAAGCACTCTATCGGTGCTTCGTGCACATGCACAGAAGCATGCCTTCAGCGAGCGAATACCTCGGTGAGCGAACGCCTCCGTGGAACGGATTGCGTTCACAAACTGAGGTACCACTGTATCCGCAATTATGTTAAGGAGACTGGGTACAGGTCTGCCGCAACGCCTTCTGTTGGTGTTGGTACCCCACTTTCTTTTTGTCTGCCCCACCCCCACACTTTAAATAGGAGGACACCTCTCCACACATTAATTGGTGGGTGAAGCATGGAACTTTCTGTACTCGTAGAGGTTCCTCCCCGGACTTAGAAACCTGTATAATCGGGGTTATATATTTCACAGGCAACTTCCATGAGTACAGGAAGCGGCCCAATGTCAGAAACTTGCCTTTCCACCTATGAAGGACCTGGGTGGGGGAAGAGGTGATGTAGCTGGAAGCGCCCTCTGGGGTGGGGTGGGGGGAGAAATTAAAAGCGAGGCTGCCCAGTTTGCAGTTTCTGAAAAAATATGCAAAGCGAAACACAGCCATACATCTTCTTCAAATTTTGCGGTGCCGATGTACTCCAGCCAAATAATGCTTACAAAAAGCATGCATGGAAATGTGATGCGGAGAACTGAACTTAAGACTGGGGGGAAAAAATGAGAAAGGGAAAAACTGAAAATGTCAGATTCACTCGTCTGCGGCATCCTCAAACAGTTCTCCTTGCAAGTAATACCCGAATGCCCCAATATAGCTACTCTTAGGCTTATTTTCTTACTTATTTATTAAGTTTCTATACTGCTCTTCACCCGAGGACCACAGGGTGGTTTACAATATAAAAACACAAAAATACATGCCATGGTAACAAACAAAAATGTCCTACACTGCTTAGATACAGCAGCCGATAGGGACAAAGGGCCAAAACGCCATGTTGCATTAGAGCCATATCTGCTTACGTCTGTTTCAGAAGAACAACTACAAATGGGAGGGAGCCCAATCTAGACTGGGAAAGGAATGGTCTAAAGCTTTTATTTATTTTTAGCCTTTTCTCCCTGTCCTACCCCCGAATCAGAGATCCCCCTGTGGCTGCTCACTTAAGAGCACACATGTGAAAATAGGCAGATAGACACATTTTAATGTAGCATTTTGCAGGCAGCGTTTGCAAACCAGCTCCAGACATGGTTAGCTCAAAGCGAGCTGGTTGTGTCATGTGCCTTCAGAGCTGAGCATGCCTTGTAGGGGTATTCACACCAACGGAGCAGAAGCGAAAGTGAGGAGAAGTTACGGCCAGGGACCAAGGACACAGAGGAAAGATTGCTTTAGAAATCAGATCCTTGTGAATTCCGAAGCTGAAGTTACGTGATCTCTCTCCACCCCACTACACACAACCTGTTTGTGAAACAGTATTTGTGATCCACCAGATTTTGTAGTTCATTGGATGCAAGCACACTGTTTGTGGCTCTTTAAATGTACGCATGGGATGTGGGTGGCACTGTGGTCTAAACCACTGAGCCTCTTGGGCTTGCCGATCAGAAGGTTGGTGGTCTGTCCCAGCTCCTGCCAACCTAGCAGAAAGCATGGCCAAAAAAAGTGCAAGTAGATAAATAGGTACCACTCTGGCATTTCTTTGCGCTGCTCTGGTCTCGGTGTTCTGTTGTGCCAGAAGCGGCTTAGTCATGCTGGCCACATGACCTGGAAAATCTGTCTGCAGACAAATGCCAGCTCCCTTGGCCTGTAAAGCGAGATGAGCGCCACAACCCCAGAGTCGTCTGCGACTGGACTTAACTGTCAGGCGTCAGGGGTCCTTTACCTTTACCTTTTAAATGCACACAGACAAATAGAAGAAGACGCCTTCACCCCGGTATGGTTCTCTACCACACAGCCCAACAAGACAACGGCAAGAACCCACCAACAGTATACAAAGCAATCTGGCTAACCTGATCCAAAAACACATACCCCACTCTCACACAAAAACAAATCTCACTACAGCCAACCAAAGACAACTAACCACCCCCTAGCCCACCCCCAACCTCTCTCACCACCAAGGAAATACAACAATCAAACAGTAAGAGAACCTTTCGAGTGACACAATGGCACAAAACCCCACACATACACTAAGTAGAAGAATAGAAGCATTGCCACCCCACCCCACCCCACTCACCATTCCCCCCTCCACCTCTTTCCCCCTCTTTTCTTCCTAACCTAACACTGTATGCAACACTAATGTCTCACAACAAATGAAACTGATCTGTAGAAGACGCAACTTGAAAAAGAGACAATGCAAGTATTTTTGTAAACTAAGAAATCTTTAATAAACATATATTAAAATAACAACAACAAAGCCCATATTTATATATGGCCTCGGTCCAGTATACCTGAAGGAGTGTCTCCTCCCCCATCGTTCTGCCCGGACACTGAGATCTAGCACCGAGGGCCTTCTGGCGGTTCCCTCACTACGAGAAGCCAAGTTACAGGGAACCAGGCAGAGGGCCTTCTCGGTAGTGGCGCCCACCCTGTGGAATGCCCTCCCACCAGAGGTCAAAGAGAATAACAATGACCAGACCTTTAGAAGGCATCTTAAGGCAGCCCTGTTTAGGGAAGCTTTTAATGTTTGATGGATTTCTGTATTTTAATGTTTTTGTTGGAAGCCGCCCAGAGTGGCTGGGGGAACCCAGCCAGATGGGCGGGGTATAAATTATTATTATTATTATTATTATTATTATTATTATTATTATTATATGGGTACCTACTGAGAAGAGCTATAAAAAGCAACTGTATTTAAAGGTATTACTATTCCAGGACTGTTATCTTGAGACAGCAACCCCTATCTATAAGTTCAGCCATTCCAGTGCTTCCTTGCCGACTCTCTCCAGTCATACATAAAGCTCTTTGTATGAAACTGAGAATGGCACCCATCAGGGGCAACAGCTCTGTTACATTTTATATGATCACCTATCGGGGTGTCCCATTCTGTTTTGCCGCCTGAGGTGAAACAGGAAAGTGCCGTCCCAGCCACCCTCTGCCAAAACCTTGCTCGTGGCTTCCACTGAGATCTCACCTAAAGCCACTGCTGCTCTCCAACAGTGGGAGTAGGGACGGGGCACCCGCGGTAGCGCCAGCCCACAGAATTCCACCGCCCGAAGTGGCTGGCTAAATCCACCTCATCGGCGAACCAGCCCTGTCACTTATTCTGTAATGAGAGGGAGTTGAATTGAGATGGCCCTTTATCGTTCTGAGCCATTGGCAGGCAAGGAGACAATTTGACAGTGCGTGTCTGATGTGGCGCAAAAGCGTGTGTGTTTCTCGGCCAGTCAAGTCAGTCCTCTAAAAGATACCATTTTGGGGTACTAAAAGATACCACAGTGCTAGGATGCTCATTCCAGGCTTCACCCTTCACAAACGGCTTTGCACCTTTTGCAACACATTTCCCAGCTGCAAATGTACGGGCTGAGCAGGCAGGAAGCAATCACGCTTGCAGGCATTGCAATATCCCATGCAATATCATCCCAGTGCCCTCAATACCTTCGACGTCTACATCTGCACTCCAAAGCCTCTTAGCAATTTATTGCAGAAAGGTTTAAACTCTGATTATTATTCCTCTGCTTCTCGAAAAGTTTCCCTTGACATGGTCTGCACAGTTGAGGGTGTGTCACAAATTTCCTGCTGCTTGGAGTACCCCACTAACCACCCAAGGCCATGAACCAGGACCCTGTCAATCAACCTTAAATGCCAAACTATGCAAAAGCCCTAAAATAGTTTCAAAAAAAATGTAATCAGAGGGCATTTTGAAACAATATTTGGTATTTATTAACTGAAACAAGAAACCTAAGGGATGCAAAGCTGACCCCTCCCTTTCCCTGGTTTCTGCCTTTGGCTGTCCAGCCATCCCTCTAGCAATTAACAGAAACCTCTCACTTTACATCCCTGAGTAATAGGAAACTACTTTCTCCTCTGCTGATTTCACAGTTTCTGGGAAACCGTTCTGTTTATCGGGATGAGTTCATCTGTTTCCCACATTTACAAGGCTGCAGAAGGTTCTTCTTTCTTTACTGTAATTTGCCGGTGCAAAGTAATAGTGAATGTCCCTGCTGGTTTATTACTTTGGATCACAGAGTCCCGAGAGATGGTCATTGTGGCCAGCACTGGAGAGCATGTACTGACCGAAAAGAACCAAGATAAAGTCATTTACCCACTTTAGAGCAAGCCTCAAGCTAGTTCAGCAGAACAACGTAATCATTTCTGTGGAGGTCTTATTTATCACGCCTCTGAGTACTCAGCTTCTGATTGAAGGATTCCTATAGGCATCTGGCTGGCCTGATTGCAGACCCTCCAAGTGTTCCTCTTTTCCAGGGACAGTCCCGGATTTACAGAAGCTGTCCCAGTTTCTGATTTGATCCTGGAATGTCCCACTTTCCCTGAAAGGTAAAGGTAAAGGGACCCCTGACAATTAGGTCCAGTCACGGATGACTCTGGGGTTGTGGAGCTCATCTCGCTTTATTGGCAGAGGGAGCCGGCGTACAGCTTCCGGGTCATGTGGCCAGCATGACTAAGCACACAGAAATGCCGTTTACCTTCCCACCGGAGCAGTACCTATTTATCTACTTTCGAACTGCTAGGTTGGCAGGAGCTGGGACCAAACAATGGGAGCTCACCCCTTTGTGGGGATTCGAACTGCTGACCTTCTGATCGGCAAGCCCTAGGCTCCGTGGTTTAACCCACAGCGCCACCTGTGTCCCTTCCACTTTTCCTTAGGACATCTCTATTTCATCAGCGAAAATTTGGAGGGTATGGTAGGATGTCCCTATTTTTATTGGAGAAATGTTGGAGGGAATGGAGTTGTGCGGACCCCCCCCCCCCCCGGAGACAAGGAGATAAGTAACTATACAACCTTTAGAAGACATCTGAAGGCAGCCCTGTGTAGGGAAGTTTTTAAATGTTTAATGTTTAATTATATATGTTGGAAGCTGCCTAGAATGGCTAGGGCAACCCAATCAGGCAACCCAGCTTCTGCCAACCTAGCAGTTCGAAAGCATACAAGTGCAAGTAGATAAATAGGTACCGCTGCAGCGGGAAGGTAAACGGCGTTTCTGGTTTCCGTCACGGTGTTCCATTGCACCAGAAGCGGTTTCGTCCTGCTGGCCACATGACCCGGAAAGCTGTCTGTGGACAAATGCCGGCTCCCTCGGCCTGAAAAGCGAGATGAGCACCACACCACACCTCATAGTCGCCTTTGACGGGACTTAACCGTCCAGGGGTCCTTTACTTTTCACAAGTAAGAAAACTGTTGCTATTGTTGTGGAATAGGAGAAATGTTGGAGGGTATGTGATTGAGCAGAGCTTTCTCTATGTTCTTGCAGGCACTATGACCAGTGGGGAGTGTTTGAAGGGGGCCCTGTATGCTCTCTCTGTGGGATTTGGGGGTAAGGGGCAAGTTTGGAGGATGGGGAGCAGTCCTGGTTGCCACTACAACTTCTCCCCAAAGGAAGGAGTAGCTACCATACAGTTATATGGGATGAAGGAAAATTGTGCATTATTATTCCAAACCTGTCCCTTGGGATCCCAGCTACTGAGATGCAATCCCACACAATATCTGTCTATTTATCCAGTCTTTCAGATAGAAGAGCCCCCCAAAGTAGCTTACACAAGCATATATAAGGCATAGTAATAAACTGTGAAATAACAGCGAGAAAGAAATTTCGACAGCAGGGAGAGAAGTTAATACAATCCCAATGCTTTGCTGAATAGATAAATATTTGTATTTGCCTCTAGGCTAAAATAGAGGGAGACAGAGACATACCCAAGATTCTGTCTGGAGGAAGGCATTCCACAGCCTCGGTGCTGCAACTGAGAAGGCCCTGCAACAAACTGTGCCTCTAAAGGCCGAAGAACCCACAAAAAGCCACAGCTGATAATAATAATAATAATAATAATAATAATATATTATTTATACCCCGCCCAGCTGGCTGGGTTTCCCCAGCCACTCTGGGCGGCTTCCAACAGAAAAATGAAATAAAATAATCTACTAAACATTAAAACCCTCCCTAAACAGGGCTGCCTTCAGATGTCTTCTAAAAATCTGGTAGCTGTTTTTCTCCTTGACATGTGATGGGAGGGCGTTCCACAGGGCGGGCGCCACCACCAAGAAGGCCCATCATCCCTAGCTAACAGGACCAGTGATGGGGATTGTAGTCCCAAAACATCTGGAGGGCCAGGTTTGGCCATGCCTGCTATAAAGGATGCCACCTGTGTCCATCTTGTGTATCTGTAAATAAAATGCAATTCTCACAAAACACCAGGCTCTGGTAACCACTGCCCCTGGACTTCTGAGGCCTATGAAAATATCCAGAAAGCAAGAATAGCCTCTGCCAAACCAAGGCAAGCACACAACCATAGACTGCCCTTGTTCTTAAGCAGAATCAGTTCCTTCAAAACGGGTCTGGGGGGACCTGTCACCCTCCAGTTGTTGTTGAACTCCAAAACCTTCCAGATGTTGTTGAACTCCAAATCCCATCAGCCCCAGCCAGCATGGTCAATGGGCAGGGATGATGGGAGTTGTAGTCTACGAGCCCCTAGAGGGCCACAGGTTTCCCACTACTGCTCCAAAAGCACAGGGTATGCATTAAGTTTTCCTTCCTGAAAAGTCTACCGCTTTCATCTAGCTGCAAAAGCCAAGCTCTTGCCACTGGCTGCAATCCGTACTCTGCCAGCATTTCTCTCCAGGTCCCACCTGAAGAAGCAGGCTGGGCTCAACTGCTAGCAGCCAACAGCTCTCAAAAGCCAGTTGCAAACATCTTCCAGGAGTGAGTGCCCAGATTGACAAAGCACCTCCAGTCATCTAAATCAGCGAAAGTAGAGGAATACCTCATCTCTTCATCATCACACTGAGAGCCAGTGTGGTGTAGTGGAAGTCTCTCAGCTCCACTCACCTCACAGAGTGTTTGTTGTGGGGGAGGAATGGGAAAATTAGTGTGTCGTGGGGGACAAAACCAATGAACACGCACACTGGTGTTCGAAACTCAGTGCATGCCTTCAAGGGACTCTTCTGTGCATACTGAAATTCCTGTAGTAGTAACAGGGACGCTTGAGAGCTGGGGAGAGGCTTTCATATCACCCCCCAGGCATCCTTTTAAAATTGTTCCATCATCACAGCTTTATGCTGCATTATATAATTTACAGTAAGCTGTTTGGGGGATAATTTAGATTGAAAGTTGGGGTATAGGGGAAAAAAAACACCTAAAAATAATATTCACTGAAGTCAAACTGTTCAGAAAGGCACAGAAACTTAGAAATAACTCAACATAAGCAACATTTTCACATTGGTTTCCTAAGTACAGACATCCTTCTCTTATAGGAGCAGGACCAAAATCACACCACCGCTTTTTCTTTCTGTGGCTTCCAGCAAGTATTATTTAGAAACAATACTGCCTCCAGTCTTCCTTCAAAAGACTGGCGCATGAAGGGTGGGTCTATATTTAAAAGATATGGCTGGTATGGGGCACATCCCTCTCTGCTTTATTTCCCCCTCACACACACCTTATAAATAATTTGTGACCCAAGTTTGCAACTCAGTTATGACTGATCTGCTGATCTGTACATGCCTGGAAGCTGCAGAAAGGCCATAGCTCAGTGGTAGAACATTTGCTTTACACCCACAAGGTCACAGGTTCAATCCCTAGCATCACCAGGTGGGGCTGGGAATGTCCGCTGCCTGAAATCCTGGAGAAAGCAAAAAAACAAACCCTGGAGAGTCAGTGTAGACAATACTGACTGAGCCAGATGGACCAATGGGTCTGACTCAGTATAAGACCGCTTCCTATGTTCCCATGTTCACAGGATCATACAACATTGGTCCTAAAAGATCTACATTGATCTACAGTACGTTTCTGAGCACAATTCAAAGTGTTAGTGCTGACCTTTAAAGCCCTAAATGGCCTTGGCCCTGTATACCTGAAGGAGCATCTCCACCCCCATTGCTCAGCCCAGACACTGAGGTCCAGCTCTGAGCGCCTTCTGGCAGTTCCCTCCCTGAGAGAAGTGAGGTTACAGGGAACCAGGCAGAGGGCCGTCTTGGTGGTGGCGCCCTCCCTGTGGAACGCCCTCCCATCAGATGTGAAGGAAATAAACAACTACCTGACTTTTAGAAGACATCTGGAGGCAGCTCTGTTCAGGGAAGTTTCTAATGTTTAATTTCTTACTGTGGTTTATCATTTTTTTTTTGGAAGCTGAGTGGCAGGGGCAGTCAGATGGGTGGCATATAAGCAGCAGCAGCAACAACAATGTCTTTCTAAAGTATCATTGAGCTCATAGATCTAATAAGTGGAAGAGGTGCAAAGGTTCCCCCATCTTCCCTGGGCACATAACATCACATTGTGAAGCAAGTTCTATTAGATAAGACCATTGGCCATCCAGCTCAGAATTGGCGACAACTCTTTAGGGTTTAAGGCAGAGGTCCTATCTGGAGAAGAATGCATGATGAACAGCTGTGAACAGCTACCATGGAAAAGCAGGAAGAGGAGGTGGCAGGGAAACCACCTGCAGTGTGGCCTGTCATGCCCAAAAGCTAAAGTTAAGGTTCGACATATCTGAAGTGTCAATGAAAGACTATTTCTGTATGGGCAAGCACTTACCGGTCAGGGATAAATAAGACTTTATTGTGGTGGTATGTTTTTCAAATGTTTGCTTGTATATTTTAAATGTATTGTTTCATGCCTCTTATTTTTATGTAGTAATCTTATTTTTTTTATAAGGTTGCTACCCACTCGGGGTCCATGTGGAAGAAGTGAATTATCAATGTAATGAATAAATATAAATTCTGGGTTTTGATGTTTGCTTTATTCCCCCCTTTTTACAATGGGTTGTATTTCTGTGAACCTTCACCGGACAGGACAAGCTATAGCTTATGACCATTTCACACATTATGTAAAGGAAAATGGGCAACTCTCACTGCTACCCTGGGGCAGGGAGAAGGGAAAAATACAGACCAATAGCTCTGGCTCTGTGATGTTTATATGTATGTCGTGAAGATTTTCATCTTTGGGTTTTTGCAGATTGGCTTCAAACACCCAGTAGAAGAGCAGGCCTTTTTCCTGGTCACTTGACAACCCTCCTTAAAAACCAGGTTAATAGAAGCCAGTTCCTCTACATCAGGGGTGGCCAACTCCCAAGACACTGTGATCTACTCACAGAGTTAAAAACTGGCAGTGATCTACCCCTTTTGGGGGGTTCAGGTCAAAGTTGTTGAGCTTCTTTTTTCTTTAGGAAAGAAAGCCCTGGTTTTTGGGGTTCTGGTCAAAGTTCTTGGGCTTTTTTTAGGACTGAGGATGGCCCTGTTTTTGGGGGTGTAGGGCACACATGTTGAGCTTTTTCTAGGGGAGCAAAAGTTGTTGAGCTTCTTTGGGGGGAGCCAGTGATCTACCACAGATGTCCAGTGATCTACTGGTAGATCACGATCTACCTGTTGGACGTGCCTGCTCTACATCACTCATCTTAGCTTGCAGGTGATAGCTCCTTGCTTTTCACGAGATTTTCATCATGTCTAACTCAAGCCCCCCTCCCCTTGTCCATCCCCAATGCTAGTCAAGGTCTTCCTTTGCTACCTGATAGCCCCAGTGACTTCTGTTTCCACCAAGGCAACACTTTCACAGGATGAAAGAGTTGGTTCTGCAACACAGGATGCATCTGTACCATCCCTGACCTGTGACCATCCAGCCTCTGCTTGAAGACCTCCACTGATGGAGAACCCATCAACTGCCCAGGCACTCTGCTCTGCTGTCAAACATTAGAAAAATTCTAATCAGGTTTAACTGAATTCTGCTTCTCTGAAATTTCCAACCCTTCAGAGCAACACAGAACAAGTTTGCCCCATCTTCTTGGGTGAGACTGTTCTTCAGATCTTTGAAGTTTGCTGTCATAGGAATCTGCCTTATGCTGCTGCATCTAATTTAGGATTGTCCACACTGATTGCCAGTGGCATCTCCAGCCCTACTTGGAAATAGCAGGGATTGCGCCCACGACCTTCTGCATGCAAAGAAGATAATCTACCCTTGAGCTACGGTCCATCTTGTCTCCTAGTATTCCTAAAAAAACCACCCCTCTTAACTCAGCAGAGCTCTTATTATGCTCTGCCACAGAGCTATGGGCCTTTCCTGGTTAGCTTTGCAACCTTTGCTACTTTGCCAAATGGAGAAGAAATTGGTCTTTTAACACAACAAAGAGTCTTGTGACACCAGAAAAACTAGCATGTTTATTGTGGACTGCTTTGTTTTAGGCAGAGTCTACTATGTTATATGCAAGGTCACAATGAACCCCAACAGGCATGGGCAGCTTGAACTAAACATGCATCTTGGATGTTTTTTTTTGCTCCCAAGGTTTTGGTGTGTGGCAAAAATGGGACACCATGGGAAAGGGTTCCTTGCCTCAGAGGCCTGAAAGGAATATTTGGGAAAAAATGCCTGCTTTCACACCATAGTGACCTAGTTCCACCCCCTCCCCCAGTTGTGCCCTGCCTTGTAGACATGAGTCAGCTGAACATAGTTCAGTGGGAGAGCCCATGTTTTACATGCAGAACACCCCAGATTCAATCTGCCTGCATTTCCCATTAAAAGGATGACACAGAGGTAGCTTCCTTTGCCTGAGATCTGGAGAGCTACAGCCAGTCAGAGATGGTGGCCAGATGGACAAGTCTGTCATGGTCTAAGGCATCTCTCTCTGCTTGTGTGTCAGGCCATTCCCCTGCAAACCCCATCTCCGCGCAGCAGTTGCTGTGCCCTGGCTAAAAGCAGAGAATATGGGCTACAATGAAAACTGCACATCAACCATGAGCTCACTGAATGATGCACAAAATACATTTCTGCTTTTGAAATGTTGGCCACATGCTTAGCACCCTCTTCAGGTGTCCAGTGTAACTTGCCCACATCCTGGCCTCATGATGTTCTGTGGACTTTGCTGCAGATCATTGGTTTCTGCTGATGGAGCCATGGAGAGGTGAGGCAACATTATGTGAATGTGTTTTTTGATGAACTGGGTGGAGGGCCATGAGTCATGGGGATGGGTAGAGTGTGTGGGTGAATTCAGCAGCGCTTAGTTTGTTTTTGGTTGTTAGTTTGTTAATGTTGTTAACATAGGATTATGAGTGCTGTAATGCTTTGTGGATTTTATAGCATGACTTTTCTTGTGGTTGTGCTTTTCAATCTACTTTCCAAGTTGTCTTGTTTATAATGTTTTATAGAAGGTGGTTGTTTTACTGATGGTTTGTTGATAGTTTTATATAATTGATGTTGCAATTGTGATGTTATTTACTGTACGTAAGCCACTTTTTGACTCATGTGTAGCAAAGAAATATAAAATGAAATGAGTGTTGTGTTGTGACATCAGGACATTGGCCATTTCTCTGCCATGCGTCACACACAGCTTCTCTTTGCCATGTCAGTCCTGTGTTGACCTCAAACTCAAGCCGTTGCTCACAGCAATATATGAGAGAATACTGGCCAACCTTACTTGGTTGTTAAAAAGTAGGGTTGGGGAGCCGGTGGCTCTCAAGATTTTGTTAACTACAACTCTCAGCATCCCTGGTCAATTGCCATGCTGGTAGGGGCTGGTAGGAGTTGGAGTCCAGCAACATCTGGGGGGCAACATATTCTGGTTAGCTCCGTTGGTGAGAGCCTGGATAATGCCAAGGTTTCAGGTTCGATCCCAGTATGAGACAGCTGTATATTCCTACATGGGCTTCAGGGTCCCTTCTAATTCTACAATTCTATGATTCCAACCCCCGTTGTAAGGAATGCTGACATAATTTATGGAAAACACACCAGAAACTTGGAAAGGGATACCTAAGTTCTGAGCACAGTTAGCACCACTGTGTCATAGGGAATAGTATGTCAGTACTTGGCAATGGTTTAAATATTTGGTTTAAATATTGAAGAATCCCTTTGGAGAGAATTCCATTGGAGACATAATCCATTACTGGGTTCTCCTTGGCGATTAAGAGGAGGAGGAAAAATAACAACAATAAAAAACCTTAGCCACTTCCCAGGGGGATAAAATACAGTTCTTCTGCATGGCAGGATCTCACATGAGTGCTGTGTTAGCTTAGCTGCATTTCTGATTACTCTACATAATGCCTTGGTCCAGTTCCCCGGAAGGTCTGTCGAACAGCTAAAAGGTTACTAAAAAACCTTCACAGGAGATTAGCTGATGCTTAAACAACAAGCGAAAGCTCAGATGCACAGTGACTTTGGGAGCGTCCACGTGCCCATGCATTTTGGGAAAGTGTATTGTTGTGAGAAAAGGGGAAATGCTCCAGAATAGTCTCAGAAGCTATGCAGTCTTAGGAGCAGAAAAGTAAGCAATGTGTTCCTTTCAGTCTGATCCATGACCCAATTAAGCTAACGCTCTTGCATTTGAGCTGATCTCATCCCTCTTTTATCACATCTCATACTATTATTCATAAATAATAATGCCAAGGGCTGCGTCACTGCTTTATTTTCCTCGTTCTTGATTTTCTGGATTCTTGAGGCCAGTTCCCACATGCAAGGTCATTTGCACAATGGCTGCAGGTTCAGAAACGAGGCTTTGCCTGTGTGAATGGGCCTCCATGGACCAAACACTGTGGGCAGAACTTTTGTCTCAACGAGACTTTCATGGAAGAACTTCCCACTGAATTCTACCCTAAGTGAACAAGATGAGAGCTAATAAATAACAACAGAAAACCCACATTACTAACTGCAATACATAGCAAAATACCATGTAGATTTTGTGAGGTAGGGAAGAAGAGCCCCTCCCCCTCCCCCTTACACAAGTCAAGAGAGATGCTGCTGATTTTGGTCCATTTCTGACATCTCCCATTCCAACTTCCCATTCATTCATTCATTTTGCTATTTAAGCAACCGAACTTAAGGACAGTGGCAATATTGTGCACTCAAATAACTGCTCCACTGGCTTTTGCTATACCCCTATTTTCAGTGGCCAACTTGGACACATTTCCAATTGAGAACAAAATCAACTTGGTTCCATGCACTTGGCCTCAACTGAGTTGGGGAAGCAGCTCTTCTAAGTTCCTCCCTGATTCACATCTGTTCATATTATAGCAAAGGGTCCCCCATTAGGGAAGAAATGAGCTTACACTCAATCTCTATGACTTAAACTGCTTTGGGAGATCAGGCTGCTTTATCATCTCCTGCAAAAAGCAAGTAAATAAATGAATTCACAGCTAGTTAAAGTAAATAAATAAATGTATTCGTAATTAGCTAAAATTAGATGAGCAGCGAAAGGAGAAAAATGGAGAGACCTAGCCCTTCTGCCAGCTCCCTCTCCTTTCCCACTCCACATCCTCCTATCCATTGCAGAGGCCATGACTCCAAGCAGAGCAAGGGGAGGGACAAGACCTGCTGTCTCAAAACTGGCCTGGCTCCCCATTCTCCTGAACCAGAATAGCATTCAGGCTTGAAGGAGGAGATGAGGAAGGCTTTTCCTCCTCAACCCAGAAAGTAAGTTCAAGGTAGAGGAAGAGAAAAAGGTATGAGGTCTACACTCTTTCCTTACTTTCTCTTCTTTCCTAAATTTACCTTTCTTTCTTTCTTGGGAGGGAAGGGTAGTGTTGAAAACATATTGCCCCAGACCTATAAACCTGCTGCTCCTCTCAGGAGGTGGGGTCCCACTTATCAGAGGCTGTGGAAAGGTATTGATCCCCCAAGTGCAGCACGTAACTTTTCTCCTGGGAAATAATTGCTGCCACTTGTTTATATGACAGGATTAAAGGCATGCACAGGTTCCACAGGAGTGGGTGAGCTAGGATTCAAACCTGCCACCTGTCCCTACTGGTCCCACTGCTTTTGCCTCCTTTCAGCTGTGTCTACTGACTGGGAGCCATCGGGAACTGAGTCTGCCCCCATTTGCATTGCCCACCCCAGGTTCTGTTTCTTGGTCACACCTCAGCATGACAGAACATTAGGGAAGTGGGGCAGAATGTCAGGAGCTTAGATAGGAAGGTAAATAGATGGCTCTGACTCAAAGGAGTCATCCAATGAATACCCTCAAGTAACCACATGACGCCAGGATGACGTGGCAGGGGGGACTATTTTAATATCTGTTAACAAGCAAAGGCTCCGTGTGCGTGATCACGCTATGATTTTCCTGCCTAGAAAAGTTGCATTTTGTTCCATTGGAAGGGGACGGGGGAAGAGCATGTGATTCTGCCACAGAGTTGAATATTCACAGGCATGCAAGGGAATTAGAAGGAAACAAACCCTTATTGGTTTCTTCCAAGACGTTGCATCCCGGCTCCTTATGTGATATGCTATTTATACTGGTCTAAATATAGATATAGAGTTGATTAGTGAACCTTCAGCAAAAAAACAAACAAACAAAGCACACACACACACACACACCCTTCCCAGGGCTCTCCTGGGGTGAACAAACTGGCCTGCTTTCACAACTTTGATTCTTATTTTTGCTGGCCAGAGGCTAGCCTTCAGATGTTTATCTGTTCCTCTCCTGCAGACATATGAGATATACACACTCCTAGTACATGATCAACAACCTAGCAAAGCCAAAGGGAATAAAGCATGCTTAACAAAAGGCTAGCAGAAGGGGGAAAGTACTTTGCCAGCTGCATTTGTAGCTGTGATATATGCCAGTCTTTTTTTTCTTTCACAGGTTAGGCGAAGAGCAAAGCAGTCTTGTTTTCCCTGCTGAGTGTCCTGCAACCACCCCCCATTAATAATCTGCCTTCTGAGCAATATGCATGACCTTACAAAAGATATGTGCATAAAAACAAGCACCCAGCAATCTTTGTCTCCAGTTTCTGTGACCCCATCACAGCCATGACAACTCTTAAACTTTAATTCCTACAATGACCCCCTTCCTCTTCTCTCTCTCTCTCTCTCTCTCTCTCTCTCTCTCTCTCTCTCACACACACACACACACACACACACACATTCTCCTTCTTCTTTTGTCTGCCATTAATTAAAGTAGACATATGGAGGAAGCTGATAATAAGAACAGATGAGCCAATGAGAGAGAGAGAGAGAGAGAGAGAGAGGCTGCAATTATTGGAGAGACAGAGAACTTTGCCCAAAGTGGATCTCCAAGAAACCACAAGCAAATGGGACCCAGCCAGAGTGCAAGAACACAAAATTATAATACTTGTGTTGACAGCTGGTTGAGTCATACAGGAACCTTTTCCTCCCCCCCCCCCTGGCAGAGGTAGGAAATAGCTGTCACGAAAAACCGTGGGTCATTCCCCAGCTAGTCCAGCCTCCAGCTCAAAATGGGGAATTGTGATGAATGTGAAAATAAACAACCCTTCTCCAGTTCAACAATAGACCTCCCAATGGGAAACAAACAAATGGCTCAGAAACAGACAAAGGCCTCCCTTGCTAGTTTTGGTGTCATATCGTCATCTTCTGCTTTGTCAATCCGGTCCTTAAAAACTTCCATTAAATCCTATCTCCTAACAATTGATTAAGAGGTTGAGGTTGCAATCCTGTACTCACCCAGGATCAAGCCCCATCAAAACCAATGGGACTTATTTCTGAGAATTCATGCATAGGATTGCATTGTTAGACGTACATGGGAAAGTTATGGAAAAAGCTCTAAATGAAGCCCCAACTCCTAAATACTTCCTGCCCAATCTTATCATTTTACGGGGGTGGGGTGGGGGTAGAGCTGCCTGCAGTGAAATAATCAAACAATCCGAGCAATAAAAGCAATGAACAATGAAGTATAAGCAGTAAAAAGTCCCCTTTTTTCCTGGACATTATATACGTGGAAGGGAATATAAATTACACAGAAAGCCAGAGCCATAAACTAGTAAAACCAGCAAGCACTCCCCTAGTTGTTATTCTTAACGCTGCAAAGTAACTTGACTTCCTAAATGCCTGACACTTTTAAAACAGTCTCTTACTTTTAACCATACCCTGTTTTAGTTTTACCCTAGAGCATCAGGACAGAACAGTAAGGTATTCCACTTTTATCACTGATACAGGGAAGGGGGAAAAAGAATTGTGGAAAATAATGTATCTTAAAACATTTTCTAACAACAACAACGACAAATTATCTTCCTCCCGATTCGCACGAGATTGCCAGAAATGAGAAAGCAAGACTGTAGAACTGCTGCCTGCAACTTCAACCCGAAAACAGGGAATTTCAGTACCATGGACGGCGACAACTTTTCCCGGAGTGTGTCAAGTAAGGGAACGAACCAGACATTCGGGGCGGTTGCCTCTCCCTCCGCTCGCAATTTTCTCTCTCTTCCGCTTTGGGATCCCTCCCCCAGGTGAGCGATTATCAAAGTCCACAGACTAGTCTCTCTACTTTTTTTTTTTTAAGAAATGCTGAGAAACTTTAAAGGCAGCGAGCAAAAAAGAAAGAATATCTCGCCTTTCCACCCCCGTTGCCCTGTCTTCTTCTCTTCTCGCTCTTCCTGTCATCTTTCCACAATTGCAACGAGATCCAAAGCGCGCCCGCGAGAAAAACTCGGCCATCAAAGATCCAGGAATAGGAAAAAAAAAAACAATAAGCAAATAGGCCGTCAAATACAAAAAGACACCCCACCGCCATGGGCACGGTTTCTCCAAAGCGATCCCTACAGATCAGGACAACCTCTGGAACTATCCGGATATATATAATTTCCCCCCTCTCTTTCTCTTCTCAAACACACTCTTTCCCACCCTCCAGAAACCACCCGAAGAATATGACGAGGATTGCTTATTAATATTTTTTCTTCTTAAAAATCAACACATACACAGTTGATAAATATGTGCCTTTTGTCCGCGCAAACAAACAAACAAACAAACAACAGAGCATAACATTGACTTACCTTTGCTCACAGCCTATTGTCTGTCTCTTTTCAAAATGACATCACGGAAAGCAATCATGAAATTTACATGGGGTGGTGGGTGGGTGGAGATGGGGGGGAGCGGGAGAGTTGGAAGGTGGAGAGGTTGGGAAGGGGGGGGAGAGGTGGAGAGGAGAGAGAGCACTTGCTGAAAGCGGCCCCCCCTCCCCACTTCCTTACGCCGGGAACATGCGTGGAAGAAGGTTCGTAGCTTTCAATTAAAACCGCTGATAAGTCTTTAGTGTGTGAACTCTTTAAGCTCGCTAAAGGCAGTGTCTCACTTAATGATCGCTCTCATTAATGGGAATGGCGGGGGGGGGCGGTGGAAAGGAGGCGGCGGACGTGGATGGGGGGGCGCTCTTCTCCTTCCCTTTGTAAATACACTACCCATCAACCCTTTGGGCTTGCAATATATCTGTTTACTCTCCGAGGTGAAATAAATCTACAGTACAGGAAGGGGGGGGGGGGGGAGAAAGACATGGAGGTGCTGACTTTTTTTCCTTTGGAGAGGGGTGAGCGTGAGACGGAGCCCCAGAATATATTTCCCCCTCTTTCCACCACTCCTCGGGCTTTAACAGAAGGTGGAAGATTTCCCCTCGGCCCCCCCTCAAAATCCAATCTGATCCATAATTAATATGCAGCATGGGTTGAAAGTCCTTTTATGCAAAGGAGACAAAAGGAGCTGGGAAGGTTACAACTGTCAGCTTAATCCCCCCCTCCACATTTCCAGCCTATGGTACAGTCCCATAATTTCTAATAGCAACAAGCAGGGAATGACAGATGCCCCGGCTTAGCCCAGCTGCAGCGAAAGTACTTTACAATGTTTATTGGTGGTTAGAAAAGATGACCCATCGCCATAAAGAACAGGGTGGGGAATTCACGACCAGAGGCAAGTTGGGAGACCAGCAGTGGTTGAGCTAATATATTGAAAAGTCCAGGAGTTTGGCTGTATATGTCGGCACAAAACACAACACAACACAGCATGCACTTCCCATGCAGATTATAGTAATCTTGGAGTTGCTGCATCATTTTTTTAAAAAAATATCTGCAAAGTTTATCCAAATGAGTAAAAGGGAAGTTTGCTCTTGTCTTTACCTCCTTCCACCATCAGATCAACCTTTCTCAAAAAAGTACACCTTTCCTATACTTTAGGAATTTGGTTGCCTTCAAGGAAGCAGATTGGATCCATGAAGCACAGGAAAGTTCTCCCTCACAAGCCCAATCGAAATGGACAGCAGAAGCAAAAGAGCATTGTTTATAGGGCTTTGGCAAAAGAATGTCTCAGATTGATTGGGTCCCATTTTGATTTGTGTGTCTGTGTTTTAGGTTTCCTGTCTCAGGAACCCAAATCTCCTTGGCTGGACCAGGTTGTAGGCAATGTTTGGTTCTAAGAAATGTGGCACAGATGTGTGTGTGGTGTGTGTGTGTGCTGTATTAATAAGTCATATTTGATGGATTATGGTTGAGCTGGCCACTATCCTTGATCTCAGTACTGAGTGGAAGAAAAGTCAATGCCATATTTGTATCAGAACAATGCATTCAAAGTTCTGGTGAGTCTTGTTAAAAACACAGCATCAAAAGAGTCCTAGCAAGCTTGTTGTGAAAGTCTTCTGAACTATTTAGGAACGTGTTTAGTGATTTATATAACAAGTGGCCCAGAGAATGGAGATGTCACTGGGCTTGAACTTTTGGTGAGTTGTGTTTAAATATCTTCTCTGCCATTGTCTTATTTGTTTGGCCTCGGTCAGATCTCTCTTGGTCTCACAGCTGTGACAAACTAGTTCAAAGGGCTGTTGTGAGAGAAAGGCAAGTTAAGACTCTAAGGCTAGTTAAGGTGATATCAGTGTGCTTGAGAATGAGAGCTGGTGTAATGTACAGTATTGGCTCACATTTAAAGCCTTAGCCACAAATTTACTAGTTAAGTCTTGGCCAAGACATTATAATGGCTAGGGAGATTGCGGTTCAGCTCAGCCTCAGCTCCCTGAGTAAACTCTGATCATATAGGTGACCACAGTTTGGTGAAAATGGACTTGTGGGCCAAATTAAGACCCCTTTGTTTTTTCTTGCCTTAGTGTCAACATTTTGACTTAAAAGGGAATCAAATATGCTTTGTTTCATGCATGAGTTAAATTCTAGGAATTAGTTAACATCTGCATATGCATCATTATTACAATTTTTGTTATGATTACAAATTATTACCCACCCTTCAACCTAAAGTCTCAGGATGGGTTACATCAATTAAAACACAATATATATATATATTAAAAAAAACCCAGTTAAGGTCAAGTTAAGTTACACAATGCTTGTTATTCGATTCTTTCCTCAGCATGGAATGTCCATCATAAACATGTGAACTAGCTCCCTTGAAAAGTATTGTGCTTTGATTTTGATCACATGATATGAAAGTCCTATTATTTGATAGGCCCTGGCTCACACATGCAAGCCAACACTTGAAGGTACAGTCAGCAAGCCATCAGCATTAGCACCAAGAGCCTGTAGGGGATATCTGGACAGCAAATTCCTACAGCTAGTCAACCTCAGAGACCTGGTTCTTACACATTGTCTGTATGAACCCTGACCACAGTCAGACTCAGTGACCAATTCTTGAAAAACACCATATACAACATACACACATTTTCATGGGAAGAGCACAAACATAGAACTCCAGAATTCTGTCTGATATATGTGCATACTTGTAAACTGCAAGAGTGTCACTGGAGGTCCTTGGCTCTTGTCCCTTTATAAAGTCATGCATGCCAAAAACTAAACAATTGCTATTGGGGTGTTTTCCCATTTTGATACCCAGACAGTGAATCCCACATATATAACTCCAAGAAGCAGACTATTGGAATTCCTATTTTACAAATCGGAAAGTAAACTCGTTTTCCCCACCTGAATTGGAGTTGAAACTTAGGTGTAAGTCTGATAGAACTTGCAATCAACTCTTCTACCTTTATATTGCAATGCCATGTTTGTTTTTTCAGAATTGTTCCAACTGATGTCAATGGAACATCAAGGTAAGTGGGCTTAGGATAACAGTCTTACTTAGAGCACTATTATGTACGTACGTATGTGTTGGTGGGATATCAGAAGTCTTCAAGACACCATCCCATCAACCTTATGCATAGAAAATAGAATCCAGCAGCTGTACACACACACACACACACACACACACACACACACACACCTTAGACCATGAGTCTACAACTATCTACTTCAACTAGCAGGTCATCAGGGTTTGAGGGAAACCTTCCAGCAGCCTCTGTTGCTTCTAGGTCAGGGGCCAGCAAACCTTTTCAGCAGGGGGCCAGTCCACTGTCTCTCAGACCTTGTGGGGGGGGGAGACTATATTTTGGAGAAATGAACGAATTCCTAAGCCCCACAAATAACCCAGAGATGCATTTTCAATAAAAGGACACATTCTACTCATGTAAAAACACGCTGATTCCCGAACTGTCCATGGGCCGGATTTAGAAGGCGATTGGGCCGGATCCGCCCCCCCGGGCCTTAGTTTACCTACCCATGTTCTAGGAGAAGCAGTGAATAGAACCATCTATATACAAAGTCCATGCTCTATTACCCACCTACAGCCCCTCCCCAAACAGTAAGGCAATATATTTCCCCCAGGCAGGGCTTATCCAGTACAGTTGTACCTTGGTTTATGAACTTAATCCGTTCCGAAAGTCTGTTCTTAAACCAAAGTGTTCTTAAACCAAAGCGTGCTTTCAGCGGGGGACTCAATTTACAAATGGAACACACTCAACAGGAAGCGGAACATGTTCTGATTCCAAGGCAAAGTTCACAAACCAAAACACCTACTTCCAGGTTTGCAGCATTCTTAATCCAAGTTGTTCATAAACTAAGCTGTTCTTAAACCAAGGTACCACTGTATACTACTTCTGCTAAAGACCCATACTGTATTTAATAAGGTTTCTCATGTAAGAACTCCAGTCTCTGAAATTAACAACTTCTATTGCCCCCAAACTTTTGCATCTATTAGTAACCACAACTATTAGGGGATCCCATGATTAATTCTTCTTTTTCAGAAGTTCAATCTATTTTTTAGCCACTCACCTGGGTAACTGGGGCTGGTAAGAACCAGTTCCAGGTGTTTAGACTGAGGCTGTTTTCCAGATTGCTTGAGCCTCTCTCCCCCACCCCACCGCCAAAGCGCAGGATATTAATGTGCTATGCATGACTATGAGGCATGTGCAGGAAGTCGGACTATTAAAACACAGAATGGTAGAATTATAGAGTTGGAAGGTACCCCAAGGGTCATTTAGCCCAGCCCCCTGCAATGCAGGAATCTCAGCTAAAGGAACCTTGCCCATGATGGGGGCAAGTGACTAAAAGTCTTTCCTGGGTTTTCTGGTACATTTGAATACAGTTGTACCTCGGGTTACGAACACCTCGGGTTACAAACACCTCGGGTTACGAACTGCGCAAACCCGAAAGTATTTCCGGCCGCACGAACGTTCTGCGCGTGCGCAAAATGGCGGTTTGGGTTACGAATTTTTCGGGTTACAAACTGCGACCCGGAACGGATGGTGTTCGTAACCCGAGGTACTACTGTACATGCATTCAGAGCCAGGCCCAAAGAAAAACTTGAAACAATGTTAACTTATTTGAGCAGAATCTAAAATTCTGCTCAAATAAGTTAACATTGTTTCAGGTTTTTCTTTGGGCCTGGCTCTGAATGCATGTATTCAAATGTACCAGAAAACCCAGGAAAGACTTGCAAAAGCCCATTTCAGACATCACATCCCGCCCCCTTTTTCTTGCAAGCTCAGCCATTAACATAAAAGGATGTGTTCAGCTGAGAGTACTCCTAAAACACACACACACACACACACACACACACACACACACACACACACACACCTCTATCGCCTTTGACCATGCTGTGAAGACAGGGATATTTTACATCCTAAACCTCTGGCATTCAGAAATTCTATTAAAGCCTTATCATCAGGCACCAGGCACGGTGCTTTAACTGCATTTCATTGTTCTGTATTCAAGATAGAATCAAAGGGAGGGGAAAGGCAGGATCAACTTTATCCCGTGAACAATGCTAGATGGTCCCCTTGACTGCTGTTTAATTCAGATCTGTAATGCTCCAACTTGGAAAACAAAAGCAAAATATTGTGGAAAGTAGGAAGGGTAGGAGTGTGATTGTGTGTGCATGTATAGGCCCACACACTCCTATGCTAATTTAAATATATTTCAGAACAAACACATAGACCCACAAGGAAGAGAGAGACATGGAGAGGCATGCTCATGTTATTGTTTTCCGAAGTACTCCAAAGTGTATAGTTTTGTTTTTTCCTTGTCCATGATCATGGGACAATTACGTATGGAGGAGCAGCCATTGATCAAACCATATGCATTATGTTAAGCAGCTTGGGGATACCCTGATAATACAGCTAATTTCAAGATTTGCTGCTTTTCGGAGCCAAGCGACTAAAATATTTAACTTTTCCAATATGATATTAAGATTACCCGACATCATGTCATTTGTGGATGTGACTATCGAGAGGATCATGCTCATATCCAACTGTCACACATCTTCCATGGGCTAATTTCCCCCCAAAGTTAAGAACACATTTAAATCTCTTCCACCAAAGTCACTCAGACTACAAAGAACATTTGGCTGGATCTGCACCTAGATCATCATCAAAATACATTGGTATGGCAATAATGTTTGATGTTTCCTCCAGTTTATCAAAACAAAAAGCATCTGGCTAAGCATGAGTGATTCCATCAGTAATAATACAGTACTTCAAATTCATTCTGCAGCTCTTGATTATTCACCAGTTTTGATTTTCAGGTCAATACTCGTGATTTCAGGGCAAACTTCAGTCATGAATATTCGGCTTTTGCAATGTAGTTCACCACTATAGTCCCCCTGGTTACTGACATTGTTTCCACTTGGCTGCTACTCCTTCAGTGCCATTTGCTCTCTGACTGTTGCTCTATTATCCTCCTCAGATTAGTCATGTGGGCGATTCTACCCAATCAGGAAGCCCATAATGAATGGGGTGACATTATGGTGTGACGTAGCCAATTCAGTTTGGATATGCGATGGCATCACTGAGGTTGACTGAGACGGACAACAACTCAAAATGAATGAATAAAACCTATTGTTGCCCCAAAGTGCCCTTCTGGAAGATGTTTTTCAGGCTGCCCAAAAGTTCTATTGATTATTATTCCTACTCCTATCTTTTATGGGTTTGGGTTTTTTTGTAGTAAAAATAATAATTCTTGACATTTTTTAGCACCTGCATATGATCAATCTCATAGTGATTCACATTTCACAGATAGCCTTTAAATATATTGTGATGCCTGAAGAGGACTAGGGGCATCTGATGAAACTCATTGACACTAGGTTCAGGATAGACAAGAGAAACTACTTCCTCACTCAACACATTCTTAATTTGCAGAACTCATCACCACATGATGAGGTGGCTACTGTTTAGATGGCTTTCAAAGGGATTTAGACAAATTCATGAAGGGGAAGAGATCTCTCAATGGCTGTTAGCCTGGCTAGCTCCTTGTTCAGTGTTTTTTTCACTCAGTATCAATTTCTGTCAATATCAATGTCTGCAGAGCAACAACAGGAGAGAGGTATTGCCTCCACACCCTTTTGCCTCGTGCTTCCAGGAACCATCTATCTGGATGTTGTGAGAAAGAGGATGTGGACCTTTGGTCCTACCAAGCATTGCTCTATATCAGGTATCCCCAAACTTGGCCCTCCAGATGTTTTGGGACTGCAATCCCCACAATCCCTGACCACTGGTCCTGTTAGCTAGGGAAGATGGGAGGTGCCTGCTCTATATGCTGCTAATGCTCTTTTGTTGTTGTTGTTGTTTAGTCGTTTAGTCGTGTCCGACTCTTCGTGACCCCATGGACCAGAGCACACCAGGCACTCCTGTCTTCCACTGCCTCCCGCAGTTTGGTCAAACTCATGTTTGTAGCTTCGAGAATGCTCTTTTAAATAAGATTATTACAGAAAGAAAGTCTAATACTTTGTTTGCCTTTTTACTTAATGACAAACTGCCAACTTTAAACCATAGGCTCAGTGCCAGAGAGTACCAAAGGTTCATTTATTTTTCTACCAAAAGAGAAAAGAAAAAAGTAAATGACAGAACAATGGACCAAATCTAAATCAATACTTTCCTTCTGTTGAAAGGAAGATTATGGATTGACATGATCTATCCCAAATTGGGCAAAACAATCCAAGGCTCCAGACTGCCACGCTGAAGGATGAAGTGGAGGTGTGCCTCCTCCCAGCTCTGCTTAGTTTTGCCAGGCTATGGTGGCAGGACATCTCCAAGGAATTCTGCAATGCACTTGCCAAAAGCATGGCCAGAAACTACAGCTGGTGGTAGCCATCAGAACTCCAGGAAAAGGGCATTATAGGTTCAGGGAAGGGGTGGAGTTTGGTTGGTGCAGGATTCACTTGTTTCCTTTCCCTTTCCTTTCATATTTTTATTCAACATTCTACCCTTTATTGCATTTCCTAAACAATATGACTGATTAAACAATCGATGGCCTTTTAATGTGTTGGGGGGGGGGAATTGGTTTTCATTTGCTGCCGTTATTGTGCCATGTATTTTGTCTTTCCTTTTTGTATTTTTTATTCTGTAAACTGCCCTATGAACTTCAGATGAAGGGTGGTATATAAATTTAATAAATAAATTCTGGACCATCCCTGCTTCCATCACACAGCAGGAATGGATTCAGTCTGGGCCTCTTTGCTATGCCAGCTTGAGACCAGGCATAACAAAGCATTGTTTTTCCCGCCCTCGGTTTCCACTCTGGCATGAGCAGTGGAACTCTGGCTGAAGTGGCGGCTACTACATTCCATTAAGTCCTGCCACTTAATGGCCCAAAAGTTTTGGATTATGGCCTAAGCCATTTAAAATCTCTTTGGGAGATCACAGAACATCTGCCTGGTTTTCTTCATGGAATCCATGGGACTTCGACATGCGGGAGTTTAACTCTGGCTGGATCATGCCCAACACAGAATCGTAGAAAGCCACCAAAAAAAGCAGGCATCAAGGTGTTGAAGAAAGAAGAGTGAAAAGTAAGAAACAGGATGCCTGTAGGATGCTGCCTTTGGCTCCGCACTCAGATTATGGCGATAATTTCAGGCTGTTCCATGTGCTGGCTCTCTCTGTGCCAATTCATAGACTATGGCCCAGCAGAAAGACTGGGTGATTTCCTCCAAGCTATTGGGGCCCAGTCTGTGCATCATAATGGCCACTGATTTGAGGCCACCAGGCAGACTTGCTGTAGGCTTGCTTATTCATTCAAGAGCATCCAATGGCAAAGCTGTTTCTGGGGACAGTATTACTTTTGACTGCAGGTGGGCTGTTTTTTCTCTCTCTCGCCCTGCACCTCACAAAATGTCACCTTGAACACATCGATAAGATTTCTGCCTAGCTTTCTTCCTCACATTTTTTTCCTGTGTTCATTCAGGGAGGCTTTTTGTGTCTGATGAGCAATCATTCAAAGAGGAAACCTGTACCATTTGATTCAGATGAATCTATAAGTGTGGCCACATGGAAGTTGCCCCATGAGTAGCTATCGTGAATGCAGTAGTTTGATATATGGGTAACTCTTGCAGCATGGTGTTTCCAGGCCATCACTGCTTCCAAAAATGTCTCCATGCATAGAAGATCTGTTTTGTTGTCTGTTACATGTGATGTCCTTGGGGGGGGGGGTATGCTAAATTCAGGAATGTCCAAAAGTACTGCCCTAATCTTCACTCATCACTGTAAATTCTAAAACCAGGAATAATGGCCACATTCAGGATCCAAGTGAATGACCAGTTCAGCACTCAGAGATGGACAGCTCCTTTCTGAATTACACCACAACTTCCTAAATGAAATCTCTCAAGAGTTTGGAACTGAAAACCAGATGCTGATAGCAGGCAAGGCAGGTACAGTCCTTGATGAGGCTGCGATAATCTAGTTTTATTTCTCAATAGTTAATATTTCTGTTCTAGGAATTTCTGAAATTATATCTACTATTTCATTAGAAACACTGGCAAAAAAAAAACTTTTGGGGAAATGCTCATGGATTGTCTTTAAAACTGAGCGGTAAGAAATGATCCCATGATCCATATCTTGAATATTATTTTTATTAGAAAATGAGCTGTAAAAATGGTGTGTTTGTGTGATTATCTGCAAGGAATAAAAACAATGTGCATGCATTTAAAGAGAATAATTCTAAAGTGCATTAAATCTTTTTTAAAAAGAAAAAATGAAATAAATCAGAGTGATTTTTATTTCCACCTAGATGTGAAAGAAGACTGCAGAAGTAGAAGAGTCATTACAAAAAAAAATGAAATAAATGTTTTGGCCTTGGTGAAGATCGCTGTAATTAAAAGAACAATGACTTTCTGCAGAGCCAGACATACAACTGTGAAGCTGCCGTGGTGCTTCTTAGAAACTCTTTTGTCATTTAGGCCTCAAACTTAATGCATTTGAAATTGGGTACCAACTTCTCTGCTTACCAGCTGGAAGAATGGAGAAGCAAGCTGGTGGGGAGGGGGGGAAGGGAGGGGGTCGAAATGGGGGAAAGATTGGAAAGAGAGGAAAGATTGTCCCTTATTTCTTTGTGGACAAGAAAACCGCCCTGTGCAGATGGGGAGACTTTCCTTAATGCCTCAGACGGCAATTAAGAACGCTTTGCCAAGAAGAAATAGCCCCACATTAATATTGTATATGGAACAGCTGAAGGGCTGGAGTACATTCTGCCCAGCACAGGCCCCTAGCAGATGGAACAACAAGACAGAAGGGAGGGGAGGGAGGGAGAGAAGGAGAGGGGGGGGAGAACCCATTTAATAACCCCCTTCTCTGAGATGTATACAATCACTCCCTTGGAGTAAAAAGTTCTTTGTCTACAAGAAATTTACAGTTGGAAGCTGATCTTTTTAATCTGATGATTTCCCTCTGCCCCAAGGCTGCCAACTTCTTCTTCTTTTTATAATTTCCTTTTCAAATGATCCGCCTGCAAACCCCAAAGCTTCTCCTGTGCTGTTGATTGCACAGGCAATCCTTCCACACCCCCATTCAAAAAAACCCACCAATCCGTATACACATTGTTTTAACTAGCGCTGAACAGGTTTCTTTCTGTTGAACTTTCAACAAGTTTACAATGGGAGGGTTTCACATTCTGGCACTCCAAGAAAGGACGGAGAAGGAAATAAGGAAACAAAGAAATTACCCAGAAACAGATTAGTTTCCCACTTTGATTTTACATAAAGAACATTTGCAGGACAAGAACGTAAAGCCAAAATTAAGAGTAGAGATGCCGCCACTGGAGGCTGCAATGAAAACTGCATTTAGCTTCCTAGTTCCTTGCCTCTTTTTCAAAATTCTTTACAAGGTAAGCTGCCCAGAGTGGCTGGGGGAACCCGGCCAGATGGGCGGGGTATAAATAATAAATTATTATTATTATTATTATTATTATTATTATCATCATCTTCATTTTGTACATGCAATTCATTATTTTCTTCCTTCTCCACCAGTCACAAAACATGATGGGTACAGTTTTGAGTTGCAGTTCAGATCATGTCGAAACTTAAGCCCCATTCCACCTCCCCAGCCGCCCAGAAAACAAACCCAGGTTCTGATTTTTAACTTGGTCTTTTTCTCCTTGGCTAATTGACACCTTGTTGATCTAAACACAGATTAACCCCCACGCCCAGCTAAAAGACACAAAGCGAGTCCCACAAGCTGCTGTGTGGGGAGCAACTTGCGCGGGGCAAGACAACAGATCCATTAGCGAACGGCAGCAACACTACAGGCAAAGCAAACAATATACAGAAGAAGCCCAGAAAAGTTAAAGATATATCTTTGTTTGTTTAAACACGCACCTAGGAATGTTCCACACAGCTTCATTCTTGCTTTCTTTTTTTTCCTGAGTACTATTTCCCTTGGAACAACAATCATGAAAGCCAAGCACAACTCTTCAAGTCACACGCGCGGATACTTTATTTCAAAAAAAAAAAGTTTCAGTCCAGAGCAAAAACTTATGCATCCTGGAGGGCCTCCGAGGAAGGGAGGCCAGCCAATGGGAGCCTCCCAAGCTGCTAATTGCAAATCAAGGCAGCCAACAAAGCAGCCAATCGGGGGCCGGGCCGTTCCTGGGTGCGCAGCTATTGAGACGGGAGACAATAGAATTGAGCTGAATGAAACTGAATGGGGAAGCAGACGAGGCTTCACGTTGACAGCAGCAGCGGCTCTCCGCAAACTCCTTTGCAAAGCGAAGGGCTGTCGCTCAGTGGCGGAGCATCTGCTCTGCATGCAGAAGGGCCCAAGTGGAGTCTTTGGTTTCTGCAGGTAGGGCTGGGGGTGTCCACGCCCCCGCCTGAATCCCCGGACTGCTGCTGCCAATCAGTGCAGGCAATACTAGGCTAGATGAATCAGTGGTACAAGGCTTGGTACAGGGTTATGTGCTCCAGAAGGCACCTAAGCTGCTTTTTTGTGTGGTCATGGCAGCAATATCAGCCGATGCTGATGCTGCAAGCTATAGTGCAAGCTACCTAAGCAGTTATATTCATATTTAAATCGAATACAAGCATGCATACAGCAATGGTTGCAATTAAAATGGCTGGTGATCTTCACCTGAATTCAGAAGAGTTTTGTAGACTCCTGATTAGGCAGAAGTTTCCATTCAGATTTGGAGAGAAGAGAAAAATATCCTGAAATAGTCCCACCCCCTGTCCCCCCAGTTTGTGTTGCCACAGAACTCCAGTTTTTGTATGCCTCTCAAGACCTAGCTGATATTCTCAGCAAAATGAAAAAACAAACAACCACTAGTTTTGTTAAAATAAAAAAGTTCCTTCAGTAGCACCTTAAAGACCAACTAAGTTTTTATTTTGGTATGAGCTTTCGTGTGCATGCACACTTCTTCAGATTCAACATAACACTACAGCACTGATTAAAGGTAAAGGGACCCCTGGCCATTAGGTCTAGTCGTGACCGACTCTGGGGTTGCGCGCTCATCTCGCATTATTGGCCGAGGGAGCCGGCGTATAGCTTCCAGGTCATGTGGCCAGCATGACAAAGCCGCTTCTGGCGAACCAGAGCAGCACACGGAAAAGCTGTTTACCTTCCCGCTGTAGCGGTTCCTATTTATCTTGCATTTTGACGTGCTTTCGAACTGCTAGGTTGGCAGGAGCTGGGACCAAGCAACGGGAGCTCACCCTGTCACAGGGATTCGAACCGCCGACCTTCTGATCAGCAAGCCCTAGGCTCAGTGGTTTAACCACAGCGCCACCTGGGTCCCACAGCACTGATTATGTTAGCACAAAGATTTCTCCTTTTACAGTGTAACGTTCTCCCCTTTTCTGCCCCCATCCACCCCCTATATCTGTTTAGGGTTGGCAGGGTGGTTGGTATAGTGCGTCTCTACCCCCAACATCCAGCCCAGACACTGGGGTCCAGCTCTGAGGACCTTATGGCAGTTCCCTCAGTGTGAGAAGTGAAGTTACAGGGAACCAAAATGAAATAAAAAAATCCTTCCAGTAGCACCTTAGAGACGAACTAAGTTTGTCATTGGTATGAGTTTTGTGTGCATGCACACTTCTTCAGAACACAAATGTGCATGCACACAAAAGCTCATACCAATGACAAACTTACTTAGTCTCTAAGGTGCTACTGGAAGGAATTTTTTAATTTTGTTTTGACTACGGCAGACCAACACGGCTACCTACCTGTTACAGGGAACCAGGCAGAAGGCCGCCTTGGCAGTGGTGCCCTCCCTGTGGAAAGCTCTTCCATCAGATGTCAAGGAGAGAAAGAAATACACAACTGTTAGAACAGCGTTTCTCAACCGCTGTTCCGCGGCACACTACTGTGCCGTGAGACGCTGGCTGGTGTGCTGCGACGTGCGGCGACGAGAAGGGCGATTTGCAGAACTACCGTACCTATGTGCGGAGAACCTTCTCAGCATGGCTGCGTTTGAGCGCGCCCTTCACAAGATGGCGGCGATTCCTGTCATAACCTGCCTGCCTGCCCCGCCCGCACCACCACCACCACCACTCTCCGCTCTCTCTTTTATCTCTATGGTTCCTCCTCGAGCGTCCCTTTGACTTAGTTGTCTATGGTCTTCCGCACCCAATCGAAAGCCGCTGAGCGCTCCCCCTCCCCTACTCACCATCTCTGCAGCCGCAACCTCAGCCCAGACCCCCCAGAGAGGAAAAAGCAGCAGAACCCCCAGTATCCCAACATGCACCGCAACCTCGGGACGGCCCAGCCGGGTTCGACGGGAGGAGCGGAGCCACGTGGAAATGAAACAGTGCATTTTGTAACGCATAAAAATCACACAGGGACTCCATAGGTGCAAAGAGAAGAGCCTCTTTTGTCCAGCCAGCATCCAAACTGTCACTCTGTCAGGGAGTGAGCGGCCTCTTCGGCGAGGAGCACGTGCTGGCAGAGAAATCAGCGGCTTGTGAAGCCTTATTACAGGAGATTGCAACCAACACAGCAATTGGCAAGTGTTTCTTACAGTCATAATTATAGTCAATATAGGGCGGCACAGAGTTAAATTTTTTAACTTTTTTAATGGTGGTGTGCCGCGTGATTTTTTTCACGGAACAAGTGTGCCGTGGCCCAAAAAAGGTTGAGAAACACTGTGTTAGAAGACCTCTGAAGGCAGCCCTGTATCAGGAAGTTGTTTGTGTTTGGTGTTTTGCTGTGTTTTTATTATGTTGGAAGTCACCCAGATAGACTGGAGCAACCCAGTCAGATGGGCAGGGAATCACCACTACCACCACTACCACGTGCTCCTCCGCCTTGCCTTGCCCTGCCCTGCCCTCCCCACCACCTCACCCTTCCTCTTTCCAGAAAGGAGAAGCAACACACCTGAAGGAGGGCAGGTTAGCCCCACTCCATCTACTACTGCAAGGTGAGACAGAAAGTTTGAGCTGGGTCTGCTTAAAAACACACCACCACCAGAGGTTAAAACAGATTTAAGGCACTGCAGGATAGAAGCCTTTGCTGCTGCCTTAAAACTATCAAGGAGTCCTGCTAGCACATCTCTCTAGGAGGTGCACCTCTAAAGGGAGGTTCATTGTCTCTTGGGACCTGGTTTTAGGGGTGTGGGGACTTCAAGCAGCAACGAGAAACTTAAATCTATCCTTGCAAAGTGCAGACTTCAGAGCTGCTCTTGTCATTAGGCAGAGTGAGGCAGCTTCCTCAGGTGGCAGAAGCTGGGAAGCGCCACCAAGGTGCAGGAGGGCAGAGCTGTAGCTGCCACAGAGGAGGAGGAGGAGGAGGAGGAGGAGGAGGAGGAGGAGGAGGAGGAGGAGAAGGAGAAGGAGAAGGAGAAGGAGAAGGAGAAGGAGAAGGAGAAGGAGAAGGAGAAGGAGAAGGAGAAGGAGAAGACGAGTAGTAGTAGTAGTAGTAGTTTGTATTTGATATCCTGCTTTATCACTACCCTAAGGAGTCTCAAAGCAGCTAACATTCTCCTTTTCCTTCCTCCCCCACAACAAACACTCTGTGAGGTGAGTGGGGCTGAGAGACTTCAGAGAAGCATGACTAGCCCATGGTCACCCAGCAGCTGCTATGTGGAGGAGCAGGGGAACCTGGTCCACCAGATTACAAGTCCGCCGCTCTTAACCATGCCTGTGAGGCACCCACTAAGACAATCTGCTTCCCTCAAACACAAGGGAGGACACCATCCTGTTGCCAGTGTTTGGTTTTTCTCAAGATACGCAAACAGAACAATTGTAAAGAAAACAAATATCAGGTAGTGCCACTTGGGTGTTACATACAGTTGTTGAGATGGCAATGGGAGGTTATAGCATAAAAAGGTCCTGGAGAAGTCCACATTTCATGAAGGCCAAAGAACAGCATACAGAATGCAGATGTTCTGGGTTTACTAGTCATTCAGAGACTCTCAAATGATGCATATATATTTTTCTGTGTTGGGCAGGCTCCAAATGTTTTGTACCATAATGATAACTGCAAACCTTGAAGCATCTTCCATTTTGGGGTGATGGATAACCCGAATGCAACCAGCGGCCATTTCCACTGCCCATGTTGAAGGGAGACTCTCTACCATCTTGCCCTTGTCTCAGATAGCAAAATGTCTTAGGCTGGCCCTTGCAAACTCCAGCTACTAGTACAACAATAAATCGAGTCCCGGGAGTGAAAAATATATAATATTTTCTGTGACTTTCCTCCTGACTGCTGAGTACTCCAGGGCGGGGGGAGGGAAGGGTCTTATAATAAATCATTCTCTTAGGAGTGAATTATTATAAGAGTTGTACCTTAACTCACAGGCTGCAATCAATGTTTGTGAATAATAGCCACACACATTTAGCACTCAAATCTTTTATTATTTTTGTATGCTGCAGGGGTGGGGGAGCCACTTTTGGGGGGACGTCTGGGTTCAGAACTAGCCAGCCCTCTGCAGGGGCTGCTAACCTGTCAATCATAACCTGATGGTATATGATGAGTCCAATCCCTGCTGGAAGCAGTGTAGTTTGCAGAGCAGAGGTTTTGCATACAGGAAGTTCATGGGCCAACCCCTAGCTTCTCCCCACTTTTTTAATATATATTTTACTTTAGGTAGGCAGGCAAGCAAGACAGCTGCTTGAAACCTTAAAGAACTCTTGTCACCCAAAACAGCCAGTACAAGCCATGGGCAACCCAATGGGCAGACTCAGAACATTGCAACTCTACACGATCCCCGAAGTATCTCGAAAGTTCCCTAGCAACAGTTCAGCTCAGTCCAGCCCTCTTGCTGAATATGGCCTTCTTGTTTTGCATCACAAGGCTTTGTTTACAGTGGAAGGGGCATCTATTATGACCACCAACTAAAAAGCAGAGGGCAGCTTCCTCTCCTGAAGGACAGATGGCAACACTCCAACTTGGGAGGTGTGTGTGTGGGGGGAGAAAGAATTGGCTCTGGGTCAGTAAAGGAGATCCTGCTAGCAAGGTGACACTACAGTCTAGTAATATATATATATATATATATATATATATATATATATATATATATATATATGGGAAAGTTAAGCTCATTCATCAGGTCAGGAGCGGACTTTTGACTGCAGTGACTTTTAGAGTGAGGGCTTGTGTCACACCAATGACCCAGAGCTTGATGCTGCAAAGAGGAAAGGTTTGGTGGTGGTGGAAGAAGAAGAGATTTATCTCTTCCTTTTGACCGTCCTTTGGCTTAGGGGTCCAGCTTGTCTTGGGGGCAGAGAGATCATGTTACACAAAAGCCCATTTGTGATCCTGTGGGCTCTGGAACACAACTCTTGTGTACAAGGAAGGGAACTGGCTTCTGTCCTTGCAGAGCAAAATGTGTTGGAGGCCCACCCACATCCCCACACCCCCTGTGTAATTTGGGTGGGAGGGTGAAGGATAAAAATCTGCAGTTCGAGGGACAGGTGGTGACTGTAATCAGGGCCAGACACAAAGCTGATATTAACTGAAGGGGAATTTATTCCAGCAGGGCTTGGCTATGCCTTTTCTTTGGTTGGAGTTTGGAAGAAAGGTCAGCCCCCACCCCTCCAGAAAAAATGGAGGGTCAAGAGGCTAATTCACTCTTTTTGTACGCAAGTCTTCCATTGAGCTCTTTGTTGAGTGCATTCTCAACTTCTTAATCCTGATATGTTTTTTGAAACTAGGAGGTTTAGGAAGAAAACAGCTTTGCTGATGTTGTTTCTTAAATCTTTAAGTGCACTTTCTCTCCCCCTCTCCCACACATATTTATATCATCCTCCATTAGCAAAGGATGGGGAAAGTTGAACGAAAATCCTTGAATGACACAATTAGGATTATGTTTGGTATCAGTGCTGGAGCTGCCACGATGCCAGACGGGTGCGAGTAAGTGGCAGGCCTGTCGATGGCAGGAAGATGTTGAGCCAGGTTCAAGAGCTGCTGTGAGTATTCCAGAGTTCACGAGGTACAGGAGCTAGAAACTAGCAAGGGAAATCCACAAGACTGATGTGTGGATGGCTGCCCTGATGACCTCAGTAGATTGCTGCAGAATGACAGGAGAACATAAACGTAGATGGTACTTAACATCTAACAAATTATCTAAAAGGTCTAAGAAGGTTCCTAATAATTGCTGGAAGTGCAACCAGGTAGTTGGTTATTTTTTCATGGGGGGGGGGGACTTGCAAGAAAACCAGGGTATCTTGGGGAAATGATAACATGACAAGATAAAAAAATATGTTAAAAGTGAGTATATAAAAAAGGCCCAAAGCATTTCTGTTAGGGATTATAGGGGCAGAACTCCCTCCCAAATCTTAAAGTTGTTCATGTATGTAACAACAGCAGCTAGGATTCTATATGTGCAGAAACAAACTCCTCTTTCTGCAGTTCATTATTTCTTATTATTATCACCCCCTGCATATTCCAAGTTATATTCAACCATTCTTTTATTCACCTATTTTCATTCATATATATATTGCAGGTTATTGCAATAGTCCTGCCAAGCTTGTGTTAGCAAGCTTCCAATATCAGCAGAGTGACATTCCCCTTTTGTGTGCAGCAAAAGTGTGCGTTCAGGTTTGTTAAAACCTCTACAACATTATACTTCCTGGCAAATCCCCCTTTTCCCTCTTAAAATAAATACACGACACAATAGTATTAAAATAAGATAGAGTTTACTCACATGACATCCTGAGTTAACAGTGTAATGTCAGAAAGGCAGGCTTACGTAGAAAAGTTACAAATATGTACATCTGGAGTCTACTTAGTAGAGTAAGGCTCCATCTGGCCTCTCTCTTGGCAGCAGGCCGAGAGGGAGAACCATCCTAACTGGAGATTCTCTGGAGATGTGTTCCCATTGAAGAAGAGATGGCTAAGAGAGAGAATGGCTGCTGGCTAGGGGCTTATCTGACAGCTAATCCATCTCATCTGCATGTCTGGAGGAACAGGAAACTGAGCCTTGGTCAGGTGTCCCTCCAGGTGAGTTCCTCTTAGTGGACACTCTAGGAACTGTTGTGACTTGTCTGCCCCAGTATTCCATCCCACAAAGCTTTCTGACAGTAAGAGCTGTTCGATAGTGGAACAGACTCTCTCAGGGGTGGGGTGGGGGTGGACTCTCCTTCCTTGAAGGTTTTTAAGCAGAGGTTGGATGTCTATCTCTCATGGATGCTTTAGCTGAGATTCTTGCATTGCAGGGGGTTGGACTAGATGGTTCTCAGGGACCCTTCCAACTCTACAATTCTATGATTCTATGAAGAGTATTATAGTACTCTGTCACTCTTGCCAAGCAAATCCACTTTTGGTTTTTTTAAATGGGCTTTTGAAGGTGAAAAATGTGGGATGAATGAGCAATTAACATGAAGATATATAAACATAGAGAATCATAGAGTTGAGAGGGAATCTGAGGGTCATTCAGTCCGATCCCCTCCAATGCAGGAATCTTTTGCCCAACATGGGGCTCGAACCCATGACCCTGAGATTAAGAGTCTCATGCTCTACTGACTGAGCTATGCTCCCTTTTTTCATCCCACAAGCAAATCAGGATGAAGGCTCATTGAAGCCTGGACATAGTCTCTAGCCTCCATGTAAGCTTCATGCATGCAAATCAGGATGAATTCTCAATAAACAGGCCATCTGGAGGAACCCAGTCATGGTGACTGAAGTCACATACTAGCTCAGCTCAAGTATAGGCAGTCAAAGCGGACCTCACATAAATACCCCAAAATGTTGGTGAGGAGGGGATGTAATCACTTCTGCAAAATGAAAGCTCACATCTGAGCAATTGTAAATCCCATGTTTAAATGCCAGTGGAACTTCCTTTGCAAAAAAAACAAAAAAACTCTTCATTGTGCTGCACTCCCCTGTGGAAGATGAGAGGTGGCATTGTGAAGGGCTTCATGCTTGGAAAATGACTATAACAATTATACTGCCTGCAATTGAAAACTTTTGTTCTTCTCCCATCTTCAGCCTCCTGGGGCTTTAATGGAAGACAGTTAAGTACCTCTTTTCTCCTCCCTGTTCCTGCAACCAAAGTGGCCAGACATTCTGCAAGGTCACTTAGCACCTCCACTTAGCGCATGCTTCTCATGCATGGGGGAGATTTCAAATTGGTGCATCCAAGGGGAAAAAAACAAACACACCACACAAACACACACACACACACACACACACACACACACACACAAAATCACAATGGGGACGAGCCTGGCTTTATATAATATTCACCTCCTCTGAGAAAGGGAAGGAGTAAATACACGGAGAACAAAGGGAATGGGGGGGGGTCCTGAGTTTCATGGATGGAGACTCAGAAGTTGGCAAGATTCAAACAGGAAGCCAACCATTTGGAGAAAAGGAAGAACCAGGATGGTGTCATGAGGAGAGGTTTGGACCTGGAATGTATGCGTATCCTTTCAGTCTTAAGAACATAAGATGAACTCTGCTGGGATCAGGCCAAAGGCCCACCCAGTCCAGCATTCTGCTTTCACAGTGATGAGGTGCCTATGGGAAGTTTGCAGGCAGGACCCAAGAGCAAAAGTAAGGTGGGGGCGGGAGGCACTTTCCCTGCAACTGGCAGTCAGAGGCAGAACGCCTCCAGCACTGAAGATGGAAGACTGTGGTCAGTAGCCACAGAGAGCCTTATCCACCATGAATTTGTCTAATCTTCAAGCTTGGTATAGTCCGCACTGACTGGCAGGGCTTCTTCCACATGTCAAACCAAGGTCTTTCCCACCTAGAGGTGTTGAACCTAGGACCTTTTGCATGGAAAGCATTTGCTCTCCCATTGAGTTGCAGCCCGCCCTCATTGATCACAGGCAGGTTAATCCCTTCTAGACCCCATCTCTTATCTACCAGTATCCGTTCCTGATCCCGAGGAGTGAGCTTTCAAATCCACTGATTGAGAGCATCCAATCCGATAGCGCCGACCCATCTCACTGTTTGCTGCCTCGCAGAAACAAAGGAGGTTGCTTTGAGAAGCAGGAACTAATTGCTGCTTTGATCAGCTCTGATACATCTTCCTCTGAAGTGCTGTGTTTTAAGGCCTGGGTTTCATTTTTAAGAAGCCAGGAATCCTGAGTATATTTTTTGCAATAGATTATTCCAAGAATTGTTGTTGTTTAGTCATTTAGTCGTGTCTGACTCCTCATGACCTCATGGACCAGAGCACGCCAGGCACTCCTGTCTTCCACTGCCTCCCGCAGTTTGGTCAAACTTATGTTGGTAGCTTTGAGAACACTGTCCAACCATCTCGTCTTCTGTCGTCCCCTTCTCCTTGTGCCCTCCATCTTTCCCAACATCAGGGTCTTTTCCAGGGAGTCTTCTCTTCTCTTTTTTTTTTTAAACATAATTTTTATTGATTTTACAAATTACAAAAGATGGTACATACATATACACCTTTTCCACCTTCTTCCCACCCCCCTCCATGGGTCCTCCCCTGCCACAGAAGTATCCCACGCAGGTGAACAGTCAGAAGTGGTCCATTTTATGATTGGGTTTCTGTCCTCCTCCCCCTCCCCTGCCCCCGAAGCCCCCCCCTGCCACCAGGGAGCTCCAGTGAACCAGGGCAGTACGCAGGAGTTCATCCATCCAACCATCTATTGTCATACCAAAAAAAAAGAAAATACAAAAAGAGAAAAAGAGAAAAAAGAGAAGAAGAAAAAAAGACAAAAAGGAAAAAAGACAAAAAAAAATTCATCATAATTGTTAAATTCATAATTGTTAAACCATATTTTGTGGGCTTCCCCACCCTCCCCCCTTCCCCGGTTTTCCTCCCTTATTTATCATCTTCAACAGTTTCATAGTTCATATTTTATAACATACACCTTTATATCTTGTACCACTTTTAAACTAACTATTATCATTTTCGCCTATTGTCCAATCACTGAGAAATCAAACTCCCATTTTTTCTTCCCGTGCCTAATTTTTACCCCTCTATAGGCCTCCATATTTTCACCTTTTTCCAGAATCAATTCACTTTTTAAACCTATAATTATTCCCAAACTAACCTTACACCCCCCCGAGTACTGGCTCCACCCCACCAATCCAGCAAGTTCCATAGTCAGCAGTCCAGTTATAGTCCTATTAACCCATCCTTACAATCACAACTTCACTTTCCCTTCACCCCACCCCCTGTTTACAGTCTTTTGCCATCCAGGCCTCCATATCAGACCCCTGAGCTTCTTCTCTTCTCTGCTTAATTTTTCCTTCTTCCCTGTGGTCATTCTGGAGTTCCAGTAAGTCCAATCGTGCCCCCCTCGAAGGGGAGGCACTCCATCCAACTTTTTGTAGAGTAAAATCATCATTTTTTTCGTGATGGGCTTCATTTTGTGTTAAGTCATCACAGTCCTCATCATTGTCATTCTCACATTCGTCTTCTTCAGTTTCAAAAGCTTCATCTTCTAAGAAATCATATTCTGCCATCATCATCTGGAATTGTTGCTGTAACACTTGCCGTTGTGTCTCCTCTTGACATAGTTCTATTCTTGCTTCCCACATTAAGGTCAAAACAGTCCGCTGAAACTCAGGCGGGTACCTTTTTGTTGACATAGTTCAGTCCTGTCAAGGTCAAAACTTGTCACATGGGGTGGAATATAATCGCAGTCTATTTTCTCGACTCCATTTTAACAAGCTGGCTGCATTCTTAAAAATAAAGTTCGAACTCACATTTCAAAAGTATATAAACCAAAAAAGAATTTCCAAAAAGTCCAGAGATAAAGATAGAAATAGAATTTAACTATAAATCCTGATCAACTCACTGGATTGTCTGGGCTGCCGGCTCCCGAGGAACAGAAAGGTCTTTCTTAGTCTTAACTTCTTTCTGCAGGGCAATCACAACCACAGTCTCTCTCCCCTTTTACCCTGCATTTAGGGGAGATTCTCTTTGATGCCTTTGAGGAATCCTTTTAAGTTGAAATCTTCTGTTTACGGCTTCGGGTTTCTGTTTACTGTCTCTTATGTTACCGTAGGGGGGGGGTGGCTTCCTCTTTTCCCCTCTCTCCCAGGTCCAAATTGTTGCCTTAATTTACATTCCAAAGAATCCAAATTACTCACAGTCTATTCATTTGCTGAATGTTCTTTGAAGAATTGGCCACCTCCACTTCCCAGACTCGCAGCTTCGCACTCTCAGAGCAGCAATGTCAGCCTGTCCGCCGCGGTTCACCTCCTCGCTCTCGGGGGCTTAAACAAAGCCGATCCGGGGAGGAGAGAGCCCGCTTTTGGCGCCGCCAGGCAAAATGTGTCCCCAAAAAGCTCGATTTGGGGCTTTTAAGGAGGTTTCGCTTCGCTGGAACGATTCCCTCCACCTCTGAAGCGCCGAGGTCCGCTCCGCTGTGCGGACCCCCGTCTGAGCAAGATGGCGTGGTCAACCGGAAGCCGGGAGTCTTCTCTTCTCATGAGGTGGCCAAGGATAACCCAGGCTTTCCCCAACTTGATGCCCCCCCAGATGTTTTGGACACCAACTTCTATCAGCCTCAGTCAGCATGGAGCTGTCATCCCAAACATCTGATGAGCACATGGGCGTACCCAGCATGGGGCAGGGGGGGCAGCTGCCCCCCAGAAGCAAAAAAGGGAGAGCACAGTACTACAGGCAGGGATGCTACCAGCTGTGCTCCGCCTCGGCCTGCTTGGCTGAAGCGAAACGGCAGCAGCAGCAGCGAAGCTGCCTCCGTCGAGGGAAAGTGCTGCCCCACAATCATGTATGCAAATGAGGTGCCGCGGAGCATTGTGGGGCAGCACTTTCTTTGCTGTGCTCGCTGTGACTTGAAGGAGTGTGGGCTGAAGTTAGCCCAGGTCCAGGTCCAGGTTTCTCTCGGCGGAGGCAGCTTCGTCGTTGCTGCCTCGTTGGCTGGAAATGGCCCCCTCCCCTCTGGGGGGCATGGATGTTGACCACGCCTCCTGGGGGATCTTGGCCATGTCATCACCAGCCAGCCAATCAGGTGGCTGGGGTGGGGGGCGTGGCTGGAGTGTCCCCCCCAGTTTTGATCCTGGGTACGCCCATGGATGAGCACAAGGTTGGGCAAGGTTGAGGAGGTCCGGTTTGAGCAAAGTTTGATCAGGTTGGAACCACAAAAATCAATTCCTCCTCCATCTCTAACCATAACTAGTAGCCACCGATAGCTTTGCACACCACAGATTTGTCAAATCTCCCTTTACAGCCACTTACATTTTTTTTGTCTATAATCACATCTTGCAGTAGCAAGTTCCGTAATTTAACTATGTGCTGTGTTTATTATGGATGGTGTGTGCCTATATTTTTATTGTCATGATTTATTTCTCAGAAGTATTAACAATCCAAGGGATTTTCTGAATCCCAGATGGTGTATTTATGACTTTGGCCAAATCAATCGATACATGATATTCACTTGCATTAGCGACCTGTTTCTCAACGCAGCATTTAAAAAAATTAAAACAATGCATCTAGGCACCCAGGATTACAATGTGGTCTCAGTAAGTTTATTTTGAGATATCTATAATGAGCTGAGCCAAAAATGGATTGGTGCCCTACCTTGAAATGGATATTGATAAACAGGAAATTAGAAGTTAATAGTGAGTGGGTTAAATGTCTGTCCTTCTTCCCAGGAAACTCTGAGATTTGCAGCTCTGGGAGGAGAATAGGGGGTTTCCTCACAACTCCCAGCACTCTTAACAAACTACAGGTCCCAGAATTCTTTGGGGGGGGGCATGACTATTTAAAGTGGTACCATAATGTTTAAAATGTATGGGCGGAATGCAGCCTGCATAATAAACCTGTTCTCTGCAGAAACCTTTGCATATTGGTTAACATCTCCAGACTCATTCACAAACCAATGCAATACAAGCACAATCTCATATGGGCAGACTCGAGGCACTCCCCCCCCCTTTAAACCAACACAAAGCTACTTTTCCCTTCCAAGCTTACTATTAGTGCCTTCATTTAATTCGCTCCCTTTCTCAGATCCCTCCCCCCCCCACCCGCCGCTCATTACTTTACACTAAAAAATATAGAGCAATAACAAGTCCAGGCTGTTGAGTTCAACCTGATAGGCACTGTCAAAGCTGTCAGAGGGTGGTGACAATAAACATTTCAGCTGCCTATCAATTTTGCCGCAATAAAAAAAGTCTTGACCCTGAAAAAATCGGGTTCTGCCATAATGAATGCTTTGTCTCCAAATATTTGCATTTTAGCTGACAAGGCTCACTTTCAGCTTTTTTCTTTTTTTAAAAAATAATACAGTCATAAACAATCTGCCTTAAAAACTAGATTGCTAGGAACTCAGACGATGAATGAGTGTTATCTCTCCCCCTCCCCCTTTCCTCTTCCAGCTGCTTCTCATCCAACTCTATATCCAGGATATTTCACATGTTATTTCTTGTGATACATATGACATGATCATCCATGTGTCTTTGAATGGATGGAGGGGATCTCCAGAGGCAATTGACTAAGTCCTCCCCCTTTCCCCGCCATCATTTTGCCAGGTGCGCTGTTGCTGGGCGGGGTACAGACTCTCCGATCTCTAATCCCCGGAAATCTCATTCAGCTACTCCTCTGGCTTTTGAGATTCCACCCAGCTTTTCACACGTTCTTGCAAACATGAGGGCTAGAAGCTCTTCCAAAAGCTGGAAAATGCATGGCAGATCATAGAATCATAGAGTTGGAAGAGACCACAAGGGCCATCCAGTCCAACCCCCTGCCAAGCAGGAAACACCATCAAAGCATTCTTGACATATGCCTGTCAAGCCTCTGCTTAAAGACCTCCAAAGAAGGAGACTCCACCACACTCCTTGGCAGCAAATTCCACTGCCGAACAGCTCTTACTGTCAGGAAGTTCTTCCTAATGTTTAGGTGGAATCTTCTTTCTTGTAGCTTGAATCCATTGCTCCATGTCCGCTTCTCTGGAGCAGCAGAAAACAACCTTTCTCCCTCTTCTATATGACATCCTTTTATATATTTGAACATGGATATCATATCACCCCTTGACCTTCTCTTCTCCAGGCTAAACATACCCAGCTCCCTAAGCCGTTCCTCATAAGGCATCGTTTCCAGGCCTTTGACCATTTTGGTTGCCCTCCTCTGGACACGTTCCAGCTTGTCAGTATCCTTCTTGAACTGGAGTGCCCAGAACTGGACACAGTACTCCAGGTGAGGTCTGACCAGAGCAGAATACAGTGGTACTATTACTTCCCTTGATCTAGATGCTATACTCCTATCGATGCAGCCCATAATTGCATTGCCTTTTTTAGCTGCTGCATCACACTGTTGACTCATGTCAAGTTTGTGGTTTACCAGGACTCCTAGATCCTTTTCACATGTACTGCTCTCAAGCCAGGTGTCTCCTATCCTGTATTTGTGCTGAGATGATGACGCTCTCCTGTTGTTTTGTGGCCAATCTCTTTAATGTGGGTTCCTGCCTTTTGCCAATCACCCTAATTTCATTTAAGAAACAGTGCAGAGTAGGTGAAAGAGAATTCTACCACAACCGGTAACACCTACGCTATCATGGAATTCTACTCAAAATCGATCCAGAATAGATTCCAATGTTGAGTTAACAGAGGAAAAACTTAAACAAGTTGCAGGATTCAAAGAAAAAGAAAAGGACCAGAGGTAATTAATTTCATCCAACAGAGCTTTACTGCTACTGAAGGCAAATGAGCATCATGGTCACAGATCCAATACATTCAGGATTGGCACTGTCCAAATCCAGTTGCAGCAGACTTAACAAACTTACAATAACTTAGAATAAGTCTAAACCTTAACACTAAGCATACTACAGTGGTACTTCCGGTTACGAACTTAATTCGTTTCGGAGGTCCATTCTTAACCCGAAACCGTTCTTCTCTCTCTTTTTTTTAAAGCAATATATTAAATTTTCAAATAAACACATTAAAAAATAACAAAACATTCAACAACAAACACAACAACACACAATAAACACAATTTTTTCTCCTTTTAACATCTATTCAATTATCTTGTATTCCCTGTGCTCTGCCGAGCTTTGACTTCTCTCCCTCCCCTCATTCGGTTTTCTTATCCACTCCTGTCTCGCAGTTCCTTTACTCCCTCACTTAAAGTCATTTCGTAGGATCTATTTCAGTCCTGCAAGTGTCTTTAAACTTCTACAGTTCCTCTCCATATAGTCCACAAATTTACTCCAGTCTTTTTGGAACCTTGCCTCTCCCTGATTTCGGATCCTGCTAGTCAGCCTTGCTAGTTCTTAACCCGAAACCGTTCTTAACCTGTGGCGCACTTTCGCTAGTGGGCCCTCCCGCTGCCGCCGCTGTGCTAACATGCAACTTCGGCTCGCATCCCGGGGCAAAGTTCGCTACCAGGAGCACCTACTCCCGGGTTAGCGGAGCTCGTTACCCGAAGCGTTTGTACGGAGGACGGTATGTAACCCGAGGTTCCACTGTATGTACAGAACACCACACCAGAAGGAAAAGAGATAGAAAGTGAAAGTGAAACCCAGGCTTCTTCTGCCCTTATTATCATAGTCAGCATGACCTTGACTGAAAAAGATAAGAGAACCAGTTTAAGCTTCTCTGAAGGAATAACCCAAACAACAACAACAACAACAACAACAACAACAACATTTGTACCCCCACCCATCTGACTGGATTGCCCCAACCACTCTGGGCAGCTTCCAGCATATATAAGAACTTAAAAAAACATTAAACATTTTAAAACATCCCTATACAATGGTACCGCGGGTTACAGATGCTTCAGGTTACAGACGCTTCAGGTTACAGACTCCGCTAACCCAGAAATAGTACCTCGGGTTAAGAACTTTGCTTCAGGATGAGAACAGAAATTGCACAGTGGCGGAGGGGCGGCAGCAGGAGGCCCCATTAACTAAAGTGGTACCTCAGGTTAAGCACAGTTTCAGGTTAAGAACGGACCTCCAGAATGAATTAAGTTCTTAACCCAAGGGATCACTGTACAAGGCTGCCTTCATGTGTCTTCTAAAGGTTGTATAGTTACTTATCTCCTTGTCTCGTGTGTGTGTGTGTGTGTGTGTGTGTGTGTCGCATAACTCCATACCCTCCAACATTTCTCTGATGAAAATAGGAACGTCCTAAGGAAAAGCAGGACATTCCGGGATCAAATCAGAAACTGGGGTGGCTTCTGTAAATCTGGGACTGTCCCTGGAAAGGGTCTGCCCTGCTGTTCTGGTATACAGGAGAAGAGGACTCGATGGGCCTTGATTCTTCTTATGTTCTCATGGTAATCAGTTGTTCCAGGAAACCTCCATTGGGCACCACTAGTAAAACCTGTACAAAATCTGTAGTTTAATCACTGGTGAAATCTGATTGAATGGGGAAACCTTGTTTCCGGGCCAGGCATGGTGTGTGTGTGTTTGGAAAGAAGACATGTCTCTCTTTTCACAGTTTCTGTCCCCTTCTTCTTCCTCCCACAAGGGGCAGAGTCAATGGCAGGAAATTGTCACTTTGCCTAGAAGAAACTCACAACGTTGGCCGGTGGGTGGATTTTGCAGTTTTCATCTCTGAAAAGCTGTGCTTGCTGGCAGTCGTGGGGGAATAAATATCCCCCTTGGCACACATCCACAAATGCTTAGGAAAATATCATGCTTTGTTCATGTGCCAGAAGAGGATGTTGTTATCAGAGTCATGGAAAGATTTTCCGCTTGCCCCTGTTTGAATCAGGATTAAAAGATATACGAAATTGCTGGGGGAAGGAGGAGAAGCCCAACCAGGGCTCTGAAAAGAAGGCTAAGGAGAAAGAAAAGAAGTAGCATGAAGAACTGAAAGAACAAGGAAAGAAATTACAGCTTGGTTTTTTTTTTTATCTTTTGTCAAAGTCAAAACGACATTTTCTTTAAAGGTTGGCATGTTCTTACGGTATGTATAGCCATAACTGGTGAAGGAAATAAGTGGTTTAGAAAGTTACGGAAGAAGCCAGATAGATCTGGATGAGTCATGTCTAAGAAGTAATCCTTGCTTCCCCCCAAAAACTGTGCTGTGTCATGCTAGTTGTACCTCATCATCCATTGGGACATCAGGATGACTCAAGGGCCTTTCCTGATGTTATGCTGGTGGGGTGGAAGGTGACTCATCCCTGAGCTGCTCAGGTAATGTTAAAAACAGTGGTGGCTGGTCCTGTTGGGACTGGTAGGGCAGAAGTCAGGAGATGGTCTTCCATGATGGCCACGGGCAACATTCACATTCAGAAGACTTTTCAGCAGCGATGCAATAATAATAATAATAATAATAATAATAATAATAATAATAATAATTTATTATTTATTATTTATTATTTATACCCGGCCCATCTGGCTGGGCTTCCCCTGCCAACAAACATTAAAATACATCAAATATCACAGATTAAAAACGTCCCTAAACAGGGCTGCCTTTAGGTATTTTCTAAATGTCAGGTAGTTGTTTATCTCTCTGACCTCTGATGGGAGGGTGTTCCACAGGGCGGGTGCCACTACCGAGAAGGCCCTCTGCCTGGTTCCCTGTAGCTTTGCTTCTCGCAGTGAGGGAACCGCCAGAAGGCCCTCGGTGCTGGATCTCAGTGTCCGGGCAGAACGATGGGGGTGGAGACGCTCCTTCAGGTATATAGGACCGAGGCCATTTAGGGCTTTAAAGGTCAGCACCAACACTTTGAATTGTGCTCGGAAACATACTGGGAGCCAATGTAGGTCTTTCAAGACCGATGTTATGTGGTCTTGGTCAACATACAAAAAAGCAACAGTACTCAAAGGGATTATTGTGAAAATAAGAAATGTTTTCCAAATGTTTGTCATTGAAATTCTACTCAGTATTGATCCAGAGTAGATTCCAATGTATAGTTAGCAGAGCAGAAACTTAAACACATTGCAGGATTCCCCCCAAAATAGACCAGAGGCAATTGTATTTCATCCAGCAGAGCTTTACTGCTACTGAAGGCAAATGAGCAGAACGGTTGCAAATCCAATACATTCAGGATTGGCACGGTCCATAAGAAATCCTGTTGTAGCAGACTTAACTTAAACTTACAATATCTTATAATAAGTCTATAGCTTAACACTAAGCATTTAGAACACCACACCAGAAAGAGAGAGAGACAGAAAGAGAGAGTGAAACCCAGGCTCCTTCTGGCCTCACTATTATAGTCAGCATGACCTTGACTGAGAGAGATAACAGAACCAGTTTAAACCAGCTGTACTCAGCTTCTCGGAAGGAACAACCCAAATGTCATGAAGATTTTTTTTCACACAGAGAAGCTTCCCGAACCCTCTTGAATTAAGTAGAACAGGAAAGATCTCTGCACATCAGATCAATACTTTCTGTACAGTGGTACCTTGGTTCTCAAATGCCTTGGTGCTCAAACAACTTGGAACCCAAACACTGGAAACCCAGAAGTAAGCATTCCGGTTTGCAAACTTTTTTTGGAAGCCAAACATGCTCCGTTTTTAGTGTTATGCTTCTGATTTGAGTGCCACACTTCCATTTTGAGTGTTACACTGAGGTCTCTCTGTTTTTGCTATTTATTTTGCGTTTTTGTGGCTTTTTTGTTTTGTTTTTGGGATTGTGTGGAACCCAGTCCAGCTACTGATGGATCGACTGTGTGACTGCAGTACATTGTTTATTGCTTTCATTTTATGGATCACATGGTCTCGTTCAGTGGCGGAGCTTCATGCTCTGCGGGCGGGGGCGGGCTGGTGCCTGTTCTGGGGGCAGGATGTGCCTCCTGGAGGGGCGGGGCGCATGTTCCGGGGGCGGGATGTGCCTCATGGAGGGGCGTGACACGCATTCCATGGGCGTGACGCGTGTTTTGGGGGTGGGGCGGGCGCTCAGGGCGGCCCGCCCCTACCGCCCTTACCTTCCTACGCCCCTGGTCTCATTAGATAGTGAAATTCATGTTAAATTGCTTTTTTTTTGGGTTGTTTTTAAAAGTCTGGAACGGATTAATCCATTTTGAATTACTTCTTATGGGAAAGCGTGCCTTGGTTTTTGGAACATTTTGGTTTTGGAACGGACTTCTGGAATGGATTAAGTATGAGAACCTGCTCTTAAGTACAAATTGCTGGGGAATGAAAAGGGGCTATTGTTCTCATGCTCTGCTTGTCAGCTTCTGACAGGCATCTGACAACTATATGTCTGTAAGTTTTTAATAGACAGGAGCACCTTGTCCCGTCCAACTTTGTGGGGGCCCCGGTGTGTGCGTGTGACTGCCCTGTAACTGTGTGCAACATGTTGAGTCGCCTGGCTGGACACCCACAGTGAAAAATTTGTGGGTGCCTAGACACCCAGGGCCTCCTGAAGATGGCACCTACGTTAATAGATCATATGTGTGTGTTTTCTTAAATGATTATTCCCCCACTCCCATGTCTTTAGATGCTCTTATTTTATAAGCTGCCTTGAGTCCCTGTCAGGGAAGAAGGCGGGTTTTAAATAAATATAATAATATTTATTTAAGTGGATGTAGCAACCGAGTAATTTCGTTGTTCCCGCAAGGGGACAATGACAATAAAGATATCTTATCTCTAATATTTTAGGCAACAGGATGCTGAGCTAGATAAGTCCAGGAACACTGGTCTTTTCTGATGTTCTTACCGTACTGCTGAGTTTTCAAATAAAGGACATTTTGCTGCAAGAAGCAGAATAGTTGAGACCAATCTGGGGTCTGTCTGGGAGTTGTCCAGCCAATCAGATGACTTAAGACTTGGGTTCAGTTGTTCTTTGCTTGAGTTGCTGTCTAAGCCCTGCTTTTCTTGCTGTGAATGAACCCTGCAGGAAAACCCAAGGAGCGCGAGGAGGGAGAGATAATAACCAGTCTCAGGGGTGAGCCGATAATTAATACTCCGGTAAAAAAAGTGCTGTTTGGATGTCAGGGGATGCCACAGGAGCAATGGAAGAGACGGGAATCCCCTCAAATAATGAATTTTCTCTTAGTTCATGAAGGGGGGGGGGAAGCAGAAACAAGAGAGGGGAGGGCAGGAGGGGAGTGGGGAATCCTGTGTATGAATTAAAAAATCCATTAAGAATTAAGGTGAAATTTCACATCACTCCCACATTTCCCAGTTTGTAATTAAAAAATACTGCTCTGTCACTTTTTTAGCCAGGTTCTGCTCCAGTCTATTATAATTTGTGATTTACACCGAAACCAGGAAGCATTCAGAAATGTTGAACAAACCGTTTTACAACCACAATGACTTTTAAAAGCAGAAGCCAAGGCGGGTGGGACAAAAAGTAAGCTAGATAAGTCCTGGGTGCCCTCACTGAAGGGGGTGACATTCGGCGTGCCACCTGCCCGCTGTTAGTATTTTATGTATCCTTAGCTGCTACAGCAAGAACTATTGTGATTAGTTTAAATCACATGAGTGTCTGAGAGAGTGTGGGAACGAAAGTCTGTCTTATCTCTTCCGCCTAAGTCTTGTTATTGTATGTGTTGGTTTCACTTCTGCCGTGTTGCAGTTCTGTACTCTTGTTCGGAGAACACAGATGTGATTATAGAGTCTCTTTATATAGACTGTGAATAAAGTAGTTTAGAACTACAGATGAGCCGTTCTTCTTGCTGCATTATGCTGGAAGACATGCATGCTCTTTTCATGAGGAAAGGGTTGCAATATTACTGCCACTCTGGACTGAAGGGACATGCCAGCCAGAGAGGGCCACAAGAATGACACTCTGGAGTCTTGGGGAGTACGCCATCTCCCTAGAGTGTTTTTCTGACAACACCCGCGACTCTCAAGCCTACCACGAGCCATTGGGGTAAGGGAGGGAGCTGTGCCGCTTTGCCAGTGGCATCCCCCCTTCCCCCATTGTTTTGACAACTTGGGGGAGACTTGGGAGTCACGGGTGGGCGGCATGCTGAATGTCCACCATGGGCAGCTCGCTCCGTCCCCGTGAGCTGTTCGGTCCGCCCCTGGCTGCAGGATGTGCATGCTGCACCGGGCACCCAAGTGGCTATCACGTGCCTCGGAGGGCACCCTCTGCACCACACACCCCTCAGGAGTGCACCCGCCCTGGGTAGCAGGGGCATAGGGGCATGTGCTCCACTGTTGCCAGTGGGCACCAGCCCCCACTCTCTGGATGGTCACATTGGAGCTTGGTAGGGCTTCTTTAACTATACCAAGCTCCAATGTATCCATCAAGAGAGTGGGGGCTGGTTGCCCACTGGCAGCAGTGGAGCACATGCCCGCGCTGCCCAGGGCGGGTCCGTATAGTTAAAGCTATGGTTTTCCCAGTAGTGATGTATGGAAGTGAGAGCTGGACCATAAAGAAGGCTGATCGCCGAAGAATTGATGCTTTTGAATTATGGTGCTGGAGGAGACTCTTGAGAGTCCCATGGACTGCAAGAAGATCAAACCTCTCCATTCTGAAGGAAATCAGCCCTGAGTGCTCACTGGAAGGACAGATCCTGAAGCTGAGGCTCCAATACTTTGGCCACCTTAAGAGAAGAGAAGACTCCCTGGAAAAGACCCTGATGTTGGGAAAGATGGAGGGCACTAGGAGAAGGGGACGACAGAGGACGAGATGGTTGGACAGTGTTCTCGAAGCTACGAACATGAGTTTGACCAAACTGCGGGAGGCAGTGGAAGACAGGAGTGCCTGGCGTGCTCTGGTCCATGGGGTCGGACATGAGTCGGATGTAAAGTACTACACTTGGGCAAAAAAAATGAAAGGCACAAATACAGGATGGGAGACACCTGGCTTGAGAGCAGTACATGTGAAAAGGATCTAGGAGTTTTGGTTGACCACAAACTTGACATGAGTCAGCAGTGTGATGCAGCAGCTAAAAAAGCCAATGCAATTCTGGGCTGCATCAATAGGAGTATAGCATCTAGATCAAGGGAAGTAATAGTACCACTGTATTCTGCTCTGGTCAGACCTCACCTGGAGTATTGTGTCCAGTTCTGGGCACCACAGTTCAAGAAGGATACTGATAAGCTGGAACGTGTCCAGAAGAGGGCAACCAAAATGGTTAAAGGCCTGGAAACGATGCCTTATGAGGAACGGCTTAGGGAGCTGGGTATGTTTAGCCTGGAGAAGAGAAGGTTAAGGGGTGATATGATAACCATGTTCAAATATATAAAAGGATGTCATATAGAGGAGGGAGAACGGTTGTTTTCTGCTGCTCCAGAGAAGCGGACACGGAGCAACGGATTCAAACTACAAGAAAGAAAATTCCACCTAAACATTAGGAAGAACTTCCTGACAGTAAGAGCTGTTCGGCAGTGGAATTTGCTGCCAAGGAGTGTGGTGGAGTCTCCTTCTTTGGAGGTCTTTAAGCAGAGGCTTGACAGCCATCTGTCAGGAATGCTTTGATGGTGTTTCCTGCTTGGCAGGGGGTTGGACTGGATGGCCCTTGTGGTCTCTTCCAACTCATTCTATGATTCTATGACTAAATGACTAAACAACAACAGGGCTTCTTTGCCACTGGAGGCCAGAAGAGCTGAACTTTCGTGGGCAGAGGGAAGCTGAATTCCCTTCCGTCATGGTGGATCAGGGGTTTGGATCAGTCTGAGAGTTCTAAGCGAACTGCAGTAATGGGGAATAAAACCCCACCACTAAATTCATACTTTGCAGGGTGCTGTGGTTGGTAATGAAAACACACCACTCCATTCATTCCTTTCAAGGTGTTCGGTCGATGAACAAAATTATGGCACCAACATTGGCAACCAAACCATAGCAACACTGATAAGAGCACAAAAACAACAGCTGTTAGATAAATGAAACATCAGAAAGAAACCATTCTTTCAGAAACGCACTCACAAATGTGCTTTTCAGCATTCTGGGTAAACAATATTCTGCGAAGAATGTGATGTTAGAAAATAATTCTGGAAATGACAAGGTACTTGATAAATGCAGTGAATTGTGGTGGAATAAGAGGAAATGAATCACAGAGCCATTTAATAGAAGGCTTGGGAATGAAACGGCAGAAAGTCTGAGCACAACCCAGGCTAAATTATAGCACTCTGGGGGGAAAGGAGATGCTAACCAAGGATCTGGGATAGCTCCCTGCCTTTTCCTCTACTCTCCATAGTAGTGATGGATGTGTTGGTTTGGGTACTTTCCTTTCTCATCTGTCCAGTCTTATATTCAGTTCTCCACATTCATACAGCTACTTGTGTTATTTTTTAAAAACAAAACAAAACAAAATATAAAAATTCATTAGCATTTTAGAGTGAATTTCTCTGAAGGAACTTACTTTTGTATGCCCTATTTATTAGTTATGAAAATATTTTTAGACCACTGTGTCATAAGCTGTTTTGGAGAGGGAAGCTTTTCTAGCTGCAGTACCAGTGGAGTCGCCGCTAGAGGGCGATGTTTTGCAATCTCTCATGTTCCTGTTTTTCTGCTTTCCCCCCAAAACCATGTTTTTACCTGTGATATGTGTGACATCTGTATAATCTAAGTTTATACAAACACTTGTCTAGTCGCATGTGACGTTGTGTCCAAATTTCAACGCAATTGGTCAAGGGGTTTGGGAGAAAAGTGGAATATAACAAACAAGGACAGCATATATATATATATATATATATATATATATATATATATAGATAGATAGATAGATAGATCAGTTGGTTAGAACATGGTGCTGATAATGCCAGGATTGCAGGTTCAATCCCAGTACGGGACAGCTGCATATTCCTGCATTGCTGGGGGATGGACTAGATGATCCTCAGGGTCCCTTCCAACTGCATGATTCTATGATTCTACTCTATGATTCTATGAAAGCATAATAACAGAGAGCATAATAGCAGCCCCCCCCTCACATATTTAACAGGCCATATATTGTTTAATGGCCAAAGGCCTGGTAAACAGTAATGTTTTCACCCAGAGCTCAAAGATATGTAATGACAGTGCCAGGCAAGCCTCTCCGGGGAGAGCATTCCACAAACTGGGGGGCATTCCAGAAAAGAATGTATTATTAAGCCCCATCTCCCCACCATTTCCCTCTTACAGCATGTGCAGAAACTAGTTGTTGTTTAGTCGTTTAGTTGTGTCTGACTCTTTGTGACCCCGTGGACCAGAGCACACCAGGCACTCCTGTCTTCCATTGCCTCCCGCGGTTTGGTCAGACTCATGTTGGTGGCTTCAAGAACACTGTCCAACCATCTCACCCTCTGTCATCCCCTTCTCCTTGTGCCCTCAATCTTTCCCAACATCAGGGTCTTTTCCAGGGAGTCTTCTCTTCTCATGAGGTGTATTGGAGCCTCAGCTTCAGGATCTGTCCTTCCAGTGAGCACTCAGGGATGATTTCCTTCAGAATTGATAGGTTGCAATCCATGGGACTCTCAAGAGTCTCCTCCAGCACCATAATTCAAAAGCATCAATTCTTTGGCGATCAGCCTTCTTTATGGTCCAGCTCTCACTTCCATACATCACTACTGGGAAAACTAGGATTACCATATTTCAAAAAGTGAAAATCGGGACACAAAAGTTGTTGAGCTTTTTCTGCAAAACCTCAAAAAAGAAAAGAAGAAGAAGAAGAAGAAGTTTCTGTACTATTTTTAAGGAAATTTGCCAAAATCTATACTTTCCACCCAGACACTGTTTCCAACGGCCAAATCCTGGCTATGTCTGGATGTATGGCAACCTTAGCAGAAACCACCTTCTTGACACTTCGCCCCACTATTGGTCTCCTCTTCACAATCCGCCACAGCCTGTCTTTGCATGCAGGGGAGAGACAAGTCCCTAACTCAGTGAGGGTTTGAGACTCATCGGTTACCCTCACCTAGTTTAGCCAGCCAGCCAAAGCCGTTTGCGGGGTGTGGTCGCTGTCTCACGCTGACAGCTTCCAGGAGCAGGACTGGGTTTAGGTTTGACAAGGCCCTAAGCTACCGAAGGTAATGGGGCCCTTTAAATGTCCAGCTGTCCTTTGCCAACAGCAAATTGTCGCTGTTTTTTGTGTTGAACATATGCTATATGGTAATTTAGCTGAGGCTCCAATACTTTGGCCACCTCATGAGAAGAGAAGAATCCTTGGAAAAGACCCTGATGTTGGGAAAGATTGAGGGCACTAGGAGAAGGGGACGTCAGAGGACAAGATGGTTGGACAGTGTTCTCGAAGCTACCAACATGAGTTTGACCAAACTGCGGGAGGCAGTGGAAGACAGGAGTGCCTTGCGTGCTATGGTCCATGGGGTCACGAAGAGTCGGACACGACTAAACGACTAAACAACAACAACAACATATGGTAATTTATGGACCTAATAGGTATCTAAAGCCATTTGCCCATTTTGCCATGCAACCAGTCCATGCAGAATGTAGGCACCCTATATATAGAAATGAGCAAACCCGTGATATTTTAGGGAGCAGGCTAGCAGGCAGGGCCCATGACTTACATCATAGGGGCCAACACAACACAACACAACACAACACAACACAACACAACACAACACAACACAACACACTGTTGCTGTATGTAGGTTTTTTAAATTTGTTTTTATCTTATGTTTTTGAAATGTGCACCCACTCTTTAAATTTTTTGGGGGCCCCCAAGAGAGTGGGGCCCTAAACTATAACTTGTTTAGCTTATACATAAATCTGGCACTGTTCAGAAGCCACAGATCAGAGCTTGCTGAAGTGTGGGGACCTATGGCATACAAGCTACTCAGAAGGAGCACGGTGTGTTACAAAGGAAATAGCTGACTTTACTTATAAATTATTGAAGGAATGACTTTAATGTGTTGTTAACTGTGTCCATTTACAGTGAAGAAGGTGGGCCATATAAGTCATGGTACAGGGAGAAAAATGATTTGATGGGACTTTTCTTCCTTGCTGTTTAATTGTTCCAGTAAGGCTCTGTTGTTGTGAGAGAGGAATGCTGAATCACTCGCTCTTTATGAGACATCTCTTCCAGAAAGAGGTTTGAAAAATGATTTTTTTTAAAAAAAAACCACCACAACATTTATGGTAACCAAGTTTATGTGCATACTCTGTGCTTTGCACTTGGGAATTTTGCACTCAGTCAATCCAAACTTTTGTGTCCAAAGGGAAGAAGAACAAAAAAGAACTGAATTCTGCAGCCTGTAAAAATTATGCAGAATGTCCAAGTGTGCATAATTATTCTTACTTTGCATAATTTAATCTACACACACTCACTCTCCAAAATTAAAATCTTCTCACTGACTTTTAAGATTTTGGCAGACATTGTCCATGATTTAACTTTTAAGCATATTGTTTGTCTGTCTATTTATCTATCAGCCCTGCTTCATAAGCTGGAACAATGGATGATATTAATACCATGATTCTGAAAAAAACATGACATAAGTTACATGAATACTACAGAGAGTTTACATGATCTAAAAATCTTAAAGCACGAGGCAGGATCTAGCATAAACCCAAGTTGGCTGTTAAAAAGATATTTATATAGTTTTCATGTAACTTATTTCATGTAACTTATATTTTAAAGATAAGTTACACTAAGGTTTCCTCTGCTTCTGCCTGTAGCTCCCGAAGAAGAAGTTCTGAACTCTGAAACATGCAGAGCTACTGTGAATAATTTTGCTTTACTGAGCACCAGAAGTTGCTCTCTCTTTTACAATCTGCTGGTCATAAAGGGGCCAGCATTGTCTCAATCCTCTTAGTTGTGATACCTTTAGCTTGGTGTGTTTCCATCCCAGGGACCAATCCTTCTGCTTATACAGCACACAGCCCACCAAAGAAGTATGATGCCCCTCACATCTGCTATCACTATGCATTTTTATAATAATATCTTGGTATGTACAGCTCAAAAGCACTCTATGATGTGCATGAAGACATCCCTGGGAGTGACAGCTCAGAAGCCCCACATTCAAATCTAACCGTAGTCATTAACACATGGGATGGCTTGAGGCAAGCCCATATTGCCACAGCCTCTGTCATATCATAGAATCATAGAACTATCTTCTTCTTCTTCTTTGGCGATCGCTCATAGCTGAGTAAGATTGTCTTCCATAAACATGGTTTTAACAATGAGTCTGTAAGTGACTGTGGAGGCCAATTTTGGATCCACACGTCCTTCCACAGTGGGGACATTGGTTCCCGGGCGGGAGTTGATCACGGTGTGGATTTGCCAAGCATGCCTTCCTCTTAGCACGTTTCTCCCTTGCGTCTTGAGTTCGAGTGTCTTCAAAGCCCATGGCACCTTTGGTAAAGGCTGTTCTCCAATTGGAGTGCTCGCAAGCCAGTGTTTCCCAATTGTTGGTGTTTATACTACATTTTTTAAAAAATTGCTTGGAAACATTCTTTAAGCCTCTTTTGATGACCACCAGCAGGGCCGTCTTAAGTATATCTGGCGCCCTGGTGCTGTGGTGCGACGGATCCCTCCGGTGCCCCGCCCCGCCCTGTTTCCCAGAGTGGCGGGTTGGCGGAGCTGTGCGGGCGGGCCGGCGCATGCAGCACACAGCGCGGCTGCCGGGGGTGCAGCTCCGCAACGGGTGGGCGGTCGCAGCTCCGCAGCGGACGGGTGGGCGCAGCTGTGCAGCGCCCCCTGGTGGGCGGGCGCCCTGGTGCCCTGCGCCACCCAGGCTGGCCGTAGGGCCGGCCCTGACCACCAGCATTACGATTTCCATTTCTAAGTCTGGAATAGAGTACCATAGAACTGTAGAGTTGGAAGGGACCCAAGGGTCATCTGTTCCAACCCCTTGAAATGTAGCAACCTCAGCTAAAAGCTCTATGACAGATTGCCTTTCAGCCTCTGCTTAAAAACCCCCAAGGAAGGAAAGTCCATCACCACGCAAGGGAGTCTTTTTCACTGTTGAACTGCTCTTACTGTCAGAAAGTTCTTCCTGATGCTTAGTTGGAATCTCCTTTCTTGTAACTTGAAGCCATTGGTTCGGGTTCTAACCTCCTGAGCAGGAGAAAACAAGCTTGCTCCATCTTCCATGCAGCCTAGCCTTTTAAATATTTGAAGGTAATAATAATAATAATAATAATAATAATACCCCGCCCTCCCCAGCCAAAGCTGGGCTCAGAGCGGCTATCACCAAATATAAAACAACTGGTTAAAAAAACAACTCAACAACAAGACTAAACACATCAAAATCCAATCAAAAGTTTAAAATGCAGCCTCATACAAAAGGGAAAAAGAAAGGGAAAATGGGGGAGGGAATCAGGTTGGCTCCAGGCCAAATGCCAGGTGCAACAACTCTGTCTTACAGGCCCTGCGGAAAGAAATCAGGTCCCGCAGGTCCCTGGTCTCAAGAGACCACCAGGTTGGGGCCAGTGTTGAGAAGGCCTTGGTTCTAGTTGAGGCCAATCTGATTTCCTTCGGGCCCGGGACCTCCAAGGTATTACTGTTTATGGACCTTAAGGTCCTCTGCGCTGCGGGGCATACCGGAGAGACGGTCCTGTAAGTACGAGGGCCCTAGGCCATAAAGGGCTTTAAAGGTCAAGACCTTTAAAGATGGCTATCATATCTCCTCTCAGTCTCCCTGTTTCTCAGGCTAAACATACGTAACTCCCTCAACTGTTCCTCATAAGGCTTGGCTTCCATACCCTTGATCAGCTTGGCTGCCTTCCTCTGCACAAGTTCTAGCTTGTCAATAGCCTTCTTCAATTGTGGTGCCCAGACTAGATGTAATCAGCTTGCAATATGAAGATAACAGAACCTTAAAGCGTTGTTGTAGGGCAGGGATGGAGAAGCAATGATTCTTCGGATGGTGGTATATACATTTTAATAACAATAACAATAACAATAATGTGGTTAAACTACAACTCCCATCAACCCTGGCAATTGGCCATGCTGCCTGGGGCTGATGGGAATCAGAGTCCAGCAACATCTGACTCCTATCCATTTCACCCAGCAAGGCCACTGGTCAGGGATGACGGAAGGTGCAAGCCAGCAACACTTTTTTCTTTTGAACAATTGCTAAGCTAAAGTCTGTTGAGCAGCTTGCACACCCAGAAAGTGCAAAATCAATGCAAAGTGTTGTTGCTGCATGTTATTTGTTCCCGGCAAATCTTACAATCTCATTTCCTTGCCGTTCTGCCGTTCCCTAAAGTTTAAAGCACAGCATGAGTAAAACTGTGCGATGCTCTGCTGGAGCCCGGTTGCGAATCTTGCACTGAGTGGCCGTCATATTTCAGACCAGCTCTATTTAAATGAGTTTGGAACTGTGGCTCTCCACACCAGATGGCTTTGGAAATAATGAAGGCTAAGCAATGCACGCCGTCCCCCTTCCTCCTCCATGCATCACCCCCCCCTCCAGTGCTCTCTGTTGCCATGGCAGACCATGAGGCTGAAATGGATTCTTGCTTATTAAATTTGCAAGCTCTTGTGTACTCAGAATGAATGGGGCTCAGTCATAAAGAGGCCCAGCCTCCTCACGACACCGGGGTAGTTTTTTTTTATCTTAGAAAACCAGGCACTCAAACAAAGGCATGCAAAGGTCTCATTAACCTATTAACAGCGACCTCAGAGAGTTCAACCGCAGGGGCTTTTTAACGCTGAGTGCAAGGTGTTTTCCAGGAACGCTCGTAAAAGGCAACACTCCTGATGAGAGGTGCTAATAAACGGTTGTTTATTGGCTCACGGAGGAAGCAAAAAATAAAAATAAATAAATAATGGCTGCGCTTCCCCCAGGTGATATGATGGGAAAAAAATCCCCCTTCTCTCTGTTTTTTCAGAAATGTGTCAAGCTCCGCAACATTCTCGTGGAAACCAGAGGAGGGGTGAAAGAAAGATTTTGGGATGAGGGCCAGGCAGAGATGATACATCACATTTCAAGTGCCTGAAACAGATATAATCCAAGCTATAGTCCCGCCCTGCATACGCTGGTAAAAAATATTATCAAGGTATCAGTTGCATACAGGAGTTTCCAGCCTCACTCCTTGGCATCTCCAGGTAGAGCTTGGTAGGAAAACCGGCCTAAAACCCTGGGTGGCTGCTGCCATTCAGCATAGACAATGCTGAGCTGGTGGACCAGTGGTCCAACTCAATAGAAAGCATCTTGTTGAGTTAAATCATGGGACACAAAGCAGCACATGGGTGATTTCCACGTGGTCACCCATCCAGGCAAACGCCAAACCCAAACATGATTAGTTTCAGCAAAATGGCAGCCTCATGTGCCAGCCAGATGGGTGGGGTATAAATAATAAATTATAATTATTCACCACCACCACTATTTACTACTTATACCCCACCCTTCTGGCCGGGCCTCCCCAGCCACTCTGGGCAGCTTCCAACAGGATGATTAAAAACACAATAAAACTTCAAAAAATAAAAACTTCTCTAAACAGGGCTGCCTTCAGATGTCTTCTAAAAGTCAGATAGTTGTTTATTTCCTTGACATCTGGTGGGAGGGCATTCCACGGGGCGGGTGCCACCACTGAAAAGGCCCTCTGCCTGGTTCCCTGTAACCTCACTTCTCGCAGGGAGGGAACCATCAGAAGACCCTTGGAGGAGGACCTCAGTGTCCAGGCAGAACGATGGCAGTGGAGACGCTCCTTCAGGTATACTGGGCCGAGGCCCTTTAGGGCTTTAAAGATTAGCACCAACACTTTGAATTGTGCTACAGGCAGAATATCCATAGCAACACTGGATTTCGGGTGGTGTGGGTGTTTCCTCTGCACACGGTGCTGAGCTGAAGGGGTGCAAAACTGATAAGATCCATAATTGATAAGATCCATTTGGGGGTCACCAAATTTTGGGCTCACACAGGGTGCCATATTATGAAAGATTACCAAAATCTGCCCTTGTCCCTAGCATAGAGGTGTCAATTTGAGTTTCTATTCCCCCCCCCACAATCTTATTTTTGGTTCTCCATATTTTCACATCTGTTTGTATTCTTATTTTTTAAATCAATATGAAATTTCAGCAGCATTTTAGGGTACATTTTTCCTAGTATACACATGCTTTGGTATGCAGTTTTGCACAATGCAGTGATACCTTGATTCCCAAACGGCTTGGCTCCTGAACATATCGGCTCCCGAACATCTCAAACCCAGTATTAAGTGTTGTGGTTGGCGAACATTTTTCAGAAGCCGAACGTCCGATGTGGCTTCTGCGGCTTCCGCTTGAGTGCAGGAAGCTCCTGAAGCCAATCGGAAGCCATGCCTTGGTTTTCGAACAGTTCCGGGAGTCGAATGGACACCAGGAACGGATTAAGTTCGAGAACCAAGGTTCCACTGTGCAGACATTCTTGAAAAGCCATTTCCCCTAATGTAACTGCAGGTAAGGCAGTGTCACATCCAGTAAAGTCAGGCAAACACAGGTGTAGCAGGATCTGGCTTAGACAAGGCAGAAGTGGCCAGCACCTTGGACAGAGCCTTTGTGAGAAAGCTGACTGGAGTAGTCTCACCAACGGGTGGTGTATTCCTCCTCCCTCTGAATAGTTTGGCTTCTTTAGGTTCAGTTTCAGTCCATGGAGGTAAATTGACCAGAAAGGGCCAGGGTGGCTACACCATAGGAAGGAAGCTGCCTCCATTTCCAATGGGGTTCTTACTTTGCTGAGAGGCATCTCATAAGAAGCAGTCCCTCTTGATCTTCAACAACCTCTTGATGATCTGACACTTTGCTAGATCCCCAAAATATTACAAAAATAACAGACGGTGACTCTGCTGTCATTCGTTTCATTTGCTCATTTTATTTTGCCTCTGGGAGACCTTGGCCGTGATCCAGCACAGAGTTAGGCACACTTAAGTGCATTGGAATCAATGGGCTTAAGTGCACTCAGCTCAGTGTTGGATTCCATGCTCTACCTTGCGCCCCCTGGAACTGCACTGCTTAACAGAGTAATTGAGCGTCACTCTAAAAATACCCTAATTTCCCATACAGTATATACCATCTCATTAATATGCTTCATATTTCCATGAGTCAAGGTCAAATAGCTGGTGTCAATCAGAGATCTCTCTAGATCTTTTGGACCACAATTTCTATGAGCCCCAACCAGCATGGATCATGGTCAGGGGTGATGAGAATTGCAGAAGGCAGCAGGTTGGGAAGGCTAAATGACCCTGCCCATCGTGGTTTGTTCTATGCAGATGTTCCCAGGAGAAACGACTAAGGCAGGCATCCCCAAACTTCGGCCCTCCAGATGTTTTGGACTACAATTCCCATCTTCCCTGACCACTGTTCCTGTTAGCTAGGGATCATGGGAGTTGTAGGCCAAAACATCTGGAGGGCCACAGTTTGGGGATGCTTGGACTAAGGGCACCTGTTTTGCAAGAACTCAAGCCAAAAAGCCAGTCTTTTAAATTCATTCCCTCCCTCCCTTAACATTTTAACTTTATTTGACAAACATAATTAAATTACACAACATCCCACCATAATATACTTCAGAATACAACAACACACAACTATACACAACTAAACAATCTATACATCACCAACCATTACTGTTATCTGTTTACAGAACAGAAAGAAGAAAGAAGAAGAAAGAAAAGAAAGAGAATTAAGAGGAAATAAAGTTGACTTCCAATTACACCCATTGTAAAGGTAAAGGGACCCCTGACCATTAGGTCCAGTCGTGACCGACTCTGGGGTTGCGTGCTCATCTCGCATTATTGGCCGAGGGAGCTGACGTATAGCTTCCAGGTCATGTGGCCAGCATGACTAAGCCGCTTCTGGCGAACCAGAGCAGCACACGGAAACGCCGTTTACCTTCCCGCCGGAGCGGTACCTATTTATCTACTTGCATTTTGACGTGCTTTCGAACTGCTAGGTTGGCAGGAGCTGAGACCGAGCAACGGGAGCTCACCCCGTCGCAGGGATTTGAACCACCGATCTTCTGATCGGCAAGCCCTAGGCTCAGTGGTTTAACCCACAGCGCCACCTGGGTCCCATTGTACTGACCCATTGTACTGTCACTTAAATTGATTGTTTTGCACACAGCATCATACTATTATTTTGTTTTCCTAATTCTTATCCAAAGTACATGATTATTTATCACATTCGTCTTAGTCAAGGTGTGACGGGAGATTTTTATTCTCTGCAGCTTAGAAAGCTGAATTGGGATACTGGTCACAGGTCTACAGTTGGTGTTGTGGTCAGATTGTTGGAATCTTCTTCTTCTTCTTCAGCGATCACTCGTAGCCGAGTAAGATTGTCTTCCACAAACATGGTTTTAACAATGAGTCCGTAAGTGACTGTGGAGGCCATTTCTGGATCCACACATTCTTCCACAGTGGGGACATTGGTTTCCGGGCAGGAGTTGATTACACTGTGGATTTGCCAAGTGTGCCTTCCTCTTAGCAAGTTTCTCCCTTGCGTCCTGAATTTGAGTGTCTTCAAAGCCCATGGCACTTTGGTAAAGGCTGTTCTCCAATTGGATTGTTGGTGTTTACACTACATTTTTTTAGATTTGCCTTGAGACAGTCTTTAAACCTCTTTTGTTGACCACCAGCATTACGCTTTCCATTTTTAAGTTCGGAATAGAGTAGTTGCTTTGGAAAACGATAATCAGGCATCCACACAACATGACCAGTCCAACGAAGCTGATGTAGAAGAATCATTGCTTCGACACTGGCGATCTTTGCTTCTTTCAGTACACTGGTATTAGTTTGCCTGTCTTCCCAAGTGATGTGTAAAAATTTTTTGGAGACACAGTTGATGGAATCTTTCAAGGAGTTGGACATGGCATTTACAGGTGAAACTCAGAAAATTAGAATATTGTCAAAAAGTGCATTTATTTCAATAACACAACTTAAAAGGTGAAACCAATATATGAGATAGATGCATGACATGCAAAGCAAGATATGTCAAGCCTTTATTTGTTGTAATTGTAATTATTTGTCATTAGGTGGGTCAATTATAAATGAAATGTAATTAATGAAATGTAATAGCAATGTTTATTTTTGTATTACTGTAACTATTTGTTTTATTACTTTGGAATTTCCAAAAGAAAGCATTTGTAAAAATTAAAAGAAAAATAAAAAAGAATAAGTTGCATTACTGAAATAAATGCACTTTATATCATTTTTAAAAATAAATAAATGCACTTTTCGACGATATTCTAATTTTCCGAATTCCACCTGTATAAGTGGTCCATGTTTCACAAGCATATAATAAGGTTGGCAGTACAATAGCTTTGTAAACAAGCATTTTGGTTTCCCTGCGAATGACCTGGTCCTCAAACACTCTACACATCAATCAGGAGAAAGTTGCGCACTCAGTTCATGCGATGCTGGATTTAGGCATTAATGTTGGCCCTTGTGGAAAGATAATTGCCCAGGTAGGAGATGTGATCAACATTTCCCAACATTACACCACTGAGTTGGATTTGTGGCACTGCAGAGGGGTTATTTTGTAAGAGTGTTGGAATAGGACCTGGGAGACCAGGGTTCAAATCCCCCACTTGGCCATGAGGCTCATTGGGTGACCTTGGGCCAGACACCAGTTCTCAGCCTAACCTACCTTAAGTTGTGGGGATTAAATGTAGAGGGGATATTAACAATTGACCATGACATTCAGCCTTCAGATTTTGGATTACAGCTTTGCCATTGAAACCCAAATGTTTAGACTGGCTGAATGAAATGAAATAAGTTGATGTGAAATGTTTCTAAAGCCAGTATGCAATAGTGATGAAGATGTTGTGTGGGAACAGAGAGTGGCCTGGGGTGAGCAAATATGTCTCCAGCCACAAAGCCTCTCAGATTGCCTTGCTGTGCCTGTCACCTTTGGAGACGACGACTTGCCTTCTTCCTCCTCGGAAAAGTCTCCAAGTGGTTGCAGATCAGATTCCAGGTCTGGCAGAATCATGGATTCCACTCCCCCCTGGGCAGATGGCCTTGGCCCTGGTTCAGGATCATAGTGGTGTCTAAAAGAGGAGCCTGGATGTTGACCCACTGAATGTTATGGCTGTCGCCATCTCCTCCACCTTGCTTTCACCAGCTTGTGGGGTGGTTGGCCAAATGGGTGGTAACGCGATAGCGGAAGCTAACAACGATGCGGGCCTGGGCAATGTGCTCTTGCCAGCCTTGTGGGTTCCTGGTGGCCAACACCATGAGCGAATTTGTGGCCTGTGTGTGGATCTCTGTGGCTGCTGACTGTGTGTCCACACACACGCACACGCACACATGCACACACACACACACACGAACATATCTCCTCCAACTTGGCACCAACTTGACACAGCTCTGCCTTTGTTCTGTAAGTCAATGGAGAAGCCTGGCTGTCAGGAGCAGAGTGAGCCAATGGCAGCGTTCCATAAACCCAAACCCCATTAAAATAACAAAGGACCCTGCCACACTTCTGGGAGGAGATTCCCCCCCCTCTGCACCCCACCCCTTGCAGGCTGCAGGCGTCATTAAACAAGCAGGCACAGCTAATGGGCTTTAGACACTCAAAGGCTCAGCTTTTCTAAGCCCAGCTGTCATGGAAGGGAGTGCTAACAGCCCCCTCCCTCTGCAAATAACTGAAAAGTGCCCAGGCTCAAGAGACAATTCCCCCTTCCTCTCTCTCCTTTCAAAAAAATAAATAAATTCAAAAGAGATGTGGGGCGGAGCCAGTCTGTGCAAAATAGTGAGCAATTAATGTGAAACAAAAGCAAATGAATCAAGAGGGCTAATTATATGGGGTATAAATCCAAATAAGAGGAGTTGAAGAGAGAGAGAGAGGACGCCAGAGGGTGTTTTCTTTTTCTTTTTGGGGGGTGGGTGGGGAAATGGGGGAAAGCAGCCTATGATGCTGAAGAAAGAGATCAGTTGGTGAGACAAATATGCATAAATTTCTTGGAGCGACATAAAGAAGCCGAGAAGTAGTGGGAGGTTTTGGGAATGTCCCCAAGTGAGTCATTCTTTGGACGTCTGTCGGCTTGATGCAACCCTTGACGCCTCAACCCCCCCCCATGTGCTTTCTTTTATAGGGCCTCCTGCACAAATAGTGAGCCAAGATGAGAAAGGGAAGGAGGGAGGAGAAGCCATTCTCTTCTCTTCTCTTCTCTTCTCTTCTCTTCTCTTCTCTTCTCTTCTCTCTCTCTCTCTCTCTCTCTCTCTCTCTCTCTCTCTCTCTCTCTCTCTCTCTCTCTCTTCAGAGAGAAGATCTAAATCTGCTCCAATCCTTTGTCCCTGTACCCTGGGTGCACAATTGGAACCTAAAGAAGAAGAAGAAGAAGCTAGAAACTTAGAAAGTTCTCTCCATCTATCATCTATCACAGCATCTCACAATCAGGAAAACTCAGCTTTATAATGGCAAAATAGAATCCAATCCTTTGGAGACACACCTCTTCAAGTTCTCTCCATTGTTCTCTGTTGACTGCTTCTGGCACCCACATAAGCCCTGATGTTAGGTTTAGATTGTCCACCCATCACATAATGGGTCTTCCCCTTGGTCTTTTGTGGTCTAAACCATGGACTCTCTTGAGCTTGTTGATCAGAAGGTTGGCGGTTCGAATCTCCGCAACAGGGTGAGTCCCCATTGCTCTGTCCCAGCTCCTGCCAACCTAGCAGTTCGAAAGCACACCAGTGCAAGTAGATAAATAGGTACCGCTGTGGTGGGAAGGTAAACGGCATTTCTGTGCGCTCTGATTTCTGTCACGGTGTTCTGTTGCACCAGAAGTGGTTTAGTCATGATGGCCACATGACCCGGAAAGCTGTCTGTAGACAAACACCGGCTCCCTCGGCCTGAAAGTGAGATGAGCGCTGCAACCCCATAGTTGGACTTAACCGTCCAGGGGTCCTTTACCTTTTTCTTCCCCTTGGTCTTTTGCAATGGTGGGGTCTCCAAAGTAGCACTGCTTTTTTTCCATTGGGCTGAGCCGTCTCTCTTGCCACATGTCCTGCCTTTGTCCATTTTTATTTGGCACTCTTCCCACTACGCCCATAACTTTTGATCGTTGTAGTGTCCGATTATTAGTTTCCCCATCTTTCTATGATATTCCTAACACGATGTCTTCCGTGGGAGGCTGTGCTGTTTTAAGCTGTTCATGTTTCTCTCTGTCATGGTCCAGTTCTCCACTTCACAACACATCACAGGTAATATGCACATATTCAACACTATTTCTATTTTTCCATTATAAAGCTGAGTTTTCCTGATTGCTTCCCACTGTTCAACTTTCTCTTCCCAATATTATTATTTTGTCCTAAATAGATGTATTCTTCAACTTGCTTGGTTTCTTTACTTTCCATTTGTATACCATTCTCTTCTTTAAACATCTCTCTCTCTCTCCAACATTTATAAGCCACATCATTTACATTATTCTTCCAACTTCTGACTGTCTTCGCTGATCAGTGCCCATCCCTCATTTTAAAATGCAGCAATATTGTTTAAGCAGGCCTATTCGGACACGCACATTTGACATGTATTTTAACATGCAACTTTATTTTATAATCTATACTTTTGAATCTTCTCATTTCATTCTGAAAATATTTAAGCTAACTTGTTTTAAAATCATTATGATTAATGATAACCATTTGCCTTCCACATATATGTCTCAAGGCGATGTACACAATATAATGAAAACAGCTTTTAAAAACCCAGTTAAAAACAACACAGAAAATAACAGCAAATGAACTGTACATGTTATAAGGGAACATCTGTGACAGAGACCCCATTCACCCAGCTGGGAAAGCCTGTCAGAACAAAAATGTCTTCAAATGTTTCCAGAAATTGCAGATAGTTGGCATCTGTCATATCTTGACAGGAAAACTATTCCACAGAACAGGGGTGGCTACATTGAAAGCCCTGCTCTGAGTTACTGTGGAGCAAGTGTCTGATTTTATCAGTAACTAGCTGGCCCGGCCACACATTGCTGTGGCTCAGTCTGTTAAATGGACCCTCAGAGTCCCCCTTCATTTTGTTGAAATGTTTTACATGTGTTCTGTTTACACAGGCTCATCTCTGTGACTCCCCCCACCCTGTCCCAACCCATGAGCTATCCCATCCCCTCCCAGCTCATCCCTGTTGTTGTCCCCACTCTGTCCCGACCCATGAGGTATGCCGCCCCCTCCTCCCCCCGGCTTATCCCTGTGGCTCGGCATACCCTGTCCCGACCCATGACCTATCCTGTCCCCTCCTCCCCCCACCCCCGGCTCATCCCTGTGATTGGCCCCACCCTGTCCTGACCCATGACCTATCCCGCCCCCTCCTTCCCATCCCCCACCCAGGTGAGCCCCCACCTCCACTCAGCCCAGTCTGGAAAGGTGAGCTGAGATGCTGTAGAGAGGGAAGCTTTCCTAGGTGCAGTATCAGTGTAGCTGTCACTAGAGGGCGCTGTTTTGCAACCTCTCCTGTGCTCGCAGCATGCACTTGAAGGTGATTCGTGAGTTCTGGAACACAGGGTTTTTACCTGGCCCAGGTGTGACATCTGTCTACGCAACCTGTATATGATCACTGTCATATTCGCTTTGGACGTTGTGTCAAAATTTGAACGTAATCGGTAAAGTGGTTTCAGAGAAAAGTGGACACCCACCCACATGCCCCTTTTACATATATATATGGATTATAATGTACAGTGTACATCTGATTTTATTGGTCATTTTAATGTATATTTTATGTAAACCACTTAGAGGTTTTGATGATTAAGCAGTATAGAAATCCTGCTAAGTCAGGGTTGCCATATTTCTAGAAGTAAAATTCAAGACACAAAAGTTGTTTGAGATTTTTCGGGAATGAAACTCAACATTGTCAAGCAATCAACCTCAACCTCCCGGACATTTCTGGGTCATTGTGCGCTTGCATGAAATCATGTGCAAATGATTCTCCCTGTGACCACTCCTCATTGTCCCACCACCACTTCTTGGGTTCAGAGCTCCTCCCGCCATTCCTCAGTGTCCAACCAGTTCAAGATAGTTACAGAAGGATAGATTTGGGCTGAACACCAAGAAAAGCATCTTTGTAAGAAGGACAATTTGGCAATGGAACCAATGACCTAGAAGATATCTCCTTCCTGGAGATCTTCAATCAGAGGTTGGACAGCCACCTGCTTTACCTCTAGATTTCTTGCACTGAGCAGGTGGTTGGTATCTAGATCATGGGAAAGCAAACTAAGCCCTGGGGGCCGGATCCGGCCCAATCGCCTTCTAAATCTGGCCCGCGGACTTTCTGGGAATCAGCATGTTTTAACATGAGTAGGATGTGTCCTTTTATTTAAAATGCATCTCTGGGTTATTTGTAGGGCATAGGAATTCGTTTATCCCCCCCCCCAAAATATAGTCCTGGCCCCAACTGCTGAAAAAGTTTGCTGACCCCTGGTCTAGATGGCTGTAGAAGCTCCTGAGTATTGACTTCTGAGACATTTATTTTCTCAGAGGCATAAAGTCAGGGCCATCCCTAGGCCCGGGCTGGGTGGCGCAAGGCACCAGGGCGCCTGGCCATCAGGGGCATGGAAGGGGCACAGAACGCTGGTGTCTGCCTCCGCACGCCTCTGCTGTTGAGCGGCTTCAGGCAGCTGTACGGAGGTGTGTGGGGAGCACGAGCCTGGGGCCGCCTCTGCCGCGCCTCTGTCTCAGCTGTTGAGTGGCTTCAGGTAGCTCTCCAGAGGCGCGCGGAGAGCGCTGGCCTGGGGCCGCCTGAACAGCTGAGAGGTGCAGCATGGCGGCCCCGGGGCTCGCGCTCCCTGCATGCCTCCGGAGCTTCGTGCGGGGAGCGGGAGCCTGGGGCCGCCTCCTCCGCGCCTCTCAGTTTTTGAGCGGCTTGAGGCCGCTCTCCGGAGGCGCGCAGGGAGCGCGAGCCTGGGGCTGCCTCCTCCGCGCCTCTCAGCTCCCCGTGCACCCCTCCTGCCAGCCTCACTCATGGGGGGCGCCGGAGAGATCTTGGCACCAGGGTGCCAGATATGGTTAAGACGGCCCTGCATAAAGTGCTACACTTGTACAGCGAAATCAGTGTGAATCAACACCAATTGAAGTTGGGCATTGCATTTATTGAGTGAATGATGCCAAGGCTCCTGTGATAAAGAGGTGGGAACGACCGCTCCCCGAGTCTATGCTTTCGAGAAGAACATAGAATAAATGAAAAAGTACTAGATTCAGAGAAAATGGAAACAAAACATTGCCTTTTATTTTTAATGAAATAAAACTTCGGGGAGGGTGTTATTCATTCTGCTCTGCTCATAATTAACTTGCATTCGTCTGATTCTTTTATGAATGTACCATGATGTTCAAGAGAGAAAGAATCAATGCCTGTGGGTCGTACACCTTCCTGCACTTTGCCGAGTTTTCAATTTGTAAGACAAAGGCACCGCATGGCAAGGATGTGATGTTGCACTATTCAAAGTGGGTAGAGAATTCTCTCTCTGCAAAGCAAAGGCCCAATTCAAATCCAGATCTGCGCTCGAAGGACACCATCCTTTCTCCTTGTCCATGGCATGGAGGCTGTGTAGTAGCTCCACTCACAGCCAAATGTAACACTCGCTGCTGCAGGGGTGTCGTGCCAGCTCAGGTTCTCTTGTGTGCGCTCCATGACAGATCACAGGAGCCTTTCTCCACTTCACAAAGGGATGATCTTGTGCCCTCTGCTCCTCCTTGGCTGCAACCAGAACGGGAGACACTCTTGTCATTTCCCAAGGCTATGCTTTCAAGAAGAATGTAATAAAAAGAAGAGAGAGGGGTCAGAATTGGGAAAAAAATACATTCAGAAGCAGGGACATCTTTTATAAGCAAATTAAATGTGGAGTCTTTATTATTTCTGGTCCTTTTCTCACCGTCTCTGCCGTATGGGAAGCAAGTACTAAGCCACAAACAGAGGTGCATGGAGAAGAAGTTAAATCAATAAATTAATCAGGTGAGACAGGATTCTGCAGTGGTTAGAGGGTTGGACTAGAACTCAGGAGATCAAATTCTCATTCACCCCAAATGCTCATTGAATCATTCACTGTCACTCACCTTAACCCACTTCAGATTTTCATGCGTAGAGATAATAATGATGATGATGATGATGATGATGATAATAATAATAATAATAATAATAATAATATAACAGTGGTACCTCGGTTTACAAACACAATTGGTTCCGGAAGTCTGTACTTAAACTGAAGCGTACTTAACCTGAAGCGAACTTTCCCATTGAAAGTAATGGAAAGTGGATGAATCTGTTCCAGATGGGTCCGCGGAGTACTCAAACTGAAGCGTACTTAACCCGAGGTATGAGTGTAATTGGTTCTGGAAGTCTGTACTTAACCTGAAGCGTACTTAACCTGAAGCGAACTTTCCCATTGAAAGTAATGGAAAGTGGATGAATCTGTTTCAGGCAGGTCCGCGGAGTACTTAAACTGAAAAAACTCAAACCGAGGCGTACTTAAACCGAGGTATGACTGTAATAATTTATTTATGCCCTGCCCATCTGGCTGGGTTTCCCCGGCCACTCTGGGTGACTTCCAACAAAAGATTAAAAATACATTAAAATATCAGTCATTAAAAACTTCCCTAAACAGGGCTGCCTTCAGCTGTCTTCTAAATGTCAGATAGTTGTTTATTTCTTTGACATCTGATGGGAGGGTGTTCCACAGGGTGGGCGCCAATACCGAGAGCGCCCTCTGTCTGGTTCCCTGTAGCTTCTCTTCTTGCAGTGAGGGAACCACCCAAAGCCCCTCGGAGCTGGACCTCAGTGTCTGGGGCGGAGACTCCTTCGGGTATACTGGGCTGAGGCTGTTTAGAGCAGGCATCCCCAAACTTCGGCCCTCCAGATGTTTTGGACTACAATTCCCATCTTCCCCAACCACTGGTCCTGTTAGCTAGGGGATCATGGGATTTGTAGACCAAAACATCTGGAGGGCCGCAGTTCGGGGATGCCTGGTTTAGAGCTTTAAAGGTCAGCACCAACACTTTGAATTGTGCTCGGAAACGTACTGGGAGCCAATGTAGACCTTCCAGAACCAGTGTAATATGGTCCTGGCAGCCACTCCCAGTCACCAGTCTAGCTGCTGCATTCTGGATTAGTTGTAGTTTCCAGGTCACCTTCAAAGGTAGCCCCATGTAGAGCGCGTTGCAGTAGTCCAAGGGGGTAACTAGTTACTAGAGCCTGCACCACTCTGGCAAGACAGTCCGTGGGCAGGTAGGGTCTCAGCCTGCGTACCAGATGGAGCTAGTAGACAGCCGCCCTGGATGCAGAATTGACATGTTTGCTGTACAGTATCGAGATTGCAAAAGAACAGCAGTGGAAGATAGCAGCATCTAACATCCTGGTGGATGAGTAGACAAATGAGTTGCTGGCGGAATGAGGGAAGAAGCAGAAGTGTTGTGCACTGTCCAGCAGCTTTTACTTGGGGGTCATGTTTTTCGGCTCTTATGTTACTCAATCTCTTCCCACCCTTTTTGGTTTGAGAGCAATCTGAATATTGCATACCTTCCAATATTGCATACCCTCCAACATTTCTTCAATGAAAATAGGGATGCCCTAAATCAGTGTTTCTCAACCTTTTTTGGGCCACGGCACACTTGTTCTATGAAAAAAAAATCCCGCGGCACACCAAATCTGTGCCGCCCTATATTTAGTTTAGTTTGGAGGGGAGACATAAAGCATGCCACTGAAGAACTGCTGCGCGGTAGCCAGGTGGACCCACCAGGCGCAGAGCCTGCGGAGCGAGCGGGGACACGTTAGACGGCATGCACAGACCCCAGGCGGGCTGACACGGGCACGTAGCTGCCGCCGCCTCCCTCCCAGCCGCCCCAGGCAGCCGCCGCCGCTCTGGCCCGGCGAAGGGAAGCCCTGCGCAGCCTTCCCCACCTGCCTCCTCCTCCCCAGGCGGCGGCGGCGCCCTCTCTGGCCTCCGGCTGGATGCCGACTCTAAATTTTGCCACGACGTGCAGCGACGAGAAGGGCGATTTGCAGTGTCACGTGCCTGGCGGCCGCCAATACACAACACTAACCCGCCGGAAAGGAAGCCGGCCGGGTCACGACGCGGGCGCTCGCCTCGCGTCGTGACCCGGCCGGCTTCCTTTCCGGCGGGTCAGCGACGTGACAATGCAAATCGCCCTTCTCGTCGCGGCACACCAGCCAGCGTCTTGTGGCACAGTAGTGTGCCGCGGAACACCGGTTGAGAAACGCTGCCCTAAATAACAATAACAATAACAATAACAATAACAATAACAATAACAATAACAATAACAATAACAATAACAATAACAATAACAATACCCTGCCCATCTGACTGGGTTGCCCCAACCAATCTGGGCGGCTTCCAACATATAGAAAAACAAAAATGATTTAAAACAGCAGGGCTGTCTTCAGATGTCTTCTAAAAGTTGTATAGTTACTTATCTCTTTGGCTCAGGGGTCGCATAACCCCATAGCTTCCAATATTTCTCCAATGAAAATAGGGACGTCCAGTGCTATTTTTCTAGAAAAATAGGTGCCAGAACTCACCATGAACACCTCCCTTCTTCTGTTAGAATGGCAACGGTGCCCACCTGAGAGGTGCCAGAACTGAGTTCCTGTGAGTTCCAGCTGAAAAAAAGCCATGGGGACATTCCAGGATCAAAACAGAAACCAGGACAGCTTCTGTAAATCTGGGTCTGTTCCTAGAAAATAAGGACACTTGGAGGGTCTGTTTGTGCAAAAAAAAAAGTCTGCTCTTTTATGTACCACCAAAAACAATGTTTGAAAACAATCAGAAGCCACCTCGTCATCCCAGCTGAGTTTTTAAGATAGAATTTGAAACTGAGTCATGCAGCAAAATCAGGGGAAGGACAGGACAGAGAAATGCAGGATTAAAAATGTTTCCTTTCAAGTTGTGGAAACTTAATAGGCATTCTGCAGAAAACAAAAGAAGCAGAAAGGACAATTAAAGACATTGCCAAATGTGTCCCGTTTGTTAAAAGCACAAAGAGTTTCAGGGCTGAGTAAATTGGGATGAAGAGAAATCAAACTGGGGAGAAAACATCTTCATTTGCGTGTGACTAGGATGGGGATTAATGGGGCTTGTATGAGGTTTCTACCTTGAACATTTCACGCGCTGGCACAACAGAAATCTGCTTGTTTGTGCTGGAGCCTGGAGTCTTATCCTTGTCTCTGTAATTTACTTGTCATTTACAGGCGGGGAGAAGTCGCTTGGCTCCCAGGTGAGCAGTGCTTGACTTCAAGCAGCCTCTGCCCCTGAAAGCCATTGCTTTCAAGTATTTTACTCAGGGTAGACCCGTTGAAATGAATGACCATGATCAAGTTAGGCCACTTCACTTCAATGGGTGGAACTTAGTTGAATACCACCCATACATTTGAACCCAAAGTGTTGGTCTTATTTAGCAGGACTTTGTCCAGCCAAAGGTGAAATGTTAGACCACCCACACTGAAAAGGGTTTGTATAAGTAGTACAAGGGATGGTGGACTCTTTTGAAAAATCTGAGCTCAGGCGAACATTTGCTTTCCTTGGTCTGCTCTTCAGAGAGCCAGCATTGCCCTTCAACTGGAAGGCCAGAGGTTAAAGGCTACCACCTCAGTCATGGGTTCTTGTCTCCCAATTTCCTCTCACCCTCTTTCTCTGTTGACCTTTGTATCTATTACTTCATGATCTGGTTTCCCTTTTAAAAGTCCCCCCCCCCAAAAAAAGTTCACTCTTAATGAATAGGGTCCTTCACTGGAAGATAATTTATAGTACACAACAGCTGCAAGTTGCAGAGAACTTTCACACTTAGATTTCATGATTGAACTTCTCAATTTTTTTAAAAAATGAAACCCCAAGTAGTTCAATTTATTTCTCTCTCTGTGTGTGTTTTTAAAGGGAGTTTACTTTTTTGGCAGAGTAAAAGGGAAGAAGACTGTTGCAAGAAGAGATAAGGGTTTCTTCCTCAGTTAGGATAAGGTGGCATCCTGACAAAATTGGGGCAGGTGGTCTTTCAGAAGGCCCATTTTGCTCCCACATTGGGGAGGGGTGGAAGGGGAACCAAGAGCAAAAGAATAAATAATAAAATAAAAATAATGGCACAAAGATGTTTTCATGGATGGAGCCAGATGATAAACGAGACTGTATGTCCAGCACATTACAGTAAAGTTGAAATTCTGCCTTATGGGGGAGCCCCCTCCCGTATTTTGTGGCTTGTGTGCAAACAGAGTACATTTGCATATGTTCCCCTGAATCTGCATAATACATTCTGTCATTATTTTATTATTTTGCATAATTTATGTTGCTTTTCCTGGTCACGGGACGTTTTTCAGGTCAGGGATGCCCTGACTCCTGAAACCTGGAACTTGGCCACTTCTTGGCTGCCAAGAGTCTGACAGGCACGTCCCCACACACACACATAAGGGCTAGAAACTTGTCTGGAGTTAAATTTTATTTTTGCATGCTAGCCGAGATTCCCAGGAAGCTGGACTGTGCATTCAGTTAAGACATCCTTGTCTGGGGGTTCCCACAGTCCTATGGAATTACTCCTGCTACACAAAGTACCGAGCCTGTATGCTTTCCATAGGACACGGATGCTATAGGATGCCTATAATATATCACAACTGTTTTAAATCACGTGTGTGTGTGTGTGTGTGTGTGTGTGTGTGTGTGTTCTTAACTTCGCCTCCTTTGTCTTGCGCTTGAATGTACGAGTGAGTCAAATTAGCCTATATGCTGGGTTCATGGAATATCAAATGCAGAGATGTCCATCTCTGCTTCCCTAATGGACTTTCGGGGCCAGGGCTGTTATTTCCTTGTAATGGTGTGTGTTCTATTCTGCACTCTTTCCCTCCTTCCTTCGGAGACCCTCTTTTAAAATGCATATCATAACTTTGGTGGCAGTGCTGGGGAGGGGGTGGGGGAGGTGTTGTGGTGGTGGAAATTGCAGCAATCAGAAAAGCCTCCACTATTAACAGCATCTGGGCCCCTGTTCTTCATAAGAGTGCAGGCTTCTCTCTTTTTTTGTGAAACAATTATGGCTAATAATGAGCTAGGAGAGACTGGCCTCTAAAAGCACTTCAGAGCAGCAATTCAAAGACTGTCACCACTACAGTTTGCTCCCCGCTCCCTCGCCCTCCCCTACCAGGAGACAAGAGCCTCAGAAAGCTACGCTGAACTCCGTTCGAATCTCGTTTAAAAGAGAAGGGTTCTTTTGCACCACTGGAGGTCAATGATTTACTGGAGAGATCCTGAAATCTTTTGTTCCTGGGATTTCTTCTTGATGCAAATGCCCTATCATTCTTTGGAGCTGAATTGGAGGAGAGGACAGAGAGAGGGAAAATCCAAAAGCTGGGCTTGCAAATGTTTGAGCTTCCCTTCTCCTGAGATTATATTTCCCCATTGCTAACCATAATGGATACTCTCTTTTTTTATATAGCAACAGAAGTGGAGGGTACAATCCATCTCCTCAACCTTAATGAGTAGGTTTGTTGCAGACAGGGTATGTCACTACTTATGCTTTAAACTTTTAAATTTATTTATTTATTGAATTTATATCCCACCTTTCTTCAGGCAGGAGACCAAGATAATAAACACATCCACAAGTTCTTTCTCTCTCTCTCTCTCTCTCTCTCTTTCTTTCTTTCTTTCTTTCTTTCTTTCTTTCTTTCTTTCTTTCTTTCTTTCTTTCTTTCTTCCCTGTTTCTCCGAAAATAAGACATACCCATAAAATAAGCCGTAGCAGGATTTCTAAGCATTTGTGCAATATAAGCCATACCCCGAAAATAAGACATAATGATAGGCACAGTTCTGGAGGGCGCCAAGGAAGAGGCTAGGCTGGACACGTAATTAAAAAATAAGACATCCCCTGAAAATAAGCCACCGTGTGTGTGTGTTTTTTAGGAAAAATAAATATAAGACGGTGTCTTATTTTCGGAGAAACATGGCCTTTTGCATTCTAAAACAGAGTTACAATGAATAACATTTTTGAAAGAGTCACAATGACTCTTTTTCATGCATTCACACGAAAGGTCATACCAATGACAAACTTAGTTGGTCTCTAAGGTGACACTGATAACAGGAACAGATAATTCAACAGTTGGTCTGTGAACACTTAGAAAAGGATGCTGTACTGTAATTTCTAATACTCAGCATGGGTTTCTCAAAAATAAGTCATGTCAGACGAACCTCATTTTCTGTTTTGATGGAGTTAGAAGCTTGGTGGATTAGGGGAATGCTGTGGACATAGTGTATTTTGAGTTTGTTTTTATTTCATTTCTACAATCAAGCGGCGTGTAAATTTTATGAAATACATAAATGAACGTGGCGCTTACTCTGGCATAGCTTGGCTGCACCAGAAATCAGCTGGCTGAGCTGGAGATCCACTGGATCTTTACTCACTTATCCCAGCAGTGGACCTTGGCATTAGAATGCTCCCTTAGAGAAACACGGATGGACAAAGTGTATAGGATGGGGCTTTTGTTATGAGTTGAAGCATCTTTAGCATTGGGGAAAGAAGAAGAGAATCGTATTTCCTGCAGTGGGGATGCCTGGAGACTGGGGCCAGACCAAAGGTCCACCTGGCCCGTCATCTTGATGCCTCTGGGAAGCCTCCAAGCAGGGTCTGAGGGCAATTGTTTGCTGCCTCCAGCAAGTGATATCCGTCGGCTCTGAACATGGAAGCCAATGGATAAATTATTAATCAAAGAGGTCTCTAAGCGGAGCACATATGAAAACTCTAGAGACAGCATAGCTAGAATCTATGGAAACATTTTCTTTAAAAAAACACACACAAATATACATCAAATGATTATCATTGAAACACAGATGAAATCAGTAAAACTTTAAAAAATGGTTATATCTATTTAACATGATTCATATACCACCTAATCATCAAAACCCTCTAAGTGGTTTACTTAAACAATGTAAAGTATGCACAATAAGATACCAATGAAATATGGAAACAAGTTGACTCCTGCCCGTCCCCAATTAATTAAAAACAGCGATTTTAAAATGTCTACATCATCTAATAAAATTGCATGTTCTAATTACCTGTCAGAATCAGATGCCTGGGTTGGCTTGCCTATGCAAAGACCTTTTTAGTACTAGCTGAATGGAATGCAGTGAAAGCCGTTGCCTAATATCAGGGGTCCTCAAACTACGGTCCGCAGGCCAGATCCTGTCCACCAGGGTCCTGAACCCGCCCCGCCTTCCACTGTCTTAGTTTTTTTATAGCCGCAAAACCGACTCATCAGCTCAATGGGGAAGCCATGAGGCGCGCAAACCAAACAAAACCAAATAATAAAATAAAGTAAAAATAAAGATGCAACAGCAATGGCGGTAATGACATGTGTGCGGTGGTGGCGATGGCGAGGTGTCTTCCACCTGGCTTGGCTGCCCTCTTCCTCCCAGCCGGCGAGACCCTGAGAAGCTGCACGCACCACTGGGAGAGGAGGGGCCTGCAAGCCTTCTAGTTCTGACTTTGGCTGCAGCTGGGCTCTGCTGGAGGGCCTGGTAAGTGGGGCACCGCTGGGTAGCAAAGGCCGAGTCCTTCCCAGGATAGAGGGGCTCCAACAGGAGTTATCGTTCCTTCTCCACCCCCCAGATAGGCTATTCTTAGCATGCCTTTCCCCCTCTTGTATCTCACGGGGGCGGGAGGCGATAGGCTCACCACCCTGGATCCAGCTGCAGCTCCCTTAATTCCCACTCCCAGGCGCGACCAGCCTTGAGTTGCATGCAATTAACGCTTCCCCACATTCCTCTTGGACTGCGTGCCTTGTGAGTGCTGCGAGAGAGGCTTCTTGGGGGCAGAGGATGAAATCCATCAGTCGACCGGTTTCTCCCTTTGCTGCCACTCCCGGGCGTTTGTGTGGGAAGTATTTCCCATTGAAATACTTGTAAGTTTATGTTGATTAAAACCATTCTTCATTTTAAATATTGTATTCCCCCCTGTTTTTTGTGCACTACATATTAAATATGTGCAGTGTGCATAGGAATTTATTCATTTTTCCCCAAACTATAGTCCTGCCCCCAACAGTGTGTGAGGAACAGTGAACTGACCCCCTGTTTAAAAAGTTTGAGGACCCCTGCCTAATATCAATGGGCGGAGAGATCCAGAATGAAGGTGCTGCCACGCAGAAGGATCATAGAATCACAGAATCATAGAATTATAGAGTTGGTAGGGACTATGAGGGTCATCTAGTCCAACCCCCTGCAATGCAAGATTCTTTTGCCCAACATGCCGGGGGGGGCCTCAAACCTATGACCCTGAGATTAAGAGTCTCATGCTCTACCAACTGAGCTATTTCTCGCAAGTGTGGGATGAATATTATGTGGCACTCGTAGAAGTGACAGGACTGTAGATCAAAATGGTTGGGTAATATTGGTAAGGCAGTCCTTGAAGTAATCTTGTCCCAAGATGAATAGAGCCTTCTACACTAATCATAACACCTCAAATTTGGCTTGGTTAGGAATGAGCAGCTGGTGCAGACCTAATCTGAGTAGTGGTGTAATATTCTGAGGTCTCCTGTCTCCTCCAGCCTTTGTTGGAGCTACCGGTAAGTGGCTCCCTTGGAACTATCCATGGTGCTGTAACTATCAGCCTGCCTTGCTCCTATGGTGCAGATGCCTTGCTCCATCTGGTGTAGATGGGTCAGAACATGCCAGAGCACAGGCTATAGTTGACATGTGGAAGCCCACCCCCCAATAGCCTCCGTGTGGTAAATCACCAAAACGCAATCATAACATGCATGTACACCAGGAACATCATACAAGGACCCTTCAGTGTCTCTGCCGTAACTGTCAGGGACCATGGAAACTTACACTGCTGTTGGCCCCAGTTCATGTGATGGGTATTTATGGATGAGATGGAGAACCAAACAAAGCAAATAAAAGTGGAGGGGAGGGAAGACTCTGGTGCTCACTGCTACAAAGACTCTTACTGGGCCTCAGTGTGCTTCGGAGTACAAGGACTCTTTCAGCAACAGCTTGTGATACTTGAGAGTTCTGCAAATTCAAATAGCTATTCTTCACATCTAATCAACTGTAGATGCACCTTGAAGAAACAAACGAGCAAAATAAAAGGATATTTTCTCTCTCAACAGCGCTGTTAACATGGAGAATCTACATCATAAATGGATACCGGTAATAACATTGGAAATAGTAACTGGAATAGTAACCTTGGAAATTAGCATGGTTGTATCTTGATAAATGGACCTTGAGCTTGTTTAGAGGTTCTAGCAGGGGAGCGCAGCCATCGTATACCCTTGACCGAAGAACGGTACAGTGATACCTCTGGTTAAGAACTTTCCCCCCCATAATTTTTTATTTATTTTCGCTTACATCCACTTAAACACATACAGATAAAACATAAACCTTATTCCCAAATCCCCAAATGCAAAAACAAGATAAACAATCCAATACATTTTTTGATTTCATTTCCTATTAGACACAACACAAATAATTCCGTTTTTTTCGGAAATGTGTACCTCAGTATTTTTTTAGTCTCATTATATATTGTTTCCCAATAAGGTTTCACTTTTTTACATAGCCACCACATGTGATATGTATCACCATTTTCCTCCTTGCATTTCCAGCAGTTCTTATTTTTTGTCTTATATATCTTTGCAAGTTTCACTGGAGTCAAGTGCCAGCGATACATCATCCACCTCTGGTTAAGAACTTAATTCGTTCCGGAGGTCCGTTCTTAACCTGAAACTGTTCTTAACCTGAGACACCACTTTAGCTAATGGGGGCTCCTGCTGCTGCCGCGCCGCCAGAGCATGATTTCTGTTCTCATCCTGAAGCAAAGTTCTTAATCCGAGGTACTATTTCTAGGTTAGCGGAGTCTGTAACCTGAAGTGCTTGCAACCCGATGTACCACTGTACACTTCCTTCTATCTGGGATGGTCATCCTCTTCCACCGAGCGCGCAGCTTCGGGAGGTACGCACATGGAGCAGTGAGGGAGGAAAGGGTCTCCCGCCTAGCCAGCCGGATCAGCTGAATTAACCCTGGCGATCACTGGGGTGACAGATGTCGCAGCCAGATTGCCCTCACACAAAAAAGGGATGTGGGTGGTGCTGTGGGTTAAACCACAGAGCCTAGGGCTTGCCGATCAGGTCAGCAGTTTGAATCCCCACGACAGGGTGAGCTCGGCCCCTGCTCCTGCCAACCTAGCAGTTCGAAAGCATGCCAAAGTACAAGTAGATGAATAGGTACCTCTCCAGCAGGAAGGTAAACACCATTTCCGTGCTCTGCTCTGGTTCGCCAAAAGCGGCTTAGTCATGCTGGCCACATGACCTGGAAGCTGTACACCGGCTCCCTAGGCCAGTAAAGTGAGATGAGCGCCGCAACCCCAGAGTCGTCCGTGACTGGACCGAACAGTCAGGGGTCCCTTTACCTTTACCTTTTATCTTGATAAATGGAATTATGAATCCCCTTGTTTGTATATACATGTTTGAGCATTTATAGCAGAGTTGTAAAGCCTGCCACCCTCCAGATGTTGTTGGTCTCCAATGCCCATCAGCTCCAGCAGCATTGGAAGTGGACAGGGATGATGAGAGCTGCATTTCAGCAGCATCTGAATGGCCATAGGTCCTTCACTCCTGCTTTATAGATTCAGTGGCCTTGCCATCAGAACTACGCTTCCCAGAATGCTTAGGGCAGCCACCTGCAACTTGGTGCCCTCCAGATGTTGCTGGACTACAACTCCCATCATCCTGGATGGTTGGCCATGCTGATCGGGATTGATGGAAGATGGAGTCCAACAAAATGTGGAGGGCACCAAGTTGTGGAAGGCTAGCTTAGGGATGATGGGGAGGAGAAAAACAAGAATGACTTGGGCAGGAGAACATAAGAATAGCTTGCTGGATCAGGCCAATGGCCCATGTAGTCCAGCATCCTGTTCTCATAGTGGCTGGCCAGATGCCTCTATCAGAAACCCTTAAGCAGGACCCAAGTGTTAGGATTTCAAGCTCCCCGATGATTGGTATATTTCACATGCCTGTCTGAATGGAGCCTGAGAAAGGAAGGCTGTCTTATCTCTTTTCCAGTGTGAGACTCCATGAAAGTGTACTTTCACTTTTACGCTGTTCTGTTTGTTCTCGGAGCTGGAGAGAACAGACACCATAATGCTGTTGTCTGTAAATATTCTGTAAATAAATAGTGGTTTAGAACTACAATGCATCTTTCTTTTGCTGTGTCAAGAGAGAAGGCTAGTGTGAGTAAATCAAGTTGATTTATGTTGCCAGAGTGCCCTGGAGAAGAAGGGGATGCCTTTTCAAGAGCTCAGAGATCGTGTGTGTGTGTGTGTGTGTGCAGATAGCCCAGAGTGTTATCCTAACACCAAGCACAAGAGCCCTCTCCCCTCCTGGGGTTTCCAGTTACTGGTATTCAGAAGCATTACAACCTCCAACTGTGGAAGCAGGAGCATAACCATCATAGCTAGAATCCATTGGTAGCTCTCTCTCCTCCATGAATTTGCCCAGTCCTCTTTTAAAGATGGGACCCAGGTGGCGCTGTGGGTTAAACCACTGAGCCTACGGCTTGCTGATCAGAAGGTCAGCGGTTCAAATCCCTGTGACGGGGTGAGCTCCCGTTGCTTGGTCCCATCTCCTGCCAACCTAGCAGTTCGAAAGCATGTCAAAATGCAAGTAGATAAATAGGAACCGCTACAGCGGGAAGGTAAACGGCGTTTCCGTGTGCTGCTCTGGTTTGCCATAAACGGCTTTGTCATGCTGGCCACATGACCTGGAAGCTATACGCCGGCTCCCTCGGCCAATATAATGCGAGATGAGTGTGCAACCCCAGAGTCGGTCACGACTGGACCTAATCGTCAGGGGTCCCTTTACCTTTACCTTTTAAAGATAGCCAAGTAAGTGGGAGTGAGTTCCATAGTTGAACTATACGCTGCATGAGGAAGTACCTTATTTTATCTGCCCTGATTCTAAAGAAGACCAGGGCATGGATCTGTAGAAAAGGGAATGATAAGCAAGGTTTGTGTTTCAAGCTGGCATCGTGAGTTCTCTTTGCAGGCAATAAGCCACAAAATGTCCTCAGCCATTTGTGTTTGCAGCTGAGGACCTATAAAACTACAGGTAAACTTTGCTCCACACAACATTTTCTTTTACAGGAACACCTTTTATGAAACACGCTTGGCATGGAGGATCATGTGGTCTACACCAGCTGTCACTCAGCCTTCGCCTTGCCGTGTCTTTGGCTTTGCCTGGGCAAACAAGTATGTTTGCATTTGCGTGATAACATAACCCTGCCAGCATCTCTCTCCAAATAGATTTGTCATTAGAAAGCTAATCTCGGGTATGGAGTGGCTGCCTGCATCCTCAGCTATGATTGCCAGGTCCTCTTTCTTCTTCTTTGGCCATCACTCATAGATGAGTAAGATTGTCTTCCATGAGCACAGTCTTAGTGGTGTGTCCCTAAGTGACTGTGGAGGCTGATTCTGGATCCACACGTCCTTCCACAGTGGGGGCATAGGCTTCTGGGTGAGTGTTGATCATGGTGAAGATTTGCCAAACGTGGCTTCCTCTTAGCTCATTTCTCCCTTTTGTCCAGAGTCTGTGCTTCTTCAAAGTCCATGACACCTTATTCAAAGGTTATTCTCCGATTGGAGCACTCACAAGCCAGTGTCCCCCAATTTCCCATGCTTATACAGTCAAACCTCTTCTTACGTCTGCCTCCGCTTGCGTCCATTTCACCCAATGTCTGCGGCAAACCCAGAAGTGACCAGCGGGTTTGCTGCCATTCGCACATGCGCAGAAGCGAGCAATCGCCGCCCACGCCTGTGCACCACGGCGCCTCTCCCAGCATGCGTTTTGTCCTCTGGAATGGATTGTGGTCATGAGTAGAGGTTCCACTGTAGTGCAATTTTTTTTTAGATTAGCCTTGAGATACCCTTTTGAGAATCAGAGTGGCAAGAGACTTGCTGGAAGCCTTGACAAGGATGGAGTGCAGCCAGCAGCGCGGCTCAGAACCAGTCCCATAGGAGCCAACATTTGAGGGGCCTAGCCCTGACCTGTTCACACAAACAACTTCTGTTACACGCTTTCCCATTTGCAGATGAGAAAACAAACAGTTAAGCTTTGCTTACATAGCATAAAAAGAGCCCCGGTGGATCAAACAAGCAACAGCAACTCTTTCCCCATTTGTGATTCCCAGCAACTGTCATTCAAAGGCATACCGTCTCCAACACTAAAACATAGTCATTGTGGCTTGTTTTGCTAGGTATTATTTTGCTTGATTATATTTTACCTTGTCACTACTCACCACGAGGCAATTCATGACGCAGGGAAGGCTAAAAATTCTATAAATAATAATCAATAGGTTTAGGAAAGGGACCATTGCTTAATATCAGAGCACATGTGTTCCACACGCTCTCTCTCACACATGCACCTCTGTATGCGTGAAATCATTATTTGAGATGGTAAGTGGAGTTCTTTACAGTGCTAAATGGAATACATAAACACACCAAATCAATGGCACGGGATCACTCTGTCAGGGGGTGGGCAAAGGAGGAATGGTGGAGACTGCCTCCCCATCCTGACCATAGCTGCCAAGTCTCCCGTATTCCCCGGGAAACCCCCGTTTTTCCAGCTGTCCCCAGCTGGAAAAACGGATTTTGTTGTTTTCCCCCGGTTTATTCTGGCGCGGCGGCCATTTTGGAACTGGGCGGAGCATGCTCAGAAGTGACTTTTGCTGCTGTGCCCAGTTCCAAAATGGCTGCCGCGCGACTTCTGATGCGGCGGCCACTTTGGAGCTGGGCACAGCAGGATCAAAAGTCACTTCTGAGCATGCTCCGCCCAGTTCCAAAATGGCGACAGCGCTACTTCCGGCATGCTACTTCCGGTCCGGTCCCGTATTTTTCAGAGAGGAACTTGGCAGGTATGATCCTGACCCTTCCAGGGAGGTGGAAGAGGAAGGCAGTATACATTTACAACAGGGGTTTGTGTGAGGTTGCAGCTCAGAGGCAGATGAGGGGAAATGTTGGGAAATTATGGGAGAGCCAGAACAAAACCTGGATGACATGTTGTTATTATGGTAGAAAGCATTCCAGACCCTCCATCTCTCAGAACCCAGCAAGCCTTAAAAACCAGGAGAGCAATGGGAAAGTTCGCTTCAGTTTATGAATGCTTCAGTTTATGAACAGACTTCTGGAACCAATTACACCCATGCTTTGGGTTAAGTACGCTTCAGGTTGAGTACTCCGCAGACCCGTCTGGAACGGATTAATCCACTTTCCATTACTTTCAATGGGAAAGTTCGCTTCAGTTTATGAACGCTTCAGTTTAAGTACTCCGCGGTCCGTCTGGAACAGATTAATCCACTTTCAATTACTTTCAATGGGAAAGTTCGCTTCAGTTTATGAACGCTTCAGTTTATGAACAGACTTCCAGAACCAATTGTGTTCATAAACCGAGGTACCACTGTATAGCCTCTCTCTGTAAAGATTGAAATGAAAAAGGACGGCAAGAAACTTCCCATTGTCTTTATATTTTCCTGGGCGACCAGCCGTGAGCCGCTGACAGCATCCTGACACATTCTGACCGTCACTTAGGGACGGCAATTCGGACAGAAATCATGCACACCGCTGTGAAAGTTACGTGCTTAAGACACGTTACATATTTTATGGATTTCACACAACGTTTGCCAAAGAACAGTGGGAAATGGTGGAGCACAATGTCTGGAGTGCAACCTTGCTCCTGGTTCTTGATTTCTCATTAGCTTTCAACACCACCGATTGTGGTCTCTTCCTGGACCAGCTCTGGTGAAAGGAAATGGCAGGGACTATGTAGCTCCAATCAATCCTACCTTCAGGACTGAGTCCAGAGAGTAGCACTGGGACATTGATTTCTATTTTATGACATGCCATATGGCACTATTTTATCTTCAATGCTATTTAATATCTATATGAACTGGATGGGAGTGGTCATTAGGAGTTATGGGGCAAGGTGCCACCAGTATGCCGATGACACTCAACTCTATTTCTCTATAATATCTGAATCAGAAGAGGCTGTGGAGTCCCTTGACCAACGCTTGGGTGCAGGGGTGATTTGAGCCCTGATTTCCCAGGTCCTCGTGTGACTGTCTAACCACAGCACATAAATTTATATGGATTTGCCTATCAATTCCAAATGAATCTCCTTCCCCTCATCCTGAGTCACATCACTAACTCTGATGTAATAACTACATCACGACTGGTACCCAAGAGGCAGGTGGGTTCCGATTCCTACATGCCCTTGAAGCTAACTGGCCGACCTAGGGCCAGTCACTGCCTCTTCTACCTCACAGGGCTGTTGTGAGGGTTGAATGAGGAGACATAGAACCATGCTCACTATCTTGAGCTCAATGGGGAAAAGGTGGCATCTGAATGCAATGAATAAATTAATCCACACTTCCCAAAACAAAGCAAAATGTAGCTGAAACAGCCATCCTTCAAAATTTGCCCCTGTCTGAATTTTGCGAATCATGTCTTCATCCTAATAATGTGTTTTAAAATGCATATGTTAGGGAAAGTGAAGTACAAAAATGCATTCTATCAGAGGAAACAAGCATTGCAAAAGTGTGTATATTGGGCAAGAAATGCATGGGGGGAATGTATCTCAGGAGAAACAATGCTGATGAATTTTCACCAGAACATTATCTTGAACTGAAGAGTGGAGAAACCGCAATTGGCAGATTTGCCTGGATGTGACACAGCTCTGATTCTCGATCCACTTTGGGTCAGTCACAAGCAGTCTGTGTGTGTTTGTGTGTTGGGGGGAGGAGATGCACACAAAGAGTCGTCCTGACCCGGAAGTGTGTGGGCTTGCAGCCGGGACGATCTGCCTCTCTTATCTTCCTCCCAGTATATGAACGTACAAGGCAGGCAGCTGTTTGGAACTGGGCTGTCTGCTATAGAAAGAGGGCACGAGGGCAGGGGATAATTTATTTACTCTTTACAATGCCCTGTTTGAACAGACGCCTAAGCAAAATGAAGGCAGAAGCTCTTTTGGGGCCAGGGAATATTAGGAGAGGAGGTGGAGGGTGGAGTGCAGAGCCAGTAAATGGATTAGAAATGCACCCTGCCACAGTCTGGCTTTTAACTTGTGTGTGCAGGGAGTATAAGCAGTGAAGTATTTCTCTAATTACATTAGGGATGCTCAAATTAGGTTGATTAAAAACTTTCCTTCCTTCTCTCTCTCTCTCTCTCTCTCTCTCTCTCTCTCTCTCTCTCTCTCTCTCTCTCTCTCTCTCTCTCTTCTATCTTCAAAAGAAAAGAGAGAGAAAACATTTTGAACAGGAAAGTTAGACAAGTCATTCCCCCTCCCATTCCAACATTTCATGATGTACATTACACTAATTCTCTCTCTCTTACAACTCCTCTTTCCTCAGTTTCTTCCCCTGCGATCTCCCTCTGGAAAGCTTTCTTTTAAATGCACAAATATATCCTGATCGGCCTTTAAATTACACGACGGCATGAGTGGAATAAGCAACTGTGGGCTGGTGACTCAGAAAGAATGCTAACAAGGGTGTTTTCCCCGTCTTCTTCTTAATTCCTTTCCTAAATGACCACTTTCTCCTTAGGATGACACCACTGTCTGAAGGGCAAACTTTCAATTTGAAGAGAGATGCCGTGATGACTTTTGATACTTCCATTACAGACGGACGCAGCAATCAACCGAGCCAGTGTTGCATCTGGCGCCTTTTGAAAGATGAGAATGTGTGTGTGTGTGTGTGCGTGTGCGTGTGTGTGTGTGTAGACTATTGTCTCCAAATCATCTTCCTCTTCTTCAATATATGCTTAGTAATTATATTACGGAGAACAGATAGGGGCATATTATTTACCTGTTCTCATAATACAAGGACTAAAGGACACCCAAAGTACTGCAGACAGCAGGTTTCATGATAGGGGTTGGGACGCCTAGGTCAGATTGGCTAGTGCCTCTTGTACCTCTGCAACCCTCCTTTTGCTGTCAGATGTGCCTTGCCTCACTTACTTAAGCCGCCTGAAATGATCTGTACTCTACAACAGCAGTGCACTGGTGCAACTTGTTTGCGCCTTCTCTTGGTTCATGCTTCAGCGTGAACACAATTAAACTGTAGATTGGAATGGGAGCATCTCCCCTATTTTCTCTTCTTGTCTCCTATGAAACTAGGCAGCTATGCAGGCGTTTGGCTGAATGCATGTGGGCTTAAAGGAGAGCGGGGGGGGATGTATCCTTGTGTGTTCTAGCTCCACTTCTGATCTTCATGGGTTCATGGGGATCTCCAGGGTTTCAGATTTCCCCAGTCCTACCTGGAGATGCTGGGGATTGAATCTGGAACTTTTTGCAGGCAAAGGCAAGCTGCATGAGCAATGCTAAGGTAAATGGACCAATAGTCTGACTCGGTGTAGACAATTTCCTTGTGTTGCTTCCTAGAAAATCTGAAGAAGTGTGCATGCACACGAAAGCTTATACCCAGAACAAACTTAGTTGGTCTGTAAGGTGAAACTGGACAATTTTTTATTCCCCACTCCCCACTCCCCACCCCAAGAAAATAGTTCATCACATAACTAATTTCTCACGTCAAGGCGTGTGAGATAGTGTGGATAAGAACAGAAGATGAGCCCTTCTGCATCAGAGCAAAGGCCCAGCATTGTCACAGGAGCCAGCCAGATGCCGGCGCGCACCGGACGTTGCGTAGAAGCAACTTGCAGGGCCTCTCTGACCATGTGTGGGCACCGGAAATAGGGCAGAGCAGCACTGGAAGTCACTTCTACGCATGCCCGGCGGCCACCACCAAGATGGCCGTCGTCATGCGACCACCACGAATATGGCCGGGCATGCGTAGAAGCGACTTCCGGTGCTGCTCTGCCCTATTTCCGGTGCCCACACATGGGCAAAGCAGCACCCAAAATGGAGGCTCCCTGGCAGGTAGGAAATCCGGGGGATTTTCAGGGTTTTTCTCCATTCGGGAGAACAGCAGGAAACGGATTAAAATCCGGGGGTTTCCTGCGGAAAACGGGGTACTTGACAGCTAAGATCCATGATAGATGGCCACCCAACCTCTGCTTAAAAACCTCCAAGGAAGGAAAGTCCACCACCTTTCGAGGGACTCCCTTCCATTGTCAAACAGCTCTCACTGTCAGAAAGTTCTTCCTGATGTTTAGTCGGAAGCTCCTTTCTTGTAACTTGAACCCATCGGTTTGGGCCCTAACCACTGGAGCAAGAGAAAAGAAGCTTGCCCCCTCTTCCATGTGACAGCCCTTCAGATATTTGAAAATGGCTATCATATCCCCTCTCAATGTCCTTTTATCCAGGCTACACATACCCAAGTTCCTCATAAGGCTTGGTTTCCTGACCCTTTAACATCTTGTTCTCCCTTCTCTGCACACATTCCAGCATGTCAATATTCTCCTTAAACTGTGATGTCCAGAAGTGGACACAGTCTTCCAGGTGTGGTCTGATCAATAGTGGTACTATTACTTCCTTTGATCTTGACACCATACTTCTGTTGATGCATACTTCTGTTGATACCATCAGCTTCTTTTTGCCGCTGCATCACATTGGTGACTCCTGTTCAGCTTGTTGTCTACTAAGACCCAGAGATCTGTTTCACGTGTACTACTGACAACCCAAGTGTCCCCCATCTTATATTTGTGCAGCTGGTTCTTCCTGCCTCAGTGTTGAACCTTGCATACGTCCCGATTGAAATTCATTTTGTTGGTTTGGGACTGGTTCTCCAATCTGTTAAAGTCAGATTGAACAACTCTGGATTGGGGGGAAACTATGTTTGTGCTCTGAATGGGCTAGTGTGCACACAACCGAATGGTGGCTGTTAGGTAGATCAGAAGATAGGATACTAGCTGCCTCATACAGGTCCAGCCAGGAGTGCCAGTGGCAGACATTTTAGATGGTCTACAAGGTGAGGCTACCAGTGACACCACAGATCAAAGAGTTCCTTTCTCTGATCTCTATCTCCTTTAGAGCGCAGATAATTCGCTTCCTGAATCTTGCTCAGTGCTGCTGGGTGCTGCCAAGCAGATGGCACCTTCTGCAAAGGGAGCCAAAGGATGCTACATGGCAAATTTATAAAGCTCACAGAGTGATTTCAGCTCACTGTGGGAGGCTGATGCGGGGCCTTCAAAAGGACAGACGTTCCGCAACAGATTAGCAAGGGAAATGTAAATGGCTGCCAACTACCCATGGGGTTAAGGATTCCTGCGCTGCATTGTCATGCCAAAACCGAATGACGGAAGTTGCATGCAATTTTGCAATGCCAGCCAGCCAGCCAAGAAATGCAAATGTGCTTGATCTGCCTGGTAAACTGAGATTCGTGGGCCCGAATTTTCATTCCCCCCCCCTCAATCCAGAAATAGAGGCTGCGCTCCCTCAGCTATATTCTGCAAAACACTTCTGTTAGATCCGATCAAAAGTTTTTGGTAAGTCTTCAGAAATCAGCCGCTGATATTTGTTTCGTTTTCAATGTCAGTTGCAATCTGGCAAAGGGAAACAGAGAATCTGAAAGCTAAGTTTTGATGGAGGTGTTGAACTCAGGGCAAGGGCCGTAGCTCAACAGTACAGCACACAATCTGAACAGTGCCGGATTAACGTATAAGCTAAACAAGTTATAGTTTAAGACCCCACTCTCTTGCCCCCCCCCCAAATTAAATTAAAAAAACCCCTACATACAGCAACAGTGTTTTGTGTTGTGTAGGCTCCTATGATGTAAGTAATGGGCCCCGCCTGCTATCTTGCTCCCTAAAATATCCCTGGTTTGCTCATTTCTATGTATAGGGTGCCTACATTCTGCATGGACCGGTTGCATGGCAACATGGGCAAATGGCTTGAGATACCTATTAGGTCCATAAATTACCATATAGCATATATTCAACACAAAAAGAGCGACAATTTGTTGTTGACACAGGACAACTGGACATATAAAGGGCCCCATTACCTTCAGTAGCTTAGGGCCTCATCAAACCTAAATCCGGCCCTTACTCTGCACAAGAAAGGTCCCAGATTTAATCCTTGGCAACTCCAGGACTGGGGAAGAATAATTTCTGAAACCCTGGTGAACTGCTTGACAATTGGTGTAGACTAGAAAAAGGGAACTTGGTGCTGTTCAGATGGTGCTGGAGTACAGCTCTCATGAGCCCCAGGCAGTATGACCAAAGGTCAGTGGTGATGAGAGTTGTCGTTCAAAACCTCTGAAGGGCACCATTACAAAAGTTGTGTGCCAACCCCACTCTGCCGAGCAACAGCAAGAGCCCATAGAGTTCCAGGCACTCACCCAGGTCTGTGTGCCTTTGGGGGAACTGAGACATGGCAGAGACTGCCATAGCTTTAAGAAATATTGTTTATTCACCTATTTACACCTTCAGTCTGCATGGAGGATGGCCATTTCAAGAGAGGCTTGTCCCTCACAGCAGTGCAGCCCTGAAGTCCAAGGAATCTCTCCCAGCCAGCCTTCAGCCAGCCTGCCCAAGATGGATCCTAGTCTTTCTTCTCCCTTCTTTCTTCCTGCTAAAAACTCTCTTTTCCTGTCACTTCACACCCAGGTCCCCTGGTAACCTTCCAAACCTCCAGTCCCTGCTCACACCTCAGGGCAAGGGGGAAGACTCTTGCATTGCCAATGGCCCTCGATGAACCCTGTATTGTTTCTTAATGGCCCTAACTGGCTCAGGAATTCCTCTGCAGCTTGTATTTCTCCCTTCACATCCCGGAAAATCGAAATCCTGCCGTCTATTAATTTCTAGTGTTTATTCCTCTCCCTGCCGCAATCTATAACAGGCACCACCATATTGCATGATGGAAGTTTTGGGGTACCAAATTAACAACAGCATTCCTGACCTTTTGCAAAAAGTTGCCAATGCAAGTAACAATGATGTGAAATATGTTTAAAAACAGTTTAAAATCACAGCCACAACCGGCACACCGGGTCCTGAAACTCAAAAGCCAGGGTAAAGATTACGGAAGGCTGTTCTAAAGCAGGAATGATTTTAGTGTCATCAAAGATTTTTGTATACAGTATATGAAAGTTTTGTATATATGAAATTACAAATGGGGTGGAGGGGATGAAAGAGTAGTTCCGCAACATATTTCCCAGTAATCTCAACTGGGTCACATCACAATGGATTGGAACATAGTTTTGTGTTACTGGGAGACACTCTTCTATCTCCCAGTAACACAAAACTGTTCCAGTCCATTGTGACTTGATCCAGTTGAGGAACCTTTGCCTGGAAGAGGAAATTAAGAATCTTTTAAAGGGGACATTTGGAAAACACTTTCCCACCTCCCTCATATCACTCCTAATTACTTTCTCAGTCACTCTCTAACATCTCCCTCCAAATGGGACACTGGATCTGTCTTCTCCCAGAGGAGCGTGGTTAAGCTCCCCAGGTCTGTCATTAATAGGAACATAGCTGTGCTTTGCAGCGAAGGCTGAATTCTCCCTAAGCTGATCTAATTAAAGGAGTAGCCCTCCTCCAGCAGTGGCTCAGCCGATTATCAGCACGCCATATGGCCCCTGAGATGGGGCGGACGGTCAGGGGTGGCAGCTTGTGGGACCCTCCAAACTCCTGCCTTCCTTGAACTTTTTGCCCAAGGAAGGGAGGCCATCCTGCCGGGAGTCCACTGCCTCAGCCACCCTCTGAAATGTCAAAGGTTTGCAGAGGGGACCTTCCCCGCCCCCTGCTCCTGACCCACTTCAAGATGTTTAGCAGGCTCACTAGAGAAACTTTGCCATCTGCAGCAAGCCCCTCAAAAGTGATCTTGAATGTGCTCAGTGGCTTAATGCAGGCAACAGTTTAATTCCATTAACATTTTAATTAGGCGGCAGAATCAGAATGCAGGAGGGAGAAAAAAGAGGGATTTGAGAGGAGGGTCTCTCTGTGATAATGCAGCAGTGATGACGGAGCCATGCATTGTGCGTACAGACTAAATCCCCCTTTCTGCTGTAAAGGCAAACACTTTACCTGCAAGCAGGGATACTTAATAGCTTTGAAATGTAATGTTTGAGGCAGCAATGCTTCTGAATGCCAGTTGCTGGAAACCACAGGAGAGAAGAGTACTCTTGTGCTTGAGTTCTGGTTGCTGGTTTCCTACAGGCAGTGGCAAAGTGTTGGTTGCTGGTGCTCGGGGTGGGTGGCCCTCGCCACTGATGCCGCCAGAGTGACCCCACTCCCACCAGAGCAAAATGAGACTGTGCTGAGCCTCCTGCCTGCTTGCCCAGGGGAGAGCCTGGCCAGCCAACACAGCCCTTGGTGGGTGGAGAGGAGCACCGGGCTGTGCTGTGCTGGGGGCACCTGCCTGGGAGTGCATCGTTCGTCCCCCCTCAAAAATTGGGCACCCAGGGCCATGGCTCCCCTGGCACCCCCATGCTACACCCCTGCCCACAGGCATCAGGTTGGCCACTGGTGAGAACAGGATGCTGGCCTAGATGGACCATTGTCTCTGAAAAAGTTTACATATCACCTGGGAAGACAGTCGAACTAATGTACTAGTGTAGTGCTAGTGTACTGAAAGAAGCAAACATCACCCGTGTCAAAGCAATGGTTCTTCAATATCAACTTTGTTGGACTGGTCATGTTGGGCGGATGGCTGATTACTGCCTTATTAGAATATAGAACAATTACTTGTAGATTCCTAATTTTAAAATTGAATTTTAACATTGTATTTAATCTGCATTTTAATTGAATTGCTTCTTTTATGCTTGCTTTGATATTCTTGTTGTTAGCCGCCCTGAGCCCGGTATTATTATTATTATTATTATTATTATTATTATTATTATTATTATTATTTCTCTATTCTGAACTTTGAGGGACCCAGGTGGCGCTGTGGTTAAACCACTGAGCCTAGGGCTTGCTGATCAGAAGGTCGGCGGTTCGAATCCCTGTGACGGGGTGAGCTCCCGTTGCTTGGTCCCAGCTCCTGCCAACCTAGCAGTTCGAAAGCACGTCAAAATTCAAGTAGATAAATAGGAACCGCTACAGCGGGAAGGTAAACGGTGTTTCCATGTGCTGCTCTGCTTTGCCAGAAGTGGCTTTGTCATGCTGGCCACATGACCTGGAAGCTATACGCTGGCTCCCTCGGCCAATAATGCGAGATGAGCGCCGCAACCCTAGAGTCGGTCACGACTGGACCTAATGGTCAGGGGTCCCTTTACCTTTATTCTGAACTTTAAAATTAAAAGTTTAAAATTGAAAGCGTAATGCCAGTAGACAACACAAGAGGTTTAAAGACTCTTTCAAGGCAAATCTTTAAAAATGTAGTATAAACACCAGCAACTGGGAATCACTGTCCTGCGAGCACCCTAATCGGAGAATAGCCTCTACTAAAGATGTCATGGACTCTGAAGATGCTCAGACTCAGGACGCAAGGGAGAAACATGCTAAGAGGAAGGCACATTTGGCAAATCCTCACTGTGATCAACTCCCGTCTGGAAACCAATGTCCCCACTGTGGAAGGACGTGTGGATCCAGAATTGGCCTCCACAGTCACTTAAAGACACACCGTTAAGACCATATTCATGAAAGACAATCTTACTCAGCTTTGAGTGATCGCCAAAGAAGACCAGGAGGCTCTTCCTGTGCTCTTATGGCTATTCAATTTTCAATTCAATTTTATTCGACCGCCAGTCAGAAATCCATACAAAATTTAAAACATCTAGACATTTAACATCTAAATCTAAAAAACTTAAAACTGAAACCGACAATAAATTAGGCTATACATTTAGACCCATGTCGGCGCTGTCAATTTTAACCTCACGACGCTTAAGGGCCAAAAAAATAAATAAATAAAAATGGCCACCAAGGAGGCTGTTGTTCCAGTAACATTATGCTCTTATGGCAAAAAGAGAGGCATTCCCACATACATGGAGCTTTATTTCTCTACCAGAGCCACTAGACTGTTACTATGATCTAGAACAGGCATGTCAAACCTGCGGCCCTCCAGATGTTTTGGACTACAATTCCCATCTTCCCCAACCACTGGTCCTGCTAGCTAGGGATCATGGGAGTTGTAGGCCAAAACATCTGGAGGGCCGCATGTTTGACATGCCTGATCTAGAAGATGCTCTGTTCTCTGAAAAGACTTCTAAACCTGCTTGTGTAGGTGTGCTGATGCCATGCCTCTCTGTGTAACAAAACACCAAGGACTCATTTATCACATCTTGTTCAGCTTACTGAACAAATGTGATAAATGGTCCAAACCTTTCAAGGACTCGGTTGCTCCAGCCAGTCTGGGCTGCTTCCAGCAGAAATCCAAGGAGAAGCCTCAACCAGAAACTTTCTCACTGATATCTAGTATTAGTTAAGGTAATTTTAGATTCACAGGGGTGCAGAAGTCTTCAGCATCGCAATAAAGGACATCATTTTTGAAGGCATATCTCAACCTACAAAATTAAGGAATGTATTACATATATTCTCCCTGTATTAAAAACCAAACAGGCCAGCGTTGGTACATGCAGGGCCTTTCATTTCCATCCTGGCAAAGTCACATGGACAACAAAAACAACCTTTTAATTTGAATTCAATTTTTGATTCCGCACTCATTCACAGCCACTGCGACAGAGAGCGGGGATTTCATTAAAGGGTTTAATAGATTTCATAAGAGTTGTCAGATCCAAAAAGGTTATGGAGCAAATGCATTCTCTCTGCTTCCAGAAATCCAGACCTCTAAGCAAATTTACCGTGGAAATGGAAATGGAGGGGGACGGACGGACCCCTCCCAACATATCGTCTCGGACAAGACGAGGAGAAACAAACCTCACATGAGCGACTTTAGGACCTTGAGGTGAGGTGGCAAAGCCCTTCTCCTCCCATGCTTACTCCAAGGCCAAACGTGACAAGCTCATTTCATGTGCTTCTCCTGTTTGCAGATAAACTTGTGGGATGTAATCCCCTGGAGTAGTCAAGTACAACATTTCCTGTTTGACTAGAGTGGACACAAGCAGGGGATGATGCTCCTGCCTGTTGAACTTCCTGTTACACCTGGTCTGGAGCACCCTCCTTTTGCATGTGACCAGTAGGTGGGTGCGACCCTTCCAGACCTAGTAAAAGGCCAAGTCATGTAGCCACCTTTCCTTTTCCTGCTTCCTGCTCCTCCTGGACTGCACTGCTGGCTCTCAGCCAGCAGCACGGTGGGATATCTCCCCACTTTTATATATTTGTAACTTCAAGCCTAAAGCCTGCCTTCAGGGACCAGACTGTGCTCCAATTGTGAGTAAACTTCTTTTTGTTGCTTATGAAGAAGACTGTTGTGTCTTTATTCGTTTAGGAGGGAATCAAGGGGTTTTACCAGGAATCTACTCCAATCTGGGCAAGATTGGATTGCTTAAGTAAAGTGATTCAAACGAGTCTAGCAACGAGCTTCCTGCTGTGTAAAAGGAGTGTCTCCACCCCCATCATTCAGCCTGGACACTGAGATCCAGCACCGAGGGCCTTCTGTCGGTTCCCTCATTGCAAGAAGTGAGGTTACAGGGAACCAGACAGAGGGCCTTCTCGGTAGTGGCACCCGCCCTGTGGAACGCCCTCCCATCAGATGTCAAGGAAATAAGCAGCTATTTTACTTTTAGAAGACAACTGAAGGTGGCCCTGTTTGGGGAAGTTTTTAATGTTTGATGCTGTACTGTTTTTAATATTTGGTTGGAAGCTGCCCAGAGTGGCTGGGGAAACCCAGCCAGATGGGTGGGGTATAAATAATAAATTATTATTATTATTATTACAGTGGTACCTCAGTTTATGAACACAATTGGTTCCAGAAGTCTGTTCATAAACTGAAGCGAACTTTCCCATTGAAAGTAATGGAATTAATCTGTTCCAGATGGGTCCGCGGCGTTCGTAAACCAAAAATTCGTAAACCGAGGTTCCACTGTATTATTATTATTATTATTATTATTATTATTATTATTATTATTATTATAAAAGGGGGAAATGTACTCTGCTGTATGAATAAACTCACTAGCGTGAGTTAGGAAGGATAATATTTAATCAATATATCCTTTCCTGCTACCCATAACATTCCCACAAAACTGGCCATTGTCCCCTGCTCAAGTGAGAGAAGCCCTTAGGCTTCCTTACTGGAATCTTGAAGGTCAGGTGCAAAACAGCGGCAGAAGTAGATGGACAGCACCCCAAGAGACAAATGGCAGTGGGAAGCTGAGCAGGATAGCAGTTGAAACTCCTTTCTACGTTGATGATCTTCCACTGCGCCTGAGGGGGTGCAGGACAGGCCAAAATAGCACCCACAGCTCAATCTCTCCCTCCTCATCTTTAGATAAGAATGTAAGAGTAGTCTGCTGGATCAGGCCCATGCCCATCTAGTTCAGCATCCTCTTTGCATAGTGGCCGACCACATGCCCGTAAGAAGCCTGCCATTTATTTGTTTGGTTTTTCACATTAAAGTTTTACAATCCAATATCCAACATACATCATAAAAAAAAAGATTCCACAGAATCTCCTGGACTTCCCTCCTCCTCTTTGTGGGTCCTGTTGTTGGTCATTTTCTCCTGCATTATAATAATCTAAATCTTTTACATCTCCATTCTACCAAAAATTCACCATTAAACAACAAGTGTTATTTCAATCCTACTAGTGATTTTAACTGTTTACAATGATTTTTTAAAGATAAATTTTAAATTTCCCCCATTCTTTATTGAAATTTTGGTCTTCCCAGTTGCTGATTCTTCCGGTCATTTTTGCCCTTTCAGCATAATCCATCGACTTGATCTGCCATTCTTCTCTGGTCAGGACTTTTATCTTCTTTCCATCTCTGTGCCAGAGGTATAGTGTCTTTGGCAGTGGGCATAGATGAATGTGTGCGCGCGTGCGCGCGCGCGCTCACACACACACACACAGTGGAATGGTCCCCCTTGGGAGGTGGTTGACTCTCCTTCCTTGGATGATTTTAAGCAGGGGTTAGATGGCCGTCTGTCATGGATGTTTTAGCTGAGATTCCTGCATTGCTGGGGGTTAGACTAGATGACCCCTGGTGTCCCTTCTAACTCTACCATTTTACGAATATATATATATATATATATATATATATATATATATATATATGCATGCCAATACTTCTTCTTTGGCGATCCCTCGTAGCCAAGTAAGATTGTCTTCAATAAACACGGTTTTAACAATGAGTCCGTAAGTGACTTTGGAGGCCAATTCTGGATCCACACGTCCTTCCACAGTGGGGATATTGGTTTCCGAGTGGGAGTTGATCACGGAGCAGATTTGCCAAATGTGCCTTCCTTTTAGCACGTTTCTCCCCTTTGTCCTGAGTTCGAGTGTCTTCAAAGCCCATGACGCCTTTGGTAAAGACTGTTCTCCAACTGCAGCGCTCGCAGGCAAGTGTTTCCCAATTGTTGGTGTTTATACTACATTTGTAAAGATTTGCCTTGAGACAGTCTTTAAACCTCTTTTGTTGACCACCAGCATTACGCTTTCCATTTTTAAGTTTGGAATAGAGTAGTTGCACTGAGAGTGGGATAGGCAAAACTCTTCTGGGTCATGCCACGCCTCTTACCAAACTCCTTTGTTTACTCTTGGCATTTTCACAAATGTTTCACCTCCAGGTCCCTCTTTTCCTTGCACTGAAAGCAGCATTTCATGGCAGCTGCTGGGGTTCCCTGTTCTCCAGGACTTCTGTCTAGGAATTGTTTTTGTGTGCCCGTGCAGAGGGTTGTGGGAAGGAGGGAGCACAAAACAGCCAATGGCAGCACAGTTGCCAACATCACAACTGGGCCTCAATGAATTTCTTTTCCCTGCTGCCACCTACTGCTTAGAAACTGCAAGTGCTGCCCTAAAAGCTGAGGGCCCAGTCCAAGGAGGGGCAAGGAGGGAATGGAAGCTGCAAAACTTCCAGCTTCAGAACAACAGCAGCAATAAAAAAGTGGCAAAGTTTCTTTCAGAAGTCAAAAGAAACAAAGATCATCAAACTCGAGACAAAACAAAATGACCACCTCAGTTTCTCAGTTTCTCTCTCTTTTGCGGTTGGCTGTCTCTTAACTGTATTTTGTTCTGAAATCGTTCTATGGGTCTTTGGACCTCAAAAAAGTATATTATTATTATTATTATTATTATTATTATTATTATTATGTCTCCCTGTGATGTTATAACTGGCTATAAGGCAAAAGCTGGAAATGACAGATTCCTTCTAGCTCTAACCCTGTGACTGCAAAAGCTGATAGAAGAAGAAAGGAAATAAAGAAATTCATTGGAAAGGGGACAATGTCCCATCAAAAGTGGTTAGGCAAAATAAGCTTTGTGAATTTATAGAGTTGGCTAGAATGACAGCAGCTATTAGATTCCAATCAAACCAGAAACTTAGGAAAGAATGGGAATGTGTGGAAAAATATATGACAAAACATTGTTCCAAAACAAATTCATTAAATTTTTTAAAGCTAAAATAGGGATAAACATTTTATGGGGAAAACATAGACAATACTTACAACACAACGGAAAAAGAAATATGGATAAAAGAAGCTGTAATGTGGTGGAGGGAAGTCACAGGGGTAGGGATAAGAAAAATGTACACACATATATAGATATATACACATAGTACTGAAGGAAGTTATAATTTGGAATGTAATGTAAAGAATGTCAAAATGGGTAACTCAATGTAACAAATGTAAAATAAAATAAATAAGAAATAAGAAAAATAGAAATTCATAATACAGCCCTTCCTGGACTATACCATTTTGGAATGGGTTGGGGATTGGGAATTTACATAATTTCTTGGGTGTTCAGGTCAGCAGAGGGAGTCCTCTCGGTCGTTCCTCTGCCCAGAGTGGCTGGGGCAATCCAGTCAGATCGGTGGGTTACAAATAATAAAATTGCGGTTGTTTTTGCTGCTGCTGCTGCTGCTATTATGGAATAGGTCATACCTATTTTCACTGGGGAAATGTTGGAGTGTAATAATAATAAGTTATTTATACCCCACCCATCTGGCTGGGCCTCCCCAGCCACTCTGAGCGGCTCCCAACAGAGTAGTAGTAGTAGTAATAAAACAATAAAACACCAAACATTAAAAACTTCCCTGAACAGGGCTGCCTTCAGATGTCTTCTAAAAGTCAGATAGTTGTTTATTTCCTTGACATCTGGTGGGAGGGCGTTTCACCGCGCGGCACCACTACCGAGAAGGCCCTCTGCCTGGTTCCCTGTAACCTTACTTCTCGCAATGAGGGAACCGCCAGAAGGCCCTCGGCGCTGGACCTCAGTGTCTGGGCTGAACGATAGGGGTGTAGACGCTCCTTCGGGTATAATGGGCCGAGGCCGTTTAGGGCTTTAAAGGTCAGCATCAACACTTTGAATTGTGCTTCAGGCGGAATAGCCATAGCAGCACTGGATTTAGCTCCCATCACCCCTGATCATTGGCCATGCCAACTGGGACCGATGGGAGTTGGAGTCCAACACCATCTAGAGGGGCACAGGCTCCTCATCCCTGGACTGATGGCAAAGAGATAGCCGGCAGTAAATCACACTGTTGAAAGTTGGATTTAACTCTTTATTAGCAAAAACACGATCTTCATTTGGTGGAGTGTCAGGACTAACGACCACAGCAGCTCATCTGCAGTAGGCCTTGCCCCCATGGACGACGACGACGACAACAACAACAACAACAACAACAACAACTTACTATGTATACCCCGCTCATCTGCCAACAGAGATTTGCCATTCTTTTGATTGCAGCCTAGAACAATGGCAGCCTCCAACTTTTAAAAGTTGTTTTGATAATAGTGTTTTACAGAAGGGGGTTGTTTTATGGATGATGTATTAATTATTGTATATAATTTACGTTGCAATGGTGATGTTCCACGATGCTATTTATTGTATGTTAGCTGTTTTGTGTCTCACAGGAGTGAAAAGTGGCATAGAAAAGAAGAAAAGAAAAGAAAAGAAAAGTATGGACTAAATGGGCCACTGGCCACACCAATGTAGGTCCAGAGGATGATGGTTTTGGATTTTTGGAAATCCCTACTTTGGTTTTGACGGGATGATTTGTCGCTAGTAACAAATCTGCTGGCTTCACTTTCAGCTTCTTTGTGTTTTACAATAGCACCCCCTGGTGAACAACGAAAGAATAGCTATAAGCGCATTTTTGTTTCCTATAAGGAAACCAGTCTATTTCTGGTCACAGAAAGGACTTGAAATTGAACATTCATGCTGTTCCATTTCTGCATTAATTTTGCATTTTTTTAAAAAAAAATGCAAGCAAGAAAGGTCACGTTTAAATGTATATTGAAATGCATATTTCTAAATATTTTCTCTCTCATAATTCTGTTTATAACACACGCATAAGCACACACATTTTTAAACATAAGAGAATTTGTCTAATCCTCTTTTGAAGCCATCTTGGTTGGTGGCCATCACTGTCTCCTGTGGGAGGGAGTTCCATAATTCAACAATGTGTTGTGTGAAGAAGTACTTTGCTTTTACCGGGCCTGAATCTTTCAGCACATTTTGATACATTTTTGGGGGATTGGAGAACTTGTGGGACATGCCAAAGGTGGCAAACACCTAGGGCTTCACTTCTAATCCCACTTTTGTTGTTGTTGTTGTTTAGTCATTTAGTCGTGTCCGACTCTTCGTGACCCCATGGACCAGAGCACGCCAGGCACTCCTGTCTTCCACTGCCTCCCGCAGTTTGGTCAGCCTCATGTTCGTAGCTTCAAGAACACTTCTAATCCCACTTACCCGCCAGTAAATAAAATCTGTCTATCAAGTAAGGGACCGGATGTGCTCTTTGCTTTGCCCTCATCAAAAAGGAACCTCTGTTCTCGACAGAACATGTCATTCTAACTTACGGCAGAAGGGACCTCAAATGTAATCCATTCCGACCCCTTGTCAATTCAACAAAACTATTGGCTGCAGATTCCTGGATCAGTGAGCATCCAGCATCTTCTTAAAAACATCCGACAATGGAGTTTACTTCCAAGGCAGTTTCTTCCACTGTTAAAAGAACTCATAACACCAATTTATAATATTCTTTTTTTATATAGTGCAAATCCTTTTCCCTAGCAATTTCAGCTCATTCGTTCTGGAGCAACACCTTTATTTCACCATCCATGTCAAACTCCCCCCATCCCTGGACCACTTGAAAGTTGCTGAGGGTCTCGGAGGAATCACTCATTGATTTTTCTGCCTCTTATAATGTGCTGCACTAGATGCTTCGTGGTTTTAAATTGCTTTTCTTTTTTACGGCTTCTTTCATTTTTGATGTTGCATTTTATTGAATTGCATTTTGAATTCCACAAAGTTTAAATGGTAAGGGTTCTTTCACATCTCAGCAGACCACCTAAATGAAGCTTGCGGACCCCTGGTGGTATGTGGACCATAGTTTGGGAACCCCTGATCTGTGTGAGAAGATGGCGATCCTATCACCTCTCAAACCTCAATAGTCTTCAGGCTGCATATACCCAACTCCTTCAACCTCATAGGACTTAAGCTCATTGGTAGAGAGCATGCTTTGCTTGGAGAAGGTTCCAGAGTTTCAGAGCAGGGTGGCAAAGACAGCGAGAGGCTTGGGGACAAAGTCACGTGAAGTTGATGTTGAGGGTGGCAGGAGAGGATATATTGTTTATTAATATCCTTCCTTACTTGCGCTAGCAAGTTCCTTTATGTAGCAGAGTTACATTCCCCTTTTCATGCACAGCAGATAGCTGGTTGCAGGCTCGTGTGAGCCTCTCACTATTATACAATTCAATCTGCCTTAGATTGAATTGTGTGTTCCTAGTAAGATCCCCTTTTCTCCCTCCTAAAAGAATAAAGGCGCCACAATCTTATTCAAAGTAAATAAAAGAAGTTTACTCACATCAGTTCACAGTTGGATTCATGAAGGCAGACTTAGTTACAAATAGGTACATGTGGATCTAGCAGTCCTAGCTAGAAGCTGGTCAAACGAAGAAGGAAGTCAAAAGGAGAAGGAGTGCTGCATGACTCCTCCTTTTGTTACCTGGACAGGTTGGATCACACACCCCTTCTAACACTTGCAAAAGGAAGGATGCTCCAGCCAGGAGGAACAGGCTGGACCAAACATTCCCTCGCATGTCTTCTCTAGCATTACAAGGAATGTTCTACTTGACTGCCTCTCATGGATCACACCCCACAGTTGAAAGAGGTGGACAATTTGCAGCCTGGTCTGCATACCACCAATGGTCCATAAGCTTCTGTTGGTTCTATGAGTAGTTGCGGCAGACATAGCAATGATGCACTAATCATTGCAATGAAAGTAGCAGCAGCTGCAGCAGTTGAAGCAAGACTAGCAATGTTGGTAGTAGAGTGGAAATGACAGTAATAGCGGGAGTAGCAGGAGTCTTGTTGGCTGAATGATCCATCGCTGACGCTGAGCAGAGAAAGAGATGAGAGTTCGTGCACTTCCCCTGCGCTCTGCCATCCCTGGTGTGTAGGTAAAGTGAAAACATCTATTTCTCTTACAGGCCAAAGAGCAGCAGTTGAAGGCGGCGATGATTTAGAGTCCAAGGCGTCTGTGGAGTTTGCGGCCCGGAATGGGCTTCCATAAATAAGAGCTCTAAATCAACCCATGGAGGGGTGAGCCGCGAACAACAGTGTGCAGATCTCCTACCACTTTGCAACTCAATTATATCAGTCCCCAAAGAGTTGTTCAGGCAGTCATGAACACATGGCCAAGCCAATTAATTGCTCATTAATTAGTATCCGCAACCTTTCCTGGCTCTTGTCCTATTTTTATGAAGAGCTGAGTGGGGATTTTGTTGCTAAATAAAAACGTGGCAAATAAAAACGCCATCCTTTTGGCTCAAGCCACAAGCCCTCAGGTGTCATGGGCTGGTTGGACGCTGAGGAATGGCGGGAGGAACCAGCTGGGGAACCACCAAGGGAAGAAGACTCAGAGCCTGGGGAGTGGTGGTGGGATGATGATGATCTCCTTGGTCACAAGGAGAAGAGGGAGAAGATGGAAGTGAATGAGTCAAAAGGTGAAGAGGCAACAGGGCTTAGTGAGCTGGGAGAGTCTGTGGCAGAGAGAAGTCCAGAATCAGAGGCAGAAGCTGGAGCTGGAGCAGGAGAGGAGGGAGGCCAAGAGGCAGAGAGGAGACAATCTGGGAAAGAGGCATGAGTGCCTCCTTCTGCTGCTGCAACAACCTCCCTTCCCCTCTGGTCTCCCAGAACCAGAAGAGTCTTGAAAAGGGTGGAGGAGAGATTGGCTGCACACAGGCACAGTCTCCACTTCCGTGGATAAAGCCCTAGAGAGGAGGGGACTTAGATAGCTGTGGGGAGGCGGGACTTCCAGTCCCTGCAACTGCTACCTTTGATGGTGACCCAGAAACTACAATTAATCCAGAATGCGGCAGCTAGACTGGTGACTGGGAGTGACCGCCAAGACCATATAATACCGGTCCTGAAAGACCAACATTGGCTCCCAGTACGTTTCCGAGCACAATTCAAAGTGTTGGTGCTGACCTTCAAAGCCCTAAACGGCCTCGGTCCAGTATACCTGAAGGAGCGTCTCCATCCTCATTTTTCAGCCTGGACACTGAAGTCCAGCTCTGAGCGCCTTCTGGCAGTTCCCTCACTGCGAGAAGCGAGGTTACAGGGAACCAGGCAGAAGGCCTTCTCGGTAGTGGCGCCTGCCCTGTGCCCTTCCATCGGATGTCAAGGAAATAAACATTTATCTAATTGCACCGGTGTTCTTTTGAACTGCTAGTTTGGCAGAAGCTGGAACACAGTAACGGGAGCTCACCCCATTGGGGAGATTCGAACTGCCAACCTTCTGGTTGGCAAGACCAAGAGGCTCAGTGGGTTAGATCACAGTGCCAAGCGCGTCCCTTAATGACAGTGGCATCAGAGCTAACAGCTGTGGATAGCCTTATGCTCCATGAATTTGTCTCATCTTCTTTTAAAGCCATGCAAGTTTATGGCCATCACTGCCTCCTGCGGGAGTGAGTTCCGAAGTTTAAATATGCACTGTGTGAAGAACTGTTTCCTTTTGTCTGCCCTGCCATCTTCTAGTCTTATGAGCGAGGAAGAAATACATTTCTCTATCCACTTCCCCCATGCCAGGCCTGATTTTATAAACTTCTATCATGTCACCTTTTCCCTAAACAGAAAGCCATTATAGCCTTCTGGTGCATCAGCTTCTGATCCAAGCCTGAATCCCAAACAAAACTGGCCTGGGCTGCATCAATAGGAGTATAGCATCTAGATCAAGGGAAGTAATAGTACCACTGTATTCTGCTCTGGTCAGACCTCACCTGGAGTACTGTGTCCAGTTCTGGGCACCACAGTTCAAGAAGGATACTGACAAGCTGGAACGTGTCCAGAGGAGGGCAACCAAAATGGTCAAAGGCCTGGAAACGATGCCTTATGAGGAACGGCTTAGGGAGCTGGGTATGTTTAGCCTGGAGAAGAGAAGGTTAAGGGGTGATATGATAGCCTTGTTCAAATATATAAAAGGATGTCATATAGAGGAGGGAGAAAGGTTGTTTTCTGCTGCTCCAGAGAAGCGGACACGGAGCAATGGATTCAAGCTACAAGAAAGAAGATTCCACCTAAACATTAGGAAGAACTTCCTGACAGTAAGAGCTGTTCGGCAGTGGAATTTGCTACCAAGGAGTGTGGTGGAGTCTCCTTCTTGGGAGGTCTTTAAGCAGAGGCTTGACAGGCATATGTCAAGAATGCTTTGATGGTGTTTCTTGCTTGGCAGGGGGTTGGACTAGATGGCCCTTGTGGTCTCTTCCAACTCTATGATTCTGATTTGGGTTTCTCTTGAGTCAGATGGAGACACTGGCGGAGGAAGAGGAGTGGGGGGGGGAGTGCACCGCCCCCGGTAGCGCGATCCCAGTGGGATGCCATCGCGGCTGTCTCCCCCCACCCGTGCTGGGCGCCACGTCCCCACAGGCGGCATGCCACACCCCCAGGACGCACGCCAGCCATGCCCACGCCTGCTCTCCGACCCCTGGTGCCAGAGCATGAAGCTCTGCCACTGGTTGGAGACAGCTCCATGATACAAAGGTGTGGTGTAAGATTGGAAGGATAGGCAGCCATCAGCCAGGAAGAAGGAAAGTTTGGGCAGGAAGAAGGAGAAGCAGCACCCCACAGGATCGAACCTTCCTGCTTCCACTTTGACTGTTCTGCTTCCTTTCAGCATTCGGGCTCGGACAAGTGATATCTTTCCCACCCCTGAGAAATGTGCCTTCTCCATTAGCCCCAAAACCCTCATTTTTCACAGTGGCAGATTGATGATTACTGTACGAACCTAACGGGGGGGGGGGGAATGATCTCAATGCCAGAGGAGAACGCCATTTCCCTCTTTCCTTTGTGAAGCTGCTCTTTAATCCAGAAGAGGAGAGCACAATTTCTCCAAAAGAAAACAAGCCAAATGGATTTTGATCACATGGAACATGACTTTATGGGAGTGAGTAGCGCCACTGTCATTTTTTTCCTTTTAAAGGGATCTACAAAGGGTGCTCATCACTTCACACAATCATTATTAAACTGAAAACATGCTTCTCTCTCTCTCTCTCTCTCTCTCTCTCTCTCTCTCTCTCTCTCTCTCTCTCTCTCTTCATTTTTTTTACAGCTGCTTTTAAAGCAGTTCTAAAATTCTGCCAAGCATGCAGACAGGTGGGCGCAGTCCTTTTTTTCTTTTTAAAAAATGTTTAGGGCCACTCTCTTTTTGACTCAGGAAAACCACCATTTTATAGTTCTATTGGGGGAAATAAATACGTTAAATGGATGAAAGTACAAAAATTCACAAAATGTTTAGGGGAATGCCTACCACTGCGCCCCCCCCCCCCTCCAGAATAAAGCACTGGGTGGGTGGAAAGGAGGGCTGTGCAAGGCCCTCACCCCAATCTGATTCAAGGCTTGAACTAGTGCTTTAGAGCGACCTCATCCAAACTGGAATCATTTGTGGCTGACCTCACCCAGAACTGGGCCCTGAAGTTCCAGTGCCATAGCTATTGGGGGCCAGGGATAGCCAGGTTTTCTGCCCCCGGTGAAGCCTCCAGAGGGACAACATTGAGGCTCTCAGTGTGTGTGTGTGTGTGTGTGTGTGTGTGTGTGTGTGTGTACACAAATGCACATAGTGGGGGTGCCAAACTGAGTCTATCATAGAATCTTTGAGTTGGAATGGACCCAAGGGTCATCTAGTCCAACCCCCTGCAATGCAGGAATCTCAGCTAAAGCATCCAGGATAGATGGCTACCCAACCTCTGCTTAAAAGCCTCCAAGGAAGGAGAGTCCACCACCTCCCAAGGGAGACTGTTCCACTGTCAAACAGCTCTTACGGTCAGAAAATTATTCCTGATGTTTAGTTGGAATCTCCTTTCTTGTAACTTGAAGCCATGGGTTTGAGTCCTCCTCTCAGGAGCAGGAGCAGCCCTCCTGACATCTGAAAATGGCCATCGTATCTCCTCTCGGTCTCCTCTTTTCATGTGCTCCTCGAAATGAAGACTAGTTTTGCCCCTGCCTATACTGATTTGGCCCCTTCATGGATCACTGCCTTGTTGTGGCGAAGGGGCTTGAATAACTCCAAGAAGCTACGAGCTATGCCGTGCAGGGCCACCCAAGGCGAACAGGTCATAGCCAAGAGTTTACACTAAATGTGATTCACCTGGTGAAGGAACTGGCAATCCAGTATTTTGCCAAGAAAACTCCACGGACATAAAAAAAAAAAGAGGAGAAACTTTGAGAAGAAAGTGAGAGTTTCCAAGGCATGCTCTGGTTCACGGGGTCATGGAGAGTCGAACATGACTAAGACGACTAAACAAAAACAACAAAACTGGTTTGGGGACTTTGCATAGTCATGCAGTTGGGTGGAAAGAAGGAGATGTTCCCCTCCTTCTCCCCCCTCCCAACCATAACATAGGGACATAAGATCATAGGTTCCAACTCCCAGATTGAAAAATCCGGGATCGGCCACGGTGCGGCACCGGAAGTCGCGCTGTGGCCATTTTGGAACTGGGCAGAGCAGCACCAGAAGTCGCTTCTACACATGCTCTGCCCATTTCCAAAATGGCCGCAGCTCCAAAAATCGCTTCTGCGCATGGCCAGATACTCCAGACATGCACAGAAGGAGCCTCCCCGGGCCGGTAAAAATCCGGGGGATTTACGGGGGTTTTAAAAATCCGGGCTACCAGCGGGAAACAGCTGGAAAAACGGGGATTTCCCGGGGAATACGGGAGACTTGGCAGCTATGCATAAGATGAACCCCGTTGGATCAGGTCCATAGCCCATCTAGTTCAATGCTTCTGAATATCAGTTGTTGGAAGCAACAGGAGAGGAGAGTGCTGTTGTGCTCCGATCCTGTTTGCAGTGGTTGGCCACTGTAAGAACAGGATGATGGACAAGATGGGCCGTTGGCCTGATTCAGATGGGCTTGCCTGTCTCTGACAGTAACCAATTGCACAAGCCCCTAAGTTGGGAAGGGCAGTGACTCGGTGTAAAGCATCGCCTCGTGTGCAGAAGGTCCCAGGTTCAATAACTGACATCTCTAGTTAGGGCTGGGAGAGACTCCTGTCTGCAGCTGTGGAGCGCCGCTGCCAGTTAGTGCTGGCAGTACTGACCTAGATGGAACAATATGTCTGAGTTAGTTAAAAAAGAAAAAGAAAAAGCACCTCTCTATGTACCTTCCTAGAACAGTTATGCCACAAGGTGGCAGAGACGTTCCATTGAGAAGAGAAACCAACTGCTGAACTAGGGGTTATGGTGCTGTGTTATAGCTAAAGCTGTCATCGCACACAGAATCATAGAATTGTAGAGTTGGCTCTACAATTTGGGGACAGCATGCAGGACTAGATGGGCCTTTGGACTGAACCAGCAGGACTCTCCTCAAGTTCGTATGGGACAAAGTTTACTTGTGAATACTGAAGGAGGGCAGAGGGCTCTTGTGCTCAGAGGAAATGGAGTCTGGCTTTGCACCTTAATGTTTCAGATATTTTGGGGTCCATGTGGGCTTCTCATGGCCAGAGGCGGAGCTAGCTGCACATGCTCTGCACTCAGGGCCGGGACTAGCCACCTGCAGGGGTGGGGCTAGCATCCCAGGGGGACGCCGTGGCGATGTCAACCCCCCCCCCCCCGGGGTGACACCCAGGGTGCGCCACACCCACCGCACCCTTTTCCTCCACCAGTGTCCATGGCCATCTGTGGGAAGGAAGCCACTGAACTAGATGGGCCTTTGCTCTGATCCAGCAGAGTTTTTCTTACGTTCTTATCTATACTGGTGCTGCCCAGTCTCACCTTCCTTGGCATGAGAAGTTGCACTTTTAATGTACAAGACTTAAACCAGCATATCTTCTTCTTCTTCTCTGGCGATCAATCATAGCCAAGTAAGATTGTCTTCCATGAACACGGACTTAACAGTGAGTCCGTAAGTGACTGTGGAGGCCAATTCTGGATCCACACATCCTTCCACAGTGGGGACACAGGAGTTGATCATGGTGAGGGTTTGCCAAGCGTGCCTTCCTCTTACTGAGAAGGCCTCGACCAGGACCAGGGCCTTCTCAGTATTAGCCCTGACCTGGTGGAACGCTCTCTCTCAGGAGACTAGGGCCCAGCGGGAGTTGTCATCTTTTCGTAGGGCCTGCAAGACGGAGCTGTTCCGCTTGGCCTTTGGACTGACTCAGTATGACCCCAGTGTTACCCTCCCCTAAGGCTTTATCCTACAGATATTTAAATGCACTTGTAGATTCCTAATTTTAAAATTGAATTTTAACATTGTACTTAATCTGCATTTTAATTGAATTGTTTTTATGCTTGCTTTGATATTCTTGCTGTTAGCTGCCCTGAGCCCGGTCTTGACTGGGAAGGGCGGGGTATAAATATTATTATTATTATTATTATTATTATTATTATTATTATTATTATTATTATTATGTTTCTCCTTTTCAAACCTGAGTTCGAGTGTCTTCAAAGCCCATGACACCTTTGGTAAAGGCTGTTCTCCAACTGGAGCGCTCGCAGGCCAGTGTTTCCCAATTGTCGGTGTTTATACTACATTTTTTTTAGATTTGCCTTGAGAGACTCTTTAAACCTCTTTTGTTGACCATCAGCATTTTGCTTTCCATTTTTATGTTCAGAATAGAGTAGTTGCTTTGGAAGACGATAATCAAGCATCTAATTAACATGACCAATCCAACGAAAGTGATGCTGAAGAACCAGCATATATGCTGGAATTTGCTCCCAACAGTGGTAGTGATGGCCACCAGTTTGGATGGCTTTCAGGGCCATCTTAACCATAGGCACCAGGGGTGTGGGGCACCCGGGCACCGAGCTCTCAGGGGCGGCAAGCCAAGAGTCCAGTGCCCGAGAGTCGGAGTCTGGGGAAGAGCCTGGCAGGCTCTTCTGCTGCGGGCATCTCTGCGCCGTGAGTTCGGAGGCGAGCGAGAAAGTGAGGCGCTGAGGCGGCTGGCCGGCTCTTCCTTCCTGCACACCTGGGACTGGTGTAGGCCCATGGAGAGGCCTGCCCAGCACACACTGCTTACGCCATGTGGCACCTGGCTTCGCTCAGTTGCTGTTGTCGACGCCTCAGGCTGGTTTCTCTGAGCAGAGATAAGTGTGGTGTCAGCTCCCTAAACAAAGGTCAACAACTCTGGGGAATCTTTTAACTTTGGGGTTCCACCCCTTTGAAAAGGTCGGCAACTCTGGGCAACGAGGAGGGAGGGGCGCTGGGCGGATCTTTGCACCCTGGCACCGCATATGCTTAAGATGGCCCTGGTGGCTTTAAAAGAAGATTGGACAAATTGATGGTGGATACGGCTCTCAGTGGCTACTAGACATGATAGCTATGCTCTGCCTCCACTGTTGGAGAAAGTGTGTCTCTGCTGGATGCCAGTTGCTGGGCATCACAATTGGGGAGAGGGCTATGGTGCTCAGATCCTGCTGGCAGGCTTCCTACAGGCATCTGGTTGGCCACTAAATGGATGCTGGATTAAATGGGTCATGGGTCCAATCCAGCCATTGGGCACTTCCCATGCTTTTAAGAGGGGGTTAAAGCAGGCATAGCATGCATGACCCCAAATACTCAAGCATCCCATTTCAGCTTCGCCAAATCTATAGGATGATCAGCTGGGATTTTATCTCACATGCAACAAATACAGACACACAGGGCTCCCTCTCCACATTAAAACATGAAATTGGGCTTTCCTGGTGATCTTAAGTATTCCACCTACCTGGCGCTTTCCTCCAGGTATACTGTGCTGCTTTTCTTGTACAGTGGAACCTCGGTTTATGAACACCTCGGTTTACGAATTTTTGGTTTACGAACGCCGGGGACCCATCTGGAACGGATGAATTCACTTTCCATTACTTTCAATGGGAAAGTTCGCTTCAGTTTATGAACAGACTTCTGGAACCAATTGTGTTCATAAACCGAGGTACCACTGTACATCTATTATTTTTATAGCATCGGTTTGTTTGATTTACAGTAAGCCCTCAGTTTCCGTGCACTGCTCTGGTTCTGCTGGCCACATGACCTGGAAGCTGTACGCCGGCTCCCTCGGCCAGTAAAGCGAGATGAGCGCTGCAACCCCAGAATCATCTGCGACTGGACCTAATGGTCAGGGGTCCCTTTGCCTTTACCTTTAAGCCCTCAGTTTAACATGGGGATTATGTGCCTAAATCCAAAATCACATGTAGTAGTCAAAGCACATTGTGTGCAATGACGATAGGGATTACCAAAGAGTTTTTGCTTAGACGCAGACCCACTTTAATTTTTTTTTTAAATCCAAGTGCGTAAAGCTGAATGTGTGCAAGTTAAATGCATGTCACTTGTGGGCTTAGTGTATTTCGACAATATCTTTTCAGAGAGAGAGAGAGAGAGAGAGAGAGAGAGAGAGAGAGAGCGAGAGAGAGAGAGAGATTCTCTCTCCTTCATAGCCAATAAAACCCCATGAGTTTCACCCACTTTTCCATCTTGCTGCCCTGGCCGGGGGGGGGGGGTCCCAGGGCCAGATTTAGGTTTGACGAAGCCCTAAGCTACTGAAGGTAATGGGGTCCTTTATATGTCCAGCTGTCCTTTGTCCACAACAAATTGGCGCTGTTTTTTGTTGTTGAATATATGCTATATGGTAATTTATGGACCTCATAGGTGTCTAAAGCCATTTGCACATAACAAATAGGAGCCTACACAACACAAAGCACTGTTGCTGTATGTAGGTTTTATTTTATTTGTTTTTTATCTTATATTTTGGAAAAGTACATCCAGGTTTTTTCCCCTTTAAACTTTTCTGGGGGCCCCAAGAGAGTGGGGCCCTAAGCTATAGCTTGTTTATCTTTTACATAAATCCGGCACTGGGGGTTCTGAAGTTCACCCTATTCCAGGAACTCTTGCAAAGGCATGTTTGGAGATCTTGGGAGATTGAACCTGGGACTTGTGCTCTAGCCTGCAGCAGCATCCTTCCTCCTTTTCTCTCACAGTGCAAAGTCGGAGTTTTGCCCAGGACAGAGATGAAGGATTTGGGCGCCGTGACACCGCCAGCCTCGCGGCGTCTGGCAGCCATTTCTGCCAAAATGCGCCTCAGGAAGACTAGCCATGTGAAGCCCAATTAATTAGGCCTCATCTTTAACTTGACGGCGCCAAGAAAGAGTCAGAGACGGACAAAAGCATCAAGCTGCTGTCTCGTTCCCTCCTTTTCTTCTTTCGAACAGCAACGGGGAAAGACAAGAAGGCAGGATAATGAGTTGTCTGTGAAAGGGCCCAGGAAACAAAGACAGGGGTGAGGGGGGTGAATTGGTTTTACTTCGACAGACGCCGTCGTGGGATCTAAATCTCGGCAGCCAAGCCGACCTGCTCTGAACTGAGCCCTACAATTCTAGAGAATCATAGAACTGTAGACTTGGAAGGGACACCCAGGGCCCATAGCTGCCAAGTTTTCCCTTTTCTCGCGAGGAAGCCTATTCAGCATAAGGGAAAATCCCTTAAAAAGGGGGATAACTTGGCAGCTATGCCAGGGCCATCTAGTCCAACCCCCTGCATTGCGAGAAGGGACTGCGGAGGCCCCAGTTAAAATGGCACCTGGCCAGAAATCACCACTTTATGTTGTGCTGGTGGTGTTGGAGCTGCTGCATCAGGGCCTGGCCCAACACAAGTGTGTGGCAAAGATGGAAGCCCCTTGCAAATTGGCAAATGGATCTTGCTTCAACAGCGGTGATGGGATAGCAACAGCATCCCGCACCACAACTGAGGCAGCAGGACAGTTTCAGGGAGGGGCCCCCAGGTGAGGCCATGTGGCAACAGATGGGGAAGGGCCATAGCTTAGTTGTATAATAATAATAATAATAATAATAATAATAATAATAATAATAATAATTTATTTATTATTTATACCCCACCCATCTGGCTGGGTTTTCCCAGCCACTCAGGGCGGCTCCAAGCAGAATATTAGAAACACAATAAAACATCAAACATTCAAAACTTCCTTAAACAGATTCAGGTAGGTAGCCGTGTTGGTCTGACACTATCGAAATATATAAAAAGAAAGTTTTAAAAAATTGTCCAGTAGCACCTTAGAGACCAACTAAGTTTGTTCTAGGTATAAGCTTTCGGATATATGAAGAAAGTTTATACCCAGCGTTGGTCTCTAAGGTGCTACTGGACTGACTCTCTCTCTCTCTCTTTCTCTCTCTCTCTTTCTCTCTCCCCCCCCCCCTAAACAGGGCTGCCTTCAGATGTCTTCTAAAAGTCAGATAGTTGTTTATTTCCTTGACATCTGATGGGAGGGCGTTCCACAGGGCAGGGGCCACCACCGAGAAGGCCCTCTGCCTGGTTCCCTGTAACCTCACTTCTTGCAGGGAGGGAACCACCAAAAGGCCCTCGGAGCTGGACCTCAGTGTCCGGGGGGTGGGGGGTGGAAACGCTCCTTCAGGTATACTTTGCAAGTGCTTTGCATGCGGAAAGTCCAAAGTTTGATTCCTAGCATCTCCAGGTAAGTCTGGGAAAAGGCTCCTGAAACCATGGAGAGCTGTTGCCAGATGATGTAGCACCGAATGTATGGATTATATACTAATTAATGGGCTCCTCCCAGGCCAGCAACTCTTCACAATCCCTTGGCGGCCTGGCTGAGAAGGAGCTACTGCAACATTCCCCAGTGTACCACAAGGAGGAGTCCAGTGGCCGCCCACAGCTGAAAACTTGGGATTTTTGTACTAACACTTCCTGAAGGCTCAGTGGGCTTAACGCACCGTTTTGGCTTCCTGCAACTTTATTTATTTAGCATCCACAATATGCCGACATTGTACAAATCATGAAACTGACACAGGACTTTCCCTGAAGATTGGGGATGGATCTGCACACAGGAAAAAGCATCTATAAATAAGTCCGATATTAAATTGTTATAACAAAAGGGGGGGAACCCGTTGTAAAAATAGCTTAGAAAATTCATTTGCTCTCTGGCGCCACCTGGTGTTGCATGTTTATACAAGGCATTGGTTTTTTTGACTAATGTAGATGAGTCCTTAGTTAACATTAGACAGGCAAAACTGGAGTGTGCATTGTTCTCTTTCCTCTCGCTCAGCCTAGCCCTCGTGGAAAGCAAAATAAAATTAATAGGGTTCTTCCAGAGCAGTGTTCCTATAAACATGCAGTGCAGTTTCCTGGCTAAGGGAGGGGGGAGGCCAGCACCCCAAACTATAAAGTCATGTGGTGCAGGGGTTAAAGTGCCTGCAATATCACTTAGTCTGCTGAAATTTTATTCGTGGCGCCGCACCCTGCAGAATATCACAGAATATCGGCACAGTTCTCATTTGACTTTCCCAACCAATGTTCCAATGCTCCTCTTCCTTGATGAATGAGCTTCCCAGATGTCGCCTTCACTCCATGACATTTTCCTTGTGCCAGAAATAGAAATGTTCCACTCCGTCCAAATTCCAGAGTGGATTGCAAAATCTGGAATGTTTCCCACAACCCTTTCTCTGTATTCTGTAAGGCTTAGAGGGTTTTTATTACCATTATTCTTGATTACATTTGTGTCCCACTTTTCCCTCCAAGGAGCTTCAAGTGGCTTTTCTTGTTTAGTCGTGTCCGACTCTTCGTGACCCCATGGACCATAGCACGCCAGGCACTCCTGTCTTCCACTGCCTCCCGCAGTTTGGTCAAACTCATGTTCGTAGCTTTGAGAACACTGTCCAACCATCTCATCCTCTGTCGTCCCCTTCTCCTTGTGTCCTCAATCTTTCCCAACATCAGGGTCTTTTCCAGGGAGTCTTCTCTTCTCATGAGGTGGCCAAAGTATTGGAGCCTCAGCTTCACGATCTGTCCTTCCAGTGAGCACTCAGGGCTGATTTCCTTCAGAATGGAGAGGTTTGATCTTCTTGCAGTCCATGGGACTCTCAAGAGTCTCCTCCAGCACCATAATTCAAAAGCATCAATTCAGCCTTCTTTATGGTCCAGCTCTCACTTCCGTACATCACTACTGGCCCAAGGTCACCCAATGAGCCAAATCCTTGACAAATTGGTAGTCTCTGGGCATGTGAGGGAGTGGAGACTAATGGGACTTCAGTAGATCTCCATCAGGTGACTTGCAAATTCAGAAGCAAATGTAGATTGACTCCACTAGTGCCGCCCTGAGACCTGCGGTTATAGGGTGGCAGTGTTTTTCGTCTTCTGGGGGTACGCAGGAGTACACATACCCCTAAACATTTTGTGAATCTAACACAGGCATCCCCAAACTTCGGTCCTCCAGATGTTTTGGACTACAATTCCCATCATCCCTGACCACTGGTCCTCTCAGCTAGGGATCATGGGCGTTGTAGGCCAAAACATCTGGAGGGCCGCAGTTTGGGGATGCCTGATCTAACAGGAGAAGAAACTATTTTTTTTAAAAAATGTTATTTTCTTCTCTAGTACAGTGAATCATCAGTTCCGCTGCTACCACTGATGGCGGCTCATTTCCTTTCCCAGTGTTTCCGTGAGCGTTTAATGTGTGAAGCATTGTGGAATGTGGATGGCTATTTGTCAGGGAAGCTTTAGCTGTGATTTTTGCATTGCAGGGGGTTGGACTAAATGACCCTTGGGGTCCCTTCCAACTCAACAGTTCTATGATTACCACTGATTCAACTCAGCCCTGCAACCCCCACTACATTTTTCAGGTAGTTCAGTCCATGGAGGACCCTGATATCTTCCCTGAATGTCTGCATCATCTTTGATTCCCCAATTAACAGAATGTTCCACTTACCTTCAAATGACGAGCAAATGAAAAATGGGCTCATGTTATAAACATAATAGAAAAGGAGGTATCTGGATCATTTTCCCATGGCTGCGCTTGTCACAGTTTTAATTTGTTTTTGTTTACCATCACACAGGAAACCACAAAATAAAGTACATTATAAGCATATTTATCTAAGGGATGCTATGATTCGGGGGAGGAGAGGGATGCAGGCAGGCCGCTGGAGAATAAAGCCCTTTAATGAACACACAGCAATTTTCTAAAGGCAAAACAAAACACTGTAAAGAAAAGAGGAAAAGGAAAGAAAAAGAGAACAGTTGCCTTAGCAACCTGGAAGATGAAAGTCAGAGGCAACCAGTTTGCTTCCTGTTTGATGGAGAAACCAATCTTCCTGTCTTGCCTGTGTGGCCGAGTGTGTGTGTCTGTGTGCGTGCATATCTCTTACCTCTTTTGTCCCTTAAATAGAGAACGATTACATAGTAAATACCAAGGTGAAGGTCTACCATTGCTCATGTGTTGAGCATGCTAGGAGCAAAGCCTCAATGCCTCAGTAAGATTTTGGGCATCACAATGCAGGACAGAGTTTCAAAGATCCTTCCTCCCTCCCTCCCTCCCTCCCTCCCTCCCTTCCTTCCTTAGAATCATAGAGTTGGAAGAGACCACAAGGGCCGTCCAGTCCAACCCCCTGCTGAGCAGGAAGCACCATCAAAGCATTCTTGACATATGCCTGTCAAGCCTCTGCTTAAAGACCTCCAAAGAAGGAGACTCCACCACACTCCTTGGCAGCAAATTCCACTGCCGAACAGCTCTTACTGTCAGGAAGTTCTTCCTAATGTTTAGGTGGAATCTTCTTTCTTGTAGTTTGAATCCATTGCTCCGTGTCCGCTTCTCTGGAGCAGCAGAAAACAACCTTTCTCCCTCCTCTATATGACATCCTTTTATATATTTGAACATGGCTATCATATCACCCCTTAACCTTCTCTTCTCCAGGCTAAACATACCCAGCTCCCTAAGCCGTTCCTCATAAGGCATCGTTTCCAGGCCTTTGACCATTTTGGTTGCCCTCTTCTGGACACATTCCAGCTTGTCAGTATCCTTCTTGAACTGTGGTGCCCAGAACTGGACACAGTACTCTAGGTGAGGTCTGACCAGAGCAGAATACAGTGGTACTATTACTTCCCTAGATCTAGATGTTATACTCCTATTGATGCAGCCCAGAATTGCATTGGCTTTTTTAGCTGCTGCACCACACTGCTGACTCATGTCAAGTTTGTGGTCTACCAAGACTCCTAGATCCTTTTCACATGTACTGCTCTCAAGCCAGGTGTCACCCATTCTGTATTTGTGCCTTTCATTTTTTTTGCCCAAGTGTAGTACTTTACATTTCTCCTTGTTAAAATTCCTTCCTTCCTTCCTTCCTTCCTTCCTTCCTTCCTTCCTTCCTTCCTTCCTTCCTTCCTTCCTTCCTTTTGTATGCTGCCCTTCATCTGTAGATCTCAGGGCATAAAAATGCAAGATAAAAAGCAAACAAAAAGCAAAAATAAAAGCAAGGACAAGGACAAAACAACGCAATAATCCCCCACTCCACCCAATCCCACAAACACATTTAAAAGGGTATAGTATGTTAATCAGCCAAGAGCCTGGTTGAAGAGGTAAGTTTCCACCTGTTTCCGGTGGCAGAGGAGCCAACCCCCAAGGCAGCTTGCCAGGAATAGATAGGATAAGAAAAAGTCCTTACCATTTGCTTTTTATTCAATACCCACAGAGAGAGGCCTGGGAATGCAGCCACTTAAAATAATGGCATTGCCCTGAGTAAATCTACACCCTCTTCTCTCCCACTTCCTCATTCGTCAACAGCACCACAACCCCTATGGCTGTTGCTTAGTGGCCTCTGTCTTTGAGCTCTTTGCTCTCTTATTTCTAAGGCTCGCCGGGTTCTGGGAGATGGTGGGCCTGGAATGCTTTCTAGTGATAACGTGTCAGCCAGCTGCTTCTCCACTTCTGCCTTCTCCTCCTCTCCCATTATTTCCCAACTTTCCCCCTCATCTTCCTCTGAGTTGTGACCTCCCTCAAACCCCTGTTGTAATTTTAAACTGTCTTCATCTTCTCTGGAAGGGTCAGGCTGGGGAGGCGGTCTCCACTGTTCCTCCTCTGGCCAGGCCCTGACAACCTGGTGCCCAGTGGCATAGCTTTTGGGGGGGGGCTGAGAGAGCTGTTGCTTTTGGTGCAGTTTAGGGTGTGTGTGTCATGGTGCCCTGCTGCATCGTGAGCTGTTGCATTAGGCGTGCGCTCTGCCCCCTGGGAGCCTTACCTTCCAAGTGCCGGACTGCAGAATCCGGGACCGGCAGCCGTGTGACACCGGAAGTTGCGTCGACGTAACTTCCGGTGTCGCTTTGCCCTTCTATGGGCACCAAAAATGGCCGCCGCCGGCTTCGAAAGTCGCTTGTATGCATGTCAGGAAGTGCGTCGGCGCAACTTCCGGTGTCGCTCCGTCAATCTATGGGCACCAAAAATGGCTGCCGCCGACACCGGAAGTCGCGTCTATGCACTTCCGGACATGCGTAGATGCGACTTTTGAAGCCGGCAGCGGCCATTTTTGGTGCCCATAGAAGGGCAAATCGGAAAGAAAAAAATGGAAAGAAACGGGAGACGAAGTGATACGGGGGACCACCAGGAAAAGTTAAGTAAAAACGGGGGTTTCCCGGGGAAAATGGGGTACTTGGCAGCTATGCTGGGAGCCCAGCGCTGCTTTTGCGAGCAGTGCTGGGCTTGCAGGAAGGGCGCTGTAAGCTGTTGCGTCCTTCTCATGGCGTTCTCTAGCTGGAGGGTGGCTGAAAAGGATGCAACAGGCTTGCAGAATCTCACAAAATGACATTAGGCTTGCTGGGCTCTGTGAGTGCGCCCCACTTACAGTAGCAGCAGTGGGTAGGGGTCGTTCCGGCGGCACACCCACCCCAGGTGCAGGCAGGGAACACTCCGCCACTGCTGGCACCTAAAGGTGTATAATGAAGGCACCAGCTGAACCTCCCTAGGGAGACCATTCCACAAAGGGGGAGCCACTGCAGAAAAGGCCCCGTTCTCCCAAGCCCACATTCCCAACATGTTCACACTTCTGTCTCGGTGGTGTATATGCTGGCTCGGTCATGTCCACAGAATGGAAGATGGCAGGAACCCCAAGGATGTGCTTTAAAGAGAGCTGGCTTCACCTAAAATGTTTAGATCTAGGACAAATACTTTCTGGAAATGCAGGGAGACTGGAGGCGCATGGATCCACATGCGGTGGAAAATCCCTCACTTGCAGAAGCCATATGAGGACTCAGAGACAAAAGGTTTCTATTTGATTAAAAACACAAAATAGGTATACAGACGACGGATGGAGAAAGAGAGGCGCAGAACAAAATATGGCTGGAAGTACTAAATCACTTATGGTGGGTGGTGGGAAAGGTGGAGGGATTTTGAAAATATGATAAGAAAGCGAAAAAAGTGATTATTAAGTTTTGCCTTGTTTTGTTTTGTTTAGTGTTATTTCCTTTGTTGGTATTCATATGTTTTGTGTAATTTATATAATTTATTTTATATATGTATTTTGCATATATGATTTCTCCTTATATTAATTTTGAATTCTGAATTTCGTATGATTTGTATGATTTACACTTATTGATCAATGTTTTAAAATTTATTTATTTACTTACTTTTTAGATCTTTTTTTTCTTTTTCTTTGTGCGTTTGTATGATTTGTAATGCTGAAATAGAAAATAAAGGTCTTTGACACTGAAAAAAAGAGGAACTGTAGAAATGAGAACTGATCGGAGTTCTCTCCCATCTCTAGTCAATAGCTTAAGTTCAGAACTGCACATATCCCCAGATTTTCCTGTTACTTCCGCTTCCAAGTGAAAGGTTGTGAAATGCATCCTCTCGTTCCTGACCATGTGCAGTGGCTGCTCATTCCTAACACATTCTCCTGCTTCTGAGAATCTGCTGGCAAAGGACATGCCGAGCCCTTTAAGTTTACATCACAAAAGAAGTAGCCTTGTTATCAGCATTAATTGGCTTGGAGTGCTGTGTTCAGGAAATGCTGGCGAAAAAGCAATCTTGCTAACACAGGAGTTATTTAGCAGGGAGGTAAGTGGCATCTTTATTAAAGACAACATATTTTGATGCCCATCAGGTGAATTGCTTGTTTAGCTCCCTGCAGCATCCCTAAACATTCTAGGAAGAAACATAACAATTATTCGTGGGAACAACGGAGCCAAATCGATGGGACTGTTTGTTCTTGAAGGTGTTTTCTTTTTGTCTCTTTATCACAACACACAGCACCAGAGCAATACTCTTCCTGGAACACAAACAAACATTTTTGTTCAATGTAGCAACAGGGGTCCATTTCCACTGCTATCAGGAATGCTAGGGAGGAGGGCTGGTTTTACGGGATTTTAGAAGGGTATCTTTTTAACAACACTGGCAAGACCTTTTTATTGGGTGCTAGTTGGCCAAGTTAAGGGACGTGGGTGGCGCTGTGGTCTAAAGCACTGAGCCTAGGGCTTGCTGGTCGGAAGGTCGGCGGTTCGAATCCCCATGACGGGGTGAGCTCCTGTTGCTTGGTCCCAGCTTCTGCCAACCTAGCAGTTTGAAAGCACGTCAAAGTGCAAGTAGATAAACAGGTACCGCTCTGGCGGGAAGGTAAATGGCGTTTCCATGTGCTGCTCTGGTTTCGCTGGCCACATGACCCGGAAAAACTGCTCCCTCGGCCAGTAAAGCAAGATGAGCACCAAAACCCAAGAGTCGTCTGTGACTGGACTTAACTGTCAGGGGTCCTTTACCTTTTTCTGGCCAAGTAGATCAGGCACCCCCAAACTCGGCCCTCCAGATTTTTGGGGGGACTACAACTCCCATCATTCCTAGCTAACAGGAGCAGCGGTCAGGGGTGATGGGAATTGTAGTCCCAAAACATCTGGAGGGCCGAGTTTGGGGATGCCTGGACTAGATGCTTCAAAATAAATGAACCCAAGTTAAGACTATAGGAAACTGCTTTACACCATTGGTCCATCTAGCTCAGCATTGTCCATACCAGACTTCCCCAACCTGCATGCCCTCTGGGTGATTTGGACTACAATTCCCATCATCCTAGGCTGTTTACCCTACTGACTGGGGCTGGTGGGAGCTGTAGTCCAACAACATCTGGAGGGCACCAGGTTGGAAAAGGCGGTAGCTCTCCATTGTTTCAGGCAGGGAATGTTTTCATGGCAGGGACTGAACCTGGGACCTTCTACATGCCAAGCAAGTGCTCCACCACTGAGCCGCAGCCCTTTAGCACAGCTCAATGGGCATTTGATGTGTTTGTGCTGAGTGGTGATTTTATGATTGTACTTAAATAGTCGTGTCCATCACTCCAGGGCTACATCCACCCATGTTTCCATTCACTCTCTGCTCTTTGTACAACTTTTCAATGATTCAGTTTACAACACTAAAAGCAGCATCAGCAGCCTTTACAGCAAGAAAGCCAACAAAATCTAAAACAATCGAACAATTAACGCATCAACAGCGGCAGGATCAATCCGCAGTGCCTATCCACAAAAATGCTTTCACTCATCTCCAAAAGGAGGTGATAAATAAGCGGGGGTGTTCTTTGAACAAACATTAAAGCTGAGGTGCCAACAATGCAAAATTTGTGCCAGCCCACACAAATTAAAACAAAACAGATGACGTACAGGAAGCCAAAAACATGTACCATAAGAATAATAGTGAAAACAGTAATTAAACTATAATAGAATCAAAGCAAACACTGTATTGCGGCAGAGACACAAAAAGCCCGAAAGTTGCTAGAAACTTTAAGCACCTGACAGCTTTTGGAGTTCATTATTTCCTCCAGGTAAGTCTGGGGAGAGAAGAGGAGAAACAGGATTTAACCTTGCTCATTTGCAAAGAGCTGTCAAAATCTATCAGACAGCTATTTTAAAATATGGAAGCCAAGGAGAGTGCTCGATTTAAGAGGACGCTTGATGAACCTAAGAGATTGAGTTCCATGTGAATCATAGAATCATAGAATCATAGAATCATAGAGTTGGAAGAGACCACAAGGGCCATCCAGTCCAACCCCCTGCCAAGCAGGAAACACCATCAAAGCATTCCTGACAGATGGCTGTCAAGCCTCTGCTTAAAGACCTCCAAAGAAGGAGACTCCACCACACTCCTTGGCAGCAAATTCCACTGCCGAACAGCTCTTACTGTCAGGAAGTTCTTCCTAATGTTTAGGTGGAATTTTCTTTCTTGTAGTTTGAATCCGTTGCTCCGTGTCCGCTTCTCTGGAGCAGCAGAAAACAACCTTTCTCCCTCCTTTATATGACATCCTTTTATATATTTGAACATGGTTATCATATCACCCCTTAACCTTCTCTTCTCCAGGCTAAACATACCCAGCTCCCTAAGCCGTTCCTCATAAGGCATCGTTTCCAGGCCTTTGACCATTTTGGTTGCCCTCTTCTGGACACGTTCCAGCTTATCAGTATCCTTCTTGAACTGTGGTGCCCAGAACTGGACACAATACTCCAGGTGAGGTCTGACCAGAGCAGAATACAGTGGTACTATTACTTCCCTTGATCTAGATGCTATACTCCTATTGATGCAGCCCAGAATTGCATTGGCTTTTTTAGCTGCTGCATCACACTGCTGACTCATGTCAAGTTTGTGGTCAACCAAAACTCCTAGATCCTTTTCACATGTACTGCTCTCAAGCCAGGTGTCTCCCATCCTGTATCTGTGCCTTTCATTTTTTTTGCCCAAGTGTAGCACTTTACATTTCTCCTTGTTAAAATTCATCTTGTTTGCTTTGGCCCAGTTGTCTAATCTGTTAAGGTCATTCTGAAGTGTGATCCTGTCCTCTGGGGTGTTAGCCACCCCTCCCAACTTGGTGTCATCTGCAAACTTGCTCAGGATTCCCTCAAGCCCATCATCCAAGTCATTGATAAAGATGTTGAACAAGACTGGGCCCAAGACAGAACCCTGTGGCACCCCACTAGTCACTACTCTCCAGGATGAGGAGGAGCCATTGATGAGCACCCTTTGGGTTCGGTCAGTAATCCAGCTACAAATCCACTGAATGGTAGCATTGTCTAGCCCACATTTTACCAGCTTCTTTACAAGAATATCATGGGGCACCTTGTCAAAGGCCTTGCTGAAATCAAGATAGGCTACATCCACAGCGTTCCCTTCATCTACCAGGCTTGTAATTCTGTCAAAAAATGAGATCAGATTAGTCTGACATGACTTATTTTTCAGGAACCCATGCTGACTTTTAGTGATCACAGAGTTTCTTTCTAGGTGCTCACAGACTGTTTGCTTAATGATCTGCTCTAGAATCTTTCCTGGTATTGATGTCAGGCTGACTGGGCGGTAATTGTTTGGGTCCTCTCTTTTCCCCTTTTTGAAAATAGGGACAACATTTGCCCTCCTCCAGTCTGCTGGAACTTCGCCTGTTCTCCAGGAATTTTCAAAGATTATTGCCAGTGGTTCTGAAATCACCTCTGCCAGTTCTTTTAATACTCTTGGATGTAGTTCATCTGGCCCTGGAGACTTGAATACATCTAAACTAGCCAAGTATTCTTGTACTACCTCCTTACTTATTCTGGGCTGTGTTTCCCCTGCTGAATCATCTGCTCCATATTCTTCAGGTCGGGCGTTGTTTTCTTTCTTGGAGAAGACTGAGGCAAAGAAGGCATTGAGGAGTTCTGCCCTTTCTCTGTCCCCTCAGCACTCACAGCGAGCAATTAGATCAGGCAGCACAGCAGGTCTACCAAAGCCACATTTCCCCTTCATCTTCTGACTTAGTCCTCAGAGTGGACCACTTTTATCTCGCAGTCAGAAGTAATTCAGTAAAGGGCAATTTGGGAAAGTATTAAAGAATTGCAAAAGATTTCCTCTGGAGTGCTAACTGAGGAAGTTCATTTGCTTCATTTGACAGCATTGTGCAGCTTGTCTTGTCTGAGATAAGCTCGGCAGGAGCTTGATGGGATGAGATAAAACTCTGTCGTCCTAAATTGCCTGATGTTCCTGTGAAAATCCTCATTCCTATGGCAGAAAAATGCTGCAAGATTTGTTAGATGAAGCCTGTCTTCTTCTTCTTCTTCTTCTTTGGCGATCACTCACAGCCGAGTGAGATTGTCTTTCATGAACACGGTCTTAACAGTGAGTCCGTAAGTGATTGTGGAGGCCAATTCTGGATCCACACGTCCTTCCACAGTGCGGACATGGCTTTCCGGGCAGGAGTTGATCATGGTGTGAATTTGCCAAACATGCCTTCTTCTTAGCATGTTTCTCCCTATCATCCTGAGTTTGAGCGTCTTCAAAGCCTATGACACCTTTGGTAAAGGCTGTTCTCCAACTGGAGCGCTCACAGGCCAGTGTTTCCCAATTGTCGGTGTTTATACTACATTTTTAAAGATTTGCCTTGTAAAGGTAAAGGTAAAGGGACCCCTGACTCTGGGGTTGCAGCGCTCATCTCGCATTATTGGCCAAGGGAGCCGGCGTACAGCTTCCAGGTCATGTGGCCAGCATTACAAAGCTGCTTCTGGCGAACCAGAGCAGCACATGGAAATGCCGTTTACCTTCCCGCTGTAGCGGTACCTATTGATCTACTTGCACTTTGACCTGCTTTCGAACTGCTAGGTTGGCAGGAGCAGGGACCGAGCAATGGGAGCTCACCCCATGGCGGGGATTCGAACCGCCGACCTTCCAATTGGCACGCCCTAGGCTCTGTGGTTTAACCCGCGTTTAACCATGTCCCGCGTTGCCTTGAGAGACTCTTTAAACCTCTTTCGTTGAGCACTACACTTTCCATTTTTAAGTTTGGAATAGAGTAGTTGCTTTGGAAGATGATCATCAGGCTTCCACATAACATGACCAGTCCAACAAAGTTGATGTTGAAGAATCATTGCTTCAACACTGGTGATCTTGGCTTCTTCCAATACACTGGTATTAGTTTGCCTGTCTTCCCAGGTGATGTGTAAAAACTTTTGGAGACACTGTTGATGGAATCTTTCAAGGAGTTGGAGATGGCATTTATAAGTGGTCCACGTTTCACAAGCATTCAGTAAGGTTGGTAGTACGATAGCTTTGTAAACAAGCATTTTGGTTTTCTTGTGAATGTCCCAGTCCTCAAACACTCTGCACTTCAATCGGGAGAAAGCCGCACTAGCAGAGTTGTATCGCAGGCCTGTCCTTCCTGGCCTTGCAGGACCTGCCTTGCTAGATCTAAACAAGACCCTTTGCAAGATCTTATCCACTATTTAGATTAATTAGTAAGCTTGCAAGAGATGCTTAACTCAGAATTCAAGAGCTGGGGACATTGATTTTTTTTTATTACTTTCCATTTCAGGTCATGCTGAAAGCATTCCACACAGACATTACCTTGTTGTAAACCTCACAGCCCTGAAAGGGAATTCAAAATCATTGTACCCATATTGTAAGACACCACATTTTAAATTCATTCATTCATTCATTTATTAAAATGTATATACTGCTTGACAGTAAGGAAACAGCCGCTACCTCAAAGAGGTTTACAAAAAGAACAAAACAATGAAATGACCAGGAAAAAGTTAAAAGCAATAATTTAAAACGCAACAAAATAAGTTAAGAACCAGGTGAAAATGCACATCAACATTCAATGCGTCTGGGCAGCCTTGCCTAAACAAAACTGTTTTTAGCAGGAGCCAAAAAGAGTAAAGTGATGGCGCTTGCCTGATGTCAATCAGCAGGGAGTTCCAAAGTGTAGACGCTGCCACACTAAAAGTTTGAAGTAAAATTTTAAGCTGGTTCCTATGAACCCAGAGAAATGGATCCTGACCCAGGGAGAGCCCAAGGATCCAGGCAAGCAGGCACGATGTTGCCGCTGGCCGTAGAATGACAGAGACCAAACTAAGGCTGTCAAAAGCAAAGTACAGTTTATTAAAGAATAAAAACTGTTGCAACAGGGTCCTTCCTCTCACGCAGGAGAACAAGGAAGGAACACCAAACAGAGGTGTCTTGCCCTTAAAAAGAAATTTGAAATTGGTTTCAGCCCACCCCCCGGAAGCATCATCCATATGTCACAGAAGGGGTGTAGCCCAAGACCCCCCCTCCCTAGATTCATCATAGGTACATCATGAAAGGGGAGGTCTGGTGGCAGTAATCTGAGCAGTCTGGACCCTGCCCCCTGCCCCCAAAACCTAATCAACAAAATTGAGAGATATTTACATTTCCCTGTTTCCCAGCCAAGTTAATCACACCCTTTTGTCTGGCAGTCAGGTATCAGGATGCCAGGGATTGTCACTTTAATTCCCGAGACAATGAGAAGGTTCCCCCCACCCCACTTCTTCCTTGCAGAGGAACACCTGGCCAGAGAGAGTCAAAATGGTGTCAGTCAGGCCTGTTTTCCTGTGCTGCTTCAGACATGTTTCTGTACATTCATGTACATGTTTTATGAACCATTATTATATATATATATAGATATGACCTCAAAATTCTTATAACAAGTTCGACTTCTTACAAATTTGGGAGGATTGTATGTGGCATCTTTAAGAGTGCCACTTCTGCAGATTCAAGCAGCTGAGTGAGTATATATGGGACAACACAATCTCCTCTAGATGAGAAAAACAACCCAACCAGCTGTAATCCCCTAGCAAGTTTTGATTCCGAAAGATGAATATTGGTTGATTTGGGGAGGGGGCAGGGGGCATTTTGGCACCACCACCACCACCATTTATTACTTATACCCCACCCATCTGGCCGGGCCTCTCCCGCCACTCTGGAGCGCTTCCAACAGGATATCCAAATCACAATAAAATATCAAACATTAAAAACTTCCCCAATAAGGGCTGCCTTCAGATGTCTTCTAAAAGTCAGATAGTTGTCTATTTCCTTGACATCTGATGGGAGGGCGTTTCATAGGGCGGGCGCTACTACCGAGAAGGCCCTCTGCCTGGTTCCCTGTAACCTCACTTCTCGTAGGGAGGGAACTGCCAGAAGGCCCTTGGAGCTGGACCGCGGTGACCGGGCAGAACGATGGGGGTGGAGATGCTCCTTCAGGTATACTTCCAAACACAAATCCTGAGACTTTGGTGAATGAAGATTTGATCAGTCAATTAAAAAGAAAAAGTATAAATAAGCCCTACAATTCAAAATGTGCAAAAGTACTGTAGGCCTTTGACTTTCTCATACCTGAAGGGGGAAGGGGAAATGATTCTCACAACTAAAAATGAGTATCTCTCTCCCCCAAATAGATGGAGTTTGGAAGTGGAAAATGCAACCTGCGGCCTAAAGTAACTATATCACATTCCTTCATAGTAAGGTTGATTCTGTAATGGAGAAACGCAGCAGGCAGATGTGTGCGCAGAGAATGGAATGAATTTCTTATGTCTTTGGAGTTTTGATGAAAACAAGAATTTTCCAGCACTTGTGTAAGCCTCGACTTGAGGTTTTGGTTAACAGATTATGGAAACGTCTCTCAAGTACAATTTCTATTTTGGGTCTCTTCTCTCTCTGCTTTCATTTTACCGATACTGTTGATTTCTCAGGGTGCGTTGCAAGTTCTTCCAGCGGCACTTATTTGTCCCATATATGCCCATTTTGCTACCTCCACGGAGCTATATGCCAACGCTGCCTTGATATTTCATTTACAAAGGCAGTGGGAATGACAAGTGGGACTGTTCCTCGCCTTTCCTCCATCGTGACTCTTTGAATTTAATATCCGCTAAGGTGATTATTCCCCCCACCACCCTGCTTTCATCTCAAACATAAAACACAAATGCAGTCAGCAAATGTTCTGTGTTTGCCGACATCAGTGAAAGCATCAAAAGTTGCAGATTACTCTGCCTAAGCAATTGTGACCCAGGGGCTCTCGGAAACTACTCAGATAAGCTTCTCTACTATAAAGCAGAGTTGTTCAAACCTCCTAGAGTGCAATATCCCAGAGATATGAACTTCCTCCTGAAGTCTTCCTCCTCTATCTTACTTTATAGAAGCACTCCACCCAGTCTTGGAGCAATACAGGGTTTTCCACTTGCCTTTGTGAGCTGATAAGGAATTTTTTTTGGGGGGCTCCTTTTCACTAAAATGGGTTCTCCAATTATGGAGAGCACGCATTGCGGGAGGGGAATCAGGATGACCCTGCTGTTGCTAGGCAGATTAGGTAAAATGGCCACTGGCATGACTGGGCATTTTGATGCTGTTGCTGGGTAGAAAAGCTTGTTGCAGTTTGGAATAAGGGTCAGCCACTAGCGCTTCGGATTTCCCGCCCGCCCACCTCCTTCTTTAAGGATGCTTTGCGTATTGACATTGCTGTGCCTGTCATGGGATCGACTGCTTTGGAGCAGGGGCCCGGTAGGAATTTTGCCATCTGGCTGATTGGCTGTTGCCATTTGGTTTTTGCCTACTGCATAGCAAATCGTCACAACTTGTAAAGTTGGTGGTTAGGTATTGGTTAAAATTGGCTGGTAAGAGATTGGCTGGTTCCTCGGGGAACATTCGAGGGAGGACAAGAAGGGTCTGGTACCCGGCTCTGTCCTCCCTCTGAGAATGTTTACCTACTGACTTCCACAAAATGCCTAGAGGAAGTCAGTGCAGAATCTGTCCTAGGGCGGGGGGACAGATGGGTTAACTAATGCCTAAGCAACCACTCACATTTGATTGTATTTTAATAAAGTTGTGGCCAAAATAATGCCAAAAACCTTAAACTTAATTAATGTGTGTGTGTGAATTTATCGGGGGGAATCCGGTGACCTCAACGTGCAACTCTGTATCACTCTAAGGCAGGCGTGGAGTCTGCCTTCATTCAATAGCTGGCTATCCTGACCTGACCTGATGTTCTCCCCAGTTCTAGTCTGCTCAACACTAATGCTCTGCTATGAGCAAGGCCGGATTTAGGTTTGATGAGGCCCTAAGCTACTGAAGGCAATGTCCAGCTGTCCTTTGTCAACAACAAATTGTCGCTGGTTTTTTGTGTTGTGTATATGAAATCTATCACTAGGCATAAGACTCATACCCTTACCATCAGTCTCTACAAGCACTCTTTAATATTAGATAACAGGCACAACAGCTTGGCCTACATTCAAATGTGTTGCACTGCAGTCTGCAGCTGCATGCTACATGTTTCCATGCAACCAATCCATGCAGAATGTAGGCACCCTATATATAGAAATGAGCAAACCAGTGATATTTTAGGGAGCAGGCTAGCAGGTGGGGCCCATTATTTATATCATAGGAGCCTACACAACACCAAACAGGGTTGCTGTATGTAGGTTTTATTTTATTTGTTTTCTATCTTATATTTTGGAAATGTACATCCAGTTCCCCCCCCTTTAAATTTTTCCGGGGCCCCCAAAGAGAGTGCGGCTCTAAGCTATAGCTTGTTTAGCTTATACATAAATCCGGCACTGGCTATGAGCCTTTGAACACAGTGGTGTAGTGGGGGGGCACAGGGGCAGCTGTCCAGGGCGCAAAATTGTTAGTGGGCACAAAATTTCAACCCCCATTGCTGCCTCAATATGGCTGCCCGCTTCCGTCACTGGGCTCCATTGAAAACGGCTTCTCCATGCAAACCAGGAAGTGACCTTTCCAGACAACAGAACAGCTCTTCTTTTCTTATCTTTGTGGCTGTGATCACCTGGATGATGCAGACGCCGTTAGGCAGTTGAATGTGCATGCATGCATCTCCATCCATTTCCCTCCTTCCCACCATCCCCTCCGCGTGGCCCCAGGCACTGGCAACCCACGTCATGCCACTGTTCAAACAACAACCCAGAAGTGTGGTTCTGTACATGGCTCAGTTTTATTTATGATGTGTGAAGGTTCTTGACTTCATTTTATCCAGATTTTAAGGCAATTTTATTGAATGGCATTTACATGTTTATTGTTGTTGTATTTCTAACTGCTTAGAGATTTTTTAAAAATTGGGTTAATAACGGGTCCTCCAGGGGGGCGGTTTGCCAGGGGCCTGTGTCTGTTGCACAGAAAACTATCCGGACAGCCCAAGCCTTTGTTGAAATTCGCCTTTATAGTGGGAAAATCTCGGATATTGCCAGAAGTAGATTAGATTCAGCTGTTCCCTTGGCACCTCCAGAGTGTTAGCAAGATGGTATCAGATAGATATGGTGCATAGGAATTCATTCATCCCCCCCAAAAAAGTTTAGTCCAACCCCCCCACAAGGTCTGAGGGACACTGGACCGGCCCCCTGCTGAAAAAGTTTGCTCACCCCTGGTCCAGTGCAAAGCTACTCTTGTGCTTTGTGCCTTTATTTGCTTTTCAAATGTTTTGCCTTCTACCTGTGTGATCCCACAGAGTAGAATTTTTGTTTGTTCTTGTGGCTTCTCCCAAACACGCAGCTGTTCTGCACTTTATGCACGATTCTAGGATTCTAAGCAAACCCTCAGGGGTAAGTATCATAGATTCTTAATCCCTAGCAATGTATTCTTCGTGAATATATTACAAATTAGCCTTTGGTCTCAGATCTGTTCAGTACAGGGCAGGTCCTGGTTAGCAGCTAGCTTTACCTATCTGCTCACATTGAGGACAAATATCTGGTGGCAGAACATCTCCCCCCTCCCACTAACACTGCCGACTCTCTTTCTGGGATGGCAATTTGCAGGGCGGGGGACATTATTATGTGTGCACTCCTTTATTATTGCATTGTATGGAGTTGGCCTTATTGATGGTAGTTTTTATTTTATTTTACTGACACTGTTTAATACATTGAGGCTTTTCAGGAAAAGCAGCCTATGAATTTTACAACATGAAAAAATGTTTTTGTCCCCCTCACCTTATTGCTAGTACAGTTTCTACTTAATAATTTCATTTGCACACCAGCTTTTCTCTCACTCAAGGCAGCTCACACAATTCTTCCCCTCTGTAATAAGGGAACAACAGCCCTGCGAGGTAGGCTCGGTTGAGAGGTATCCACTGGCTCAAGGGCATGCAAAACGTTGGGTGGATGAATGGGAATGCAGACTAGGGTGTTGTCAAATTTAGGGCTCATCTATACTTAAATTTGCTCCATATTTCAAGGCATAGATCTGGGTTCTCCAGGTTTGTGATTGAGTCCCCCCCTTCCCCCCCGCTATGACACTTTTCTCATGAAAACCCTCTCTTTACCACAGAATTGGAGCAAACAGTAATAATATGTGGAACACCCGAATTGCTGTTTGCTCTGATTCAGTGGTAAAGATTGGTGTTTCCTGTGGAAAACAGTGGCAAAAAGAGCACTTTGACAGAGACTAAAGGTAAAGGGGCCCCTGACCATCAGGTCCAGTCGTGTCCGACTCTGGGGTTGCGGCACTCATCTCGCTGTATAGGCCGAGGGAGCCAGCGTTTGTCCACAGACAGCTTCCAGGTCATGTGGCCAGCATGACAAAGCTGCTTCTGGCGAACCAGAGCAGCGCACGGAAACGCCATTTACCTTCCCGCCGGAGCGGTCCCTATTTATCTACTTGCACTTTGATGTGCTTTCGAACTGCTAGGTGGGCAGGATATGGGGCCGAGCAACGGGAGCTCACCCCATTGCAGGGATTCGAACCGCCGACCTTCTGATCAGCAAGCCCTAGACTCTGTGGTTTAACCCACAGCGCCACCTGGGTCTCTTCATTGACAGAGACTAAGAAAGCACAAATTGGTGTCTAGAAAAGTACATGTGGATTAGTCCAATACCCTAAACCTCTATGACACAAATGGCACTTAGCTGTATTTGCGCCATTGCTAGAGGCTGCTAGCTATTATATAGTGGTGGTACGTCATCTTGGTTGCCATTTTACTTTTGTTTCGCCCCCTTTTTTTGGAGTGGACAATAGCCCTGCCCCCTAATTTCTTTGCAATAATCTCTGTGTGACTTTGCCTCATTGCAGGACTCACTCGCTTCTTGCAACCTGGCTAGATTGAGCAAATTAAATCCCCATCTTTCAGCCAGCTGACGTACCCATCATTTACTGCCTGAGTGGGTACAAGTGGCATGCATTAACTACCTGCCTTTGGTCTCCATGGCAGCCTTAATTTCAAGAGGAGAATAAGGGGAAGACAACAACAGGTGGCAACAAACAACAGCGCTGTGATGGCTGTTGACAAAATGTGCTCATTTCCTCTCTTTCTGCTAAGCAGATGTGGCCAGTGGGGTTATATTCTCTCTCTCAGTGTTGTTCTAAAAAAGAATCCCCAGAGAATCCTAAAAAACAAGAACACCCCACAGATGTCTCTTTCACAGTAGGGGCCCTTTAGTATATTCTGATAATAGCTCTGATCCACAATATTAAATCCTGACAGTGGTACCCAGAGTATGAAAGGCAGTGTGGGTGAACAAGCTATTTCATAGTTTGTGCATAGAGATATTTTTCAGCCACATTTGCTCATCCTGTGAAATGACAGTAAATCCACACACCAATAGATTCATCAATATATTTTGTTTTCCTTACTGCATGGAGAACTTTTAAAAATATAGTTTTGTTGATTTCCAGTAAATAACAATGACAAGAAAATAATACCAAAGCAAAATCCCAACTCGTCCTGCCTCCTGCCTCCAGGACAGATCAATCTAGTTAAGTTCCCAAAGTCCAATCTGTGATTTTGGTAGTTGCCATTTCCCCCCCAGGATTATCAGTAAAGTATTTTTTAAAAGGATGCCATTGTTCCACAAAAATCATCTACATCCTTTATGCCGTTCAAAGCATCCAATCTCTTTGTTAATTTTTCTGATACAGCAATAGAACATACAATCTGTTTCCAATGAGAGATACACAGATGTTACAACGTTTCCCAATTCTGCGACAATGTAGGCATGCAGCTACTAAAAGAAAAATAACAAAGCTCAGATTACCCTTCTTTTAAAAATAGCAATTCCAAACTTGGAGCACATTCCATATGTTGACCAGTAACATAGCTTATTTCTGTAACCGTCCTCTGTCAGAAGGACTTCCACCACATGTGAAATGTTGTACCTATACTATTGCAGCCTCTCCAGCACAATGGTGGGCTATTTTGTTTCCCCTCTGTTATGTACTGAGCTGAATCCTAGAACAATAGGATTCAGAATCAGCGGGAGCTACCCAATCCAACTCCAGGTGGAAGTGAATCCGCAACCTGATTGGCCTGCTGGAGCAGCCAATCAGGCGGCTGGCAGAAGTGAATCTGCTACCTGATTGGCCTGTAGGAGCAGCCAATCAGGCTGCAGGCAGAAGTCAATCCACAATATAATTGGCCCACAGGTGTAGCCCTGAAGTAGCCAATCACGCAAGGCCCATTGTGTAAATAATGTATATAAGCAGATGGTTTTGGGAAAAGAGCGATTCGTCTTCTCTTCTTCTCCTTGATGAATATGAGCTGAATAAAGAGCATGAAATTCACTCTCGACTCCGAGTATATTTCACCCTCGGTAGTGGCAGCGGCAGCGGCAACGGCAGTCTCAGCAGCCCGGAGCCAGCCTGGTAGCACGGTTGGTTCTGACTGCCTTCAGGAGCTGCTAGCTGCCGTGGCGCCCACCTTTTTGCCTCGCTGGAAGTCCCCATATTATGTGTCTTGTGGAAGCAATCACGCAACATTTATTCCCTACTAATTAATCTACAACACTTAAAATATAAATCCAGGGACATCAAATGAAATCCAGGGACATTCCGGGGACAGATTTGTAAATCCGGGGACTGTCCCGGGAAATGGGGACATCTGGTAACCATCTATTATTATCATTATTTATTGAATTTGTATACCGCCCTATACCCGGGCGTCTCAGGGTGGTTCACAGAATAAAATCAAGATATAGAACCACAAAATACATAATAAAAACAATAACCCAACCCCCCCAAAAACCCATATTTTAAAAGGGCATAGAATGTAAATCAGATCAACCAAACAGCTGGTTAAAAAGGAATGTTTTGGCCTGGTGCCTAAAGGTGTAAAAAAAAAAGAATTCCCGGAATGGTTACGTCCAGTCAAAGAAGAGCTAATTTATCTGTGGCTAGGGGGCACCAGGGGCACAAGATCACCTAGCTATGGCTCTGCTCACAAGCTGAACCTTCCTCAATCTGGTGCCTTCTGGCTGTAGGTAAAAAAAAGTAAAGGTAAAGGACCACTGGACAGTTATAGAATCATAGAATCATAGAGTTGGAAGAGACCACAAGGGCCATCCAGTCCAACCCCCTGCCGAGCAGGAAACACCATCAAAGCATTCTTGACATATGCCTGTCAAGCCTCTGCTTAAAGACCTCCAAAGAAGGAGACTCCACCACACTCCTTGGCAGCAAATTCCACTGCCGAACAGCTCTTACTGTCAGGAAGTTCTTCCTAATGTTTAGGTGGAATCTTCTTTCTTGTAGTTTGAATCCATTGCTCCGTGTCCGCTTCTCTGGAGCAGCAGAAAACAACCTTTCTCCCTCCTCTATATGACATCCTTTTATATATTTGAACATGGCTATCATATCACCCCTTAACCTTCTCTTCTCCAGGCTATGTCCAGTCAAAGGCGACTGTGGGGTTGCGGCGCTCATCTTACTTTCAGGCTGAGGGAGCCAGCTGAGGGAGACAGGTTTCCAGGTCATGTGGCCAGCTTCTGGTGCAACAGGACACTGTGATGAAAACCAGAGTGAGCTCCCGTTGCTCTGTCCCAGCTCCTGCCAACCTAGCAGTTGGAAAGCACACTAAATGTGTACAATGCGGCTTCCAGGCGAACTTCCCTGCGAAGATCATTCCATATATGGGGAGCCACTGCAGAGAAGGCCCCCCGTTCTCATGTTGCCACCCTTCAGACCTCTTGAGGAGGAGGCACACAAAGGAGGGCCTCAGAAGATGACCTCAGGGTGAGGGCCGGCCCTATGGCCAGGCTGGGTGGCGCAGGGCACCAGGGCGCCCGCCCGCCAGGGGGGCGCAGTTCAGCTTGGTAGGGCGCTGGGGAGTTTCATCCCTCCAGGAAGCCGGGCTCCATCCCTCTGTGCTCTCGGGCTCCGCTCACCTCTGACTGAGCCAAGGAGAAGTGAGAGAGAGAGAGAGAGAGGCTGGGCTGGGTGCGGGCGCAGAGGCAGCTCCGCACAGCGAGAGACGCCCGCCTTCTGCAGCGCGCGGGCGCCTTGGCTCAAAAGGAGGTGGAGAAACCCCGCTCGTGCCCCCCCTGGATGCTTCGGGCAGCACAGCGCCCCCGCCTCCCCTTTATATTTATATTAAGCTCTCCAGTGTTTTTTCTCTCCCCCCCGCACCTTTTCTTTTTCTTTTTTTTTACAAGCTGCGCCCGCCGGCCGCGCTGGGAAACGGGGCGGGGCAGGGCTGGGTGGGGGCGCTGGAGGGATCCGTTGCACCACGGCGCCAGGGCGCCAAGCATACTTAAGACGGCCCTGCTCAGGGTCCGGGTAGGTTCAGATGGGGAAAGGCGGTCCTTGAGGTATTGCGGTCCTGAGCCATTTTACACTTGTTAGGCTATGCCACACCGTGAAGAACGTAAGAAGAGTCTGCTGGATCAGGACAATGGCCAACTTATTCCAGCATCCTGTTCTCACAGTAGTCAACCAGATGGTTACAGGAAACCTGCAGGCAGTATTTGAACAAGCACAAGAGCCCTCTCCCCCTCCTGTGGTTTCTAGAAACTGATATTGAGAAGCTTTGTTCCCCCTTGATTGCTTTAAATCAGAGCAGAGATGTGGCCAAAGAATCATTTTTATCCACTTTTGTGTTTGCCAGAATCAAATAATCCCAGAGCTGGAGGGAAGGTGTTTAAGCACTCCACTTTTAATGAATGCCTTTGAGAGGTTCCGACATCCTTGTTTTTCACAGAGATATTTTATTTCACTTTATATGTTATTAGAGAAACGAAAGGAAGAAACATTCCTGAGGATATCACAGCACCCTCCGGTTAGACCTTTCATTAGCCATTTCAAAGTAAAAATAAAAATGGGAATTGGTGGGTTATATATATATATATATATTGTTGCTGTTTCTCCAAATCTAGTAGCTCAGGGGACAATACATACACCCTCTGCAAATAAAATGTGTTTTTGCAACACCAGGAAGCAGGTGCTGAAGTGCTGAGAATGGTCCAATTGTCAGTGGAGACAAGGAGAATCTATTTAGATGCACAAGGGGAGATTTACTGAAAAGACCAGTTCTGAGTGAATCAATATCAAGAGCAAATTTTCAAGTACTTCAGGCTATTTATCTGGACTTGGGAAGCTCACTTGTTTATTTTTATTGTGTTTTTTGTTTTGCAAAGGGAGCTCTGGAATCTTATCTGTACAAGACTGAAACCATGGTGCTTGGGGAAATCGCTCCTTAACCCTACACCCCTCAGTCAGGAATATGGCCCCGATTCATTGCAGGACTTGAATGCTAGAAATGACAATTTATCCTAAAGCCTGGATTATTGTTCTAAGGTGTCAGCTGGTCCAGAAAGCTACCACGTGTTGGTGGAGGCAGGATATTAGCAGAGATGGGTAAGCCCTCTAAGGCTTACTACATCAATACCTTGGTTCTCAAACGCCTTGGTACTTAAACAGATTGGAACCCAAACACTGCAAACCTGGAAGTAAGTGTTCTGGTTTGCGAACTTTTTAAAGAAGCCGAACGTGCTCTGTTTTGAGTGTTACGCTTCCGATTTGAGTGCCACACTTCCAATTTGAGTGTTACGCTGAGGTCTGTCTGTTTTTGCTATTTATTTTGCATTTTTGCAGCTCTTTTGTTTTTGTTTTTGTGACTGTGTGGAACCCAATTCAGCTACTGGTTGATTGATTGTGTGTGTGACTGCATTACATTGTTTATTGCTTTCATTTTATGGATCAATGGTCTTGTTAGATAGTAAAATTCATGTCAAGTTGCTGTTTTAGGGGTTGTTTTTAAAAGTCTGGACCGGATTAATCCATTTTGCATTACTTTCTATGGGAAAGCGCGCCTTGGTTTTGGAACGCTTTGGTTTTGGAACGGACTTCCAGAATGGATTAAGTTTGAGAACCAAGGTACCACAATACTTTCCACCTTTGTTGCCCTCCTCTGAACGTGTTCAAATCTTATTCTTATTTTGCTGCCATACCATGCTGCTGACTCACATTCAAGCTGGTGATCACCTACAATCCTGAAATCTTTTTAAGCATGCTATTTCGTTCTGGGCTCGTTAAGGTGTCTTAAAGCACCCCCTTGTGGAGTATAATTCTGGAAGCATCCACGCTTCTGCAGAAGTGTGGGCGGGGTGGGGGCCTCAACTCTAGGAGGCAGCATGCGCCAATGACATCATGGACACTCTCAGCCACCTAGAGGATTCTGGGAAGGTGTGCCAAGGCCCATGGGTGCCATAGTGGAAAATCAGTCAGGAAGGATATGGTCTACCTCCACTGTTGGAGGAATATGGCAATTGCTGGGGATTGCAAGTATGGAGAATGCTGCTATGATTATGCACTCCTTTTGGGTTTTCCACTGTCATCTGGCTGGTCACTGTGAGAACCAGATGCTGGACTAGACAGGTCATTGATGTGATCTGGCAGGGTTCTTCTTGAGAGCCAGTGTGGTGTAGTGGTTAAGAGCGGTAGACTCGTAATCTGGGGGACCAGGTTCGATTCCCCGCTCCTCCACATGCAGCTGCTGGGTGACCTTGGGCTAGTCACACTTCTCTGAAGTCTCTGAGCCTCACTCACCTCACAGAGTGTGTGTTGTGGGGGAGGAAGGGAGAGGAGAATGTTAGCCGCTTTGAGACTCCTTCGGGTAGTGATAAAGCGGGATATCAAATCCAAACTCCCTCCTCCTCCTCCTCCTCCTCCTCCTCCTCCTCCTCCTCCTCCTCCTCCTCCTCCTCCTCCTCCTCCTCCTCCTCCTCTTCTTCTTCTTCTTCTTCTTCTTCTTCTTCTTCTTCTTCTTCTTCTTCTTCTTCTTCTTCTTCTTCTTCGGAACATAACATGGACTTGGCCGAGGCAAAGTCTCCTAGGTGGAAGACCAAATCTGCCATGGGCTAGATTTCTCAAATCTGCTGCAAGGATCTTTTTTCCTCTGGGTGTTTCTTGCATCTCTCAAGGTCAGTGCCTCTTTATTTTGAGTTTTTCTTTTAAAGGAATACCAGGAAAGGTTAGAGCCGAAATTGTTTTCGCTTTGTACCCTCAAAAGCTACTAAGAATTGTCCATTTTGTTTTGCCTTCTTTCGGGAACAGCACCCAGTGCCTGAAACAATTGTCATCGATTTTTATATGAAATATGGAGGTCTTGGGTAATTGTAGTTCTGTCTCCACTTCCAATGCCTAAGTCACCCATTGTGTGCCTTGGAGTCTACCCACCCCTCCACCGCCGCAAATGTCAACTGACTGAAATGAGGTTTTTTAACAACAGAGTTTGAAAATATTGGTAAAATCCAACTGCTCTTGAGCTGAGAAGCAATTGACTGGGCTGGGAGGCTGTTTGCATTGTTTCAGGGGCTGCTGACTGCTCCTTCATTGTGGAGCTTTGTAAAAGACACCATCTGACTGCATGAGATTACGTGCGATTAAAGATCATTAACTGCAATGCTGCCAGACTGCAATTGGCTGCCAAACAAGCAAGGCTTCCGCTGCAATTGTATTTGCCCATGTAGTCCTTGCTATTTGCAATTGTTTCATCTTTCAGTTACGCTTCCAGTAGACTACCAAATTCTGAAAGATATTTGTCAATGAGGGTCGAAAATATAGAACAGCATTGTATTTGAAATACTCAACAAATATCCAAGAGAGATTGCCAGCAGCTTGCGGGGTGGGGAGCAAAAAGAATGCTGTCCACCTCAGTAATATACTGGTTCTGATTTTCCGAGTTCTGCATTAAACAGCACATCAACTCATTGAAATCAGATGCCTTGATTCATCATGAGATCTGTGCATCAAAACAGTCCTCCACGCATATAGCAAATGTGTTTGCATGGGCACTCCATCTCTCTATTACTGCTGTGCAGTAACTTTTCAAAAACAACAAGACTCTTGATGTGAACACCTGCATTGGTCCATCAGCGTTCTCTTTGTGCCTTGAGTTGTACTAATGTGCAAAACATGCACAAAGACTACTGATAAAACACTAGGTATAACTGCATCAAGTTTGCTTGCTTGTGTGTGTGTGTGCGCGCGCACAAGTGCTTTTGTGCATTGGTAAAACACCACACCAAAATAATATCAATGCAACCTTACATAGCTACATGACCACTTGTTTTTTGGGTAGTGTCTTCTCAATGGACATATTATGCACCAGAGGGCAAGCAGAAAAGGAACTGGAGCAAACTGTACATGCAGAATAAAAATAATAATCCTTCAGTAGCACCTTAAAGACCAACTAAGTTTTTATTTTGGTATGAGCTTTCGTGTGCATGCACACATAATCAGATATCTGATGGTATCTGATGAAGTGTGCATGCACACGAAAGCTCATACCAAAATAAAAACTTAGTTGGTCTTTAAGGTGCTACTGAAGGAATTGTTTTATTTTGCTTCGACTCAGACCAACACGGCGTCCTACCTGTACATGCAGAGTTCTTTGAACATAGTTTGGCAATTAAAAGAACTCTTAATACATTGGTTAACTTTAATAAACAGAACAAGTAATGTCTCCCAACAAAGGGAGACATTTAGATGAGGAGAATGGAGCGTCTCGGACCTTATTCCTCATAGGTCTATTATCTTTTCTACATCCTTGCCAACAGTTTCTATTAACCCAAGGAGCTGTTGAAGCTCCTGAGGGTGGGAAGACACCCTTGGGAGTGATAATGCCTATTACCTGAGCAAGATTTTCCTGCCCATGCTCCTCTTCATACTGAATCAGACCATTGACTCACCTAGTTCAGTACCTACAGTGAGTGCCAGTGTCTCTCCTGGGTCTCAGAATGGGTCCTTCTTGTCGTAACTGGAGATGCCGAAGACTGAACCTGGGACCTCTTGCGTGCAGAATAGCTTTTATTTTAGCACAAAGCAAAGCGAGAGAACATTTAAATCAGATAGCAGAATTTACATTAACTTACTTTTTTTAAAAAAATCACTACTCTTTAAGAATTGTAATTAGTAAAATTAGTAATTAATTTTTTTAAAAAAACAACATGTGGAAACATAAAGCATATGAAAGCATATGATATCTTAGTAGAAGGGCTGTAGCTCAGCGGAAGAGCATCTGCTTTGCACACAGAAGTCCCAAGGTTCAATCCTTGGCATCTCCAGGTAGGGCTGGGAAAGATTCCTTGTTGGAAGCCTGGAAGAGCTGCTGCCAGTCAGTGTAGAAAACTGAGCAAGGCAGACCAATGGTCTTGTCATGGAAATTCTACTCAATATTGATCCAGAGCAGAACTCCGATGTATAGTTAGCAGAGCCAAAACTTAAACACGTTGCAGGTCCCCCCCCCCAAAAAATAGGTAGATTAGAGGCACTTCATCCAGCAGAGTTTTACTGCTGCTGAAGGCAAATGAGTATCAAGGTCACAAATCTAATACATTCAGAATTGGCACTGCCCATAAGAAATCCAGTTGTACCATATTGCAGGTTCTCCTTCATGGAGAGCACGTGTTGCGGTGGGGGCCTAACAAACTACCCCTGAGTTGCTGGGGTGGGGGCTATGAGTTGGCCACCGTTCCGATTGGACCCAGGCTGTTGTTGGGGAGAAAAGCATGTTTCAATTTCTGAGGGACAGCCAGGGGTATAAAAGGCAAGCACGTGATTTGTTCCTCCTCTTGGCTGCGTTCTTCGGATCACCCGTCCTCCTTCCCTGTGTTTAGGCCTCTGTGTTGACCTTGCTGTGCCTATCATGGGGTCGTCTGCTTGGCAGGGGCCTGGTAGGAATTTTCCCATTTGGCTGATTGGCTGGTGCCATCTGGTTTTTGCCTACTGCATAGCAAATAGTCACAACTTGTAAGGTTGGCGGTTAGGCATTGGTTATTTTGGTTGTATGAGGGGTCTTGTTGACTGTGTTGGCCCCTCAAGTTAATGCCTGAGTGTTGGGGAAATTCCGGTCAGGAATACAGGGGCTCGATATGCAGTGTCCGTAACCTCCGGTCGGGGGCCATGGCCGCGCGAGAGCCCCTGGGAGCCTGAGGGGAGGGCCAAGCACCTGGCTCCCTGTCTCTCCCTGTAGGGTTTCCCATTCTTGACAAGGCTAGTTTAGTTCTGTCCTTAGGGGACAGTTGGAGAACCAAGGCCTACGCAACCACTCGCATATTTTGTATTTTAATAAAGTTGTGGCCAAATTCATGCCAAAAACACAAAACAAAAATTCTGTCTGTGGTGTGAATTATTTTGAGGGGTGGTTTTGAGGACCTCAACATGCAAATACCTTTATTGCAGTCCATAGGCCCACAAAACAGTTTCAAAACAAGATACAGTTAAGACAACCAAACAACAGGCGAAAGAGACCAAGGTAGTCTTTTTGTTATGTCTAGAGCATGATGGTCTTTGTTTCTTGGGACATCCAAAAGAAACTTTACCACGGTCAGTGTAATATCATTTGACCTATAAACTTACAATAACTTATAATAAGTCTAAACCTTAACACTATATACGGAAGACCACACCAGAAGGAAAAGAGATAGAAAGAGAAAGTGAAACTCAGGCTCCTTCTAGCCTTATTATCATAGTCAGCATGACCTTGACAGACGAGATAAGAGAACCAGTTTAAGCCAGCTGTACTCAGCCTCTCTGAAGGTATAACCCAAACATCATGAACCTTCTGCTTGTTTCTTTCACACAGAGAAGCTTCCAGAACCCTCTTGAATTAATTAGAACAGGAAAGATCTCTACACCTCAGATCTGATGTTCCTATCTTTGCTTGCAAACTCCCCCATTTGTGACAAAATCATCAGCAGTACAAGAGAGGTTATTGAGGGCATATTGGAAATGAACAGTCTCCAACCATACAACCAGTCACTGGTTCTTCCACTTTTGAGACCACCAGAACCTTGAATGTTACTAGATAATGGTTGGTCAATGACAATTTTAAGCATCCTCTTTTGCCAAACTAGTCTCCTGTCAACGGAGTAGAACATCAAACCCAGTGACTGGCTTGACTGAGATACGGGGGGGGGGGGCATCTTCCATTGGTCGTCATGGCAGCCATGAAGGCTCCAGCTGCTCCGATAAATATATGTTGATTATCCAAAACTTGTTTAATCTCTACTGCATGTATGAACTGCCTCCATAAGAAAGCGGAGCTTGAAGGGACTCTGATAGGCCTCCAGGCCTCCAATGCAGGAATCTCAAACAAAGCATCCATGACAGATGACCATCCAAGTTCTGCTTAAAAAACCCCAAGGAAGGAGAGTCCACCACCTCCCAAGGGAGTCAATTTCACTGTTGGACAGCTCTTACTGTCAGAATGTTCTTCCTGATGTTTAGTTGGAATCTCCTTTCTTGTAACTTGAATCCATTGGTTTGGGTCCTAGGCTCTGGAACAAGAGAAAACAAGCTTGGTCCATGTGATAGTCCTTCAGATATTTGAAGATGGCCTTCATATCTTCTCTCTGTCTCCTGTTCTGCAGGTTAAACATACCTACCTCCTCAACCGTTCCTTATAAGTCTTTGTTTCAGACCCTTTTTCCAGGTAATAAGATTTTTATTTTTATTTTTTTCATTCTACACATCTCTTCCTTCTCTGGGAAGAAGCAGGAATCGTTCCGCACCCTGTACCTTCCACTGCCACCTTCTTGTGTTCTGAGGCTCATATTTGAATTGGTGAAAAGATATAAATGTTTCAGTTGCAGCTGTTTGAACATTTTTGCCTCATTAACACACACATTTTACTTTTGGATTCATCAGACATGAGCATGCTTGTGTGAACCAGGTCCCCAAGCATTAAGCATCTAATAATGAGAGCTGGTATAACCTAATAATTAAAGTGAGAGCTGTGAACCAGGAACTCCTGGGTTCAAATCTCACTTCTTCTCAAATTCATTAGATGTACTTAAACAAGCTACATTCCCCCCTCCAGCCCTCCACCTGTAATATTTAGATACTCGTGTTTTGTAAGGACTCCTGCAGTGAAGCATGTGAAACACTTCAGGCACTCTAAAGTGCGAAGTGTTGTAATTAAGATTGTGTGGTGAATATGTAGTTGTGGGCGAACCCTTAATTATCTGGTATAAATACATTTCTCATCAAACAGGGCCATAGCTAGGGGGTGGTGAGGTGGCGCAGGCGAAGGGGCTAAAAGCTTTTAAACAGAGGGTGAATTGAATGGGTGGGTTGGAGGAGAGGCGGAAAGAAGAGCTAATTTATCTGTGGCTAGGGGGCACAATCTGGACGGTTCTGCCAGGGGCGCAAGATCACCTTGCTATGGCTCTGCTCACAAGCTGAACCTTCCTCATTCTGGTGCCTTCCAGCTCTAGGTAAAAAAGTAAAGGTAAAGGACCACTGGACAGTTATGTCCAGTCACAGGTGACTGTGGGGTTGCGGCGATCATCTTGCTTTCAGGCTGAGGGAGCCGGCATTTGTCCACAGACAGGTTTCCAGGTGATGTTTTGCCAGCCTGTTGAAGGGGCTGAACAGAAATGTTTGCAGGTGGATTCCTCGATTGGCCTTAGAGTCACTCTGTTTATGCCTACCCCACACTCCTGGGACTAAGTTGTTTGACTTTCTGGGCATGCTATAGTGCAACAATCTGTTGTTGGTACTGATGGACAGGCAAGGAAGTGATAGGGAAAATAAATGGAAGTGATAGGGAAAATAAACCGAGGCATCATTCGGCTATAAGGGCACCCACCCTCCTGAGGCTTGCTTGTGCTTTATGTGTGGTGGGCCTTGGTGGGGTATATTTTAGGCAAATACTTGGGTGCACATGTTGGGTTCATACTCAAGGCTCGCCTAGTAAGGAGGGTGTTATTCCTACCCCATCCTTAGCATATGGTGGAATCACAAGCTCGGGGGCTGGATGAATGCTTTCTTGCCATAGTTACTTAAGTCACCTGCCTGGACTCCTTTGAATTTTGCTGATTGTTAATGTTGGTTTGTAGTTCCTCTGACTTACCTTTTAATTAATGTTGATGTTGTTGTTGTTGTTGTTTAGTTGTTTAGTTGTGTCTGACTCTTCGTGACCCCATGGACAAGAGCACCTTCTTTATTCCATTTCTGTCTTATGAGCCTTCTTTCTGGCTGTGGGGGCAAATGGATCCTACTCTTTTCAGACTGAAGGAACCTTGGTTGCCACCAGCCCACTTTTATTATTTCCCTTTCATTCCATCCCAACATTACTGTTTTTAACAGTTGGCCAAAACCTTTGCACTAAAAGAGCCCTTATTCCAACATTCTCATTACAAATACTATAATTGTGCTCCAATAAAACAGAGCCTGAAGGCTGTAAGGTCTATGATCCATGGCGACTAGACTGAAGGTTGTACGTGACTCTAAGCAAAGCCTGGATCTTTTACATGCAAGCCATGCTGTTGAACATTTTGAACCTCTTGGGGGCCCTGCTTGTCCATCTTCCTTGACATGCCTCATGGTTGCCCCGATGTTTCACTGTTATGAGTGGACCCATCGCATTACACAACGTAAGTGACCTCTGGGTTTATTTAAATGTTTCTTTTGTCAAATGTTTACCCCACCTTTCCACCTAACGGTGCTTAGAGATGCTAAGAGCTCTCCTCGATTCCTTGTGCACACCAGGCATGGCTTATCAAGACCTTCTTGAAGACTCTACCCTGCCTGGGCTGGGCAGAACATTCACTACAATCTGCACAACCTCCAGTAAGCAATTTCAATGCGCTCAGAAGTCCCACCTAGCCAGAAGAGGTGAAAAGGCAAACATGAGGAATGTTTTTGACTGAGCTATTCTTGTCTTTGGTAATAATTGCTCGCCCTGCAGCATTGCGATCATAAACTGACAGCTATTACAGGGCAAAACACCTAATAATAACGGCAATAATAAAACCCAATTTAATCGTTATCGGAAAGGTTTGTGCGGTCCCAGATTTCCTGAGTAGGCCAATTATCTGTGAGCCATTCACATTTAATAATAATATCTCCTAATTTCTCTTGCCCTTTTGTCAAGCACTTCAAGGAGGAAGAAGGTCAGCTTGTGGTTTTAAAGAAAATGGGATAAAAAGCAAAACAAAAGTGTGGTCTCAAAGCTCACCAGTTGTCTTCCAAAATAATTATCGCAAGGTCTCTCTCTGCCTTCATGCCAAGGTGTTTATGGCTAGAGGCATGGGATGAATGAAAGCAGGCAAGCCTCTAATGTGTTGCTGGCTGCCTCAATCTCATTCCTGGCCACAGGCCAAATTAATCCATACTTTTAATTATCTAAAACGTAAACAATGCTGCAAAGAGGTCTGAGGGTGCCATCGTTGGAGACAGGAGCAGGAAATATAAGCCTCTCATTGATTGCAAACATTATTTCTGCTACCGCTCTAAATTAGAACCAACAGAAGTAAGAGTGTAAGAATTGAGAGGAATGCAAGACCACATGCTTCTTTCCTCAAAATGATTCTGATGTTTGCCATGTTGTTGTTGTTTAGTTGTTTAGTCGTGTCCGACTCTTCATGACCCCATGGACCATAGCTTGCCATAGGGATAAGCAAATCGGGTTCTCTCAATTTCTCTGCTCTTAAATCCAGTTCTCCACATTTCCACACCTGTTTGCGAAAATTCATAGAAATTCAGCGGCAATTTAGTGTGAATTTCTCCAGATTTTTGCAAAGCAGCGTTCTCTGAAATAATCCATTTTTTTGTATGTTATATATAGTCATTGATAAACCACTCTGGGAATTGTAACTCTGTGAGGAGAATGGGGGTGGGTCTTCCTAAACAACTCTCAGCACCTGTAGCAAATTACAGTTCGCACTTGGGGAAAGCCATGATTCAAATGTTATCCTAGTGCAACAAATGCAAGGTGCAAAACTGGCCTCAGTGACTATCGCATTTCACCCAAAGAAAATCTCTGAAGAAAATTCCAAGGTTCTCTTCTGGCAAAAACATTCAAATAATTTTGAAGGAAGTGAGCAGAACTGGGATATATAACAACAACAATAATAATAACAACAATAATTTATTATTTATACCCTGCCCATCTGGCTGAGTCTCCCCAGCCACTCTGGGCGGCTCCTAAACGAGTGTTAAAAAAATACAGCATTAAATATTAAATATTAAAAACTTCCCTAAAGAGGGCTGCCTTCAGATGTCTTTTAAAATTAGGATAGCTGCTTATTTCCTGTATAGTGAATTTCCTGAAATGAGTCCTACCCATCCATAGAGTAAGGGTTTTTTTAATGTAGGAATTTGAAGAAAGGGAGTGAAAGGGGCATCACTTAAGTGTCTCATCTATTGTCAGGTGATAAATTTTTTTTAGTAGTATTTATTAAATTTGTATACCACCCAGGTGGCTCTGTGGGTTAAACCACTGAGCCTAGGGCTTGCTGATCAGAAGGTCAGCGGTTCGAATCCCTGTGGCGGGGTGAGCTCCCGTTGCTCGGTCCCAGCTCCTGCCAACCTAGCAGTTCGAAAGCACATCAAAGTGCAAGTAGATAAATAGGAACCGCTACAGCGGGAAGGTAAACGGCGTTTCCGTGTGCTGCTCTGGTTCACCAGAAGTGGCTTTGTCATGCTGGCCACATGACCTGGAAGCTGTACGCCGGCTCCCTCAGCCAATAATGCGAGATGAGCACGCAACCCCAGAGTCCGTCACGACTGGACCTAATGGTCAGGGGTCCCTTTACCCTTTACCTTTATACCACCCTATACCACCCTATACCCGTGGGTCTCAGGGCATTTCACAACACAAAGTTACAATATACAAAGCTCAGGGAGTCCTAGTAAGCTAGCAAAAATGTATAAGACAAGTACAAATATCTGTTGGAAATGTAAAGAAAAAAAAAGGTACCTTTTATCATATGTGGCGGATGTGCAAGGCAAGAAAAGCATTCTGGGAAATGATATATAATGAAATGGGGAAAAGGTTTAAAATAACTTTTATAAAGAAACCAGAAACATTTTTATTAGGAATTGTAGGTACCGAGATCCCAAAGGAGCAGCAAAGACTTTTCATGTATGCATCGACTGCCACACGGATGTTACTAGCCCAGAGATGGAAAGAAGATATAGCCCCTACCAGAGAAGAATGGCAAATTAAGCTGTAGGAGTACGCCGAAATAGCAAAACTATCCTGAAAGCTCAGGAACTTCAAGAAAGAATGGGAAAAATGTATAAATTTATTTAGGAGGCCGTTGTAAGCAGATGAAAACATTACCAGGATTCTAATAACACTTGCAATGTAACAAATGCTATGGACAATACGGAGAGATATAAAATATGGATGATGAAATAATATGCAGTTGAAAATGTTGACAATAGGACCCATGGAGGGAAAGGTGGGAAATCTGGAGATTTAGAGAAATCTCTGAATATAGATATGTATTTGGTATTGTTATAACTCTTCACTTGTAAAATCAAAGGAAATCCTTTTTGAAAAAAATACAATATACAAAGCTCAAAATATATAATAAAAATAATCAAAGCAGAAATTACTTAATAAAAGTAATCAAAACATAATAAAAATAAAAGTAATCAAAACATAATAAGAATAAACAAAACAATTAACAATACCAATGTATACTCATTAATAAACAATACACTCCCCAACAAAAGCCCCTAAGTAATACTCCAGCCCACAAATCCAAAAATCCAAGTTAACATGTGTCATTCAACAACAATTGGAAGCAGTCCCACCATACCTGCCAAGTCTCCCGCTGAAAAATGCGGGAACAGCAGCGGCGCAGCACCGGAAGTTGCATAAAAGTAACTTCTGGGGCTGCTCTGACAATGTGTGGGCACCGGAAATAGGGCAGAGCAGCACCGGAAGTCGCTTCAAAGCATGCCCGGTGGCCATCTTGGTGGTGGCCGCATGGCGCCATGTGGCCACCACCAAGATGGCTGCCGGGCATGCATAGAAGTGACTTCTGGTCCCCACACATGGTCAGAGCAGCACCCAAAATGGAGGCTCCCTGGCAGGTAGGAAATCCGGGGGATTTGGGGATTTTTCTCCATTCGGGAGAACAGTGGGAAAATCCGGGGGTTTCCCGTGAAAAACGGGATATTTGGCAGCTAAGAGTCCCACCCTCCAAATAAAACAGCAGCCTCACTGTCCTCGCAGCATGGATTTCACCTGAAAGTTAGGTTGTGTTTCCCCCCCTGCATATTAGGAATGCAAAACTGGTATTAATCTATTTTCCTAGAATTAGGATGGATCAGCCGAGCATATCGCAGCCTTACAGTAAATTAGTTAGTGTAATTATATCATTATATCCACTAGAGTGCTGATAACGGCAGTCATAATCAGCCACCCCCAGCCTGGGGAGGCGGATCGAGAAGTTGCAGGATCATGTACCTCGGCAGCAATTGGGACCTGAGGTGGTGGCAGAAGGAACTTTGGGGAAGCAGCGTGGCTTTAATTTGCACAGAAGACTCAAAAGATGCCAGGTGTTAGTATCAGGGCAAAGCGTAATTGGTAGGTATGCTAATGAGCAGGCATAGATCTCTCTATGCAAGGGGGGAAAGGCAACTTGTTATCAGGGATGCTGAAGCTTAATGCAGAAACTTTAAAGACAAATTAGCTGCTTGAAATGATGGACATGCAGGCCTCCTATGGACATAAGAGCTCAGGCCAATGGCCTGTCTGGTTTCAGTATTGTGTTTTCACAGTTAAGCAGCCCAGTGCCTGTGGCCAATGATCCTTCTAGCCCAGCATCCTGACATAAGCCAGCCAGATGCCTCTGGTAGGCTGACAGCAGAATGCTCTCACTGCTTGTGATTCCCAGCATATCACCTCTGACAGTCCCTTGGTGGTGATACAGCCCTGGAGGTGATACAGTGTCAGCTTCTGTGACTGGTGGGTAGTGTGGAATGGCCAAGCCTTCCGCTTCACTCTGGTATGGAAATGTGGGCTTGGGTATACATCCAGGGGCAGGTATCTGCAACTCAAAGCAGGGGATGTCCAACACACACACACACACACACACACACACAGAGAGAGAGAGAGAGAGAGAGAGAGAGAGAGAGAGGAAGCTTATATGTACTTTTCAACAATATGGGAGGAAGAGGAGGAGGAGGAGGAGGAGGAGGAGGAGGAGGAGGAGGAGGAGGAGGAGGAGGAGTTTGAACTTGATATCCTGCCTTTCACTCCCCTTAAGGACTCTCAAAGCGGCTAACATTCTCCTTTCCCTTCCTCCCCCACAACATACACTCTGTGAGGTGAGTGAGGCTGAGAGACTTCAGAGAAGTGTGACTGGCCCAAGGTCACCCAGCAGCTGCATGTGGAGGAGGGGGGAAGCAAACCCGGTTCACCAGATTACGAGTCCACCGCTCTTAACCACTACACCATGCCCACTATGAGAGGCCCACTAGCGCTAATACGCATACCTGCCAAGTCTCCCGCTGAAAAATGTGGGATCAGCAGCGGTGCGGCACCGGAAATTGTGTAGAAGCAACTTCCAGGGCTGCTCTGCCCATGTGTGGGCACCGGAGACGACAAAAATCCACCAACAGCATATGATTCAATATGGCTAGCCTGATTCATAAACACCCACCCACATGAAAACAAAGTTCACCACAGCCAATCACAAACAAACAACCACACCCTAGGCCAGGGGTTGGCAAGGTTTACCTTGCCTGGGCCGGTTCACTCTAGTGGACATCCCTCCGTGGGCCAGGTCACGTCCGCACCTGTGATTTCTGGTGTCTGTGCGCAGACTCGATTTTTGACGCAGCGGAAGTGAGTCCCTGCACTGTGCTGCGCCACTTTGCTTTTGTACTATCCTGGTCTGGTCTCTGTTCATTTCCTGAGCGGTTTGAGCCTTAAAAGGTATGCTCTCTCTGAAGGTCCAGTGTTCCTTAAAAAGCTGAACCCCTTGAAGGGGCACCTCAATATTCTTATTTCAGTGTCTTGTATCCTTTTATTGCTCTTACAGCTCTGTGGTTTCCTTTATCTTTATGTCCCCTTAGTTCCATGGAATTTGCAAGAAATACGCCTCTCAGTAGTTGTTTTCCCATACAAAAATTCAATAGGAGCATTTTTTTATTAAAAGAAAGAAAGAAATAAAGAATAAAAGACAAGAAAAGAAGGAAGAAGAAAGGAAGGAAGGAAGGAAGGAAGGAAGGAAGGAAGGAAGGAAGGAAGGAAGGAAGGAAGGAAGGAGGAAGAAGCAAGTCTGTCCCAAATGTCACTTACAGAGCCTTGAAGTGCTTGCATCTGTTTTGTTTTGTATTTTTATTTTAGTTGAAAGCTTCATTTTTGTTTCTGTTTTTTTTATGTTGCTTTGCTTTAATGAAACCAAGCCTCCTGAGCACTTCAGAAATCTTTAGGCAGCATTCTAAGCCTCTCATCGTAGGTTTCATCAAAAGCCTGAGTGAAGCTGCAAAGTTTTTTTTTTTTTTTAAATGTATTGGCAAGAATATGCACCATCTGACCAGAGGGCACTTCTGGATCTTTTGCAGATGCTTGAGGCTCAGGTGGCCTCGATGGCACGGATTGCCTTCCATTAGGTTCAGCTGGTGGCCCAACTGCACCCCTGTCTGGACAGAGATAGCCTAAGTCCTGTTGTCTGTGCTCTGATAACCCCTAGGTTGGATTACAGAGGTACCTTAGTTCTCAAACACCTCGGTTCTCAAATGCTGAAAACCCAGAAGTAAGTGTTCTGGTTTTCGGACATTTTTTGGAAGCTGAACGTCCGATGCGATTGTCACCTATTGTCTCCAGGGCACCTGCCCCAACCAGAAGCTGCGCCTTGGTTTTCGAACATTTCGGAAGTCAAACGGACTTCCGGAACGGATTAAGTTTGGCACTTCTGTTTTTGCTCTTTATTTTGCGTTTTTGTTCATGAGGCTTTTTGGGCTAATTTGTTTTTGTGACTGTGTGGAACCCAGTTCAGCTACTGATTGATTGATTGATTGTGTGACTGTGGAAATGGATAAAAGCCCCCCATCCAAACAATGGCTATCATCAGTGCAGGTAAGATTTTTTTTAAAAAAATTCATCATCTACATACAATACTGTCTTATTTATTTTATGGTACAGTACATTGGTTACTGCTTTCATTTTATGGATCAATGGTCTTTTAGATAGTAAAATTCATGTTAAATTTCTGTTTTAGGGGTTGTTTTTAAAAGTCTGGAATGGATTGATTCATTTTGCATTACATTCTATGGGAAAGCATGCCTTGGTTTTGGAACGCTTTGATTTTGGAACAGACTTCCAAAGCGGATTAAGTTTGAGAACCAAGGTACCACTGTAACACAATGTGTTATACACAGGACTGCCTCTGAAAAGGCAAGATGGTTTGAACATATTACTGCCAATAGCTTCCGAGCCCAATTCAAAGGGCTTTGACCTATAGAGATTTAAGAGTTGAATAGCTCAGGACTGCTTTTCCCCATGAACCAAACATCCCCGCCAATATTTTTCCGATGAAAATAGGGAGCCCTATATAATAATAATAATAATAATAATAATAATAATAATAATAATAATAATAATAATATCATCCTGTCCATCTGACTGGGTTGCCCTAGCCACTATGGACGGCTTCCAACATATATAAAACATAATAAAACATTAACATTTTTTAAAAACCTTCCCTATACAGGGCTGCCTTGAGATGTCTTCCAAAGGTTGTTACCTAACTCCTTGGCTCAGAGTTTGGATAACTCCATACCCTCCAACATTTCTCTGATGAAAATAGGGACGTCTTAAGCTAAGAAAAAGTGGAACATTCCAGATTCAAACCAGGACAGCTTCTGTAAATCTGGGACTGTCCATGGAAAATAGGGACACTTGGAGGGGCTGACCAACCTGGGCTCTGCATCCATCATCTGACGCCCTTCTTTGTGTGCCTCATCCATGAAAGGTCCAGAGGGTGGCAGCACAAGGACAGGGCCTTTTCTGCTGTGGCTCCCTGTTTGTGGAATGCTCTCCCTAAGAAGGCTCACCTAGCTCCTTCATTACATATCTTTAGGTGCCAATCTTTAACCAGACCTTGGGCTGATTAAACAATCTATGGCCTTTTAAATGTGCTTGGGGGGGTTATTAGTTTGTTTTTGTTTTATTCTGCATTTTGTGTTCTCATTTTGTATTGTTTGTGTGTGTGTGTGTGTGCCCTGTGATCCTTGGATGAAGGATGGCATACAAATTTAATAAATAATACTAATAAATAACTATAACTGAGGGAAGCTTGGGATATATGGTTTCTTCTAGAGTCATTTTTTGTTGTTTCCCAAAAGGATTTACCTGAGGGACTGAAGGGGAAAGCATAGGCAGTAATGAACCATGGATGTTCTGGAAACATGAACCAAAACCTCCAAATCACACTGAGAAACACAGAGGCATACCTCCCTGATGTTACTAGAGATCAGCAACAAAAAAAAACACTTATGCAAAGGTTCAAAGTGTTCTCTCTCTGCACTTTAAAGCATCACGTTAAATGCTTCCCTGGGGAGCTGCTGCCACAGACTTGCATAGGCTTTTTATTAATCTCCTTCATATTTCCCCAGTAAGGAATTGAACCTGTGGTCTTTGACACAAGAAGCAAATTATCCAATAGCCGGTACCTGCCTTTGAGGGTCCAGTTCAGACAAACACACACTCACACACAAGAAAACCACAGCCACAGACACGATGGAAATTAAACTTATCTCATTTCTTTCCTGGTAGCTGCTATTCTTCTGCCTTCTTTAAAAAGAAAAAGAAAAAAAATCCTACTTATCGTTCTTCTTTCGTTGGCTCCCTATTCTTAATTCTAGTCTGCCAGCTGCAATTGTATTAGGCTGGGGCCAGAAGATCAAGGGACCATTGTTTGTTCAGCCATGTCTGGGCTTCTCAGATAAGATTAAACACCATTTGAAAGGCGGACCAGAGGATGGAGCCTTCCATGTGCAGCTTGGCCATAAATCAAAGGAGGAAATGAAACAACGGGGCCTTGATAAAGCAAAATTGAAAGGAAGAAAAACTACCTGGAGGTGTATATTTTGAAACTTTGGGAGCAAGAAAGATGAATGGACTATCTTCCTTTTATTTTTTCTTTGGTTTTTTTTAAAAAAGCAACAAATGGTTATTACAAATTTTGTGCAATAAACTGTAAACAGAAACAGAAGTGTTTCTCTATAACCAGGCCTTTGGTCGAATTATGTTCTATTATTTTAATCTATTTTAATCTTTGTTGGAAACCGCCCACAGTGGCTGGAGAAACCCAGCCAGATGGGCGGGGTACAAATAAATTATTATTATTATTATTATTATTATTATTATTATTATTATTATTATTATGGACCTAATAGGTATCTTAAGCCATTTGCACATAACCAAACATGTATTTTATCAAAGTAATTGTTGAACTGAAATACAATTAAGAAGAAGTATATTAATTGTTGTTGTTTAGTCGTTTAGTCGTGTCCGACTCTTCGTGACCCCATGGACCAGAGCACGCCAGGCACTCCTGTCTTGCACTGCCTCCCGCAGTTTGGTCAAACTCATGTTCGTAGCTTCGAGAACACTGTCCAACCATCTTGTCCTCTGTCGTCCCCTTCTCCTAGTGCCCTCAATCTTTCCCAACATCAGGGTCTTTTCCAAGGATTCTTCTCTTCTCATGAGGTGGCCAAAGTATTGGAGCCTCAGCTTCACGATCTGTCCTTCCAGGGAGCACTCAGGGCTGATTTCCTTAAGAATGGATAGGTTTGATCTTCTTGCAGTCCATGGGACTCTCAAGAGTCTCCTCCAGCACCATAATTCAAAAGCATCAATTCTTCGGCGATCAGCCTTCTTTATGGTCCAACTCTCACTTCCATACATCACTACTGGGTAATTTATGGACCTAATAGGTATCTTAAGCCATTTGCACATAACCAAACATGTATTTTATCAAAGTAATTGTTGAACTGAAATACAATTAAGAAGAAGTATATTAATAGTGAAATACAATTGAGAAGAAGTACCATATTTTTCCGTGTATACGATGCCCCAGTGTATAAGACGCCCCCCCTATTTGGGGGGGCTCCAAATTAAGAAAACACCCCTCAGCGCTACCCGTGTATAAGATGAGCCCTAATTTTTGGTTAAAAAACTAGTCTTATACATGGGAAAATACGGTATATGGGGGGGCAAGAGAGTGGGGCCCTAAGCTATACAGTGGTACCTCGACTTACGAACGACTCGACAACCGAATTTTTCAACTTTGGGGCAAATGGCCGCACGCTTACGAATTTCTCGACATCCGAACGGACACCGTGGCGGTTTTAGATTTTTTCGACTTACGAATTTTTCGATGGGGTTGTTTCGACTTACAAATTTTTCTGTTTCCAATGCATTCCTATGGGAAATCGCGTTTCCAATGGCGCTTTTCGACTTGCGAATTTTTCGACCTACGAAGGTGCCTTTGGAACGGATTAAATTCGTAAATCGAGGCACCACTGTAGCTTGTTTAGCTTATACATAAATATCCAGCACGGATATTGTTTCACTGATATATCAAGCAAATCATTAACACATTGTACCAATCAAGTTTATCTGGACTCGGAAGAGGAGAAGTGGCTGAGATTATTTGACCTAAGGGAACCCAAACCTACAATCACCGCTCTGTGAAGTTTGTGGCAGCAGCACAAATAAGTATCATTGATGGAGATGTAGTGAAGTCTCTAATCACTGCTGTCATCATTACACTTCATGGTCTTCTACCTCCCTACTTCTGCATAATTTCTAAATTGGGCTCTGATATTTGCAGTAATGAGATTTGTTGGGATGGCTCTTACCTGCGTCTGTACATGTCATAAATGCACCTCTCGGGTTTGGTTCAGGCAATGAGTGGGCACTTACCATTAAAGTATAATCCATAGGTCTGAAATATCAGGCATGAACAAGAGGTGGCATTAGCTCCTGAGGGGGAAAGGATGTATCTTTCCATGTCATGTTCCTGATTAGGACAAATAAATTAGATGCTCAGCTTTCTATAACTTCCCTCTACTACTAAAAACACAACAACCACCTGGAAATTGAAAATATAATAATGCCATGCACTTAGGTGATTCATCCTGTTAATACAGTCATACCTCATGATACGTCCGCTTCATGTTGCATCTTTTCAAGTTATGGACACGCCGAAACCGGAAGTCCTGGAACAGGTTACTTCCGGGTTCGGCGCATCCATAACCTGAGCATGCGCAGAAGTGCCGCATTGCATCACGCGGATGCGCAGGTGCGGCGCTTCATGTTGCGGCCTTTTCATGTTGCGAACAGGCTGCCGGAACAGATCCCATTCGCAACATTAGGTACCACTATATGTGGTATTCCCAAGCTACGTATTATTAACCCTGAGCATCCTGGAAAATAAGTTCTCTCCCACCCACCCCTCCAAACCTCCCATTACCAGCTGCACAACAAAAATAAGCTGATGGCAGAAAATGCAAGTTGTTTCTGAGGAGTGGAACTGTTGCGCAAGTGGTTCTGGGAAGTAATGGAGGAAAGATCCTAGCTCAGTGGTCAAGCATCTCTGCCTTGTATGCAGAAGGTCACAGGTTCAATCCCAGGTATCTCTACTGTAGGTTGGGCTTGGAGAGATCTCTGCCTAAAACCCTGGAAGCCCCCGCCGGTCAGCATCGCCCATATTGTGCTAGGTAGGTCTCTTTCTGACTCAGTGTTAAGCAGCTTCCCTACATTCTTATGTATTTGAAGAAAGATGGTTTCCCCCCCAATGAACAGTGCTCTTTGCTGAGGGCAACAGCAGCAAATGGTTTCCTGAAGGGGAAAGTTGCTTTCCACATTTATTTATTTTCAAGCTTGGAGCTGCAGGCAATAATTCTGTATACAGTGGTACCTTGGTTCTCAAATGCCTTGATACTCAAACAACTTGGAACCCAAACACTGTAAACCTGGAAGTCAGTGTTCCGGTTTGTGAACTTTTTTCGAAAACCAAATGTGCTCTGTTTTGAGTGTTATGCTTCCTATTTGAGTGCCACACTTCCATTTTAAGTGCCACACTGATGATTTGAGTGTTACTCTGAGGTCTGTCTGTTTTTGCTATTTATTTTGCATTTTTGTTTTTGTGGCTCTTTTTGTTTTATTTTTGTGACTGCGTGGAACCCAGTTCAGCTACTGATTGATTGATTGATTGTGTGATTGCAGTACATTGTTTATTGCTTTCGTTTTATGGGTCAGTGGTCTCGTTAGATAGTTAAATTCATGTTAAGTTGCTGTTTTAGGGGTTGGCATTACTTTCTATGGGAAAGTGCACCTTGGTTTTGGAATGCTTTGGCTTTGGAACAGACTTCCAGAACGGATTAAGTTTGAGAACAATGGTACCACTTTATAAACATGCAAGTACTCCTGCATGCAGAATGTAGAGTGGATGCTTGAGTCTACATCCTCTGTTGAATGTCCATCTCTGCCAACTCTGAATGGGGTGGGAGATCTCAAGTGGGAACCACAAGTATAGGGTAGGAGGTGTGGATCAGCTGGGGAGCTGTCCTACAAGGACATAGGAACCTGACTCATAACTAGTTAGAGTCCATTGGCCGATCTAGCTCATTATTGTCTACACCAGTAGTCTTCAACCTTTGCAGGTTCACACCTAGCCTTTTGCCCAAACATGCTGCTGTTGTGACTTTAGGTCAGGTTGTGAGCCAGTAGTGACTTCTGACCCACCTGTTGGAGACCAACTGGGAATATCTCTCCTGGGTTTCTGGTGAGAGCAGGCATGTTCAAAGTCTGGCCTGGGGGCCTAATCCGGCCCGCCAGTCAGTTTAATGCAGCCCCTGTGGCAGTTTATTTCCTGGGGTAAAATTCTAAAAGAAGGTGAACAACTTCAATCCTAAAAAAAAGCTCAACAACTTTGGTTGGCCCTCACGCATGTTCACTTCATCAAATCTTGGCCCTCCAGTGTGGTGTAGTGGTTAAGAGCGGTAGACTCATAATCTGGGGAACTGGGTTCACGTCTCTGCTCCTCCACATGCAGCTGTTAGGTGACCTTGGACTAGTCACACTTCTCTGAAGTCTCTCAGCTCCACTCACCTCACAGGGTGTGTGTTGTGGGGGAGGAAGGGAAAGGAGAATGTTAGCTGCTTTGAGACTCCTTCGGGTAGTGATAAAGCAGGATATCAAATGCAAACTCTTCTTCTTCTTTGAAAAAAGTTTGGACATCCCTGGGTAAGAGGAACTAAGTGGAATCCATCATTTAGCCTGGACACTGAGATCCAGGGTCTTCTGGCGGTTCCCTCACTGTGAGAAGCGAGGTTACAGAGAACCAGGCAAAGGGCCTTCTCGGCGGTGGTGCCCGCTCTGTGGAACGCCCTCCCATCAGATGCCAGGGAAATAAACAACTACCTGACTTTTAGAAAACATCTGAAGGCAGCCCTGTTTAGGGAAGTTTTTAAAGTTTGACATTTTATTATGTTTTTGAAGGGAGATGTAACCCAATTTTGATCGTATGTATAGTTTGCCAATTCTGATCAGGCAACTCTGTGCTAATTCTGATCAGGCTGCACAGATCTGACTGCACATTCTCTCTGTTTGAAGATCCATTAGTGCCTTCTTGCCAAAGTGTAATGTAAACTTTAGACAGGATGATAGGATGCTCTGCTAGCTATCAAGGCCGGATGGCTGGCCTTGTCTGACGCTACCAGTCTGACGCACAGACCAGGCAAGATAGACAGGAACTCAAGCCCCCACACTCAAGGCTGTTTGAGGCTGGTACCAGGGTACATTGGCAACATGTATGATAAAGATGCTGAATAGAACTTTCCTGTATATGCAACCCTTGACCCTTTTATGTGCACCCACTTAGAGAGGTAGATTCCTAGGGAGGGGGAAGAGCACCCCAAAAGTGTATAAAGCCCTCATTCAAAGTGCCTGTCTTTGTACTTGCTTGTGACTCGATCATGCAGTGCCTTCTGCTAGCAGAATAAACTCTTTCTCTGAACTCAACCCTCGGTGTCGTTTCTGACTGTCTTTCTCCCTGCCCGGGCGCAACGCGAAGAACCCATCTGAAGCCAATAAGGCAACATTTCTATATTTTGCTGGAAGCCACCAGAGTGGTTGGGGAAACCTAGCCAGATGGGTGGGGTATAAAATAATAAAATGATGATGATGATGATGATGATGATGCAAGTTTAATCATAATGGGTAATGAAGTCTTGAGGATGATGGAGGACGATCCAGGGATTCTGATAGGGGTGTGTGCACAGCATCATTCCCGGGGGCAATCTGGGTACAATTTCAAAGGGAATGTAGCTGGGTGGAATGAGACCAGCCAAGCCACCACTAACTTCAGGCAGTAGCGAACAATGCTGGTTGGCTGCCCAGGGCGGCACATACGCAGTCCACCCTGGCGTGTGTGTTGTGACATCACGACATGTCCGTCCGCGGCGGCGCTCGAGGGCGGCAGCCAGTGCATGAGGGCGGCGGTGGCAAGGGTGGCGGCCGGCTCACTTGAGCAGTGACAAGGGCGGCGGCGTGCTCGGCCGGAGGAGGCAAGGGGCCAGCAGCACTGCCCCCGCACTGCCCCTGCCAGACTGGAGCTAGGGGCGGCCCACCCTCCGCCCCTCCCTTGCTACGCGCCTGACTTCAGGACAGACCAAAGAAAGCACTTCTTCACAAACAGCATGATCAGATGAGCCACTGGACCAGTTCAGCAGAGCGCTTCTTAACTTCTTGCCCTTTGCAAAACAAAATCAAGCAGAATAGTCCTTGATGCAGTGTTGTTACTACAATTTTTATTTTCTTCCTGGCACCCTTTCAAAATCAACACAGTTTGCTTTCAATTTCTCTCACCAGATGGCACAAAATCTATCGCTCCCCATTTCCCAGAGCATCGGCAAATTTCTAGTAGCTTTGTTCCCTTGATAGTCGGTTATCATTTAGACTTTTCCTGCCAAACTCCCCGAGACAATGTTTTGATGGAGCAATTCGCTTTTCTGTAAAACCTTTTGTTTTCTGTTGCATTTCAACTTCTCTTCCTCCTCCTTCCCACCTGCCCCAAACACAGCACAAAAGCTTTAATAACTGTTAGTGTTTCAGCAAAAATGTTCTGTGTCTATCACTTCCTTATGCCTCCATTAAGCAATAAAGAACAATTGATTTTCTGTCCTGCTGTCCCTTGGGACCACACTTAACCTTCTGAGGTTGATCACCTCTCATATTTTCAGTAGCAGGTAATTTCTGCAGTCCTCCTAAAAAAGCACTTTTACTGGGCCACATCACTGCCCAATATCCTGTTGACCTTTATGTTTGCAGAGACTGGAACTAAAACTCAGGGGTGGGCATCCAGTTTACGTCTTAGTTGCTTTTTTCATATATATATATTTTCAATGCAGCCTGCTTTCTGAGAGGCATACTCTGCAGCTTACTATCTCCAATAAAAACCAACCCCACCTGGCAATAAAATACAAAAATACAAAATTCAGTCGAACAAATTGAAGTACAGAAATAGAATATAAGACATCATACAGATCATAACACAGTATTAAAACATAAAACCAATGGGACTGTTAAAGGGAGGGGAAATAAAATATGACTAATTTGCAAATGCCAGAAAGAAGAGAAAATGATTTCTTTTAGGATAAGACCAAGAATGGCTACTGTGCATGATAGCTATGTTCCACCTTTTTTGTCGGTATGCCTCTGAATACCAGTTGCTCGAAACCACAGGAAGGGATCCTGCTTGTGATTGGATCCTGCTTGCTCGCGGCTTTCTTGCAGGTATCTGGGTGGCCACTATGAAAACAGGCTGCTGGACTAGATGGGCCTTTGGCCTGACCCAGCACTGCTCGTTTGAAGTCAGCTTCGAAATTAACACTGCAAAGTTTGCCCGGTGAGTAATTGCTTCTTGACGAGACTGTCCTTCCTCTTCCCCCTCAAACCCACCTCATTCAACACTCTATCCTTGAGATTATTGCAGTTAGTGTTAAAAAAATGTTTAAATAAATATATTTTCAGCAGGACCTGTCTCCGTATTCCCAGGAAACACAGAAAGCTGATGTTTGCCAGGCTGGACCTTTTTGTTCATCGACCCCAAATGGTTCTGGGACTCTGGGGTATTTTACTGAAGTTTTGCGTATTGGGCAATATTCAACTAACTCATCCCATCGGCAAAAGGATTTCTGCTTGTGCAACAAGACTCCTCCATATCTCCATCACTTACCCCAGTGTTTCCCAACCTTGTGCCTCCAGATGTTTTGGGACTACAACTCCCATCATCCCTAGCTAGCAAGGCCAGTGGTCAGGAATGATGGGAATTGTAGTCCGAAAACAGCTGGAGGCACAAGGTTGGGAAACTCTGACTTACCCCATGGATCCACCCCAATCTGCTCTGGAGGGTTCAGTGAATGCCTAGAACAAATTTAGGGGGCACCCCAGGGGATGAGAGGGAGGGGAAGCCCCATTGCACAAGTGGAAATTCTTGCTCTGGGAGGATCCTGACTTAGAGCTATGTTGCATACAACCTTTTATCTGCTACTTCATATAACCTTGACGGCTGGAAACATCAACCCTGCTGTGTGGGAATCCCTTGCAGATGACTGCAGTGCCTGCAGACAGGCAGTCAGGGTGTGTATCCATAGCAGTGACCAAAGGAGGACTGGCTACTAGGAGGAGCGCAGAGAGAAGATACGCCATGGTGCATCTGCCCCAGCTGCAACAAAACATGTCTCTCCTGTATTGGTCTCTATAGCCACAGCAGGCGCTGTAACTCTCCAACGGTTTGACTTCACCCCAGTAGGCATGTGCTAGTAGGTGAACAGCCATTTACAGAAGGCTTCCCTTGGGAATCTGGTCAGCCACTGTGAGAAGAGGATGCCGGGTAATATAGGCCACTGGCCTGACCCAGTGGGCACAAATTATGCTCTCAACGCTCATCATTTCTGACCATGCTGGCTGAGGTTCATGGGAGTTGTAGTTCAGCAACAACTGGAGAGATACCACTCAGCCAACCTGATTTGAGGGGAGATGCCCTGGGTCTGTTGGTGGAATTCAGCACAGTGCTAAAGGGAGCATTCTGTTAGTGCATGGATTTTTCCTTGCACAACAAAACAGTATCCCCCCCTCCTCCCTCTGCACTCCTCCCCATATCTTTTTTAGGGGTTCTCCCAACCCTCTGGAACAGATCTGGGATGGCCTCGGGGGCAGGAGAAGTAGTCCTGTTGTGCAACCAGCAGTCATTTTGCACGCACAATTATTATTTAGTCGAATGCCACCCTGTTTCTGTGTATTCTGACTGGGGCAATCCACTAAGGAACTAAAAGTATTATGTGTTCCGGGAGCCAAGTTCCATCTAATTTAGTTTTCAATTCTGTACTGTAAGAAGTGAATTAAAGCAGTGAACTTCCCATCTATTTCTCACCAGAAACGATGAGAGGAGTGTGTTAATGGACACCTACAGAAAGAACTTAAAACGACACCCTCCCCCCCCCATTCCTCCTAATGGCTCTGCCATATTGTCATGTTGATGAGCTGTTGCTCCCTTTGCGGGGGGGGGGGGGGGCACAAGGCACGAGCGACAGATCTTTTAGCAAAACCTCAAGGGAAAGCTAAGCAGCATTCTGTTACATACTCTGACAAATTGCACTGTGTGTTTAAATGAATCACAACTACTTTGCTGAGACTCTCCTTTGCCAGTGCTTTGCGCTGTAGTGTTAGCTTGTGAGATAAAGAAGGGTGGATCGCTTGACTCAACTCTATGGTGGAATCTACACCCATATAAAACCGTACTGAAAATGTTTTTTTTTTTTAAAAAAAAGCATTTTAAAAAACACATTGAATTTTCCATAAGGCTCATCATCGCCATCTAGTGTCACATTGTATATTGCACTTAAAACACACTTAAAACATTTTATTTGCAGCTGTATAGCCGAGGGGACGCGGGTGGTGCTGTGGGTTAAACCACAGAGCCTAGGGCTTGCTGATCAGAAGGTTGGCGGTTTGAATCCCCGTGACGGGGTGAGCTCCCGTTGCTCGGTCCCAGCTCCTGCCAACCTAGCAGTCAAAGTGCAAGTAGATAAATAGGTACCGCTACACCAGGAAGGTAAACAGCATTTCCGTGTGCTGCTCTGGTTTGCCAGAAGCGGCTTAGTCATGCTGGCCACATGACCTGGAAGCTGTATGCCGGCTCCCATGGCCAATAACGTGAGATGAGCGCAGCAACCCCAGAGTTGGTCATGACTGGACCTAATGGTCAGGGGTCCCTTTACCTTTACCTAGCTGAGTCCCAAGACTTGCATCCAAGCAGAACTTGCTGTGAGGTGGGGAGATTACTCCAAAAGTTCTATTTATTTATTTTTGCAGGCGATATTGGTGGCAAATATCAAATATGAGCTCTTAGCTCTATGGTTTGGACAGAGTTGGATGCCAGTCCAGTGGAGGTGTCTAGAGAACTGCCTGTACTGGATAAGCTCAGATAATTGCAGCCTGAGGATGTGGAGAAGTGCAGCTGACCACCTGTCTCCTTGACCCTCACCAACCTTGGCTTCTAAGAGCTAGCTGTAGGGGGTTGCCTAACTGAGTCCAGGGATGGTACCAACTGCCTTGAAGGAGCTGGCAGTGCACCCGCTCCTTAAGAAGACCCCCCTGGACCCAGAAGTGTTGAGCAACTATCGCCCAGTGGTGAATATCCCCCTATTGTGGAAGACGCCCCCTTAGATGGAAGTCAGCAATTGCACACTTCGTAGCTGGTGCTTTGCAACTCCAGGAGAGGCCTTCTTCTCAGGATGAGAGGTAGAAGAACCCAAGATTACTCAGTAAAACCTGCCAAAAGTTTATGAAGTTGCCAGAAAGAGTGGAACTGGGAGAATGTGCTGGGTGGCTCTGGAAGGAGACTGGTTTCCACCACTCTGCAGATGTTGCTGCCCCAACCAGTGGTGGAAGCTTGGAGGGCAAAGGAGAATGCCAGTTTCTTGTCCCATAATCCTTGCACAGACATGGGGGAGAAATTCAGTTGCATTCACATGTAAAGACAAACATACCTAATTCTCAGTTTCTGAAACAATATGTCAGGCATCCCCAAACTGCGGCCCTCCAGATGTTTTGGCCTACAACTCCCATGATCCCTAGCTAGGAGGACCAGTGGTCAGGGATGATGGGAATTGTAGTCCAAAACATCTGGAGGGCCGAAGTTTGGGGATGCCTGCAATATGTGAACCAGTGGCTGTAAGATGATGGACACCGGAGCTCACCAAGATCTGATGGACCACAGGTTCTCCATCTCTGCTACATGGGCAAAGGCTGGATGATGCGGAGCTATACCAAAATTTCTTAGCTGGTGGTGGAGTATGCTCGCCGTTAAATTTCGGCATAACCCCTATCTACCGTGCTCCGTCCTATTTAACATCGCTTACGGCCGCGTCTCACCAGTATGCCTTCATTAAAGCTAGGTTTAATGTTTTTCCAACAAACGTGCTGAGACATAGATTTACTCAGGGCCAAATCTCTTCAATGTGTGCTTGTGAAATTAAAACATCTGAATCTCTACATCATGTTATGTTTATCTGCCCTATGTACAGTTCGGCTCGTGCTAGTATACTAAATTCCATAATCCAGCCTATGGCTGACAAACCAGTTGACCTACAGCTTGCCTGGGTTCTTCAAGATGTGGATCTTTATATTACTCTACAGGTTGCTAAATTCCTAACAGCCGTCCTCTCGTACAAGAGACGGAATGGAATGTTAGCAGATTATTTATAGTTATAAGAATTTTCTATAATGACATCTGATATTGATTTTAGCGTAGTGCCTAAATTTTTAATCATTATCTTAAACTTTTCTTTTTAATTGTTAATATTTGTCCGTGTGAGCTGTGAATTGTGTTTTATTATTTATGGCTTGAACGAGTCCGCTGTTTTATTTGATTTATTTTGTTGTGTTGTGTTTTATGATGGGCGTAAAGCCGAATAAACATCCTGATCTGATCTGACCTGATCTGCTACATGGGCAGGTGGTACCATACTACCGGTAAATGATGCTTCCTGTCCTAAGGGGTAGTAAGCTCCAAGGATCTGTCATAGTCGAGCAACCACATTTTCATATGGAAAGAAGATACCTCAGCCTATAATACATTGGTTATTATCCTTAGTATTAGATAATACAAATTTGTGAGCCGGCTTTATAGTTAAGCTCTTTTCTGATTTGAAGTTTTCCCCGGGGGAATGGGATGTACTGGGAGAAATCTGCAATTTGCTGCCACTTGTTGGGTACCTGCCGTTGACAGGAACACATTTCTAATCCAAAATCTCCTCCTTCCTCCACATTCTTTTTCTGGATAGAATGAATTATTTCTCCACAAATGGAATGTGTGTGCCTATGACAGGTGCTATAAATGCGTTTGGGGGGGGGGGGTATATTGAAAGATACCATGCAATTTTCCAGAAGCTTCTTCTTCTTCCTCTTATGCTCCCCTCAGCAAGAGAAGGTGACTGAATTAGTAATGTAGCAAATTGCATTTTGTAGTGAATTGAGAGGTATTTGGGAGGAAATGAAAAACTCTATAGAGGTGCAATATAGAATTCAAGATGAAATACGGGATTTCACTCAGGTGGAATCATGCTCCAGAACTTGCTCTGTAACCCACACAATTTATCTCAGATTCTTCTCGGTCCCTCTGAATACATACCATATTTCACACTCGAATGGCCCTGGATATTTTCGTGCATGGACTTATCACTCGCACTGCACCATGTGCGTTGCAATCTACATTCACAATCCAAGTGTAGCTCTCCCACATGCTCATTGCACAGCCATGCTACACCTGAGCAGAGGTTTCTTAAAAGAACATTGCCATGTGCACCCCAATCTCTGAGCAGTGAGAGACTTCAGGGATTCCAGGCTGAGCTTGGGAGACACTCTGTAGGTTTTGTGGGTTTGTCTTTTTGGGGCTGTGTGAGAGAATGTTTTTTGGGGCTGTGTGAGAGAAAGTTTGTGTGCTTATTTGTTTCCTTATTTGTGTGCCTGTGCTTGTTTTCTAGGGCTCTGCCTCTTGGATTTTTTTGTGTGTGTTTGTTTCTGGCTGGTGACCTGTAGGTGACCTTGGAAGTGAGGGGTGGGGCTTCTGGTGAGTCAGTTGACTAGCTGTGGGCGGAGCTAGTCAGTGTTTGGAGTGCAGCGGCTCTAACCTAAACATTAGAAAAAACTTCCTGACAGTAAGAGCTGTTCGGCAGTGGAATTTGCTACCAAGGAGTGTGGTGGAGTCTCCTTCTTTGGAGGTCTTTCAGCAGAGGCTTGACAGCCATATGTCAAGAATGCTTTGATGGTGTTTCCTGCTCGGCAGGGGGTTGGACTGGATGGCCCTTGTGGTCTCTTCCAACTCTACGATTCTATGATTCTGTGATTCTAACTTACCCAAGGTTTGGTTACCTTGGAATGAAGGTAACTGGAGATTGTGGTGTATTTAGGATATGTGGTTTAATTTAAACATATCTGCACCCTGTGTATAAGATAGCAGGGCTTATAGCATTTACACGCTAATGTATCTTGCTTTCCAAATAGGTTTTCAGGAAAGCCATAGCTTTGGTCTCAGCTCAGAGAGCAAGTTTCGTTTTCTCTGCTTCCAGCTCCTGACAAAACTAAAACAAAAGTTTAGCTCCTGGGATAGTGCTCTCCTTCCTACAATATGATGTGTCCTCCAACCAGGTGAGGAGGGGAAGGCTTACACCCTCCTGAAAAAACATCTCCCAGCTGTTCCCATGCCAACACAGCTGTACTCAACCAGCTCCTTAGACATATAAATAGATACCTAACAGACATGGCCAGGCCTATTGACTTAAAAAAGAGAATGGCTGATGCCTTCAGAAGTTTCTTCTAACACAGACAACAACCTTACAGATTTTTTTGAAAGCTATGTGGGACACTCTGCCCAATATCATTGTGAAGCGAAAATGACTTACTGGGTTAACAAAAGATCTGTGATTAATTGTCATATCTTCAATCAAACATGCAAATACCACTAGACAGAAAGACAGAATTTTCTCATGAGCACAGCTGTTGCTTTCAGTCACAAATGGAAATCCAGAAGACTGAACAGGTTTCTACCATCATGAATCCGATGAAATGCTTAGCTGTCAAAAGGATCAACTCTGGCAAATATAAACCTGAAAGGTGGAGAAAATGCGCACACACACACACCATTTACCATATGTGTGTGTGTGTGTGTAGAATTTTGCCTCCAACCCCTTGAAGAAATGAGGCGGCATAATGAAGAATTAGTTTATAACTGGGGTGTTTTCCATGAACGGCTGCTTCCCAGTTCAAGCAAACAGAGATATAGGCAACTCTGAACTTTCACCAGGAAAAATGTAAAGTCAAAAGGGACCAAAATAACACTGTATCAAACGAATAAGACATTTCATTCTCAATTTAATGGGCCACAGAAATAAATGATCTCCTTTGCCTTGTTCTTAATTAGGGAGTCGCCAGAATTCAGTCATCTTGGAGGTCCCTTTGCCGTTGTTATCAAAGATGCATCGACCATCTGGACAATGATCTTCAGAGGAAAATAAAGGGTCCATTGCTGTGCTTATGTCAAAGTTGGCACTGAGGTAAGAATAATCTGTGTATTCAATGATGCTTAGCCAGCATCTGTCCTGCTCCTCTAGCCTTTGGTCTGGGCATAATGATCACCACAGATTCTCGAAACGAAACTTTGGTTCATACACTAAGTGGATCTGTTGCTTCTGTATAGCACCCCAGAAACCGGAAATCAGACCCAAAAGAATGTAACTAACAAAAACCCTTTTTGCTGACTTTGTTCAGGAGCCTTCTTTCAGAAAGCACCTGGAGAAGAAGAGGTTTGGTAAACTCACACTATGTAAGGGAGTAGCTAAAATTCTGCTAGAGCTGTAGTAGAGAGACAACCCTATTGCTTCATGGAGTTGTAAAAACAAGACGCACTTGCCCTTTTTGCAGGCATTTCATGTATTTACTGAGGTAAAGGTAAAGGTAGAGGGACCCCTGACCATTAGGTCCAGTCGTGACCGACTCTGGGGTTGCAGCGCTCATTTCGCGTTATTGACTGAGGGAGCTGGCGTACAGCTTCCAGGTCATGTGGCCAGCATGACAAAGCCGCTTCTGGCGAACCAGAGCAGCACACGGAAACGCCATTTACCTTCCCGCTGTAGCGGTACCTATTTATCTACTTGCACTTTGACGTTCTTTCGAACTGCTAAGTTGGCAGGAGCTGGGACCGAGCAACGGGAGCTCACCCCATCATGGGGATTCGAACCGCAACCCTTCTGATTGGCAAGCCCTAGGCTCAGTGGTTTAACCCACAGCGCCACCTGCGTCCCACCTTTACTGAGGTAGAAAGCCTGAAAAAGCCATTATGAGTGAGACCAGCATCATGGGTGCAGAAGTGCAGCCTCACCCAAAAACGTGTGAGAACCAGTTTAGGAGGAGCCTGACGTTGACTGTTAGAGAGAAGAATATCTCCAGATAGCTTGTGAACCACCCTGAGATCTACAGATGAAATGTATACAAATATAATAAATAATAGATGTTCACATCATTACATTTCACTTTATGTCCCTGGCTCTTTAGAGCCTATCAAATTCCTTCCCTCCTGCCTTATGGCTTTCAGAATTAACCTTTTTATCATTGCATTTTGTATGTTTTCCAATTCCAATTACCCACATTAAAAAAAACACCTCAAAATTTAAATAAATATAGAAAGGTAGAAAGTTTCTCATTACAAGTCTTCAAACAACCCTGCTAGTGATGTTAATTGCTTATAATAATCTTTCAGATATCGTATAAATTTACTCCAGTCCTTTTGGAATACTTGATCTTGCTGGTTTCGGATTTTTCCTGTCAGCTTCGCCAGTTTTGCAAAGGCCATCATCTTCATCTGCCACTCTTCTTTCTTGCTGTTTCCATTTTTGGGCTAAAAGAATTCTTGCTGCAATTGTTGCATACATATCAGTCTTTTATCTTCCCTTGGTATCTCTTTGATCACCATACCCAATAAAAAGGCTTCTGGTTCTTTAACAAAAGTATTTTTAAAAAACATTTTCTTTAACTCATTAGATATCATTTCCCAGAAAGCCTTTACCTCTTTACAATTCCACCACATGTTGAATAAGTGTTTTCAAGGACTGTGGTTGGATGACAAGATTGTGAGGTTCTGGGGCAGCAGAAGGTAGCAGACGATGGATGGTTGGCTAGAAAATAAACAGCCTACAGTGGTACCTCGCTAGATGAATGCCTCACAAAACAAAAAACTCGCAAAACGAAAGCGTTTTGCAATTTTAATGGAGACTCGCAAGACGAAGTTTCCTATGGTGCGCTTCGCAAGACGATTTTTATTTCGTCCCATAGGGTGTCTCGCAAGACGAATATTTTTTCCTGTCTTGCGAGGCACCCTATGGGAAACCACAGTTCAATGCGTTCCTATGGGAGCCGCTTCGCAAAATGAATTTTTCGCTATACAAAGTGACTCGCAGGACGAATTAAATTCATCTTGCGAGGCACCACTGTATATTGGAAGGCAACCCTGTTTAGGGAAGTTTTTAATGACTGATGTTTTATTCTTTTTTTAATGTTCTGTTGAAAGCTGCCCAGAGTGGCTGGGGAAACCCAGCCAGATGGGCAGGGTAGAAATAATAATAATAATAATAATAATAATAATAATAATAATAATAATGGGCTACTTATAAATACTATATCCAACTCATCGAAAGATTCCATCAACAGTGTCTCTGAAATTTTTTAAATATTTCTTGGGAAGACAGGTGAACTAATGTCAGTGTACAGTGAAACCTTGGTTTATGAACACCTCGGTTTATGAATTTTCGGTTTTACGAACGCCGCGGACCCATCTGGAACTGATTAATCCACTTTCCATTACTTTCAATGGGAAAGTTCGCTTCAGTTTATGAACGCTTCAGTTTATGAACAGACTTGCAGAACCAATTACACCCATGCTGCGGGTTAAGTACGCTTCAGGTTGAGTACTCCACGGACCCGTCTAGAACGGATTAATCCACTTTCCATTATTTTCAATGGGAAAGTTCGCTTCAGTTTATGAACGCTTCAGTTTAAGTACTCCATGGACCGTCTGGAACAGATTAATCCACTTTCCATTACTTTCAATGGGAAAGTTCGCTTCAGTTTATGAACGCTTCAGTTTATGAACAGACTTCCGGAACCAATTGTGTTCATAAACCGAGGTACCACTGTACTGGAAGAAGCAAAGATCACCAGTGTTAAAGCAATGATTCTTCAACATCAACTTCATTCGACTGGTCATGTTGTGAGGATGCCTGATGATCGTCTTCCAAAGCAACTACTCTATTCCGAACTTAAAAATGGAAAGCGTAATGCTGGTGGTCAACAAAAGAAGTTCAAAGACTCTTTCATAGGAAAATATATTTAAAAAATGTAGAATAAACAGCGACAACTGGGAAACACTGGCTTGTGGGTGTTCCAATTGGAGAACAGCCTTTACCAAAGGTGCCATGCACTTTGTAGACACTTGAACTCAGGACGCAAGGGAGAAATGTGCTAAGAGGAAGGCACACTTGGCAAATCCACACCGTGATCAACTCCCGCCCGGGAACCAATGTCCCCACTGTGGAAGGACGTGTGGATCCAGAATTGGCCTCCACAGTCACTTACGGACTCACTGTTAAGACCGTGTTTATGGAAGACAATCTTACTTAGCTACAAGTGATCACAAAAGCAAAAAAAAGAAGAAGAGCAAGTCTCTAAATAGAGTTTCAATGAGCACCACACTCACAGTGGGCTGTTGGCAGGACTCAGCCCCCGACACGTGAGCCAGAGCTGGTCACAGGAACAGAGCCCAATCAAGTCTGCAGACAATGATGTTTCCAATTAAATCCAGCAGTCTGCAAAGCATGGTAACCTGGGCAAATGAACAAGCCAGGGCTGGAGCTGCCAGCAGCGGCCTCTTACACACATTTCCCGCTCTCCAAGACAGGCAGAGAGCCAGAAAGCTCCGGGGAGCAGCCATGTGTGGAGAGCCAGGCAGCCTGCAGAAAGAAAGCTGCAGTTTGTCTTAGCCAGCTGACCCAATGATTATCTGGAGTTCCCAGGTGGCTTGCTAAAAGGTCCAGGTAGCAAACAGTCCAACTGTAGCACCTGGAGGGCCACAACATTCTCATCTCTGCGGTAAGGGGATTGCTTCTACTGGGATGAGCCCTGGGGCTAAATTGGGCCACATTGTAAACTCCAACTCCTCAATAGATTCCATCAACGGTGTCTCCAAAAATTTTTACACATCACTTGGGAAGACAGGCGAACTAATGCAAGATCTTAAAGGTAAAGGGACCCCTGACCATTAGGTCCAGTCATGACCGACTCTGGGGTTGCGCGCTCATCTCGCATTATTGGCCGAGGGAGCCGGCGTATAGCTTCCAGGTCATGTGGCCAGCATGACAAAGCCGCATCTGGCAAACCAGAGCAGCACATGGAAACGCCGTTTACCTTCCCGCTGTAGCGGTTCCTATTTATCTACTTGCATTTTGTCATGCTTTCGAACTGCTAGGTTGGCAGGAGCTGGGACCAAGCAACGGGAGCTCACCCCGTCACAGGGATTCGAACTGCCGACCTTCTGATCAGCAAGCCCTAGGCTCAGTGGTTTAACCACAGTGCCACCTGGGTCCCTAATGCAAGATCTTAGGAAGAAGCAAAGATCACCAGTGTCAAAGCAATGATTCTTCAACATCAACTTTGCTGGACTGGTCATGTTGTTCGGATGGCTGATTATCATCTTCCAAAGAAACTACTCTATTTCAAACTTAAAAAATGGAAAGTGTAATGCTGGTAGTCAGCAAAAGAGTTTTAAAGACTCTCTCAAAGCAAATCTAAAATAAAAATAAAAATGAAGTATAAACACTGACAACTGGGAAACACTGGCCTGCGAGTGCTCCAGTTGGAGAACAGCCTTTACCAAAGGTGTCATGGGCTTTGAACAAAATAAAAAAAATTCCTTCCAGTAGCACCTTAGAGACCAACTAAGTTTGTCATTGGTATGAGCTTTCATGTGCATGCACACTTCTTCAGATACAGTGAAACAGAAGTCTCTAGACTCTTATATATAGTGAGAGGGTGGGCTTTGAAGACGCTCAAATTCAGGACGAAAGGGAGAAATGTGCTAAGATGAAGGCACACTTGGCAAACCCTCACCGTGATCAACTTCTGCCCAGAAACCTATGTCCCCACTGTGGAAGGACGTGTGGATCCAGAATTGGCCTCTACAGTCATTTACGGACTCACTGTTAAAGCCGTGTTCATGGAAGAAAATCTTACTCGGCTACAAGTGATCGCCAATAAGCTTTGTTGGTCATAATACATCTTTTATATCGAGAATCTCTTTTTAACATTTTGCGTGTTAGGGAGGTGGGAACTTCCAATGGAAATGGGAGCAGAAATTGACGATGCCCCCTTAGTCATCCCATGTCCAGGACTGAAATTAATCCAGTAGATCATTCCACAATTGGTGTTCACATGCTGCTGCTTTCAGTCCGCAAATGATGATGCAATTGATTATATCTTCCCCTTTTTACATTGTGTTTCCTTTGCATGGAAATGAATGGGGTGGAATAACACAATGTGAAAGTATAATTTATGAAACTAATTACGCTGAGTTGTGTAATTTCACCACAGCACAGTGAGGCAAATGTTGTACGTTTCGGCAGAAGACAAATCATGATGGTATAGGAACAGTCCTGCATGTGATAAACACAGGGCAGAATGGAAGATGACGTCTTCATACTTCCTTTCCACCCATCAATCTCTGCCTACAAAATAGATAGAGAGTGAATAAGACAAAAAGAATGTATTCTGTCAGTAAAGCATGAGACTCTTACTTTATTTTATGTATTTTATTCTTATTCTCGGGGTTGTGGGCTTGAGCCCCATGTTGAGGGAAAGATTCCTGCAATGCAGGGGGTTGGACTAGATGGCCCTCATGGTCCCTTCCAACTCTACAATTCTATGATTCTATATTGTAAACTGCCCTATGATCCTCGGATGAAGGGAACTGTAGAAATTTAATAAATAATAATGTATTTAATGTACACATGCCATGCTGGCTGGGGCTGATGGAGGCTGTAGTGCCATAAAAGCTGAAGGGCACCAGGTTGGGGGAGCCTCATGTGGCCTTCCAGATGTTGCTGGACTCTGTCTCACATCATCCCTGACCATTGGCCATGCTGACCTGGGCTGATGGGAGCTGGAGCTGAACATCATCTGGAGGGCCATAGGTTCCCCAGCGCTGATGCAAAAGGCACAACGTAGTTGTGCAAGAACACCTTTATTTTTTTAAATAGTGTCATGGCATAAATTTCCATCAAATTACATCTTTTTGAAGTGTTCTCTAGTTGCTTCCGGAGAAGGTGATTTGGCACTTGAAATGCATTACGCTAACTGGAGGGCCCTAGAATATAAATAATGTTTTCCAGCACCTTCCGAGGCTCAATTCTGTTTGTCTGGAGCTTGGCCCTGCTCTCTTCCCCCCACTTCTCCTGCGTCACTCTCAGCTCTGTAAATTAACATTTAGACTAGCCCCAGTCTCTGTCTCCTTCACCACTTTCCCTCTCTTTGTCATGTTTTCAAAGCCCAAGATGTCTTCGTCTACAAGAAGCTCACCAGAAGGACTCAGGAATGGATATCTGCAGATGCAAAGGCATGCAGATAAGGGCTGAGTCAGTTCTCAGTGGCTCCCATCGGATCCTATTGGACAACAGGGGTAGGGGTCAGACTGGAGGCCGTATTCCTTCCTGAGCTGCGAGGGCTGGGGTGCCGCAGCAGCTGGATCCTTCACCCTCTACGCTCTGTATCCTACCCTCTGGTGTGCTTGCACCCACCCCAGGCACCATGATCTCATGCTACACTGCTGCCTGCAGGGTCACATTTGACCTTCAGGGCTAAGGTTTTCCACTCCCTGCCGCAACCAGGGAGCTAGTGGGGTGTCGCAGTTAGAGTGTCAGACTAAGACCTGGGAGGCCAGGGTTCAAATCCCCACTTGGGCATAAAGTTCACTGGGTGACTTTGGGCCAGTCGCTGCCTCGCAACCTAACTTTAGCTCACACGGTTCTTGTGGGGGTTAAATGGGGAGAGGGAGAGCTCCTTAGAGGATGAGATTGGATATACATGCAATTTTAAAACCCCTAATGACACAAGTGCAGAGATAGCTCTGTTCTTCATCCCAAGTACTGCATCTCTCCAAAGCTAAGGAGCACATCCAGCCCCACCCATTGCCCTTTCTGTGTGCACCTCTATACTTCCTGCCATATAAATGAATGGCTGCCATTTGCTCCTACGGGGAGAAAAAGAAATAAAAATCACTGAACAGGCTGTACTGATGGTATTTTTTTTTTTAAAAAAACCTGTATTGCTCTTTGAGGCCTCCATAATAAATGGGCTCTTATTTTGCATACACACACTGAAAAAACAACATAAAATAGAAAATTTATGAGCCATTTAATATGGAGAAGGCAATAAAGAGAGCGAGCGAGAGCGAGAGCGCAAAAGACACACAAAATATCAAGGTGAGAAGGGCAGAATGCTAATTTGGTAGCAAACAAAAACAATGCAATCCTATAATCAATGAAAGCATAACCCTATGCCTATCCACTCAGAAGACCCACTGAGTTCAATGGACCTTATTCCTAGAAAAGATTGTTTGGGACTGTATTGCTGTTCTATAAGAGGTTCCAGTCTCATCTGGCTCCTAGCATGTGGATATCACTTTATGACCAGCTGAGCTTCACATGGTGTCCTGCTTCCTAACATCTCATCTGTCTCCTAGCATATGGAAATCAGTTTATGAGCTGGTGCGTATGGCAAACTGTCTGCTTCACAGCTCTTAGCTCCACTTCTAGATCTGTGTAGGGTAAGCAATAGATCCGTATTCCCAATGACAGTATGGTAGCAGCTTCAGCTTCAGAAAGGCTTTCAAGATCAGACAGCAAAGGTTTGGGGTGTCAACAGTAGGCGTCTTTCATCTCCAAGGCCCCAATCAACGCTGGTGATAACACAGCACATTATACTTGGGGGTAGGGAACCCCCATCTCAGAGACATTCCGTCTTGAATTTCTGCCTCAGAGCTTTCTGCACGTTTTGGATCTTCTCTGTGATCACTGTGTCGCTCAGATGGTCCCCAAACTTCTGCTTCAGCAAGACCCTGATGATTTTGATGCACCTCTCGTCCATCATGGGCTTAGCCTCCCGGAAGGTGTTCCCCCGCCTCCCCGTGATGGAATGGCTCTGTATATAGTCAGAACTGAAGAGCTTGTAGAGGAGTGTTTTGCAAGCGGTGCTGATCTTCTGGTCAAACCGGATGGCCTCTTTGAGTTGCCCCCTGGTGTACCCATTGAAGAGTTCGGATGCCTCGCAAGGATGGCGTGTGGGCTCTTGCTCCTTAAAGGAGGAGGCTTCCAGGTACTGCACTTTCCGCTTCAAGCAGAGGACTTCTCTCTGGAGGCTGAGGACCATTTGTTCAAGTTGCTCGATCTTTTCTTCCCTAGAGGAGTCAAGCAACAACATGGATGGGTTTAAAAGAGGGGAGGGATAGGAAGGCAGACAAATTCATGGATGATGAGACTATCAACGGGCCCCTCCAGACATCCTGTTCATTGTGCATTCATGATTATCTGTGCTCATTATGGTATCGGGACAGTTATACACAATCTCACTTTCAATATGGTTTGCACCCACAAAACGTCCAGGGTAGACATACCACCTTGTTTCCAGTTGCTGCATGTCCTATACCTTCCTGCTGAAATCCTGTAGCTTTTTAATCATCCAAAGGTTCCAGGGGTATTCCCCACCACCACCCACTTTCGTTGTGCTATAGTGCCTTCCTAGACAGCAGTAATGTATATAGCATTTATTTATTTGTTCATTGCATTTATATATCGCCTGCAGAACAGCTAATAAAGCATAATGATATGTGGATTGTCCAGTAGAAATCCACCATGGATGTGCTTTTATTGCATCAGTGCAATGTTTCAGAATACAGCCACCCAGTTCAGAAGGACCCTGTGACCACTTCCTTGCAATCTGTCTTCCTCCCGGGTCAGAGACAGCCTGCTTTTGAATATCTGGCCCTGGGGAACAACATTGAGAGAGGGCTGTTGCCCTCATGTCCTGCTTCTGTGCTTCCCAGCTGGTTCTCCACTATGGGAAGCAGGATATGGGACCAGATGGGCCTTTGGCCTGATCTAGCATCTTTCTTTGCATGTCCTTAAGTCAGAACTGGATTTGTGATGACAGTACTGTAATCTAATGTAGGGTAGCCTTTGCTTGCTATCGCCTCCGCATGTGCTATTCGCACCAGGAGTGAAGCTTCCTATCCAAAGCAAGCAGCAGCTTCAGAGGGGTCCTCTGCTGTCTCAGTGCTGCTTCCCCCTCTCATGGCTTTTTAAAAAGTTTTGCTGTCGATTTGTGTAAATTAGACTGCTGGTTTGTGCATTAGAATGTCCAGAGCTACTCTTCCATGCACTCAATATCTCAGCACCTATGTAGCAACCTTGGTGAAATGAACCTTGCCAGTTCATTTCCGGGAGCAGCTCAAGGGGCTCTCATCTGCTGCCTTCAACCCTCCATATTCTTCTCTTGTCCTAACTCAAGGTGTTCACATTAGTTTTCAAAACCCTAAACAATGTAGGACCCAAATGCATGAAAGACTGCCTCCTTTCCAACAGATCCTCTCAGGTGTTGAGATCAGCAGAAGGGGCCTCTTGGTTGTTCCACTCATAGCTGCCAAGTACCCCGTTTCCCCCGGGAAAACCCCTTTTTTACTTACCTTTTCCCAGTGGTCCCCCGTATCACTTCGTCTCCCGTTTTTCTCCATTATTTTCTCCTGCCGGTGACCATTTTTTTTCTTTCCTTTTTGCCCTTCTATGGGCACCCAAAATGGCCACCGCCAACACCGGAAGTCGTGTCTATGCACTTCCAGACATGCGTAGATGCGACTTTTGAAGCTGGCGGCGGCCATTTTGGGTGCCCATAGAAGGGCGGAGCGACACCGGAAGTTGCGTCGGCTCACTTCCTGACATGCGTACAAGCGGCTTTCGAAGATGGCGGTGGCCATTTTTGGTGCCCATAGAAGGGCAAAGCAACACCGGAAGTTACATCAACGCAACTTCCGGTGTCAAATGGCTGCCGGTCCCGGATTCTGCAGTCCGGAACTTGGAAGGTAAGGTTCCACTACCGTCACAATCTTGGGGTGGTGGTGGCCCAAGAGAGGGCATATTCTTTGGCAGCCTCTAAGTTGTGGAACTCCTTCTCCATGGAGAAGAAGGTGCATGGCACCTTCACTATACAGTTTTCACATCTTTACCCTGGCCTTTGACACTTGAGATGTATATTTTCACCACCCATCCTATTCTAGTGATTGTAATTTGTTTTTAATGTTGTGTTTCAAGTGGTTGTGTCGCACCTGTGACCTTGGGGTAATGGGTGGGTAATAAATCAGAATAATAGCAGCGATAGCAACAAACAGCACTTAAGAACTGCCTTGATGAATCAGATCAAGGACCTCCAGTCTAGCACTCTCTTTAGAACATCAGTTAACCAGATGTCCTGGACAATCACAGACAGAGATTGAACATGACAACCTTTTCTTATTCTTTGTCTCCAGTCCTCAGCACCTGGTATGCAGTGTGACATTCTGCTTCTAAAGGAGGTTCCATTCAGTTGTCATCACAAATAGCTATGGACAGATCCATTGTCCAAAAACATCTCTCTCTCTTTCTCTTTTTGTCAAGCCATCTAAGTCAGCTTTACTGAACCTTGTGCCCTCTAGATTTCTGAAATGAACTAGTTCAGTTGGATGTAGTGCGAAAACCTCAGAGCTACTCCTGGAAGTAGTCCCCATAATTGTCAGGTGAAGTAAAGGTGAAGGGAGTTCATGTTGGGGTAGAATTTTGAACACTTTCTAGTTCATCTTCACATTCATTCCCTCCCCCCTGACACCTCCAGCTGGAGGTCTAGAGTCTTAGCTTTCATTAACAAAAAGGAGGGAGTCAATTATATATCGTCCACTTTAATAAACGGAATTGACACCACTACATAATACCCATTCCTCATGTATAAAAACTGAGTCATTTAATGTGGCATCACCTGCATGTTGGAACTCCCTGCCTATTGAGATCAAGCATTCACCTTCACTGTACTATTTTCTGTGCCTGATAAAAACATTCTTCTTTAGACAAGCCTACCCAGATGCTTAGAAAGTTGAGGTCATTTTATTCTGTTTTGGAATTTTGCTTCTGTTTAAAAGTATGGTTGTGATTTTTTAAATTGATTTTTGTTTTTTATCTTTTTGTAAACCTCTTTGAGGTTTCTTTATAATCAAGCAGTGTATAAATTTAATGAAATAAATAAGTAAATTATGCAATATAAAGAAAGTTAGGAAACAAAATGAGGTGGCAACCTTCTCTGGGTAATTAGGCAGATATGAAGGTGCTGCTGTTGTGAACGATACTTAGTCACACTCGCTGCTACTAAGCAATCAGATGGAAGGAACATGAGACATGTCTTGTAATTTCCTTGCTGAAGAGATTTGTTCTCTTCTAACAGGAGCAGCTTGCAGCAAGAAGTACAGGGATAGGAAGAAAGCAAATGGCACACTGCACCTTTACAGCTGTGTGGCTGGGGACAAATTAAACTGGGCAAGTCTGTTCTAATTTGGAAATACAATTATGAGGAAAATTTCAGCTGCTGACATTTTTCTATCAAATCTTTCATTACGGGTGTGTGACCCCTGACTGACTTTTTCAGCCTGTACTTCAGCACAGCAGTTCTGAATGTTGTCAGAAATTGCTGAGGATTTGACCCTGAGACTGAAAAGGGTTACTCAACCCTGGCCTAAGCGTTATGAAGAATTAAACATAGGGGTGTCACAGTCCACTGTTGGAACTGCCCTATGTAGTCCTAGCCTAATCAGAAGGAAAACAATAGCGTTTGGGTTAGAAATCAACCTGGTAAGTGGCTGATATGTGATTCTGAAATATTTCACTTCTCTGCCACCACTAGCAATGCTGGACACTCCAGCTAGAATCCATCCAATGGAAAAGCCAGGTGAGTTTGTGGGCCTGAAAATTGCTATTAGGTTTCCAGGCATGTCTAATCTATATCCCATTATATTCCTGCAAGATGCTAGAAATGCAATTAGGGGCAGATGGGTCTCTTCTCTGCCAGATTACCTTTCCATTTCACAAGCACTGAAGACTTTCTGAGCCACCTCAAAGCCATCCACTTCCAGGGAATTGGTGTCCTTTGACTTGTCACAGCTAGAAGAACAGACAGACCAACAATAGCTGAAACAAGTGACTCCAGAGTTCATTAAAAACAACAACAACCCGCTATCTTTAGACCAAGAGAAGATTATATGGTTTTGTTTCATTTTGTGTGTGTGAAGTCCTGACAGTGATGGGTGCAACTGGAGGCAAACTTGGGCAGAAAAGCAAATGTGGTGGACTTGCCCACTAGTTAAGGATTTTTGGGAAAAGATTTATAATGAGTTGAAAAAAGTGCTGAAAAACACTTTTATTAAGAAACCAGAATCTTTTCTATTGGGCATAGTAGGAAAGGAATTGCCTATGAAAGATGTAAATTTGTTTTTATATGCCACAACTGCGGCCAGAATATTGCTAGCAAAGTATTGGAAGACACAGAAGATACCTACAGTGGAGGAATGGCAAATGAAGATGTTGGACTATATGGAACTTGCTGATCTGACCGGAAGACTACGTGACCGGGGAGAGGAGAAGGTGGAAGAGGAATGGAAGAAATTTAGAATTTATTATAAAAAATATTATAGAATTGATGTAGGAGGAGAATTATAAGCAATTGTGAAGTTGCAGGTTAAGAAATTAAGTGAGATTGTATTGAAAATAGGTTAGAATATTATAATGAGTTGTAAAATTGAGAAAAGGATGTTGTAATTGTAATTAGGTTTGGAAAATAAGATGTAGAACTTGCCAAGAATGTTATGCAGTGAACCGTTAGAAGGGGGACTCGGGGAAGTCCCCTACTAAAATGAGAAAAAAATGGAACGTATATGATGCTGTTTTTTGTTTTGATTTTTTCATTTTTGTCTTTTTTATATAAAATGGATGTTATAACAATGTACAATTATATGGATGTGATTCCTTTCTTTCTATAAAATTCAATAAAAAATTATTATTTTAAAAAAGCAAATGTATCCCCTCCCATTTTTGGTTATGCACGAGAGTTTAAATCAGAGTCAGAAGGGTATGTGGCCTGGGAAGGGTGTGGTGCCTAGAGAAACTCTCAAGGGCCAAACAGAGTGGCTGCCAGGGCCACTTTCAGCTTCTGGGTCTGAGGTTCTTAGCACAACCCTCCCGCACATTACGCAGCTCACCTGCTTTCATCTCTAGCTGAGCAAAATATTCTTTAACCATCTTCTTCTCCCAAGTGTAAACAAAACTCATTCACCATATACACATCCTCCAAGGCTTGTTTGAGATTGTGTATATTGACCAGGAAATGTGCACAATCACCTCTCCATGGAAGGATTATGTGCACATTCTCCACAATGGCTGGTGAATGTGCACAATGGCTGGTGATTATGCACATTCCCCGCTCAACTTAAAATCCTCTTAACACATTTTGTCAGGAACTGAATTGCACTCCTAATTGGGATGGGTGAATCTGTCCGTTTCGGATTCTCATTTCTCCTCGGTTAATGCCCCCCCTTTTTTTTTTGCAAATTTTGCCTAATAGATATATTTCTTCAAAGCAGTTTTCCCTTATACAATGCATTTGTGTGTTCTTTCATTAATATATGCATTGTTAGGTACACTTTACCCTAGTATATGCATTTTTGTACTTGTGGAGAACTGCATTGCAAAATTCAGAGAAGTGCAAATTTCAAAGGTTCTAGTTACAGGTAGGTAGCCGTGTTGGTCTGAGTCGAAGCAAAATAAAAAAATTCCTTCAGTAGCACCTTAAAGACCAACTAAGTTTATATTTTGGTATGAGCTTTCGTGTGCATGCACACTTCTTCAAAATATAAACTTAGTTGGTCTTTAAGGTGCTACTGAAGGATTTTTTTTAAATTTCAAAGGATAGCTGTGTTTCGGTCTGCGTATAGTTTCAGAAAGTGTGGATTACATAGGTTGGCCTTTAAATGTGAGACTAATTGAACTTCTCCCCAACCCATACTCCTAATGAAAATGAAAATGCTTGATCCCAATACACATTTGTACAATTTTGGGGGTTGGGGGTTGGGAGGGGGGTGCATTACCTGTTTATGAAGATATGTTTCTGACATTGGGCCAGAAGATCATCAGACCTCCTCCTAGTTGCTATGTTAGTGTAATCTAAAAAAGAAGATAGGATAAGGAAAGATTATGTAAAATTAAACACAGCAGATGAAAACCCCTTTGTTGTTCTAAGTGCAACCAATTCATTTATGAACACCACATTAAAATGATGGTCTTCTTAGGATTCGACAGCCTTTAGGTACCCATTTTGACTGATTTCTTTGACAGAGGAGAAGATCCAGTCTAATGTTACTATAGAATCAGCTCCAAATGTAATTCAATAATGATAAACACATCTTCATGATCAGAAACCTCATACATGCTTCTATGCTCACAGGAAGCCCCTCAAATCCACAATTTGTCAGTCATTTGAATGGAGGGAGAGGAGCCACAAGGTCGTTCTTTTGTATGTGTTGTGTTTCCTCCTTCACATTGGGGAAGGAAGCCCTTGCATGGGAGAAAATTCTGTATGCAACTCATGTGGGAGGAAAATATATGATCCTTCTGACCCATGCGTGTGGGGCGAACTCTCCAGCAGGAGAGAGCCTCCAGTAGCAGAGTTTAAACACATAAAAGCTAAGCAGCACTGTGAAGCATTAGGAATGTAGGCTGTTAAATCTTTTTATCCCAGTCAGTCCACTTGCAAAGAGCGATCCTCTTCTTCTAACCCGCTTAAAATGAACAGACCAGGCTGCGAAGTAAATTTGAAATGCTTCACGTACAAAGCATGCCAAAGGCCAGATTCATGAATTTATCCGAGCAGCAGCAAGGAAAACACAGGCAGAATACTCTTGTGGAAACCTTTTGGGAAAAGTGTATTTCTGAGGTTTGATGGCTCATAACACGACTTTATCTTGAGTAATACCATAAAATTGTAAACCAATGGAAAGATAATTTATTGAAGAATGTAATGCAACAAAGTTTGTTCAATTATCTGTATTCTATCAAAAGTTATAACCAAATAACCAAAAGAAGAAGAAGCACAACTTGCTTCTTTTGAATGTAGCCAATGAGCATGAGAGTTTAGAGAGCCAATCAGCTGTTACGAGCCATCAAACCTCGGAAATACACTTTTCCCAAAAGGTTTCCACAATTTTGGCCACCAGTGTAGCTTCAAACACATGCTCTAAGCTTGGAGCACGTCTTCCTTGATCAGTTACATGGCATGGAGTGAGAGGGAACAGGAAGAAGTCTTCACTTCCTCCCTTATTGGAGAAAAGGGGGAGTGACCTAGCTGAGCCTAGGACTCCACCTCTATTGCCTTAGCTCATGGGTAGGCAAACTAAGGCCCGGGGGCTGGATCTGCCCCAATCGCCTACTAAATCCAGCCCGCGGACGGTCCGGGAATCAGCATGTTTTTACATGAGTAGAATGTACCCTTTTATTTAAAATGCATCTCTGGGTAATTTGTGGGGCATAGGAATTCGTTCCCTTTTCCCCAAAAATATAGTCCGGCCCCCTACAAGGTCTGAGGAACAGTGGAACGGCCTCCTGCTGAAAAAGTTTGCTGACCGCTGCCTTACCTCCTTCATGCACTAACTAGCACTCGTGAATAGTTATGTTTGACTGCAATTTCCCGCAACTCACAAAACATGGCATATGAATTAGCAGGCTCGTATGCTGGGAATACAAATGAGTGTAATTATCTCACATTTGCTGTACACCTGTTGCACCTTCATTCCATTCTTTGATCATAACAGATGTTTTACCTTTGGTTGCATGGTTGGGCCTCGTTGCCCCTCTTGGGAATGCCCCAGCAGAAGATATTGTTAGGAAAGGAGGCGATGCATGAAAGGGACTAGAAGAGCGAGGATTGGTTGGCTCAGAGGAATGGGACCTCATCATGACACCCAAGGTGTGCACCTCTCTAAGGCCAGAAGAGGTTGCAGGATCTTGCTGGAGATCAACTTCTTCCTCTTCCACAGTGGTCTCGACATCTTTCTCACTGGGGCATTTCTTCAAACCATTCCCTGGATTCCACTTGGGAAAGGACTTTCTTGACCTCTTTGGCTGCGGTGGCCCCAAATTCTGCACTGCTGTCTGATCATCTGAAATCAGGAAAAGTGCATCAAACAATAACACTGTGTGTGTTATTCTTGCTTGTACATATTTGTTGGCCAAACACTGTATAACTGTATAACATGTATAACACTGTATAACATACCAAAATAAAAACTTAGTTGGTCTTTAAGGTGCTACTAAAGGATTTTTTTTTATTACTGTATAACATGATTAGAGTATTCCATATTGAGAATTGCCTTATAAAGACTAGTCTGTCTAGTCCAGGCATGCCCAAACTTCAGCCCTCCAGATGTTTTGGACTACAATTCTCATCATCCCCGACCACTGGTCCTGTTAGCTAGGGATCATGGGAGTTGTAGGCCAAAGCTTCTGGAGGGCTGCAGTTTGGGGATGCCTGGTCTAGTCCCACATTGTCATCTACAGTGACTGGCAGTGGCCTTCCAGGAACTTGAGAAGGGAACTTTTATAGCATCTGCTACCTAAACTTCTTAGTTTCTCCCAGTTTCTCATTTTTTTCACCAATCTTAAATTCAGTTCTCCATAGCTCCACTTCAGTTTGCGATTTTTTTTTAAAGTCCTCATGAAAATTCATCAACATTTTAGTGTCTGCTTCTCTTAATATACACATTTATGCAAAGCCATTTTCTCTAATTAAATGCATTTTTGCACATTGTTTTCACTACTATATGTATTTATACGTCAGGAATTTGGCCATCCCGGGGGCCAGCTGTTAGACTGGTCCCACAGGCCAAATATGCGATTGCTCTCACAAACGTGATGAACAACACACAAGTCAGTAAATAAGGCTAAACTGCTTTATTTACGTATAAACAAACTGGGGGCTCTACATCATGGCTCCCTCTCTCTGGCATAACAGCCAGTAAAGAGGGGGGGGGGGAAGGAACAACAGTCCCACGTAGGACAGGAAGGTAAGACAAACATCCTGTCTACGTCACTTCCACTCTGTGGGAATGAAAACTCATACAGTCATATGATACACAATAACCCTATGACACAGGCGGGGGATTAGATTGGACCAGCCTATTGACATTGTTGGGTACAAGGTGTGCAGCCTCTCTATATCTGCCCTTGCCGCAAGGGTAAGGGCAATGCCTTTTTGCTCAACCAAATCATTTCCCCCCAGGTGTACCACCAGTACTCCCGGGGGGCCATGCATCGCTGCGGCCTTACTAAATGCGTACCTTGGGGTGAATGTTGAGGTGAAGACCCCCTTTTTGTGGCCGGGCATGTCCCACCGCCCAATGTACGAAGCTGTGCCCTACCACCCAGATCTTCGTGAAGGGCAAACCTGACTGGTATCTGGAGAAGTGTGCATGCACACAAAAGCTCATACCAAAATAAAAACTTAGTTGGTCTTTAAGGTGCTGCTGGAAGGAATTTTTTTAAATTTTGTTTCGCCTATGACTGCAGACGGGGAATGAATCTCCTAACAGTATCTGCCATGCTTGTACACATTTCTTGGCCAGAGAATTGCACTGGATTTTGAAGGATGTGTTTCAGTTCACATATTCGTTTTGAAAACAGCAAATTCAATAAGTCCACATTTAAGTCCCTATTTAGGGAAGTTTTTAATGTTTGAAGTTTTATTTTGTTTAATATTCTGTTGGGAGCCTCCCAGAGTGGCAGAGGAAATCCTGCCAGATGGGTGGGCTATAAATTATTATTAATTATTATTATTACTACTACTACTACTACTACTACTACTACTATTATTATTCTGAATCTATTCCTCTTCTCCTTCATACTGTCAGGAACTTGGTTGGCAGCCTCCCCATCTCCCCATGCTTATAGGGAAGCTCAACCAAAAATAGCATGTGATTTAGAGGAAGCACAGGCACCCAGGGAGGCTGCAGAATGAAGATCACTGCCGAAATGATTTGTGGACAGCCACAAAAGTCTTTTGGCCACCTCGGAAGTAAGGTAGGGATGCCCCATCTATGAGCATTTTGTTATAATTATCTTTCCCCTTTGATACAATTTTCAAGTGCAATATCTGTTCTCCTGTATTGGTGTAGAATGGTAGGGAAAATGCAGAAGGAAGTTTTGGAAACCATACTAATTTAGATCCTTTTTGAATTATGTTTTGAAAAATTAATACTGAACTGCCCTGAGCCCCTGCTGCACTTACAAAGCACATTTAGGGACCCTGCTTACCCAACAAGTCCATGAGTTCTTTATCTTCTTGTAGCTTTTTCTCCAGGATAAATTTATGCTCTGTTGGAAGAAAAGCGTTTTAATATTCATTTTTCACCTCCACAAGGGTTGCAGGCACTGTGCTTTAGAACTGTCATCAAATTTTGGCAACAATACCAAATTTTGACAACAATAATACATGCCATTTACTTAACGCTTTGGAATACTCCAGGCAATTCATCTACAGTGGATTGATTCTAAGTCATTGCATGAGCATCATTCTGGCTTGCCCAACATAACTTCGCCTTTTTCTCTGCACCACCACACCCTCCCCCAGTGCACCTCTGCAAGCCCTCCCCACTCCCAAATCTGCTCTGGGGGGTTTTCCCACTTCATTGGTGCAGATTTCTGGATGGTTGGGGGCACAGGGAGAATGATAAGCAGGGGATGACCTGCCATGAATTCTGCCCCTTTTGCAGATGAGCAGACTGCAGTCAAGAGACAGAAGCTTTCCAAAGGCCCATCCAGTGAGCTCATAGCAGTGGCAAGGTTTGAACTAAGGACCTTCTGGTCTGTGGTTCATTGTTGGTCTTCTGCAGCCCAGCTTCAATGAATATTTACTTGGAAGCAAGTCCTACCAGGTCCAACAGGGTTTATTCCCAAGCACATTTGTACAGGACCGCCATTTTAAATCACTCTGTGACACTAGTTATCTTCAAGGATAAATTAGGAAATTTCTACTCAGATTTTTTTTTTTACAATCTATTTTTATTAATTTTCCAATTAAAATACAACTATGTCACATCCATTATTCCAAATTATACAAATCCATATCAATTAAACCGAATATTATACCAAATCATATACAATTTTGGAGTTCCCATGCTTCAAAAAATTGGGGTTTTCTCGCAACTGCTTACTGCCGTCTTTATTCTAAAGTCCAAATAGTCACTCATAATCCATGATAATCTCGATCTTCCCCTGCAGTCACTAAAATATTTTCTTCTTTCATCCATTCATCCGATTTTTCCACCGCTGCTGAAATAAGCATCAAATGAGATTTCCCATATATTCATTCTCCTGTGTGAGTTTTAATCAGTCCGGCCTCCCCCTAAATCCCCATAAATCCTCTTTGTCTGGAGTGCTTTCTTCTTGCGTAGGTCTTTCAACACAAAACAGCGCCATCTTGAAAAGCTCAGATCACTTTCGTTTTCTTCTCGACGTTTTTTTGCAGACGATCATAGTAAAATTTACAGCTTTCCGGGCATAGGCACAGCTGTCACATTATGTAGAAACTCTTAACAGATTTATAGCTCTCCTTGCCCTATAGCTGAACTTAACTTCAGATCGCTGTTCAAATTCCAAGTGCGTCACACCTCATAAATCCAAACGCTTCCAGCCGCACTCCGATTGTCCAGTTGGAGGGGGGGCCCTCTCTTCAACAGTTTTACAGCTTCTAACCATATCATATCAATAGTTTTATAGAGTCTAACTCACACAGTTAAGTTCCATTTCTCATTTGTTCCAAACAAACAGGACATCACGTCCGGGAAGGTATAAAATAACTCGTAGAGTGTATGAAAGAATAAAGAAGACTCACTTCCCTTCTCGTGGCGTCCCAATCAATCTTTCTTGCCGATGATATACTCCCTCACTCCTCACGCTCAGCAGCGAAAATTCCTTGGCAATAAACAGAGCTTCTGCCCTTCCTTTTTGAAGCACGTCCATGAATTTAAGCCCAATTATCTTCTTTGATCATGGAGATCCCGCTACGCAGGTCGGCGTCCGGGGAGCTCCGCTCCTCCATAAGTGCTTTCAGCCCTGGCCCCCCCGCCCCTTGAACAGTCGGGGTGGGTTTAGGGGCATCTGCGGGCCTGCGGCCCTCTCCGTAACCCCCGGAGAGGTGGGGAGGTTGCCATTTACTCCCCTAGCAACCGCCAAATTCCTTATGAAGGTCGGAAAGATGGAAAAAGGGTCAGCCATTCCTGCGACCGGAACCGGAACTCAAATTTCTACTCAGATTTTGAGGGAAGCAAAAAACATTTGATTAATTGCGGGGAGATGGAGCCACACTTTTCTGGGCCTGCAGTGAATGCTGGTTGTTAGTCAAGCTGTGTCGTGGATGTAAGGGATGCACAAATCTCTTAGTTTGGATATCTCTCCATTTTTCCGGACTTAAGCTCACTTCACTTCACTACATTTGCACATGTTTGTAATATTTAAAAAACAGAATTTTAGTCTTCATATTCCCTAATATATCTATTTTTGCAAGCAATTTCCCCCCGATATAATGTATTTTGTATGCTATTTATATTAACACGTGTATTATTGTTCTTTATTTACTACATTTACATCCCACCTTTCCTCCAAGGAACTCAAGATGGCTCAAGGTGTGATGCAGGTTAGGCTGAGAGGCAGGGACTGGCCCAAAGTCACCCAGTGAGTCTCATGGCTGAGCAAAAGGATTCGAACTCTGGTCTCCCAGGTCCAAGTCCAACACTCTTAGCACACCGCCATGCCAGCTCTGCACACTTTCCCTTAATGTGCACATTTTTTGTTCCTTATTTGTGTTGGAGAGCAGCATTGCAATGCTTGGAGAAGTGCAGGTTTTTGAATGATAGTTGCATTGTGGTTCACATGTTGCAAAATTGCTAAAACCAAATGTCTCCTGCATCTCTAGTGGATGCCATCCTTTGACCCCTTATGGGGCACGAGATGTCCTGTTGAGAGTCCTGGGCTGTTCAAAATTCATAAGACCTGGAAAAAGTTTTGAGGTTCTTTCCTCTTTGAGCAGAACAATGAAGGAACTTCTGAGATCTTGGAGTGCAAATAGAACAAATTTTCAAGGCAGTACCTACATAAAGGCAGCCCTGTTTAGGGAGGCTTTTAATGTTTAATTGATTATTTTATTTCATTTTTCTGTTGGAAGCCGCCCAGAGTGGCTGGGGAAACCCAGCCAGATGGGCAGGGTATAAATAATATATTATTATTATTATTATTATTATTATTATTATTAAACACACCCATTAATGTAAGTGATTGATTGATTGTACAATAACGTAGCTATGACCCAGGTGGCACTGTGGTTAAACCACTGAGCCTAGGGCTTGCCGATCAGAAGGTCGGCGGTTCGAATCCCTTTGACAGGGTGAGCTCCCGTTGCTTGGTCCCAGCTCCTGCCAACCTAGCAGTTCGAAAGCACGTCAAAATGCAAGTAGATAAATAGGAACCGCTACAGCGGGAAGGTAAACGGCGTTTCCATGTGCTGCTCTGGTTTGCCAGAAGCAGCTTTGTCATGCTGGCCACATGACCTGGAAACTATACGCCGGCTCCCTCGGCCAATAATGCGAGATGAGCGCGCAACCCCAGAGTCGGTCACGACTGGACCTAATGGTCAGGGGTCCCTTTACCTTTACCTATAGTGAGTTCTGCTTACCGCTTATTCCTTCCACAATTCCCCAATACAGACCACTGAAGCCTGGGCATCGGGCCAAAACTTGCTCCCCAGTCTCATAGAGGTGGAAGGGCTTCCGTGGTTCCTTGATGTTTTCAATGTTGATAACACGGCTTCCGTCTGGCCAGCTGATGAGAACATAAAGCTTGGCAGCCATTGGGATCTGGGTCACTTAAGATAAGAAAGAAGAGGCAGGGAAGATCAGGGGTAACAATTCACATGTCTCCTTCTTGAAAGGAAGAAAGTCAGCTGTTAATACATTATGGGTTGGTACTCTAAGCTTTCTGTAAATAGCTGGCAAACACTTTACCTCTTAGTACATGCGTACAGAGTTTCAAATCGAACCAGTGTAGAGTTACAGCACCTGCTGTGGCTGTAGAGACAAATATGGGAAAGACATGTGTGAGGGACAGGGGATATTGCGAAGTCCCTCCCCTCCTGAGTTCCAGCCCATCCTCGAGCGCAGGGGAAAGCAGGGAGAGTCCCGTCTCAAGTGGGGAAGCAGGAAGTGGGGTCCGAGGCTCAGACAGGGTAGCGGAGCCAGCGTCCCAGGTGGGACAGGAAGGGGGAAGCAAGGGGGGCAGACCTGTCCCCCCAACTCCGGAATTGCGCAGAAAACGTAGGGGGAAGAGGATGGGTCTCCCCAAGTTGTTATGTTGGAGAAAAACGCGCCAAACGCCATTCGGAGGTTCTGATTCAAGTGGATAAGATGTGTCTCTGTAAATAGCACTGCCTTTAACACTGTAAATACGCAGCACCAATAAAAAGATAAAATGCAGAGCTGTGTAGAGTCGTCACTCTGAAGTAGCCCACTCCAGCCACTGTGACAACATGTTTTGTTGCAGCCGGGGCAGATGAAGACGTCCGATTGTGCTGTTGCAGACACACCTTGGCATTTCTTCTCTCTACACTCCTCCCAGTGGTTTTTGTCAGTTTTAAAATGTACAGTCATACCTCACGTGTGTCCTCTTCAGGTTGCGTGTTTTTGTATTGCGTCCCACGGCAACCCAGAAGTACAGGAATGGGTTACTTCCGGGTTTCACTGCTCGCGCATGCACAGAAGCTCTAAATCACGCCGTGTATGTGTGCAGACGCAGCGCTTCTGGATGCAAATGCTTTGAGTTGCGGACGTGCCTCTGGGGCGAATTATGTCCATAACTCGAGGTTCCACTGTATATGCTGCGGTTTGTTTGTTTGTTTGTATTTTTAACTGCTTCTAATTATCCTCTGTGTGAATCGCCTTCAGATGGTGGTTTAGAAGGCAATTAATAAATTAGTTGTGATCATCACCAGAATTCAAGGGCACATTCCAACCAGGGAAAAACAGCTGGGGGGGGGGAAGCAGCACCAATGAGGGGTGTGGCCTGGGGATAAGGGGTGTGTCTGAGGAGTGGAAGTGATCTGGGAAGAATCCTGAGCACCAGGTAGAAAGGGCTTGTTGTTGTTGTTTAGTCGTTTAGTCGTGTCCGACTCTTCGTGACCCCATGGACCATAGCATGCCAGGCACTCCTGTCTTGCACTGCCTCCCGCAGTTTGGTCAAACTCATGTTGGTAGCTTCAAGAACACTGTCCAACCATCTCGTCCTCTGTCGTCCCCTTCTCCTTGTGACCTCCATCTTTCCCAACATCAGGGTCTTTTCCAGGGAGTCTTCTCTTCTCATGAGGTGGCCAAAGTATTGGAGCCTCAGCTTCACGATCTGTCCTTCCAGTGAGCACTCAGGGCTGATTTCCTTCAGAATGGATAGGTTTGATCTTCTTGCAGTCCTTGGGACTCTCAAGAGTCTCCTCCAGCTAGAGGACCACATTTGGCCACCAGGCCTGAGGTTCCACATCCTTGAATAAAGAACCCTAGACACCATTTTTTTAAAAATACTGTATTTGCTGAGGGGCTGGTATTATATGGTTGGTATCAATAGTCTTACCTTCTGTCCCATTGCTATGTGAGATGTCATGCACAGTTGTAAGACGCTGGGCCTTTTCAGTGGTGGCACTGTGGAATGTCCTCCTGATGAAGAATCACCAGGCTTCCCTTCTTTTTGTCTCTTGGCACCTACTGGAGATCTTTTCAGAAAAAGAAATCAACAAGCTTTTTTCATTTTTTTAAAAAAACTATCTGCATGGCTGTTTATTTATTTTGAAATCATTTTTATTTGATTTAACAAATATAAGTTTATATCAATACCAAATATATATCAGCATAAAGAGATTTCTCTGAATCTCGAGCCTTTCCCCCATCCCCTCCTATTGTCAACATTTTCAGCTACATCTTATTTCATAATCTATGTTTTGTATCCATCCATATTATTTGTTACATTACAAGTGAAATTAAAATCCTGCTAATGTTTTCATCTGTTTACAGTGGTCTCCTAAGTAAATTATAATTTTTTCCCAATTCTTTAAAAAAGTTTTTGTCCTCCTGGTTCCTGAGCTTTCCATTCAGCTTTGCCGTTTTGACGTAGTCCATCAGTTTGGTAAGCTTATTTCATTATTAACAACCTGCTGGTTGCATTAAAAGTGCTATTTTAGTGCTGCTATTTTCTGTACGATGTTCTATTGTTCTCAGGGCTGGCCTAAACAATGATAGAGATCCGATGTGAAAATCTAAATGATTCTCACCACGCAATCAGTCTAGAGTGCTCTAAACTGGCCAAGTTATGTTGGTATCTGCGCCAGAAAAATCTCACAAATGCCTTTCCCTGGGAGACAAATATACAATAAAAAAACAACTTTTTGCTGGCTTCTCGTGACACTCAAATTCAGCTGCCTACGGAGGCTGCCTCACTCTGCCCAAAGAAAGGACCAGGCTTAATGGAGGGTGCTTAATTCTGTTTTGCTTAATTTTGATTGAGCTTAAAGCCACAGAAACATTGATCTAGGGCAGGCATCCCCAAACTTCGGCCCTCCAGATGTTTTGGACTACAATTCCCATCATCCCTGACCACTGGTTCTGTTAGCTAGGCATCATGGGAGTTGTAGGCCAAAACATCTGGGGATGCCTGATCTATGGCATAGATCTCATGGATCTTCATGGTTTTTTACACAGGACAATAAAACCGCCAACAAATCATAGGACACATGTGTGAAGGCAGGAATGACCCATGATTTGATGTGGTTACAAGGATGCATAATGATATTTTTGAGAAATGACAGTGCTGGAAGGCAGAAGGTCTGCTATTTTTACAGCTCCATCAAAAGAGACAAATGTGATCTGTGATCTGATGGAGATTTGGGGAATGAACTTCTGGGGGGAAAAAACATGAAAGTTCAATTTTACTGGATCCAATGTGTGTGTGTGTAAACATGCCCCTCTCCTTCCTAACTTCTGTGCCACCCCACTTTCTGTCCCCTGCTGCTTCCTCCTTCCCAGTCATTTTGTTTTCCTCCCCCAAGTCTCCCAGATCATCGCCCCTCCACTGGCTTGGTCTACCTGTTCCCCATTTTCCGGCAGCCATGATGGGTTATCAGGGAGAAAGCAGTTGCAGGTATCAGGTCTAAGAGATGCAGGACAGAAACTGTTCATTCCCTTTCCCACTCTTTAGAGTTTGATGTTGTTCAAATTAGCCTTCTTGATTAAAAGCCTCAATCTAATTTAAACATTGCTCAGTCCTGCTCCAATAAAATCTTTTAATTACCATCCATGCGGAAATGTTCGTTACGGAGATGTTAAATTTCTGCACATACCCTCACTCCCCCGGCCACAAACTGATGGTCCTGAAGCTCCTGTTTATGCATTATGCTCTTTCTCAGGCATCTTTAGACCCAGACCACAGGAAGTATTAACAACTGGGAGTATGCCCTGCAAACAAATAGCTTTTCCTCTCAGGATGAATGCACCAGTGTGACCATTGTTTCATAGAAATCGCGAAAGGAAAGCCCCAAACCAAACCCTCCAGCTGAGATGGTGAATCTTTTTAAAATACTGATTTAAATCTTCTAAAACTACTTGCCTGAATTACACACTGCCCTCATTTGTGTGCGCTCTGGGCTGCCTGAGTGGGAACTGGAATCTGTGTGTCAGTGATACGCAAGTAGACCGTCCATGCATTTGCAAGCTGCATGGCCACCAATCCAATCCACAAAGGCCCCAATTCTGGCTTTACATGGAAATTTAGAAGGGTGAAAAAAATGCTCCCCCTTCAAACTCAACACCCCATTTTCCTATTGATTCCAACCTTCTGTTTTTAACCAGTTACCAATTCATAAAAGGTCCTGTTCCCTTATTCCATGACTGCTAATTTCACCCGCTTTGGTGAGGGACTTGGCCAAAAACATAACATCTACCACAGGGATGGGCAACTTGTGAACCTCCAGATGTTGTTGGACTGTAACTTTCATCAGCCCCAGCCAGCATGGTCAAAGGTGAGGACTGATTGGAGATGCAGTCCAGCAATAACTGGAAAGTCATAGGTTCTCCACCAATGGTCTGTTGGATTGCATGTATCAAAATGCTTATTGACACTTGGAAAGAATCCTAGAACTCTGTGGGTCCCCAAAGGAAGAGAAAGATTATTGGGTAGCTTTGACGAAACAAGGAAGAGAGATGCTGACCAAGCTGCTGCCAATGTAAACAGTATACCAAACTGTTTGGAGATTTCAGTTTCTCCATTTTATATGCAGTTAAAAGTATTTCTCTTATTGCTTCAGTGTAAGCTAGAAGGGTCTAGGACCCTGAACTCTCCATGTGAATTAAGGGCCCCCAAATGTTTGAATGAAGAACACAGGAGAGATAAATGATCCCTGCACATGGTGGACACGATTATGTGCACTAACCGATGTTCAGTCTGCTTTGGTGCGAGACTCATGCAACTTATGCTCTGGTCTTTGTCCAGCTTGCTTCATAGCCCAAAGCTCCCCCAAATACCAAGGAGCCACTTTGTTGGAAAATGCCCTGGGGTGCCCCTGCAGCCCCCGAATTCCAAGCATCCTCCAGTATGTGCAGCTCTGGAAAAGGTATTTCCCTTCTTCTCCAGTGCATTTCAGCGACATATATCAAACTAGTATCTTGAAGCCCGTTAAAATAACGGGTGCTAGAGCGCATGTCTCGGCAGCGGCCGCGGAAGCGGCAAGGCTGGATCACAACCCCGGCACTCAGCTATAGGAGAAGCCGGGGCTGCCGCTGCCGCCTCACGCCGCGCCGCCCGGAGAGGCGGGCACAACGGGCGGCCGGGCGGGAACGGAGGGGAAGCCCCAGGATGTGCGCCAAGGGCCCCAGGCTCCCCTGACGGACCACCGAGCAGCTGAAGAGGCCGAGCACTGAGGAGGCGAGAGAATGGGGTGCAGGAAGAGGGCGGCGCCGGCAGGGCCAGTGGCTCCGTCGAGCATCTCGCTGTCCCGCAGCAGCAGCAGCCGCTCTCAAGCAGGAGGCGTGAGGAGAAGCTGCCAGTGACCCGTTTACTGGGTTCTGGTTCTCTTCATCGGTGGGGAGAGTGTGTGTGTGTGTGTGCGTCCAATCCCTGTGTCCGTGGGGCACATGCGCAGTAGCGAAAACCCAGGGACACAGGGAATACTGGACGCAGAGACACTTGCACTTTATTATATAGGATGATATATGCACACTAATCTTCTAGCTCAGGCATCCCCAAACTTCAGCCCTCCAGATGTTTTGGACTACAATTCCCATCATCCCTGACCACTGGCCTTCTTAGCTATGGATCATGGGAGTTGTAGGCCAAAACATCTGGAGGGCCGCAGTTTGGGGATGCCTGTTCTAGCTTGACACAGCAAGAAGTGTGAGACATCGTAGATCTAATCTACGTATTTATTTATACACTATATACAGACAAAGGATTCATGGCATCCTTCCTCTCCAGCTCTGAGAAAAGAACAGGCAGAAGTAGTAATAATAATAATAATAATAATAATAATAATAATAATAATAATAATAATATTTTATTTATTCCCCAGCCACTCTGGGTGGCTTCCAATAAAATATTAAAATACAATGGTCTGTTAAACATTAAAAGCTTCCCTAAACAGGGCTGCCTTCAGATGTCTTCTAAAAGTCTGGTAGTTGTTCTTCTCTTTGACATCTGATGGGAGGGCGTTCCACAGGGCGGGTGCCACTACCAAGAAGGCTCTCTGCCTGGTTCCCTGTAACTTGGCTTCTCGCATCAAGGGAACCCGCCAATAGGCCCTCGGTGCTGGACCTCAGTGTCCGGACTGAATGATGGGGGTGGAGACGCTCCTTCAGGTATACTGGACCAAGGCCGTTTAGGGCTTTAAAGGTCAGCACCAACAGTTTGAATTGTGCTCGGAAACGTACTGTAAAAGCAAAAGTACAGTACAATAGCTAATACAGTGGAAGAGATACGGTAAGACTGTCTTCCGTTCCCACACTCTTCCCTGACAGGCATGTGATTTACACCAATCTCATCTGCAGCATCAGAGGCATGAAATACTAACACACTTGGGTTCCACAAGAGAGGGTGCTCAAGAGAGATTGTGTAATCTTCCCATGTCTTCTTCCCATCCCATTTCATCTTGCCATTTCATAGCAAGAACAGGACATTGATGGGGTCATCAGCTTTCTCTTTTGCAAAATCCCCCCAGAGCATGCAGGAATACATCAGGTTCCACCAGTCTCTGAGAGTGGGTCATCCAAATGGGCCCTCACCCTTATGGGAGGAATTGCTGCTACCACTCCAAACTTTGACAGATAATGGTCCAACCATGGCAAGGGAGTGCATGTAACCTCTACTCCATCCCTCATATCACTTGAGGTAAAGACCATGTCAAGGGTAGTCTGCCCAATGTGTTGGATCAATTACCATTTGCGACAGCCCAAAGGTTGTCATGGAGGCCATGAAGTCTCACGCCTGCCCAATGACAGCCTCTGTGTGGATGTTGAAGTCATCCAGAATTATCATCGTAGGGTTCTCCAACATGACACCAGAGAACTCAGCCTCCATCCAGGTTTGAAACATTATTACATATGCCATCCAGGCAGAAGCATTCATGGAAGGAGCAGAGCAGGGACCCTGAGGGGCATAGACCTGTGGATGGGGGGAAGGGAAGGGGTGTGGATTGGGAAAGGCTCTGAAGGCTGTAGAAAAATAGGGTCACATTTGGTTTTTAGGTCTGAGGCTCCCTACCTCTGTCCTTTAGGATAACTCTTACCACTAGGAATCTTCTCCAAATGCTCAGCTGAAAACTGATCCCCTGCAATTTCAACCATCTCTTTTAGTCCGCCTTCTGGAACAACATAGATCAGGCCCACTCCATCTTCTGCATGACAGCTCTCCAGATATTTGAAGGCAGCTATCAGTTCTCCACTTAATCTTCTCTCCTCCAGGCTAAATGTACCCAGCTCTTTCACCTGCTCCTCCAGAGACAGACCCATCACCATCCTGACTGAATTCAAATTAAAAGGATTTTATGTATTTCATTTCTCTTACCCACTTTCCTTTTGCACCGGCTGCTCTTGCCTCTCCGGGATGCTGCCTTAGAAACATGGGGAACTGTTTTATAAGGAGGTTTTGTGGGTAGGTAGTTCCCTTATCTGGAAGATGGGCCATTTGCTTGTTCTGAGTGGGATTGCACACCCTTCAAAGGAGCAGGTATGTAGCTCCTGGGCACATCCTTGGCATTAGAAGACCTCAGTGGCTACGAGTGTCCTTTGCCTGTTTCACCTGATACATCAGCTATGTCCGTCCATATCTAGATCAGGATAAACATGGTCCATGCATTAGTAACCTCAAGACTGCATTACTGCAATGCACTCTTGCCACAAGTTCTGCAGTACTATTAGGGTCAGGCTTGGGTTGACAAGCCCTGATGCAGGAGGAGAGGGAGCTGGAAAAAACAGTGGGAGGGCCTGAATGGTGAGGAGCTGAGCTGCAGAAGGGAGCGCTCCTACTTTCTACTCATACTTCAGTTGCTTGCAAGGAGGGATCAAGGGTGCTTGCTTTTCTGCAAAGTGGACAGCCTCAGTGGGGGACTCAGGAAGGCTCTGAGCAGCCAAGGGGTGAGCCAGAACCCAAAGTAGCAACGACTGAAGAGGAACCTGATCAGAAGAGTACAGTCTTGCCACCTAAAACCAGACATTGCCTTTGAATAAGGGAGCAGATCCACCCAGCCCAAAGAAGCACACTTTTGCAGCCCCCTACATTATTGCAGGATGAGTGAGTCTCACGAACGAGCACACCACACCTCATCTTTAAAAGCTTGGTAAATGGGGTGTGGAAACTTGTTGGGACATCTTTCTTGCTTTGGCTCAATTCTGAACTTCTGGCCCTTCTTGTCACTTCATTGTGACATCAGCGGATTGGCAGATGAGTGCCCTTGCCCACCTGTCAAACCTGGCCCTGGAGTGGGTGGGTAGGGGAGAAAACAATACAGCCAGTTAGCCAGATTCAGCTCCCTGCCCCAGATTTCAGCATTCCACCAGGCAGGATTTGGATTCTGTGGAATGGTCCAACCCTCAAATTCAAGGTCAGAAATGGGCCCTAGATTCATCCGGACCCATCAGAAAGCCAGCTCAGTACATATCAAAAACACAAGTAAACTGATGCCCACAGCATATGTTTCCGATGTGCGCAGCTACCTCCTGACAGCAGCCATGCTTCATTAATGGCCAGGAGAAGGGAGAGCACCACAGTGGCAGTTGCTAGGCAACCACATCCCACAGGTTCTTTTCTGTAGGATGCAGAAATATCTCCAGGCCACCACTGGAGCTTGCAAGTGTTTCCTAAGAAAGTTGGTTGGGGCCATTCAGCAGATGGTTGCAAGCTGTCCCATGCTCCGAAGAGCATAGTCATTCCCCGAGGTCATGACATTTACCATAAACAGAGATATCATTTGCTTTTCAAGTGTGGGAGAGATTTTTTTTCCCTGCCAGACACTGCATGCATTTTATGATACAAATAGTATCTTGACCATGATGCTTTAGTTGGAGGGAAAGAACCCTGCCCCACTAAATACGTATTTACAGTAGGATGTGCAGAATCCCAACCCCTTGAGAAATGTTGTGACTCTCGTTGATATGTTCTGGTCCTCCTTCATAAGTTGCATTTCATACTTAAGGCTAAAACAGGGAGGGAGATGGAAGGGGGATGTTCTGTTGTCCTGCCCCCGGTGTGACTGTTCCCACTATCATGCACCTGTAGACTTTATCTTCAGACCACCATTGGATGTCCAAAGGTCAGGATGGGTGGAGCCCTGCTCCCTTCCAGATATTCCTGGACTCCATCTCCTCTGAGCCGAATGGTCAAGGATGATGGGAGTTGTAGTCCAGGAGCATCTGGAGGTCCCATCACATGTTGTTGGACTACAATGCTCAATAGACCAAAGCAGCATGGCTAAGGTCAGAATGATAGGATTTCTAGTCTAGGAACATCTAGAGCAGTGTTTCCCAACCTTGTGCCTCCAGATGTTTTGGGACTACAACTCCCATCATCCCTAGCTAGCAAGACCAGTGGTCAGGAATGATGGGAATTGTAGTCCGAAAACAGCTGGAGGCACAAGGTTGGGAAACACTGATCTAGAGGGTGCCATGTTCAGGAAGGCCACCTGGTTACATGTGGGGAAACTTCTAAATTGAGCCTCTGATTCTCTCAAGTCCTCAGAGGATGAATCTCAGGATAGGTCCATTAGTCATGGTGACTAAATGGAACTTCCAGGTTCAGAGGTAGGGTACCACCAAATACCAACTGCAAGGGGCAAATGCCTTCATGCCCTGCCTGTGGGCTTCCTAGAGGCATCTGGCTGACCACTGTTGGGAACAGAATACTGGATCAGACAGACCTTTGCACTCTACTGCTTTTCTTGAGTTATCCAAACTTGCCTTTCAGTTATGCCTTAGAAGAATATTGGTGGCAGATGACCTCCCCAAGGAGAAATATTCAGAGTTCATTTTGGGCAAAATGAGAAACATGAGCTGGGTGGGAGGAGGAACATTTCTATGAATTGAATGGCAGGGCAGCCCCGTGTGTGTGTGTGTGTGTGTGTGTGTTTTGACACACTGCACAACCTTGAGAAGCCCTAACCAGCTTTTCCTGCCCCCAGGCTATAAGTGTCGCTTGGGTGCCCCTAATTTCAGAAATTAAGCTGTTTCCAGAAGGTTTCTTGGGGTGGGGTTGGGGTGAGGGTGGGGAGGCAGGCAGGCAGGCAGGCAGCTAGCTCCCACAAAACCATCTCTTGATGATATCAGGTGGTTTTGAGTGCTAGTCCCTCTGAGGAGTTTCCCCCCCCCCCACTCAATTTTTAGTTTCAGGATAGCATTAAACCAACCAAGTCATGCACCTAACACCAGAGAGAGAGAGAGAGAGAGAGAGAGAGAGAGAGAGAGAAGGGGTGGGTGGGCGGTGAGAGGGAATTGAAAGGAGAGGTTGCACAGCCATCGAAAAAGTAAGAAGTTCAAAGTCCTTGCCTGCTTTCCTTCGGAGTCTTCTTCTCTCAAAATGTCTCCTGTCTAGTCAGAACTCAGCTGCTGAGGGTAGAAGTGGAGGTTGCCTTCCAGGTCTCCTTTCTCCTTTCATCACCACCGTTCTTTGAGGGGCTTCCTTTTGTTTGCAACCCCCTGCCCGCCCCAAGCAAAATCCCACCCCACCACCCTGAGGTATGGTTACAGCCCCACTGCCCTTCTCAGACACTCCACCCCCCACAGCTGCAAAACAAATAGATCTTTTGCTTTATTACAAACCAGCTCCCCCCCCCCGAACCCCAAACACTTCCCTTATGGGAAGGAACAACAGAAAAACCGAGCTAAGGACAAAAAAAGAAAAGAGAGATGGGGAGGGGGGATCTTGGCTGAGAAGAGGGGCTTCTTCTCCCCCCCCCTTCGTAAAGCATGAATAAACCTTGCATTTCCATGAGTTATTCATGAATAATTCATGGCTGGGGTTGGGTGTTGGGGGAAAATGCATGATTAATTCAGGTTCATGCATTATTCAGGGATAATTCTCGAACATTCCTGGTTAATTCATGTTTGCTGAGGGAGCGGGTGAGTCACATCGCTGGCGCTCGGGGGCCCCCCGAGATGGAGGGAGGCAGCGAGGGAGGGGTGCGCCCCATGGCAAAGTTGTGTCAAGGGATGCCCCGAAATATTCTTTTGGAACCTTCTGAAATATGACAAAATGAGGAAGGTTGGGCGGGCTGTTGTTGTTTTTTTCCAGCTTTCCCTGGGTCCTCAAGGGGAGAAAAAGAATCTCACAGGTGACAGAGAACCAGAGTTGTGAATTCCTTCAGGGTGACTTGCAGCCTCTTCTAATGTGTTTTTGAGGGGATGCAAAAAAATAAAATAAAATGAAGCCTCTTTGACCTGTGAAAGTGGCCACCCACTCATTAGCATCTCGCTCTCGCTCTCAGTGGCGTCATCCACACAGGCCAGTCAAATGGGATGCCCAAGGCTGAGATGTTATTTGCATCGTGCATCCCCTGAATGGCTGTGGAGCCAGTGCCTACGCGTGGATGTGTAGGAAACTGCCGGCTGGTAAGGCCAGGCCTGCTGCCCCTGTCTGTCCCTTCCCCTCGAGCAAGATGGCTCCTTCTTTTTGCACTCAGAAGCAACATGCATCCTGCAAACAAAATAATAATGCCAGCAAAGAGTTACAAGAACTGAGCAAGCTTGCTAACAAAGATATGGGGAGGGGAGGCTTGGCTCTGCCATCAAAGGATGCTGCAAAAGGGGAATCTATTCCAGGTTCCAACTTGACCGTGGCAGCTTCGGTGGGGGAAGAAAGATTTTCTTTGGAAGCCCGTTTTTGCAAATAATTGCTTCTTTAGTCCTGGGTTCCAGTGCAACCAGGGTAGTAGGTTGCAGTGGGGAGAATGATCACTGCTGTAGATGAGAAGGGTTAAGAAGGCTGAGGAGAGCATGGATCAGGCCTGTCATCTGCTGATGTTTGTAGTAGGTATCCATACTTTGGTATCCGTACTTTGCCAGTTCATTTCTCTCTCCCTCCCTCTGCCCTAGTGTTCCAGAACCCTAATAATTACACAAATGAGGATTTTTGCCAGATGCAATTCCTCAAATTCTTAAAACACGATGATGGGGAAAGCAAAACAGATGGGAAGAAGAAGAGTTTGGATTTGATATACCGCTTTATCACTACCCAAAGGAGTCTCAAAGCGGCTAACATTCTCCTTTCCCTTCCTCCCCCACAACAAACACTCTGTGAGGTGAGTGGGGCTGAGAGACCTCAGAGAAGTGTGACTAGCCCAAGGTCACCCAGCAGCTGCATGTGGAGGAGCGGGGACGCAAACCCAGTTCGGAAGGGAAGGGAGAATGTTAGCCGCTTTGAGACTCCTTTGGGCAGTGATAAAGCGGGATATCAAATCCAAACTATTCTTCTTCTTTGGGGCACAATCATCTTAAGGCTGAAAGCATTTTTGCAGTCTCTGTAGGCAGAACCCTTGTTCTCTTCGCTTTTGACTCGTTCTGGAGGTGACAGGAGAGGTGTCTCCACTTCCTGAGAGGTGGCCGAGTCTGGTGAAACATTGCTCTCTGACAAGGGCTTTGGTCTTTCAAATTTCAGCAGCAATCCTGTGTGAGATCAAAATTTTGAGGCCCCCCCCCGTCTCTTGTATTCCATTCACTCAGCTCAATTCACTACATCATAGTTACGACACCCTGCAGTGCCCCCTAAGCTCAGCTCCCAGTGCAGTGGAACTGGTTGTGCTGCCCTAAATCCGCCTCTGTCTCTGGGAAGACAGAGTTACACCCAGCATCTGACAGCAACAGAGTGGACATGTTCAAGAGAGCCTCTGCCAAGTTTGGAGAGGGAGGCGGAGCTTGCAGCTCCCATCAAGGGGATGTAGAAGAGAGAGCAGATTGAGGAAGCCCCCCCCCTCACTAGACACCCCCCATGTCCCACTGGAGTCTTCCCCTAGGGCAGGCATAGGCAGGCATAGGCAACCTTGGCTCTCATGATCCCTAGCTAACAGGGCCAGTGCTCAGGGATCATGGGAGTTGTAGTTCCAAAACATCTGGAGAGCTAAGGTTGCCTATGCCTGCCCTAGGGCCTCAGCCGATCCTCCATCTGCTTCATCCTGACACATCCAGTCCACGACACTCTTTCAGGAAGTGTTAGAAGTGTTAGTGATGCTGCCATCAGGAGGCGATTGCTCCAGCGCCACCTCTCCAGGTGAGCCACTCCTGCTACAACCTCATCCCTTCTATCTCTCCCCCCCCCCCGATGGACTAGTAGTGTTTAAGTAGTCTGAGAATGAAGGTGATGCTGGAATACAGCACATGTATGGCATTGAAATTCCTGAATGCGTTGGCAGCCGATTCACCGAAAGCAATACAGATTTTGGTACTTCTGCCAATGGGCCAGATAAATGGCTGTGCTGGTGGGAGACTGCACAATACATACGGCTTATGAAATTGGGCTCCCCACACACTCCTTCCACTGTCCCCACCCACCAAAATTGGCCAGGTGGGTTGGGAGAACCCCCCAAAGCCACAGGGGAAGAGGGGGAGATTGTTCAGTCTGGAAAGTAGGAATGCTTGCACCAGTGGAATGATCCCCTAATGCCACACTGAATTCCACCCTATAATTTTAGGATACTGCTTGCTTTACAGAGCAGCAATTTTCAGATTTGCCTCACTTCAACAACTCAGTCTCAGCAATGGCCTAAAACATTTTGATCCAAGAAGAAGAAGGAGGAGAAGGAGAAGGAGAAGGAGAAGGAGAAGGAGAAGAAGAAGGAGAAGGAGAAGGAGAAGGAGAAGGAGAAGGAGAAGAAGAAGAAGAAGAAGAAGAAGAAGAAGAAGAAGAAGAAGAAGAAGAAGAAGAAGAAGAAGAAGAAGAAGAAGAAGAAGAAGAAGAAGAAGAAGAAGAAGAAGAAGATCCCAAAGCATTTCTCTACCATGCTGGTGGAAGCAAATAAGTGACAAATCAGTGTCTGTTTAAGAAGGCCTTTTCCAGACTGTCACTATTTGGCAAATGGGATGCCATTGGGTACCAGCAAGTTCAGGTCACACTGTTAAAGCGGATCAGTTCCCTTGCACAAGACACCTGCTTAAATAAAGATTGTAAAGAAATTGATAGGGGTATTCAATAGAAGGAGTACCGGTATATACGTAATGCTATGCCCAAATCTTTTTCTTTCCTCTCATTTTGGACCCAGGTGGCGCTGTGGTTAAACCACTGAGCCTAGGGCTTGCTGATCAGAAGGTCGGCGGTTCGAATCCCTGTGACGGGGTGAGCTCCCGTTGCTTGGTCCCAGCTTCTGCCAACCTAGCAGTTCGAAAGCACGTCAAAATGCAAGTAGATAAATAGGAACCGCTACAGCGGGAAGGTAAACGGCGTTTCCATGTGCTGCTCTGGTTTGCCAGAAGTGGCTTTGTCATGCTGGCCACATGACCTGGAAGCTATACGCCGGCTCCCTCGGCCAATAATGCGAGATGAGCACGCAACCCCAGAGTCGGTCACGACTGGACCTAATGGTCAGGGGTCCCTTTACCTTTATGCCCAAATCTTTTTCTTTCCTCTCATTTTGCCTAATGTGATTGTTATCCCTGCTTCATCTAGGTGCTCCCAGAGATGAGCTAACATTAGTAGCTAGGTGATCAAAATGCAATCACAAGGACTCTGCATTGTTTGTTTTGCAGCGGAGAACCTGAAGCCCTGCAGATGTTGTCTTGACACTGGCTGAGGCTGATGGCAGTCCAACATCTGGAAGGAGATAGGTAACCCCTCAATTTTTCAGGCTATGGGTTTTTTTGGGGGGGAGGGGAATAATAGCATTTATCCATCATTTGTTACTAAATGTGTCAAAGCCACTTACAATTACAAAAGAATATATGAAGCAAAATTTAAAACACACACCCACACACCCCTAACTAAAAGTGCCCATCCTGCAATAACGTGAAAGGACAAATCGTGTCCTACCCTATTAAAAGTTGAACACCAATACAAACTTGGGTGTCTTCATACCCTGTCACCCCATGGTGCCCCCCAAAAGATGCTAAAGATGGTGCCAGGCACCATGTCTCTGGAGACAGTACTCCACAATTAGGGAGCCAACACTGAAAAGGCCCATTTTTGTGTGGCTACCCTCTGCACCTCCCTTGAAGGTTGTGCACAAAGAGACAAGAAATGCATCTGAATGTATTAAAGGCCACAGAAATTGGATGAGAGCACATTATCTTGCCAGAATTATTGCTCTGGAAGCCAGTGTGTTTGCCCAAAGCTGCCCTTCTGAAAATGTGATTGGGGAGATGATCTCTGGCCAAACAGTTCAACTCCAAGGAGCCCAACAGAGATGCCTGCTTCATATGCCTGCTTCATATTGTAGAATTGGAAGGGTTTGTAGTCCTTATTTGGATAGCTGGCACTCTTTACTCCCTTTGGCAGGAAGTACAGGCAAGAATGGTGTAATTCAGAAGACTTTGGTAAGCTCCCTGGGGCACCTGCTTGGTGAATAGACTCCCCAGGTATCCTGGTTTCCAGGGACATCCCTCTTTTAGAGAAGCTGTCCCAGTTTCTGATTCGATCCCGGAATGTTCCGCTTTTCCTTAGGATGTCCCTATTTTCATTGGAGAAATGTCAGCACGTTTGGCACTGGTTATAACGTAACCAGTCTCAGTAAGCATCAAACAGAGCCGGTTGTCCTCCCAAACCGTGATGGGTTGGCAACACTCCCCGTTGACCTTCTGGACCAAACATTGGCAAACCTGAATCGCTCCACAGACTCCTGACAGAGCGTCATACTCAGTCTCCGCAGAGAAAAGAGTAATAAAGCTTTGACGCTTGGAATAGCGTTCCATCAGAGCACCATCATACTTCACACCTATCTCAGTTGCTGACTCCCTGTCCTGCAACTTGGCCCAGTTGCTGCCAGACCAGCACGTGTCCTGTGCTGTACTCATAACTGGCTGCCTAAAACACAACTCCTTAGTATCTTCCAGATACCTAAGAACTTTCTTTATGCCATTCTGGGCATGCACACTGGGCTGTGCATCTTCCTGGCTAAGCCTCTTCACAGCAAACATACCAACTGGTCTACTCCACTGAGAAAAACTCAACAAACTCCTTAGAGTTGATTGGAACATCGCGGGGCTCTGGGACTCAGAGTGTTCCCCGGACTGACTATCCTCAACAAAACAAATCTCTAAGGGTATTCTGATACTAGCACTATCAGCCTTCTTGAACTTTGCAACCAACTGTTCAATCTTACCTTCCTGCCTCAGCAAGAAACTGTGATCCGCAGACCTGTCAATCCTGACACTTAGGTAAATCCTTACGGGACCTAATTCTTTGAGCTTAAAGCACCTGTCAAGCTCCTGTGCAAACCATTGCACCTGTGCCTCTGTATTTGCAATGCATCTGATGCTATCTACAAAACAGAACACAAGAATTTGCTCCTGGCTAGAACCTGCCAGATAAAGACAACTATCAGCAAATTTCTCTTGGAAACCTAAGCTTTCCAAAACTTCATCCAAACTTACGGTTGACTGCTTCAAACCATAAATGGGTATATGTAACTTCAAGACATCATCAGGCTCATCAATCTCAAACCCTTGTGGAGATAGCGTGTACAGCATATCCTCCAACGGTGAATTCAGACAAGCGTCACTGATGTTAAAAACAAAACTTTCCTGAGCAGCTGTAGATAACAAAGATCCTAGCACTTCAGGTGCTGCGGGTGCAAAACTCTCAGAATGCAACTCCTCCAGCTTTGAGACATCTCTGGCTACAAACCTAGCCCTGTACTGAGATTCTCCAGTTGCCGTGGTTTTAAGCTTAAACACCACGCGACTGTGTACAGCACGCTGGCCCTTGGGCCGCGCCACTGTGAAAAACAACTTCCGTGCTTCCATGGAGTCTAACCCCATCTGGTCACCTCCTCAGGCAATTGATGAACTTCCTCGAAGCTTTCTGGCTCACACTGATCCATACAAGCCCACAGACTAGTGGCTGTATATCTGTCAGTAGATATCCTTTTCGTGGCCCTCTCTGACCTGCTCAACCTAGCATTCGCATCCTCATCTGACCTCGTCACGATGAAACCTGCTTGAGTACCAATGACCTCAGGAAATGCATAGCGCGAACTACTGTGCGTGCTCTTAGCTCCTGAATCTTGGCACGGGAACAACAACCTGTCCCTATTGGCTTGTCTAGCAGTGCTTAGCACTGGAGGTGTGAGAGTGTTCCTAGGCTCTTGCTTTGAAACTCCTCCCTGCTGTGCATTACTCTGGGCATCGCTGAGCATCCAGCTCGCGTCTCCAGCACCTAGCACAACGGTACCTGTGGATGGAGTACTGGCTGGTTCACAACCAGACACAGCCTGTCCATCAACACTAGAACCTGCCAAAACTGTAAGCACATCAGAACTGTAGTGGATAGGTATCCACACCTGTGCCTCACAGAACTCAATGCTATCGCTGAGTATCACCCGTGACTCAACAATTTCTGGGCGCACGAACATCCAAAACGTGGAACAAAGTTCGTATCCCACAAAAATTACCTTTCGGGACCTGGGACCGTCTTCAGATTGCATCACAAAGACTCCCCATTCAAACAACCTCAAGGAAACCTCGGGTTCCTCGCTACACAGCGACAAATAGGATTCACACCCTACCGTTGAATTGCATGGCCAGAACTTCCTCAGAAAACTGGCGACAGAGACTATAGCTGACAACGTCTCTCCAAGAATCATATCGTGTCCAGCTACCTCACAGCCTTGCAGCCCCCTTGGAGCTAACAATCTGTGCTTGCTTCCTTTCTGTGGAAAGAAACCTTGCAGTGTGCCCTCAGCACAAACTGATCCATGATCGGCCTGAAAACGAAACACCTTACAGGCAAACTTTGGCTTCACAGCTTGAACCCACTCACTAACCAAGCCTAACTCCTCCCCTGTACTCCTGAGAGGTATGGTGAAGCTCATTCTGGTGTGGCCATCTGACAGACAAATTTGGGTTCCGCCCATATGGAGCGCTTCCCTTGGTTTGCAGGAATCCACTTGAGTCAGCATAGGTGCCTGACTAGAAACATTGGCAGACCTGGAACCTTCACATAATGTAACTTTGGCTTGTTGACAAACAACACCAAGAACCTTAGAGCATGTCAACACGTTACACATCTCTGGTTGTGTATCTGTACCTGGTACCTTCTGCACTTCACTTACGTGCACACAACCTTGTTGCCACAAGTGGGCGCAATTGTGGTGTGGACTAATGCTAGCACCCTGAACCTCAGTCGTGCTTGAGATGATTTTACCTGTCACAAGGATAAAAAACCAATTCACATTGCATTTCACACACATCAACAATTCACCCTCCATTGAGCACATTGAGCACATAGCATCCTCAGAATGTACATTGCAACTATCTTTCAACAAAGACAAGACAGATGACAAATTACATTTCATCAATGGCAAATCAAATACATCAATATTAGCAATATTAGCATGTACAGAGTCAGACTTAATGCCATTTACAAAACTTAGTCCTCTTCCAGGGAAAAAGTTCTTGCAGTTCAGGACTTCACCACCAGGGGTCTGGAGTCCAGAGCGTTGCTTAGCAACTGGCACGCCTCTTGCTTCAGCTCTTGCAACAAGTGACTCACCTGCTGACCGATTGCCAGCACACATGGTTCCCAAACTGGTGGTTCCCTTGCCATTCACAGGCTCCTCCAGAGAACACGTTATCTGGTGGTGGCCCAGCTGGCGACCTTGGCCTGTATCTTCTTCAAGATGACGTAGGATGGAACAATGCCCCTGCTCATCAACAATGGAATCTTCCAGGACTTTGCACACGGGCCCCATTGCATTCCTGGGAACTGAGCAGCCTTGCACAGTGTAAATTTCCATGCCTTGGTCAAAACAGCCCTCGCAAGTAGCCTTGCCTTCAGCTGTGGCAAAACAGCCCTTTGCAGCAGCAAAGCCTTGCCTAGCCATTCTGAGAAACTGTGCATCACAGGAAAGCTCCAAAACAGCAACAAGCAACTGGGTGACACCCTGGACATTTTCAGCCTCATTGGCTCTGCGTTGTGCCAAAACAACCCCCACCTTTGGGGTTGGGCATGCAGGGACCGGCCGTGGATCCTGGCTAACTGCCAAGTCTCCATTTGTGAGCGTAGCAAACTTGCTCTCATTCCCATTTGTCCACCGTTCAGCAAAGCCTCTCAAAGCATTTGCTTCCTTTCTACCCACAGCAGGCCAGCCCCCTCTTGTTTCCCTTTCTCCCTCTTCCCTGGGAGTGGGCGTGACCACAGCATTCCATGCTGCGCCACGGGAATTTAGCAGGAGTGCTGGGGTGGCATGCCCTCTGGCAACGATGTGCAAATAGGGCAAATAAAAACCTTTGAAGCTTGTGCTGCTATCATTAAGCAAACACTTCTTCTCATTTCTCTTCGGGGCTGTCAGCTTACTCACGTGCCGCAACGATTCCTTCAGCTCAGCCTCCGGAAGAGAAGATTTACGGGTTGCCAGCGAGATATGCCAGCTGTGCTGGCACGATCTCCAAGCTGGAAGTTTTACGGCTTTCAAAACAGCAGCAACTTTTCCACAGCTCTTCTTTCCCAAACAGTTCATGGGCACTTGAAAGCTGAATTTATTGCCTCCATAACCTTTTAGCAGAGTTGTAGCAGCGTAGCAAAAACTCCTTGCCTTGCACGCTTCCTTCACGAAAGTAAAGCCTTGTTTCTAAACGTCCTTCTGAAGTTTAGATAACAGTTCAAACGCAGCTTGTAGCAGCGGAAACTTTCCAGCTTTCAGTGCTCGTGAAATAAATCACTTTCACTCCCTTGTTCATTAAAACAAATAAGATTTATTCAAATTTAAGATAGCTTCACCCAGGAGTATTTAACTCCATGATGCTGCAGCTCCGACGAACAGCATAACAACAGACAGATTGCTTACAGACAGTGTCATATATTTCAGATACACAATAGCAACAGGTACTACTTCCTGTTTCCTGTTTATACGACACGTCACAAGCCCCTTGTGATACAGGACGACTGCTGAGCTATTATCTCCTCAGCTCACAGTTGGAGGGTATGGAGTTATCCAACCACCGAGCCACGTGAAGGCAATTTTTTATAGGGAAGGGTTTTTTAAAAATGTTTTATTATGTTTTATATATATGTTGGAAGCTGCCCAGAGTGACTGGGGCAACCCAGTAAGATGTGTGGGGTATAAATAGTAAAATTATCACTATGGAATGGGACGTCCCTATTCTCATCAGAGAAATGTTGGAGGGTATGGGTGAGTTTCCTGAACTACTTGTCATTGCTGGCTGGCCCAAATAACCTCAGAAGAGCCTGCTAAATCAGACCAAAGCCTCATCTATTCCACCATCCTATTTTCACAGTGGCCAACCAGAGGCCCGAGTGCAACAGCAACCCTCTCTTGGCTTGTGATTCCTGGCAAGTGGCATTCGGAGGGATTCTGGCAGTGGAAATAGAGTCAATGGAAGGGAGATTTCCTCAGGTACTCGATGCTTTGCCCCATTGATTTGTCACCAGTGCAGAGGGGTGAAGCTGACAAGAAGTCCTTGTATATATTTATCGATGCAGGCTATGAGAGGCACAGATCTATAACTTCATGGACCCAGTGAAAGGAGCCAGGGTGGATCTTCCCTATGGGGAAGTCAAGGGGACCATTTCCTACCATCTTCTTCAGTGAGGCTGCCTGCTGTTGGTGTTATTCTGGAGTTTCTCACTGCTTTGCAGTAAATGCTGCCTTGTATTTAATAGCGTGACTCTAATTCAATTCATCACATGCCTGACGTCTTCATTCTGATAAGGAGGTGTGGGTGCAAAGGTCAGGATTTCTACTCAGTGTGATGGTTTTGAAGCCTGCTTCCTTGACTGATGATATTTGAAAAGGATTCTCGGTTAGGAAAGGAGGATGCTTATACATTCAGTGACATTAAAAATAAAAAGCTATTCAGCATAAGTCTATCCAAGGTCTCCTGTACCTACATATTAAAGGAAATGTCACTTGTGGCAGAAATTAATAGACTTCTGATGGAACACACTTTGCAATCTTAAAGTACATAAAGGTTGTTGGGATTTGGATTCTATGGAGCTGCGTAGAAGTGGAGAATAGAAGTCCACAGAACACAATTGCCTGGGAGATATGTGTTGGGGTTCTGATTTATTCACCAATTCTGCCTTGGTAATCCTTATGTGAATAGATGAATACTGTCTGGGGAGTCTTCTACATATGCAATAATATTGGATGCTGAGACCGAGGGATGTTTCTCCAGCAAGAATCAACGCAGCTGTTGAAAGGTGTAACAATAAACTTTCACATTTGAAGACACATCCCCTAACAATAGCTATGCTAATTGGTGGTGGCCAGTAAGCACAGAGCATTCTAGGTGGGGTTTCTAGACCTCCAGGTCTGGTCTGAAGTCTCCAGGTTTGCTTGGCCCTTCCAGCTGGCAGGTGGATGGCTTGACTATCCAGGTGGGTGAAAGTATGTATGTATGTATGTATGTATGTATGTATGTATGTATGTATTATTTTAAAAAATAAGCTTTACTAGAATTCAAATCATAACATAATAAATCAAAACAAATTTCTAAACATAAACAAACATAAACATAAACAAATAATAAAAAATCATTATTACTCCTTGTTTTCAAATACTGTTAAAAACCCCCCAAATAATATCCAATACACAAGTAATCCTTTTACTCATAATCAAATCAAATAAAGTTTTTAAAAAACCACTCTTATATACCATAAACATAACATACAAATAAATTTATCCCCCTCCTTCCATAAACTTCCTCTTGTCCTCATCTTGGTCCCATTAGTTTTTAGCTAATTACTGCTTCCCTCAGCCTGATAGGTTTCCCTGAAAGTTCTTCTTATCTTTGTAATCTTCGCTCACAGTACAGAGTTTTAAAAATAGATCCAGGATTTTAGTGCAGGGCATTGTTGCTTCATGTAATCCCCAAATTTCCCCCAATTTTGCTCAAATTTCTGTTTACTGCAGCCTCTGACTGAATTAGTTAATTTTGCTAAATCTATATATCCGAATAATTTCTCTTGCCATTCACTAATTTTGGGTACATCCTGCTTTTTCCAGTATGTATTTAATTACATACATAGATATACACACATAAATAAATAGAAGACTCTGCATATAGGTTACAAGTTTCAGCCTGGCAGGAGCTGCCTGCAAACTATAGCACAGACCCTCAGGTTTTTCGGGGGGAGGGCTGCCCTCTTCCTCTTGCCTCTCCCAATTAATCTGCATCTCCAAGGCTCAGTCCCATGACATCACCAGGAGTCGCCTCTAGGTCTCAGGCTCTGGGATACTCCTGATCTTGCAACCCTAACTGTGAGCTATGGCGAATATGGACCTTGGAGCAGGACTTTGGCTGCTTACTTAGCCCACGATGAAACAGGGTTAACTGCTTTTCAGGGCAGGATTGCCACTGGGCTTTCCATAAATCAAAATCTTAAGTGTGACTTGAGAGGCTAGGCATAAGAGCATAAGATCTGGGGTGGATCTACTGTGGAATTAATGAAGCTTAAGCTCCAGTATACCTGAAGGAGCGTCTCCACCTCCATCATTCTGCCCGGACACTGAGGTCCAGCACCGAGGGCCTTCTGGCGGTTCCCTCGTTGCGAGAAGCCAAGTTGCAGGGAACTAGGCAGAGGGCCTTCTCGGTGGTGGCGCCTGCCCTGTGGAACGCCCTCCCAACAGATGTCAAAGAGAAAAACAACTACCAGACTTTTAGAAGACATCTGAAGGCTTTTAATGTTTAATGGATTAGTGTGTTTTATTTTTCTGTTGGAAGCCGCCCAGAGTGGCTGGGGAAACCCAGCCAGATGGGCGGGGTATAAATAAATTATTATTATTATTATTATTATTATTATTATTATTATTATTATTATTTTCACACAAATTTTTATTCACATCACTGACTTTGACATGTGAGATAATCTACTACTGCAACTGCACACTGATTTAGAGCATGGGAGGTCTTCCCACCTTGTCGCCCACACAATTCCCACCTCCACCCTCCCTGTGCCTAAAAGGAACGGTTAGAATCCTGCATCTGAATGTTTGATCTCCCACTGGTTGTCAGTGCGACTGGTTGCAAGAGGCATCTACACTATTACCGCCCACTGAGAGGCACTTGTGCTATGGTGACAGGCCTGTTCCCTGAGAGCGAGATCTGCAGAATGGCTCCCAGAGCAGGATGAAGAGGGGAGGGAAATGGGTAATACAGACAGATGGGGTGGGGGGGAGAACTAGTAAATTCAAATGGTTGGATGGATAATAGGGGAGGTAAACAAACAAACAATGGGGGGAACGGGCTAATCAGCATGGACCAGATGGATGGAAAGGTGAGCAGTGGAAAGGAGCAATGGAGAGCCCATGTGGGCTTGTGGGTGTCTGCTGCTGCCTCTTTTTCTTTGCAAAAGGAAATCATTTTGGAGATCATTTTAAACCCTCTTGCGTTTTAAAAATTAAAATTGGATTGGTTTACAGATTAATAGCTTGGAAGACAAATCTATCCAGTCCCTTGACCACACATTCTGTTCCCTTGTTCACACATTTCTAGAATTGCTTTGTTGTTGTTGTTTAGTCGTTTAGTTGTGTCTGACTCTTTGTGACCCCGTGGACCAGAGCACGCCAGGCACTCCTGTCTTGCACTGCCTCCCACAGTTTGGTCAGACTCATGTTCGTAGCTTCGAGAACACTGTCCAGCCATCTCTTCCTCTGTCGTCCCCTTCTCCTTGTGCCCTCCATCTTCCCCAACATCAGGGTATTTTCCAGGGAGTCTTCTCTTCTCATGAGGTGGCCAAAGTATTGGAGCCTCAGCTTCAGGATCTGTCCTTCCAGTGAGCACTCAGGGCTGATTTCCTTCAGAATGGATAAGGTTTGAGCTTCCTGCACTCCATGGGACTCTCCTCCAGCACCATAATTCAAAAGCGTCAATTCTTTGGCGATCAGCCTTCTTTATGGTCCAGCTCTCACTGTAAGCATTGCTTACAAAGAGTAAATATAACACACAGTGGTCACCTTGGTAAAGTGGTGGCAGAAGGGCGGGGGCGCTGACTTGGGCCACAGATTATGGGTAACCAATGGCACCCACGACATAACGTGAAGTGCCGCAGCAGCGCTTCTGGGCCTACAAATCCTATCAAGTCCAGCCAGCATAGTCATTGAGAGTTATAGTCCAGCAATGTCAAGAGGAACCACATATGCTTTATCCATTCTGGCGTGCTCCAGCACCCTATTTTTATTTTTATTTCTTAGTCCCTTTCTACTTTTCCAGATCTACAGTATCCCTTTTGAGATTACACAACCTCCTGGATTTATGATACAGCTTGCCATTGCAGTTTTATTCAAGCAGTTAAGACAATTTTTTATAGACAGGTATTTTACGATTAAAGTTATATTATTAGTAGCAGTCCTGGCTCTCATGCCTTTGAACCTGTCCTTCTGTGTGTGTTTTGCATTTTATCACTGTATTTTATTATTTTAGTTTGCATTTTTAAAACTTCTGTTCTGAGAATTCCAATTGAAAAGCAGACAGCAAATCATTTATCTGCAAACGAAATACACTGTACACAATATTCCATATGTGGCTGCACCATATATTTTTTATGAAAGCATTACCATACTGACAATCTAATTTTCAAATCCTAATAATCTCTAGTACAGAGTGTGCCATTTTCTATTGCTACCATTCACTGAGTTCACTAAGTCTCCTCCCCAAGTTGGCCACTGCCAATTTAGGGCCCATCATATGTTGAAATTACCCCATACCCAAGAACTAGCTGGATAAGGCCAACATCTTATTCTTGTTAAGTATAGTAATTTGATTCACTGAAATTGTAAATGCTTGTACGCATTGCTATGTGTTTAAATTTGATTGGTTGATAACTGAATTCTAGACAGTAGTTCTCATGTGATTGGCTAACATTTCTGCAAGTACAGTGTTACCTCTCATTACAAACTTAATTCATTCTAGAGGTCCATTATTAACCTGAAACTGTTCTTAACCTGAGCTACCACTTTAGCTAATGGGGCCTCCCGCTGCCGCCGTCGTGCTGCCATGCAATTTCTGTTCTCATCCTGGGGCAAAGTTATTAACCCAAGGTACTACTTCCGGGTTAGCGGAGTCTGTAACCCGAGGTGTTTGTAACCCAAGGTACCACTGTAAAATTTTTGAATGTTAAAGTCTGGACATTGGTATAATTTCCAAAGAATGGTGTCAGTCATATATACAATTTAAGCTTCTTAGGTGTGTTTTTGCTAATCTTATTTCAACAGTTCTCACAGTGGCCAACCAGATGTGTGTGGGAAATTAGCAAGCGGGACCTTGTGGGTTCGAACCCCACATTGGGCAAAGGTTTCTTGCATTGCAGGGAATTGGACTAGATGATCCTCGTGGGCCCTTCCCACTCTACAATTCTATGATCTGAACACAATAGAACTCTCCCATCCTGCGGTTTCTAGCAACTGGTATTCAGAAGCATTCTGCATCCAAAAGTAAGGTAAGGCACACTATACTGGATACAGAAGCCATCGATAGTCTCATCCTCCATGAATTCATCTAAACCTCTTTTACAGCCATCCAAGTTGATACATGTACCACATCCTTTTTCAATACCATGAGCAAAAGAACGTAGGAGGGGTACTGCCTTTGTGACAGACTTGTGGACTTCCCAGAAGCATCTTCTTAGCTCAAGCTGGTAACTGAAGTCTGTGCTAGATGAACTTTTGATCTGAGCAAGCAGGGCTCTCCTTATGTTCTTAAGCATATGCAGGCAACAATGAACCGAACTGGGCTGCAGCAAGCATAGTTTTGCAAGAGTGAACTCTTAATTACGTAGCAAAAGCTGCCTGAAAGTTATTGTTTGTGTGGGTGGCTACTGAGAGATTCATCTACAAGGGAGATGGGGACTGACTCATAACCAAATGCTTCTCAGACGGAGGACCACCTGGTGCCATTCTCCAGTTTTTAATAAAGGCGCACACGGCTTCCATTTAAGCTCATGCTGGTAGGAACACAACAAAGCATTACTTGGAATAAAGGAGCTGTGAAAGCTTTTAAATAAATACAATTAGTGGAGCACCATTAATTATCGGGGAACTAGCAGCCTCATACCCAGTGTTGCTTGGAATTTCTAAGAAGAAGAAGAGAAAAAACCTGTGCAGTTTTGAACCATCTTGATTCAAAATGGCACCCAGCTGTAGCCATACATAAACACCTGCTGCTTGATCTCAGGAACCATGGTGGAAAATGTTGTTGCAATATCTTAGGAGGTGTTCCAATGCATAGACAAACAACTTTCCAAAACATATAGTTGTGATGCCTGGCCCTGACCTGGTCCCAGATATGGAGTCCTTTGAGACTCCAGACTTGCCACAGATTGATGGCTTTGGGTAGCAGGCAGAGTCCCCTAAAATCAATACTGAGGACCCCCTTGAGGGGCTCTGGGCCGCATGGGACCTGATGGAGAACCCCTCAAGCTGTCAGAAGAGGATGTTTAGCCACCACTATGCAGTCCTGGAGAACACCAGCACTAAAAGGGACCGACTGGAACAGCAACGTCATCAAGTGCATCTACATGTGGGAATGTTGTGGATAGTAGGCGAGGATATATTGATTAAATATTATCCTTTCTCACTCGTGCTAGAGAGTTACATATAGCAGAGCTTATTCCCCTTTTACACAGCAAGAAGCTAGTTGCGGATTCGTTTGAATCTCTTTAGTTAAGCAGTCCAATCTGGCATGCCCAGATTGGAATCTTCTTCTTTGGCGATCACTCATAGCCGAGTAAGATTGTCTTCCATAAACACGGTTTTAACAATGAGTCCGTAAGTGACTGTGGAGGCCAATTCTGGATCCACACATCCTTCCACAGTGGGGACATTGGTTTCCGGGTGGGAGTTGATCACAGTGTGGATTTGCCAAGCGTGCCTTCCTCTCAGCACGTTTCTCCCTTGCGTCCTGAGTTCGAGTGTATTCCTGGTAAGACCCCTTTGTTCACTCTCAAAAAGAAATAAAGACACGCGAGTCTTCCTTATAAGTAATGAAAAATTTACTCACATTCAGTTCACAGTATGATCCCTGAAGGCAGGCTTTAGCTTGTAGTTACAGATACAATGTGGCTTACATCCTTTTAAGGATGGGCCCATGTGCTACTGGCAGAGAGCCAGCAGACAGCATCAGGAGCAGTGGCCAAAATGGGAGAGAGAGCATCAAGAGAGAGATGGCTACATGACTGGGTCTTTTGTTAGGTCTGCAAAGTTCACGCCCACCTACCTGGTCACATGCAGGGGGAGGATGCTCCAGACCAGGTGGAACAGGAAATTCTAACTTGGCTGGATCAACATCCACTCTAGGGAAACAAGGAATGTTGTACTTGACTGCTCCAGTGGATTACATCCCACACTATAGACCCAAAGTCGTCTTGCTACTTGTGACTAAAGGGGCTTGCTCACGAGTAAGCAATCTCTGAAACTCCTTTCATGCCAGTAGCTTTGGTCAGGGTGTGGTCAAGATGGTCAGAGTATGCAAAGTCTCCCTCCTGAACCTTCTAGTTATCAGAAACAACACAGATCTCTGCTTCCTTGTTCTTCACGCTGCTGCAACTGTCTTGTGAAATATTCTGGAATATTGACCTCACTTCTGGATTATGTTTGGACCTATACTGATTTTATGTGTTTGACCTTGATTTATTTAGACTGTGATGCACCAGGAACCCTTCCTTTGTTGGTAAATACTTCCCCAAGAGGCTTGCCTCCTTGGAGTACTACTGAGAGTACTACTCACTTGGAGCAAGATGAAAATAGTAGATTAATCTGCTGCCTAGAATTCTGCTTGTGGGGCTCACTCCAGCTTTTCGCCTCAGTAATGGAGTAATTTATAATCTCTAAGTGAGCCTACGTATTATCAACTATCTACAACCATATCTGTAATTGCATAATAAACTATTCTAAAAGTCTAATGATCCATATACTTACAGCTCTGTGCATCACTTTATCCATGCCTCTACAAATTGCAACATCCCAATTTATCTGAAACACGGGTTGGGTATGACAAAAAAGTTTTGTTCTTGGATTACATACCCTCCAATGTTTCTCAGGTGAAAATAGGGATGTCCTATTCCTCCTCCTCCATCATCATCATCATCAACCTAATTATACCCCCACCCATTTTTTGCCCCAGCCACTCTGGGCAGCTTCCAATATACTGTATATAAAAACACAATGAAACATAAAATATTTAAAAAACCTCCCTATACAGGGCTGCCTTCAGATGGTTCGGGAGTTAGATAACTCCACACCCTCCAACATTTCTCCAATGAAACAGGAGCGTCCTAAGGAAAAGAGGGACATTATAGGATCCAATCAGAAACAAGATGGCTTCTGTAAATCTGGGGCTGTCCCTGGAAAATAGGGACACTTGGAAGGTTTCTGATTAGCTTAGACCACTTCAAGTCTGCCAATAGGATTTCAGTTAGGGCTGCACACTGGATTGGGCCAAGGATTGAGCCAAAATGAGCGCATTTATAGGGCTTGGGGCCATGGGACAGCTCAGATACACACAGCCACTGATCACCATGACTCAGGCTGGATTAGCTCAGAGTGATCTGTGGCTGAGGACATCATGCTGGAAGGAGAGGCAGGGTGGGGGAACCACACAAAGCAGCCTGGATCTCCTTGGTTAGAAGGTAAACTGGTGCTGCAACTCTGTTTCCTGCCTGCCGTCTCACCACACAGGATAAGGCCTCTACTCAACAGCTGTTGAGCAGATGCATCAGTCCTGCAGGGCTTAGGTGCTGCTTTTACACAGGATCGAATCCTCCTAACAGCTGGAAAGCAAGAAGATCTGCTGCTACAGCCTTTCTTTAAACTGTATTTAAGCTCAGGTAGGTAGCCGTGTTGGTCTGATGCAGCTGAAATATATATAAAATATTTTTTTTAATAAAATTGTCCAGTAGCACCTAAGAGACCAACTAAGTTTGTTCTTGGTACAAGCTTTTGTGTGCATGCACACTTCTTCAGATACCACATGAAATGGAAGTCCATCAACCTCACAAATCGTATGTGAAGAATTTAAGATCGGGAAACGTGAAAATTTGAGAGGACCAAAGTCAAAAGATTCATCCACCTTCACTTGCTGAATTTGTGCACCTGTCAGTCAAAATGAAAAAGTCTTGCACTGGGCATTTCCTCAGTCACTTGGGTTTCATTTGTCAGAAAAGAAAGCAGGTGGTAGGAGTTGTGCATTTACCTTTTTGGAAAGACTAGGACATTAGAGCTACATACTTCAAAGGTTGAGCAATCCTTGGGTTACCTTGACACACCTTGTTAATGACCAGCAATCTGGCTAAGAAGGTAATGGTCAGTTAACATCTGTCCCAAAGAGAACATATGAAGCGACCTTTGACAGAATCAGTTCCCTTGATCTATCAGATTCACTATTGTGGTTCCTCAATACATCAAGGCAACCACAACATCAAATAATGCACATGAGCTCTTGTTAAATCCTGTGTTAAGGAGGGAAGGGGCTCTGCTATTCTTTCTACAAAGAATGAAAGATCAATTAAATCAGATCCGTTCTTCTCATTCAGAACGCTGCAGGGCAGCACACGGGACAATCAAATTATATAGATGTCTTCACAACGATGATATATGATCCATCATTTCAGCCTGAAGTCTGTGCTGTGGAGAATAGAAACAGGTGTTCATCTCTGTATGGAAACTGAATTATATACACTGTGCATTTCAAGTGGAGCAATATTACAGCAGATATGTTAGTAGCACCCCCCCCCAATTTCTCAGTATCATAGACTGGTTTGTATAATCTTGAAAAAGCAGCCTGTTAACTTATGACAGTTGCTGTAGCCTTAGAGATAACTGATGCATTTTTAATATTACTGTGGGTTTGTGCGTGTGCAGGGGGGTGTCATTGTGGGACATATTCAGGAGAAGAAAAGGCCAACCCTACACTAATCCAGAGTGGAGTATATAAAACGTTTAGATGGCATATTATATGTTTCTTTCCAAGGGATGTGGGTGGCGCTGTGGTCTAAACCACTGAGTCTCTTGGGCTTGCCAATCAGAAGGTCAGCGGTTCGAATCCCCACAACAGGGTGAGCTCCCGTTGCTCGGTCCCAGCTCCTGCCAACCTAGCAGTTCGAAAGCACGCCAAAGAAAGTGCAAGTAGATAGATAGGTACCTCTCCAGTGGGAAGGTAAATGGCGTTTCCGTGCGCTGCTCTGGTTTTGCCAGAAGCAGCTTAGTCATGCTGGCCCCATGACCCGGAAAAACTGTCTGCAGACAAACGTCCGCTCCCTCGGCCAGTAAAGCGGGATGAGCGCCACATCCCCAGAGTCGTTTGCAACTGGATTTAACTGTCAGGGGTCCTTTACCTTTATGCCTCTATCTAGCAACTCCTGCAGCCAAGCTGGTGACAAACATATTGCTCTGCATTCCTTTGGACCACATTAGTGAGGCCGAGAAAGGGGTCTTGTTTTCTGGGCAGCCCAGGACCTCCATACACACTGCCCAGGTCTGTGCCCCGGGGAGGTCACTTTTGTGCTGCTAATGCAGCAAAAACAACTTGGGAGGCAGCAGTTATGAGTTATTGGTCTCTGCAGCCACAGCAGGTGCTGTGATTCTCCAGTGGTTTGGCTTTGCCCCTGCGTTGTCTCTGGGAATAGATGGATTGGATGCCAACATTGGGGAATCAGTCTAGGTGATGTCCTGAGTCCGTTCCAATTTGGGGGGCCCTGTACTCAGTGAGAGTTAGAATATAATACAAGTTTCTACTGCTGAACCAGTCAGACAAGTTTCTTCATAAGACAATGACCTTAGCAGACCACTTAAATGTCCTCAATAGCATCCCAAAAGATGAGGTACATTGCAAGAGCTACAGCTAAGTTATGATGCCCTCCGGGCTAATGGGGGTGGGGCTTTCCACCACCCGCCTCACCTAGTTGTGTAGGTGAACAATAGCTAGTGTATTGTGTGTGAACTCAGCTGGGAGCAGGCTGGAAGCCTGATACACAGAGAGATGCTTGCTCTGTGCTGGATCAAAGCTGTGACTAATGGAGAAGCAAGATCTGTTGGGGGTGTTAATGTTCTGAGCCCCTCCATCTTACGCTCAGGTTGTATATATGTGTAAATAAAACCATATACTGTATCCTAAAGATACCACAGTGTCACCTGGCCTTCGTTCCATGGAAACCAAACCTAGATGCCTTGTAACCCCTGGATTCTCTCACCACTTGGAGATTGGGGTTGTGTGTAACAATATGTTAATGATTTGACATCACAATCTGAATCAACAAACGCCGCAGGTACATGAGTAGGGTGTGTTTAACCTTGTAGACCAGGGTTTCCCAAACTTAGGAGTTGTAGTCCAACAACAACTGGAGACCCAAGTTTGGGGATCCTGTTGTAGATGAACAACTACAGAGTTTGGAAAGGTAGGAGCCCTTCTCAGGCACTGGCCTGAACACGGAGAAGGATGAAAGCATCTCAAGGGGTAAGAGGCACCCCCAATGTCTCTGTGCATAGGTTCTCAAACCTTCAATGCCAGAGGCTTCTAGTTCTACACAATTGACTGGATATTTATTCATTTTATTTAGAATACACAACTTGGGTTCTCCAATGAAGCTGAACGTTGAAAGAATCAGGACAAAAAACATGGTTAAACTGTGGAATTCACATATGTAGGATATAGTGATGGACGCCTGTGGCGTTTGCCCTATGATGCTAGTGATGTAATCCCAGTATGAGAGTGAAAGAGTTAACTGTATGCCCAATGAGAACCCAGGGGGGCAGAGTCAGCTAGGATATAAGAAAAGCACTGGGGGAGTTTTAGAGTTAGTTGAGTTGAGAGCTGAGGGTGGAGTCTGTAGGTTGGTTTAGTCCAGGCATCCCCAAACTGCGGCCCTCCAGATATTTTGGCCTACAACTCCCATGATCCCTAGCTAACAGGACCAGTGGTCGGGGAAGATGGGAATTGTAGTCCAAAACATTTGGAGAGCCAAAGTTTGGGGGTGCCTGGTTTAGTCCGTGAGAGAGAAAGAAAGTCTGAGTCAGAGATAGTCAGTGTCTGAGAGAATCAGATGAGAACCTAGACAGTTTGGTTGGAAACTGGGAGGAGGCTGGTTGGATTGTGAGCTTGAGGGTGGAAGGTATAGGAAGGCATAGGAAGATATAGGAAGGTATAGGAACTAATGATAAGATATTGACAGAAAACTACCTGAGTAACCATAAGCTTGTAATCTGTGAGAAATACATTGGAGTTTTGTGTTCTCATTCTAAACCCTGACTGAACTCAGTGATTTATCATGGAGTACCTGGTTGGTGGCAGCGAGTACTGTGGTGGCACAGGGATCAATAGACCGTTAAACGTCCGGGGAGGACCCTGTGTGATTGCCACAACGCCAACCTAGATGTCTTGAAAGGGGGTTAGACAAATTTCTGGAGGAGATAGCCAATGGTGGTTATTAGCCACAATGGCCATGTACAACATTCAGTAAAAAAGGAGGTATGCTTCTGAAGACCAGTTGCTGGGATTCCCAAGTGGGGTGAGCGCTTGTTTTAAATGTTCTTTCCATTTTGCTAGTCACACCATCAAAATTCTCCCCAAAGCTACTAGTTAGAGGGGTAGGAGACAGTCTCAACTGGGAACACTCTGTGGCAGGGAAAGGTTTACCCCAGGACCACAGTCTGAATCAGATGCAATTGCAGCTGCTATTAATTATAAAGGGGCAGATCTTGTCTTGGGTCTCCTGCTGTCGCATGTATTTTGGCCCTGAAAGAGGGTTGCTAGGAGGAGGCTGGGACAAGGAAGGCCTGCATGAATTTAGCAGCTGGCTACAGTTGCTATAATGGCTCTCTTGGCACAGGTGCGAAACAGCAGACGAGTCCTTTATGGCAACTGGTGCATATGAAATTAAGTGTGAGTGTGTGCAAGAGAGAGACAGACAGAGAGAAAGCACGACAGGCTAATCGGGAACTACATCTGCCTTGGCAAATTGAAAAGGAGAAGAAAAAAACCGAGGAAAATGCAGAAGTGGCAAAAATTATCATCTGAAGGGAATAATTGAATGTTTTAAAATCCTGCTCATTAAGCCATTCATTAGAGACTTCTTCTGGCAGCTTACAGGAGAAACAAAAGTAATTGCCACGTTCTTGGTGCACACTCAATTGGCACTCCAGCTTATTAACGTTCTAATGGCTTTGGAGTCTGGAGCTGAAAACTTTGCAGTGTGCATTTAGAAGGCTTTATATATTCTCGCACGGAGGAAGGGCTGCTCTCATCTCCGCACCAGGAAGGCTATAGGCCAAATCGATTGCAGTCTCTCAAGATGTCGGGTGCTTCAGAAGAACAAAGGAAGAGCTTGGTTAGCTGGTGATTGGCTAGAGCTAGAGCCCACTTTAATAAATCGCACGAGTTTTACAATACAATCCTATCCATGTCAGGTTTGATACAATTGACGATGGTTGCTTCCTGGAGCAGGTCTATGCATCATGAGTTGGGGCTGCAGCAATATGGTGGCTCTTTTCTTCTCTGCAGGGCCTGCCTCCAGAGAGTAGCACTTATGTCAACTGAGTTGCAGGATCCCCCAGGGTTCTTTCTTGCCACCAGCACTATTTGCATGTGGAGACCCTTTAACATTCCCCAAATAAATTCAGACAAGACTCAAATTTTAGGTTTGTTTCTTTGGCAGAATTTAGGCCACAACTTTATTGATTACAATCAAGTGAGTGGTTGCATAGGCTCTGGTTCGACTAGCTCCTTGCACCCTTGCAGGCAGCGCTGACCCAGGGCACACCGTAGGTCAGCCTTGGGTAAACACCTGGCATAGTGGAATGCGGTGTCCAACCAATCCACCAGCCAGATGCCCCTCCTGGACTCTGGTTCCGGGCACAACCCCTCTCAGGGAAGACCAACCAAGAGTCCCAGGATTCCTTTAACGGAATACCCATCACATAGGAATGGCCAGACCGCTCTGCCACCCCATCACCTGAACCAGAGCCTATCCACAACCTTACAAGTTGTGACAATTTGCTATGTGGCAGAGGAAACCCAAGCGGCACCAGCCAATCAGACAAGTGGGGAAAATTCCTGCCGTGCCCCTGTCCCAACAACACAAAACGGCATAGCAAGGTCATGCGTGCAAGCCCTAAATATAGGGAGAGGTGGGCGGGTGTTCCAATGCACTGACCAAAAGAGGAAGCTCATGGACATGTGCATGCGCTTAAATAGATGCCCCTCGATACAATTTTCCTGGCATCCCATTGGTCTGATTGCACCCAGCATTGAGGGACCTCCAATAGGGTGTTGTGGCCATCCAAACATTCCCACCCACAACACAGGGTCTGGTTGCCAGTTCCCACCGCTACACATGGTCTCTTTTTAGGGACGACCCGATTTAACAATTATTTGAAGCTGCTGGGTGCAGCCATTGGGAGGGAGGGGGTGTTGGTCCTCAGAATAATCAGTGAGATGAGGACACCCATTTCTACAGTATATCTATAGACAGTTATATTCACCTAAGCTTATGGTGGATTTGGTTAACTGCTCTGGTCTACGGATTTTTAAAATTTTAATGCTGGCTGCTTTTGTTGCTTTCATTTTATTGTGATATCATAGGATCTTTTCTTGGATTTTATCAAATCTATTTAAGCTGTTTAAATTGCACAGTTTAATTTTGTTGCTGGGCTTTTGGAAACCACTTTGATCTTTTTAAAATGAAAACCACTTGAATAAATAAAAGCCTCACATCTTCTCAGAACTCTGTGGGATTTTCTTTCAATGTAAGATGTGCTTGACTGTACCAATGGGGTCATCTAGTGAGCAAACATGAGTATGATTATACTTTTAATCATGAGAGCCTTGCTCAATCTGGCCAAAGATTTGTCATGTCCAGCATCCTGTTCTTATATTGACCATCTGTTGTTGGCATCCATCTGATTTGAGGGACAATGGGGTACGCCTCCAGGGGTGAAGTCAAACCACTGCATTTGCAGCACTGAAGTGACATCACTGGGGTGCAAGGCTGGGCCGTGGGTATAGCGCTCCTGGGTTGCCCAGACAACAAGACCCCCTCTCAACCTCGTTGATGTGATCCAAATAAGGTCGTCATATTTCAAAAAGTAACAAACAGGATATCCTGAAGGTTGTTGAGCTTCTTTTTTAGAAGAGTACCCACGACGACTCTCTGACAGGCAGCCACTGCAAGTTTTGGAGGATCAAAGTGATGTGCTGGTGACAGTCTTTTCCCTTCAACAGTCTAGTATTTGAACCATCTGGTGCCTCTGGACCAGGTCCAAGGGTAGTCCAATATACATCACAATGTAATAATTGATCCTTGATGTTACCAGTGAATGGCTCACTATGGCCAAACTATTGCTGCCCAAGAATGGCCATAAGTGGTGTGCACACCATAGCTGGTAAAGGGCCCTTCTACCCACTGTAGTGACCTGAAACTCCAGTGACAAAGCTGGATCCAAGCTCAGAATCTGTTTTCCCCTCTCGGAGGGAAAGCAACCTCATCCAGGACAAGGAACTGGCAAATCATCCAGACTCAGGAACCACCAGCCAACAGTGCCTCTGTCTTCCCAGGATTCCAGCTCAGTTTATTGGCCCTCGTGTGTATATTCCAGTTTTCAGTAACTAGATTATCTCCCGACTCCAAGGAGATACATTGTGCTTCTTGCCTTGTACCACTTTGGAGCCTATTGATTAAAGCGAGCAGAGTAGCTTTGCTGCACAATTTCTTCAAGCGTTCCTTTGTACTTAGTTCAAGCTGTACTTTAAAGGCTGCTGATGGTATATTGATCACAGCAAGGAATTGGGCTAATGCTTATTCATCTTCTTTATGAACAAGAAAGACAACTTCTGCCACTTCTTAATTTAACTTCACATAGCACATACTCCTGTTTAGAATAAATTAAAAATAAAAATAAAAAGACTAGTAGCACCTTAGAGACCAACTAAGTTTGTTCTAGGTATGAAGTATCGTGTGCATGTACACTTCTTCAGATACTTTCTGAAAGTTTAGAAAAGGGTGTGAACGCTATGCTTCAGTGTCAGGAAACAGAAATAAATTTAATAAATAATTTTTTGGGTCTGAATTTCTCCTACATCCCTTTCACCTGACGTTCAGCAGAGGGGTTGCTATCTCGTTGCTATTTAAGCTAGAAGCAGGTAAATTCCACTGCCGAACAGCTCTTACTGTCAGGAAGTTCTTCCTAATGTTCCAGCTTGTCAGTATCCAGTATTATAATGTTCAACTGTGTGCTTCTGTTTTTATCTATAATTATGTTAGTGCTCTGTGTGCATGTGTGAGACAGAGGGGGGGGGTTATATTTTGGTTTCCATATCTTACATAAACTGCCAAGGAATTATATATATTAAACTCTCTCTCTCTCTCTCTCTCTCTCTCTCTCTCTCTCTCTCTCTCTCTCTCTCTCTCTCTCTCTCGTTCAAGATGTTGAGAACAAACCAGAGAACTCACTTGGCAGACAGTTTTAAAGTGTTGTAGCAGCAGTAGCAGCAGCAGCAGCAACAACAACAGATTAGGTAAACAAATGCTGTTGAAAGACACAACTGTAAAAGTATTGGGAGTCTTAGACTAGGAACTTCATGCCCTTTATTTCAGGGGTACTTAACATTATGCCCTTCAGATGTTTTGAACCATCCATTTTTTTAAATTATTGGTGTGCTTTAAAAAATGCAGATTTCTTAAAGAAAGGGAGGGATAGAAGAGAGAGAGAAATGCAAAAGAGAAGGGAAAAGAAAACCAAAAAAAGTCAACTCACATTCGCAACACAGTAGATAGCCATCCATCTTATTTTACACAGATGCCTGAATAGGTACCCAAATAAAGTTGCTGTTAACAGAAAGCACTTCAGATGTCACAAGGACATTAAGGTTTTGTGACCATTAGATAACATATGGCGAGTGTTTATCCTTCCAGGCTCCGAGTAGAAGTCTCTTAGCAACCAGAAGGGCTCATGAAATCATTTTTGTTGTCCTGCCGTTTAGTCCCCCCGCTACAGGGATATAATTTAAAAGTACATGAACAGCTGCAAACATCAAGGATGTTGCCAATGCACAATTATTAGGGACAGCCGCTTCAGACAAAAAAAAAAGGAGGTATTTCTGGAAAACCCACGTCATATTTAGCTGTGATTCCTGCATTGCAGAGGATGGGACCAGAGGCCCCTTTCGGTCCTCTTCCAACTCTACAATTCTATCATCTTGTGATATGCCTCCCTAATCGCTGGCTATGTTGGCTCAGGCTGATGGGAGCTATAAAGGTCAGGACCACACCAAATATTTAAAGCACACCCAACACACATTTAAAGCACATGACTAGGGCTGGGCAATATCTGGTTTTCAATGTTGTGATATAAGGATGCAACTTTGTTGTTTAGTCGTTTAGTCGTGTCCGACTCTTCGTGACCCCATGGACCATAGCACGCCAGGCACTCCTGTCTTCCACTGCCTCCCGTAGTTTGGTCAAACTCATGTTCGTAGCTTCGAGAACACTGTCCAACCATCTTGTCCTCTGTCGTCCCCTTCTCCTTGTGCCCTCCATCTTTCCCAACATCAGGGTCTTTTCCAAGGATTCTTCTCTTCTCATGAGGTGGCCAAAGTATTGGAGCCTCAGCTTCACGATCTGTCCTTCCAGGGAGCACTCAGGGCTGATTTCCTTAAGAATGGATAGGTTTGATCTTCTAGCAGTCCATGGGACTCTCAAGAGTCTCCTCCAGCACCATAATTCAAAAGCATCAATTCTTCGGCGATCAGCCTTCTTTATGGTCCAGCTCTCACTTCCATACATCACTACTGGGAAAACCATAGCTTTAACTATACGGACCTTTGTCGGCAAGGTGATGTCTCTGCTTTTTAAGATGCTGTCTAGGTTTGTCATTGCTTTTCTCCCAAGAAGCAGGCGTCTTTTAATTTCGTGACTGCTGTCACCATCTGCAGTGATCAAGGAGCCCAAGAAAATAAAATCTCTCACTGCCTCCATTTCTTCCCCTTCTATTTGCCAGGAGGTGATGGGACCAGTGGCCATGATCTTGGTTTTTTTGATGTTGAGCTTCAGACCATATTTTGCGCTCTCCTCTTTCACCCTCATTAAAAGGTTCTTTAATTCCTCCTCACTTTCTGCCATCAAGGTTGTGTCATCTGCATATCTGAGGTTGTTGATATTTCTTCCGGCAATCTTAATTCCTGCTTGGGATTCATCTAGTCCAGCCTTTCGCATGATGAATTCTGCATATAAGTTAAATAAGCAGGGAGACAATATACAACCTTGTCGTACTCCGTTCCCAATTTTGAACCACTCTGTTGTTCCATATCCAGTTCTAACTGTAGCTTCTTGTCCCACATAGAGATTTCTCAGGAGACAGATGAGGTGATCAGGCACTCCCATTTCTTTAAGAACTTGCCATAGTTTGCTGTGGTCCACACAGTCAAAGGCTTTTGCATAGTCAATGAAGCAGAAGTAGACGTTTTTCTGGAACTCTCTAGCTTTCTCCATAATCCAGCGCATGTTTGCTATTTGGTCTCTGGTTCCTCTGCCCTTTTGAAATCCAGCTTGCACTTCTGGGAGTTCTCGGTCCACATACTGCTTAAGCCTGCCTTGTAGAATTTTAAGCATAACCTTGCTAGCGTGTGAAATGAGCGCAATTGTGCGGTAGTTGGAGCATTCTTTGGCACTGCCCTTCTTTGGAATTGGGATGTAGACTGATCTTCTCCAATCCTCTGGCCATTGCTGAGTTTTCCAAACTTGCTGGCATATTGGGTGTAGCACCTTAACAGCATCATCTTTTAAAATTTTAAATAGTTCAGCTGGAATATCATCACTTCCACTGGCCTTGTTATTAGCAGTGCTTTCTAAGGCCCATTTGACTTCACTCTCCAAGATGTCTGGCTCAAGGTCAGCAACCACACTACCTGGGGTGTACGAGACCTCCATATCTTTCTGGTATAATTCCTCTGTGTATTCTTGCCACCTCTTCTTGATGTCTTCTGCTTCTGTTAGGTCCTTACCACTTTTGTCCTTGATTATGGTAATCTTTGTACGAAATGTTCCTTTCATGTCTCCAATTTTCTTGAACAGATCTCTGGTTTTCCCCATTCTATTGTTTTCCTCTATTTCTTTGCATTGCTCATTTAAGAAGACCCTCTTGTCTCTCCTTGCTGTTTTTTGGAAATCTGCATTCAGTTTCCTGTATCTTTCCCTTTCTCCCTTGCATTTTGCTTGCCTCCTCTCCTCCGCTATTTGTAAGGCCTCGTTGGACAGCCATTTTGCTTTCTTGCATTTCCTTTTCCTTGGGATGGTTTTCGTTGCTGCCTCCTGTATAATGTTACGAGCCTCCATCCATAGTTCTTCAGGCACTCTGTCCACCAAATCTAAATCCTTAAACCTGTTCCTCACTTCCACTGTGTATTCATAAGGGATTTGATTCAGATTGTATCTTACTGGCCCAGTGGTTTTTCCTACTTTCTTCAGTTTAAGCTGGAATTTTGCTATAAGAAGCTGATGATCTGAGTTACAGTCAGCTCCAGGTCTTGTTTTTGCTGAATGTATAGAGCTTCTCCATCTTTGGCTGCAGAGAATATAATCAATCTGATTTCGATGCTGCCCATTTGGTGATATCCATGTGTAGAGTCGTCTCTTGTGTTGTTGGAAGAGAGTGTTTGTGATGACCAGCTTGTTCTCTTGACAGAACTCTATTAGCCTTTGCCCTGCTTCATTTTGAACTCCCAGGCCAAACTTGCCAGTTGTTCCTTTTATCTCTTGATTCCCTACTTTAGCATTCCAATCCCCTGTAATGAGAAGAACATCCTTCTTTGGTGTCATTTCTAGAAGGTGTTGTAGGTCTTCATAGAATTGGTCAATTTCACTTTCTTCAGCTCCGGTAGTTGGTGCATAAACTTGGATTACTGTGATGTTAAAAGGTCTGCCTTGGATTCGTATCGAGATCATTCTGTCATTTTTGAGATTGCATCCCATTACAGCTTTTGCCACTCTTTTGTTGACTATGAGGGCCACTCCATTTCTACTACGGGATTCTTGCCCACAGTAGTAGATATGATAGTCACCCGAACTGAATTCGCCCATTCCCTTCCATTTTAGTTCACTGATGCCCAGGATGTCGATATTTATTCTTGTCATCTCATTTTTGACCACATCCAGCTTACCTCCATTCATGGTTCTTACATTCCAGGTTCCTATGCAATATTTTTCTTTACAGCATCAGACTTTCCTTTCGCTTCCAGGCATATCCGCAACTGAGCGTCCTTTCGGCTTTGGCCCAGCCGCTTCATCAGCTCAGAATCTACTTGTACTTGTCCTCCGCTCTTCCTCAGTAGCATGTTGGACGCCTTCCGACCTGAGGGGCTCATCTTCCAGCGTCATAACTTTTATATGCCTGTTGTCTTTGTCCATGGAGTTTTCTTGGCAGGGATACTGGAGTGGCTTGCCAGTTCCTTCTCCAGGTGGATCACGTTTAGTCAAAACTCTCCACTATGACCTGTCCATCTTGGGTGGCCCTGCATGGCATAGCTCATAGCTTCTCTGAGTTATTCAAGCCCCTTCGCCACGACAAGGCATTGATCCATGAAGGGGATGGGTTAAAATACAATTTATAAAACACCCTCATTTGGGTAGTAGCCTATAAATCAAAACCATAAATGGGGGTGGGACCATAAGGGTCAGACTGAGTCCAAACCAAAGGCCAGGCGGAACAGCTCCATCTTGCAGGCCCTGCAGAAAGATGTCAAATCCGGCAGGGCCCTGGTCTCTTGTGACAGAGCATTCCACCAAGTCAGGGCCAGTACTGAAAAGGCCCTGGCCCTAGTTGAGACTAATCTAACCACCTTGCGGCTTGGGACCTCCAAAGTGTTGTTATTTGTGGACCTTAAGGTCCTTCGCGGGGCATACCAGGAGAGGCGGTCCCGTTCAAGATGTCTCCCCTACAACTCTTTGGAAACCATTTGGATCCATTAAGTGCCGGGGGCGGATGAGAATAGAAGGCAGCGATTGTATTCTCATGACAGGAGAGGTGTAATTTAAAACAGCTGGTTTATGTAAGTGGTTTGTAGAATTTTGCACAGCTCAAGATTATCTCCCTTTGTGTAGTGTAAAAAACATTGTTTTTCTTTTCTTTTTTTCTTCTCATTATTTTACAGGTCATATATGGGAAATAAATTGCCTAGCCTTGACACAGGCTTTATTGCATATCACCGGCAATGAACTTCACCAACAGGATTTGACATTTGATTAGGCCTCTCTTTATTAAGAGACGCAAAAAAACTTTAAGAACGTCTTGAGGAAAGTGGCATAAATCACTGCTGAAAAGAAAAGTTGGCTGGATGTCTAATGCTTAGAGCAGTTCTTCATTAGCCATCTATTAATCCTGCCTTCATAGTTGTACAATAAGAGAAACACTCACTGCGCTGATGTGAATGAACATGGAACCGAAAAGTGTTAAAAATCCTCACTGCAAACACAGTGTAAAATGTCAGATTTATCACATAGCAATCAATGAAGATGGGAGTCAAAGGATTCACAGTATTTTAAAAAATATTGGCTTTGAAGAACTCAGTATTATTATTACCTGTTGCTAGGAATCCCATAGGCGTCTGGTCGGCCACAGTGAGACATGAATGCTCATCAATGGCTCCTCCTCATCCTGGAGAGAAGTGACTAGTGGGGTGCCACAGGGTTCTGTCTTGGGCCTGTCTTATTCAACATCTTTATCAATGACTTGGATGATGGGCTTGAGGGCACCCTGAGCAAGTTTGCAGATGACACCAAATTAGGAGGGGTGGCTAATACCCCAGAGGACAGAATCACACTGCAAAATGACCTTAACAGATTAGACAACTGGGCCAAAGCAAACAAGATGAATTTTAACAAGGAGAAATGTAAAGTGCTGCACTTGGCAAAAAAGAAAGAAAGGCACAAATACAGGATGGGAGACACCTGGCTTGAGAGCAGTACATGTGAAAAGGATCCAGGAGTCTTGGTAGACCAAAAAACTTGACATGAGTCAACAGTGTGATGCAGCAGCTCAAAAAGTCAATGCAATTCTGGGCTGCATCAATAGGAGTATAGTATCTAGATCAAGGGAAGTAATAGTACCACTGTATTCCACTTTGGTCAGACCTCACCTGGAGTACTGTGTCCAGTTCTGGGCACCACAGTTCAAGAAGAATACTGACAAGGTGGAACGTGCCCAGAGGAGGGCAACCAAAATGGTCAAAGGCCTGGAAATGATGCCGTTATGAGGAACGGCTTAGGGAGCTGGGTATGTTTAGCTTGGAGAAGAGAAGGTTAAGGGGTGATATGATAGCCATGTTCAAATATATAAAAGGATGTCATATAGAGGAGGGAGAAAGGTTGTTTACTGCTGCTCCAGAGAAGCGGACACGGAGCAATGGATTCAAACTACAAGAAAGAAGATTCCACCTAAACATTAGGAAGAACTTTCTGACAGTAAGAGCTGTTCGACAGTGGAATTTGCTACCAAGGAGTGTGGTGGAGTCTCCTTCTTTGGAGGTCTTTAAGCAGAGGCTTGACAGGCATATGTCAAGAATGCTTTGATGGTGTTTCCTGCTTGGCAGGGGGTTGGACTGGATGGCCCTTGTGGTCTCTTCCAACTCTATGATTCTATAATTCTAATCCCGGAATAAATATCCTGCTGCATTTTCAAGAGATGTTCAAAACTAAGTTCTGTTTCCAACTCTCCAATTGTAACTGGGGGCTGGGTGCGCCTGATGGTGTTTGTCACTACCAAGAAATGCTGCTTGCTCTGAACATGATGGCTATGCTCTGTCTCCACAGCTGGAGGCAGTAATGTTTCTGAATACCAATGTCAGGGACTGGACAGAGGACGAGTGGAGGAGACTGCTTCCCCAGCCTGACCCTTCCAGAGAAGAAGAAGACAATTCAGAATTACAACAGGGGTTTGAGGGAGGTCATAGGTCAGAGGAAGATGAGGGGGAGAGCTGGGAAATAATGGGAGAGGAGGAGGCAGAGTCGGAGCAGCAGCTGAAAGCATTCCATCAGTAGAAAGCATTCCAGAACCACCATCTCCCAGAACCCAGTGAGCCTCAAAAAATGGAAGCAAAGAGCTCAAAGACAGAGGGCACTAAGCAACAGCCATAGGGGTGGTGGTGCTGTTGATGATTGAGGAAGTGGAAGAGAAGCGGGGATGGAAATTTACTCAAAGCAATGCCATTATTCCAAGCTCAACATCAAAAAAACCAAGATCATGGCCACTGGTCCCATCACCTCCTGGCAAATAGAAGGGGAAGAAATGGAGGCAGTGAGAGATTGTACTTTCTTGGGCTCCTTGATCACTGCAGATGGTGACAGCAGTCACGAAATTAAAAGACGCCTGCTTCTTGGGAGAAAAGCAATGACAAACCTAGACAGCATCTTAAAAAGCAGAGACATCACCTTGCCGACAAAGGTCCGTATAGTTAAAGCTATGGTTTTCCCACTAGTGATGTATGGAAGTGAGAGCTGGACCATAAAGAAGGCTGATCGCTGAAGAATTGATGCTTTTGAATTATGATGCTGCAGGAGACTCTTGAGAGTCCCATGGACTGCAAGAAGATCAAACCTATCCATTCTGAATGAAATCAGCCCTGAGTGCTCACTGGAAGGAAAGATCGTGAAGCTGAGGCTCCAATACTTTGGCCACCTCATGAGAAGAGAAGAATCTTTGGAAAAGACCCTGATGCTGGGAAAGATGGAGGGCACTAGGAGAAGGGGATGACAGATGACGAGATGGTTGGACAGTGTTCTCGAAGCTACAAACATGAGTTTGACCAAACTGCGGGAGGCAGTGGAAGACAGGAGTGCCTGGCGTGCTATGGTCCATGGGGTCACGAAGAGTCGGACACGACTAAATGACTAAACAACAACAACAACATTATTCCAAGAGGCTGCATTTCTAAGCCTCTCTCTGTGAATATTGAATAAAAAGCAATTGGTAAGAACTTCCTTGTCTTATCCATTTCTGGCAACCTGCTGTGGGGGTTGGATCCTCTGATACCTGACAACCAGTTGCTGGAGACCACGGGAGGAGAGTGAGCTATTGTGCTCTGCTTGCTGGTTTCCCACAGGCATCTGTTTGGCCATTGTGAGAACAGTATGCTGGACTAGATAGGCCACTGGCCTGATCCAGCAGGCTCTTCTCTTCAGGCTCTTATGGTCGCCAATTGATCACTTCCCCTAGAACAACATTCTTGTTTGTTTCAAACTTGCTGGCCCTCTTTTGAGCTGAGTTTCTTTTTGCAATGGAAGTTTTTTCTTTCTTTCTTCTGCTACGTGATGCTGTATTATTTTTATAGCCTCAGACATTGGTGTTTTGTCTGTGTTTGCCGCAGTGATGCGGAATCCTATAACGTTTGGTTTTTCATTCTTTTGCAAGCCATCTTGGGAATATTGATTGGGACTGAAGGTGCAGGTCATACATTTTAGAGACAAGTACATAATAGCGATACACTAAGGGATGGAGACGGGTTGAATTTCTATGCTGCTTTTCATTCAAGTCAATCCCAAAGTGATTTACAAACAATAAATAACGATAGCACAATAGAACATCGCAAGTACAGCTTAAATCATATAAAATAACTAACAAATGATCAGTAAAACTATTACAAATGGTTGGCCATTGTGGTTAAGGCTGAGGGTCTCTGCGTCAATGCGTAATACTAGAAGAGATTTCAGCTGCTAGAGTTTCGCGCTTCTCTCAGTAGCTGTTAAAAGTACAAAATGAGGTCTGACTACCTGTCTGTTATTTTAGTAGTAAGTTTCCCTGTTCTGGCTGGATTGGACTAAATTTGATAACTCTTCCATCTCAATGTTCCAATACCTGTTTGAACTCCTCAGAGCACCATAAGGAGAAAGAAACAAGTATGTCCTTGTAGGAATTTGCAGTTCTGATTTGTTGCAAAAGAGGGTCAGTCTGTGACCATAATAATAGGGCAGGTTTCAGACAAATCCTGTGGGGGAAGACCCATTGAAATCAGTGCAACATCAAGGATAATTTGCAGATCTTAAGAAGCTTGACATTGAAAGAGAGCTAGCTTTTGTGGCAGATGTTTAACTGTGTGGAAAACCACAGACAACGTGTTTATAGTGTCTGGTTTATAAAGTGCATGTCATTGTTTTTCGCTTCTTTCTCATACCTGTTGATTATTTCTGTTTTTCCGAATCAATAGGTAGAGATAATGCGCTGAAAGGGGGTGCCATGGGGTTTCAACATCTTCTTCCATGACTGCATTAAGCTGCTGGATTCTTTTCAGGTCCTCCCTCCCAAGGCATCCCTAATGGTGTACAGTTTAAAAAAAGGTAAAGGACCCCTAGACGGTTAAGTCCAGGCAAAGGCAATTATGGGATTGCGGCGCTCATCTTGCTTTCAGGCCGAGGAAGCTGGTGTTTGTCCACAGACAGCTTTTTGGGTCATGTGGCCAGTAGGACTAAATTTCTTCTGGCACAACGGAACACTGTGACGGAAACCAGAGCGCACAGAAACGCTGTTTACCTTCCTGCCGCAGCAGTACCTATTTATCTATTTGCACTGGCGTGCTTTCGAACTGTTAGGTTGGCAGGAGCTGGGATAGAGCAACTGGAACTCAGTCCATTATGGGGATTGCCGACCTTCCGATCGGCAAACCCAAGAGGCTCAGTGGGTTTAGACCACAGCGCCACCTGTGTCCCTGCTGTACAGTACCAGCCCCATACATACCATACATTTAAGGCACTATAGTGCCGCTTTAAAAAGTCATGGCCAAAGAATTCTGGGGGAAGATGTAGCAAAGTTATGTGGGGGCCACTTGTGCGTCACCCCAAAACTGACAAAAGAAGTCTCTGATTTGCATATGCTAATTTATAGGTGCCAATGTAGAAATGTTTAGCATAGCTTAAATTGAAACACAAGACATCTCATTGATATTGTTGAGAACTAGGAGAAAATTTAAAACTGTTTTTGTTTGCAAACAACTCCCCAGTTTCTTGCGTGTTCTTTGTGCGCCGACAGAGTGAGTGTGTTTTGAGGTGCCCTTCCCTCAGAACTAATGACAGCACCATCCGTTCCTAGCTAAAACATACAGGTGCATGCATCCATTTTTGCAGGGCAGAGAGGGAACCCTCAAACTTTAGGCAAGCGCTACCAGTAATAATAATGTGTTCCACATTCACATAATTCAGCCCCCGTTTATGGGGGGGGGATTGAGATGCAAAGCATGCAGCCCTCAGTGTCAGAATTTGTCAAAAGAAAAGAAAAATATTTTGAGGTTTGTTGTAACCTTTGTGCTATCTATGACCTTTCTAGTGCAGTAAATCATTTATTAAGAAACTTATAGGAATGTTAATGAGACTCATATTTGTGATTGCCCACACAGAGAGCACTTCATTACTTTTAAATATTAACCACAGGGATCAGGGTGCAAGTGTGACTAATGACAGATGGTGGAGTGCCATGCTGCAGAAAGAAATATGAATCTGTTGGAAGATTCCTGCTCTTTCCACACTAGTGTTTCACATCAGTCCAATCTGATGTGCCTTTGCTTGAGTTGAACCACTTTGCCAGACATCATATGGCAGCAGGAGATGGACAGGGGTGGGCGGACCATGCTAAACCTATCAAAATGGCCTGCGGTGGTTGGGAGAGGTCAGGATCCAGCCCAACTACTTTAATTCATACTTCCCGAAATAATATTCAAGCTGAAATATTTTGAAGCTCTTCTTCAAAATCCACACTTCCCTGAAATCTATGGTGCCGTTCTCCAAACAAAAAGTGTATACAAAAGGCACAGAATTTGGCATTTTCCTCCTCAATTAAAAAGGCTATTTAAAATGCCAAATCAATCTTGGTAAATTTCCTTCTAGGATAAAAATCTGTGCTTGTTGACTTCTTCATTGTGGGAAAAGATTTGCCCAACCTAATGGGTAGGTGATGGTAGTACGTACAGGAAACAGAACTTATGAGCAATACCCTCATAGCTTGGTTTTTTTGGACTTCAGTCAGTCCAGGGCTTGGTCATGGAATACATGTTAGAACCCTCTTCCCAGATCACATCCTAAATGACAACTCTTTTACCAGCATAAGAAGAACCTGCTGGACCAAGCGAATGGCCTTTCCCAACTCTACAATATCTTTTTGGAGGTGAGGCAACCAGCATTATGATATTGACCATCTTATCTTCAATTCCTTTCCCAATGATCCCTAGCATGGAGTTTGCGTTTTTCCCGGCTCCTGCACACTGGCTCAACAATTTGTTTGAGCTTATCTACTATGACCCCAAGGTCTCATTCCTGGTCCATCACCTCCAGTTTTGTCTCCTCAGTGAGAACTAAGCTGACTCAGGCTCCTCAGCTATCTATAGGTTGACGTACAGTCAAACCATGGCTCCTGAACGTCTCCGTTTTGGAATGTTTTGGCTCCCGACCGCCGAAAACCTGGAAGTAAGTGCTCCAGTTTTCCGAATGTTTTTCAGAAGCCGAACATCCAATGTGGCTTCTGCTTGAGTGCAGGAAGCTCCTGCAACCATTCAGAAGCCACACCTTAGTTGTTGAACATTTCAGAAGCCAAACGGGCTTCTGGAACGGATTACGTTCGACAACTGAGGTTTTGCTAGGTTTTGCTAGGAGAGAAAATGAGGATTTTCACTGGCTCTTTTGCCCACGGCTTTCGTACTATAAGTCCACTTATGACTCATTGTCCAAAAGAAGGTTTACTTCTTACTGAGTATTTGAGCTGAAAACAGTCTGTGTGCTTTTCCTTAGAGATTGGCAAGTAAAAAGATTAAAACTTAAAAAACAAAAACGGAAAATTCAGAGAGGAGGCTCTTGTATCCCTTGAGGGGCTGGGCTAGACCATGGGTGAAAAGTAGGAGTTGAAAATTCAAGGTATAATTCAGCAATTATTACACCTTAACCTTCTTTTCCAACTAAGTTATAGTTAATTAACCACAATCACCTTTATGTTCCACTTCACCCAAAGGCCATGGCTCTGTAGCTCAAGTGGAACCTCTCTAACAATGATAATAACCCATTCTCATTTAGCAAGACTCTGGATCTGACATTTGTGGCGGGGAGTGGGTGGTTGGGCACCCTCACCCTGATGTGTTGTTATTCCAACAGCCCGGCTAATTGTTTGCTCTCCTTGTGGTTAATTGCAGGTGCTTTTGAGAGAGGGTTAAATGGACAACTCGCTAACTGTCAACCCAGCCCTCTGGAAATTAATCTTGTTTAAGTCAGCGTGAAAGAAAAATGCAGTGCTTCAGAGAATGTGGTGAGGGGTAAAACAAGAATATGTTGTAGTGCATCCTGAGCCCCAAAGATGGAAGCTCCAGCTCAAGACTTCGTCATCCTCTATTTAGGGCACTGGTGGGGCGGGGTGAGTATAGGATGGGAAGGACTTTTTGTTTAATTCACCTTATGGCATCCACCCTCCATTCCTAATGTTTACTTCCAGGACATCCACCAAGAGTTAGGTCAGGCATCCCCAACCTTCGGCCCTCCAGATGTTTTGGACTACAATTCCCATCATCCCTGACCACTTGTCCTGTTACCTAGGGATCATGGGAGTTGTAGGCCAAAACATCTGGAGGGCCGCAGTTTGGGGACGCCTGAGTTAGGTGCTCCAGCAAACTGATTCCTTCCCTCCATTTGGTTTTCAGCTGACACCCTCAACATTTTCTGGCTCAGCCACCCTCAATGGTAGGAAGGTATGCTGTTTTGATCAACACACACCTTTTTTTGGCAAGAAATTGCCCCTAATATAAAGTACTTATTTTCACTGATTGATTGATTGATTGGTTGGTTGGTTGGTTGCACTTTGGTTCTCTCTCTCTCTCTCTCTCTCTCTCTCTCTCTCTCTCTCTCTCTCTCTCTCTCTCTCTCTCTGTGTGTGTGTGTGTGTGTATTTCGCATTGGAGTACTGCACAAAATTCAGATAAGTGTGAATTGGATTGTTTCAGGCCTCATATTGTTTCAGATAGTGTAGATTTGCTAGATTGGCCTTTAAACGTAGCCTAAACTGAATTCCCACCCACCCACACCATCCCTTGCTACTAGCCATTGCAAATGCATGGTACGTCCAGAACCAGAGGCATCAGTATGCCTCTGAATCCCAAGTCACTGAAAATCCCGAGTGGGAGAATTTTGTTGCAAACAGGTCCTTCTTGCGGGTGCCTCGTGGTCACCTGTTTGACTACTGCAAGACCCAGTGCCGGATTTACGTATAAGCTAAACAAGCTATAGCTTAGGGCCTCACTCTCTTGGGCCCCCCCAAAAAAAATTAAAGGGGAAAAAACTGGATGTACATTTCCAAAATATGAGATAAAAAATAAAATAAAACCTACATACAGCAACAGTGTTTGGTGTTGTGCAGGCTCCTATGATGCAAGTCAGTGCTCCCCAACCTTTTTATCGCCGCAGACAAGTTAACGGTTGATAATTTTACTGCGGCCCAATGAGGGGGGGGGGACGTTGATTGTTTATATTTTATTCAGATTGTTTTGATTTAATAATTTTAATTTATTGTATTTAATGTTCCTTGGGTGGCCCGGTACCAATTGATCCATGGACCGGTACCGCTCCATGGTCCGGGGGTTGAGGACCACTGATGTAAGTCATAGGCCCCGCCTGCTAGCTTGCTCCCTAAAATATCACTGGTTTGCTCATTTCTATATATAGGGTGCCTGCATTCTGCATAGACTGGTTGCATACTTCTTAATTGTATTTCAGTTCAGCAATTACTTTGATAAAATACATATTTTGTTATGTGCAAATGGCTTTAGATACGAATTAGGTCCATAAATGACCATATAGCACATATTAAACCCCCAAAACAGTGGCAATTTGCTGTTGACAAAGGAGAGCTGGACATATAAAGGGCCCCATTACCTTCAGTAGCTTAGGGCCTCATCTAACCTAAATCCGGCCCTGGCAAGACCACGATGATGGACTAGATGGCCATTTGGCCTGCTCCAGTGTGGTGTAGTGGTTAAGAGTGGTAAAATCGTAATCTGGTGAACCGGGGTTCGCATCTCCGCTCCTCCACATGCAGCTGCTGGGTGACCTTGGGATAGGCACACTTCTCTGAAGTCTCTCAGCCCCACCCACCTCACAGGGTGTCTGTTGTGGGGGAGGAGGGGAAAGGAGATTGTTAGCCGCTTTGAGACTCCTTCGGGTAGTGATAAAGCAGGATATCAAATCCAAACTCCTCCTCCTCCTCCTCCTCCTCTTCTTCATCTTCTTCTTCTGCTCCTCTTATATTCTGGCACAGTTTAATTTCCAAACTGATAGGAACTTGACCACCCAAGTTTGCTATTTGAGGGTAGGATACATAGACAGAAGGACTTACGATAAGACATTGCATTTGCAAGCCTTTGAGACTGTTTCTGCAGGTTTCAGTTTCCTCAAAGAGTGCCAGAGTCAAAAAAGAAGAAGTGACATGAGGTAGAAAGGCAGAAACTTTTAAATTAGGCAAAACCAGTCTACATTAGCAGGAGTTTTTTTTTCCAGTAGGCTTTCAGATAAGCACAGGAACCAGATACAGCCAAAATGAGAGGTTTGTTTTTCTCTCACAAAAGGAGAACAAACAAAATTAAATTACTCCCCGCTGCTGCCATTTCAGAAGGATTTCCTATCATTAAAAGGTGTTTCATTTATCAGAGAAAGGGAGGAAATGTTACCAAAAATATCAAATGCTTCCAAGGATCATTGATGTTTCCAAGTTTTTCATGTCATTGTAGAGGGGAGCAGGGAATTTCATAATTTTTTTTTTCATTAAAAGGACACAAGAAAGCCATACAATTATTTGGTTTCTATTCCTGGTTGGAAATTAAAGCAATAAAATATGATCTTGCTACATCCTGTCATGCATTTGGTATTTGGGCTGCATTTATTTGCTGGGGCTTACGTAGATATTTGCTTGTGCACAGAGAGTTATTATTGCATTTTCCTCTTTTCAAAAACCACATTTTATTAATTTATAATCTGATGTAATATTGCGCAAAGAAAATAGCAATAATAATAGTAATGACAGTATTACGCAGGTTTTGTTTACTGCAAAATAAGAAAAACAAACAAGGAGAACAGAAACAATTAATCCTCTGTTTTTGTCCAACCTAGAGGTAAAATATTCTATTTTAGCACCAGCAAAGCATCTATTAATTTGTTATACTTTATATTCTATTGCTTTGAAATTATACTATTCGCATAATGTTATTATTAAAACCATGGCTTGCTTCATATCTAGAAATACATAATGCAAATTTTGTGTTTCCTTATGTCCCTGAAAAATGTTGATTGTTTCATGTGCCTTATTATTCCAATGTATTACAATTAACTCCACTGTTGAACAAATTTGTTCTCCAATTGCATCCCTTCTCTAACTCTGATAATATCTCTAACTTAACCATGTATGCTAAACTCCAAACACTAAATAACCACATTTCCTTTGTATGGAATATTGCTTCCCTCCCATTCTCGACAGAGAGCTTTCCGGACAGCTCTTATAAAATGAAGTATCTTTCCTGGACCTTGTTGATGCAGCACTGCTATAATAATAATAATAATAATAATAATAATAATAATAATAATAATAATTTTAAACAAGTTTTTAACAGAAAAAGAAAAGACAAAACCCACATACATACAAAAGAAAACGAATTAGAAACACATAAAAAACCACAACAATATCACTACATTTTAGTTAACAAAAGACATATTTCTTTGACATCCGATACAGCTCCTCGTGTATTTTATCCATCATTTACCCTTTCTCACTTTCTATTTTATCCATTCCTTATCTATAATTCTCTACATTTCTCAGCATCTCTTCCCCCCCGCAAGATTCAGTCAAATCCTGCCAAAAGGTTCAAGTTTCCACAATGCTCTTTTATATATTCTTTAAGGTACACAAATAGCACTGTCAAGAGATATTTGGGGATTTCATTCTATGTTTCAATCCTTCCCTTCCCCTGTGACTCGGTGGTGCAGGGTGGTCTCAGATATCATAGAATCATAGGATTGTAGAGTTGGAAGGGACCCTGAGGGTCAACGAGTCCAATCCCCTGAAGAGCAGGAATCTCAGCTAAAGCATCCATGACAGATGGCCATCCAACCTCTGCTTATAAACCTCCAAGGAAGTCTACCACCTCCCAAGGGAGACTGTTCCACTGTCGACCAGCAATTACAGTCAGGAAGTTCTTCCTGATGTTTAGTCAGAATCTCCCGTCTTGTAATTTGAATCCATTGGTTTGGGTCGTACCCTTCAGAACAGGAGAGGACGAGCTTGCTCCATCCTCATAGTAGATCCATCCCTGGGTTCAATCCCTGGCGGCTCCTGGTAGAGCAGTGAGAAATCCCAGAGAGCCTCTGCCAATCAGGGTCAACAATACTGGGCTAGATGGACCAATCGCCTGACTCGGTATAAGGCAGCTTCTTAAGTTCCTGAAGTTTCTCTCATTTTTCCCCGTGATGCTGTCAGGGCCAGTGCTCCCCGCCCCAAAAAAATATTTAGGGGTACTCTCATTTTGACTCAAGAAAATCACAATTTTATAGTTCAAATCAGGGGAAATACCACACATCCACCTTCCACACTGCTTCACACATTAAACGCTTGCTTTGTCTGAGATGCAGAAAACACTGGGAAAGGAAATGAGGTGTCAGGGGACCACCAGGGGTGCGCAGGGAGCCCAACGGATTGGTAGAGGGGCTTTGAGATGCTGCTGGCTCAGAGCATCGGCAGGAAGGTGGTGCCGAGGATCCCACAGCGGTGGAGAGCCCAGGGGATGATCGGAAGTGTCGGATCTGAGCGCTGCAGAGGGAGAAGTGTCAGCCACCAGAGAACCTGCTCAACAGTTTAGCAGTTCTGGGGGGAAAGCTACGTTCCCACCCCTTCATCCCAGGAGCGTAGTGGGGACAAACGCAGGGAGCAAAGGCAGAAGCTGAGGGCTCCCAGGTTCCTGTCATGTTGGCACCAATCGAGACGCGCATCACTTCCGGATTCTGATTCGGACTAGAGAAGTCATGGACGTTTTAGCTCTGCCTTGTACATATGTAAATAATCAAACTCTGTAAAAACCACTTACAGAGTTTGAAGCCTCTTACTCGTGAGAAGCCTACAAGCGCCGTTACATGAGGCCACCATCAGAGGTGGTAACAACGAAACTGACCAATCACCGTGTTTAGGGGTATGCGTACCCCTGCATCCCCCCCCCGAAAAAAGCACTAGTCAGGGCATTCGTGACTATGGTATTTTGACAACCAAATGATGAAAAGCCTGGGGGAACCCACAGAAATCTTGCAAAAGGAAAACCAGAAACGGGGGGGGGGAGCTTTCTTATTTGTCTAATCTCTCCTCCTTCCTTTCTGCTCCCACGAATAAAATACAAAGAAGTGAGGGAGGCTTGTTTAAAGCTTTTTATTTGTTTACTGCATGCAGGTCTGGCTGTTTGGATACATGAATCTGAGGAACATATAGTGAGATTTGGGTCCTAATTCCTCATGCTTGGACAAGTGACTTTTCATGTAACAAGTGTCTGGGTAGCAGGACCTGCGTGCCGTTCCTTCCCCTACTCGCCAAAATAAAAGTGACCTTTCTAAGGACACCCATAAAAGCAGGGGGGAGGGGGGATAGCCTGGATAATACTTTGGCTCTGAGCCCGATGGTTGCCTAATAATTTCGCGCCCTCCTTCCAGAGTGGTGAGTGGCTATTTGTAAAGAAATCCATTTCTAAAGTGACTCGTCTGCCTTCCGCCTTATCTAAAGAAAAACAGCAATCATTTGCCTCTTGCTGCAAATAGGTTCAAATTGATATCCATTGTCCAGAGTCTTCTTACATGAGCACTTACATATTAAAAAGGAGGTCGTAATCATCACATGGTTATGGAAGCATCGTATTCATGGCTGCAAGGTGGCAAATTCAGGGAACAGAGAGGGGGGGCACGGGAGGGAGATTGGAAGGAAGGAACAGAGTTTTTAACTAACTGCTTTGAAGTACCCCATCCCCTTCTCAAGGAATGCCTGAGATCATTGTTCCTTCCTGTGCAAGTAGTTTATTTAAAGCTGGGTTTCCCAAACTTGGGTCTCCAGCTGTTTTTTGACTACAACTCCCGGTGGGAGCCATTCAAAGCATCCAGCAAGTTTCCTTCCCACTTGCCAGCTTCTGCCAATGTGAATTCATAAGAGCAGCAATGCCTAGTGGAGGGATGGGGAATCAGTGGCCACCTAGTGACTGCGGGGAAGGATGAGCCAGTTGAATGCCCATGGTGCCAAAGCCTTGTTAAATCTGTGGGAAGACCATTTAGTTCAGGGGGGACTGGACTGTAGGCCAAATCTGGCCTGCCAAGCCACAGAAAATAGTCCAGCAGATCCCCCCCCCAAAAAGTATCTCTCCCATTGGATCAGTGTTATGGACTGGCTAGATGCAGAAGAGTGATGGGAGCAGCGGCGAGCAAGCCAATCGGGTGCCTGGGGTGCCATGTGTGCCCTGGCAGCCACCTGCGGGGTGGGGCCAGTCACCCATAGGGCAGGGTGAGCCAGGGCAAGACACTCTGTGGGGCCTCCAAGGAATCTGCCTGCCTCCTCCCCCTCAGCCGCCCTACAGCTGAGGGGGAGGTGGTGGGCGGACTGTTTGGGTCAGCACGGAGCCTGCGGGTACTCAAGCCACCGTGTCACTCCCAGGAGAGATGCGTGGCTCAGACGCGCTGCAGGCCCCACAGTGAGTGCCGCCCGGCATTTTGTCACCCCCCTCAGTGGTGACACCTGGGGCGGTCTATCCCCACCACACCCCTCCTTTGCCCTTGAGTAGGAGGCGGTAGCTAGGGAACCCCAAGAAAAGAAAAAGGCTCAGAGCCAGAGGATTGGTGGTGGGATGACGATGAGCCGTCAGAGGGAGAAGAGGGAGCAGACTGAGAGGAGGAGGTGTTGGGAGCTGGAGAGGTAACAGGACTTAGTGAACAGGAAGAGGCTGTGGCAGAAAGGAGTCCAGAAGAGGAGGTTGAAGAGGATTAGGAGTCAATTGTGGAGTTGGAAGGGACCCTGAAGTTCATCCAGTCCAACCCCCTGCTATACAGGAATATGCAGCTGTCCCATATGGGGATTGAACCTGCAACTTTGGCATAATCAGCACCACACTCTAACCAGGCTTGTGAAGAAGCCAAGGAGTCTCCCCTCTCCTCTTGAGACCAACTCCGCTCCTCCCTGGTCTCCCAGAACCTGAAGAGGTATGAAGAGGGCACAACAAAGACAGACAAGGTGAAGGAGCCTCAGGTTGCTTGGGAAGGAACTGTCTCATTGGGGCAAGATCTACTGGGAAGAGTTGTCGTGCTCGCTAGGCCTGGCCTCCTGAGCTGTTTTGTTTCTTTAAATAAAGAGAGTTAACTTCACTGACACCATGAGAGGGGATAAATCTCTCTTTTCTTTAAAGAGGGGTTTCTCACTCCAGCACTGGGGGTTGTGTGGTGGAAAGTGCTGCTTGTTAAACATAAAGAGCAGGCAGAGGGTTTATCTCTCATTGCAACACAGTGGGGCTTAGCACTGAGATCCAAGATGAAAGGTCCTCTCTGAAGGGCACCCAGAGGGACTGTTCATCACCTAGTTCATTGCTACAGCATCACAGTGACTGGAGATTGTCCACATTCACAGCATCCATATAAAGCTCTGCACCACCTCTCAAAATAGCCATGGCTTCCCCCAAAGAATTATGAGAGCTGTAATCTGTTAATGATGCTGAGAGTTATTAGGAGCAGTAGCGTACGAAGATGGAGGCAGTGAGGCACAACACGCCCCCAAAATGTGTGCCACGCACCTGCGTGTGGCGCACCCCGCCCCCAGAACTCGCACCTGCGCGCGGCGTGCCACGCCCCCAGAACACACACACCGCCCCCAGAATGCGCGCCACGTCCCTGGGGGAAGCACGCCTGCTCTCTGCCCCCGGTGGTGGAGCATGAAGCTCTGCCACTGGTTAGGAGACCCCTATTCTCTTCCCTGAGCTACAGTCCCAGAGTTCCCTAGGGAGAGGGATTGGTGGTCAAACCATTCTGAGAATAGTAGCCTAAAAAAAAAGGGTAAAGGACCCCTGGATGGTTAAGTCCAGTCAAAGGCGACTATGGGATTGCAGTGCTCATCTCGCTTTCAGGCCGAGGGAGCTGGCGTTTGTCCACAGACAGCATCCGGATCTTGTGGCCAGCATGACTAAACCGCTTCTGGTACCATGGAGCGCACGGAAACGCTGTTTACTTTCCCGCCACAGTGGTACCTATTTATCTACTTGCACTGGTGTGCTTTTGAACTGCTAGCTTGGCAGGAGCTGGGACAGAGCAATGGGAGCTCACCCTGTTTGCAGGGATTCAAACTGCTGACCTTCTGATCGGCAAGCCCAAGAGGCTCAGTGGTTTAGACCATAGCGCCACCCAAGTCCCTTCTCAGCTTTGGTAGAGGAAGGGGGTGTGCAGTCAAAGATTTGAATTACATCTGTGTTTTGATTCACATCTTGTTTTGGGAAGTGAGAAGTAGGTAGATTTGCATTAGGAATGTGAACCAAACAAATCCTCACTTCTTATCAACGTTGAAAGTCAGAGTTTTTTATTTGCCGAATTTATAGTTGTCCTCCTTCCAATTCCATGGTTCATATAATGTGCAATCATTGTTTTTATTTGTTGTTGTTATTATTCCTACCTGCTGTTCTGCTCAACTAGGGGAAGCTCTCAACTCAAGCATCTCGCAATTGCTATATGGGAAACTGCCTTCTCACTTTTCTAAAAAAAAATGAGAAACTAGACTGTCTGTGTTTTATCCTTACCCAGAAGAGGCAGGACGTGCCAACTGAGAATTCTCTAAGCTTGTATCTGATCATCTTGGATACTTGTAGAAATTGATTGCCCTCAGCTGGTCTTGGACCCTTGGCAAATGCCCAGCCCTGGAACCCTCTGCTTAGCTATCTAATAAAATAAAAAAAAATTCTAGTTGCCTCTACTAGAAAAGACAGAGGGAGGAGGAGGAGGAGGTCTGGATTGGGGCCCATTTTGAACAGGCAGATGGTGACGTATTTCCTTTCCTTTTGATGCTGCTAATACTTACCTGGGGACCCAGGTGGCGATGTGGGTTAAACCACTGAGCCTAGGGCTTGCTGATCAGAAGATCGGCGGTTCGAATCCCTGTGACGGGGTGAGCTCCCGTTGCTTGGTCCCAGCTCCTGCCAACCTAGCAGTTCGAAAGCACGTCAAAATGCAAGTAGATAAATAGGAACCACTACAGCGGGAAGGTAAACGGCGTTTCCATGTGCTGCTCTGGTTTGCCAGAAGTGGCTTTGTCATGCTGGCCACATGACCTGGAAGCTATACACTGGCTCCCTCGGCCAATAATGCGAGATGAGCGCGCAACCCCAGAGTCGGTCACGACTGGACCTAATGGTCAGGGTCCTTTACCTTTAATACTTACCTAATGTGTCATTATACTATTTCACCAGGAGTTTCAATAGGGCAGCCCTGCAAAAGGGAGAAAATTGTATCTTGAATTAAGCTGGCATCATCATTTACCATCCACCGAAAGGCATCGCAGTGTTGAGTTTCTATCATTTCCTCTGCGTTGATTGTGTTTCCTGTCTCAGGTGGGCTCTAACAGAAAAATGCAGCCTCTTTAGATGATGCCGATGATCTCTGCTGTCTGACTGCATTTTTCTAAAACAAAATCCCGTGCTATTTTTATAGGAAAAAGAGGTGCTGGAACTCACCATGAACACCTCCCTTGATAGAACAGTAATGTCACTCACCTGAGAGGTGTTTTAACTGAGTTCCACCAGAGTTCCAGCTGGAAAAAGCCCTGCCTCTTGCTCTCAGGATGTGTATTCGAAAGCACTCCTGGACACGTACTTCAGTGAAGAAATTCTCCCCCCCCCCCAAAAAAAAATCATATTACCTATACAGTAACAGTAATGAATGTGACTGTGTATGACTTGACAACAGAGACTCTGCATGTACTATTGTTACCAAAGATAATATAATAAGACTTTGCCTTCCCTCCCTCTCAAGAAAAACTGTTAGCAATTTGTCATTTGCTGATATTAGTAGTAGTAGTAGTAGTAGTAGTAGTAGTAGTATGTCAGGAACCGTAGATCCCTGATCAAATGGAAAATGTCCACGGTTGTCATTTTAAATCCTGCATAACACAGAGAGGGAAAAGGAGCTGGGAACTTACACCTAGTTATTTTGCTAGTAATTGTGTCCCAGCCACTGGCTAGGCTAGAGAATCATGTAGTAAGTGATTTATAGGCAATCTTATAGGGTGGGGGACGAAGCAGTGCCAACTCTTTTTCACCTACCTGCTGTGAGTCAGAATTTAATGTTGGAAATCAAATTAACCCTTCTATTCCTCCCGGCAGCTTTTTTTTAATGCCTCATGGAATATAGTCTGAAAGGCTGAAAAGATTTTACACGTGTGGCTCCATTAACTACACAGGCTCTTAAAAAAGCTTCCACTGGCTGTCTTTATGTTACCAGGACAAGTTCAGGGTTCTATTATTAATTTACAAAAGCTTAAGAACTTGGGTCCAGGACTTGGACTAAGCCTCTTTTAAAGCCATCCAAACTGGTGCAAAGACATCACTTGTCAGAGCGAATTCCATAGTTTAACAATGTGCTGAGTGAATAAGCACTTTCTTTTCTCTGTCCTCTGCCTTTCCACCTTCAGTTTCATTGGATGACCCCAAGTTCTAGAGGCAGGGCCAGCCCAAGACATTTTGGCAGCTGAGGTGAACGACAAAATGGCGCCCCCTTATCACCAGGGAAGAAGGGGTGATTGAAGATCTACATCAGGAGCAAACGGGGAATAAAGATCTACATCAGGAATTTGAGCTGGAACGTGTGCAAAGGAGAGCAACCAAGATGATCAAGGGTTTGGAAACCAAGCCTTATGAGGAACTGTTGAGGGAGTTGAGGCTGAGAGGGTCTTCAAATATCTTGAGGGCTGTCACATGGAAGTTGGAGCAAGCTTGTTTTCTCCTGCTCTGGAAGGTAGATCTTGAACCAATGGCTTCAAGCTCCAAGAAAGGAGATTCTAACTAAATATCAGAAAGAACTTTATGACAGTAAGAGCTGTTCAATAGGGGGAAAGTCTCCCTGAGGAGGCTGTGTATTCTCCTTCATAGGAGGTTTTAAGCAGAGTTTGAATGGCCATCTTTATCTGAGATTTGTGCATTGCAGGGGCTGGACTAGATGATGCTTGGTGGACCCTTCCAACTCTATGATTCTATGATCTGCTGCCCCTGTAGATCCTGCCACTGAGACGGTCATTTTACCTTGCCTCATGGATGGGCTGGTCTCCTGTCTAGAGCAAGTAAGACTTAAGCCTATCCACTTTCTGTTCTTTATATTATACACCTCTATTCCGCCCCCATTACTCACCATTTTTCTCAATTAAAAAAGTAGCAGGTAATGCTGAAGAACTCTTCCCAGGATCCTCTAGAGATGCTACTTGCCAGAGCACACAATACTTAGCTAGGTCATAGCTGCCAAGTTTTCGCTTTTCTCGCGAGGAAGCCTATTCAGCATAAGGGAAAATCCCTGTAAAAAAGGGATAACTTGGCAGCTATGAGCTAGGTAAGCCTACCTATTAAAAGTAACCTTTTTGCATATATATTTTTTAAGCTGGGCAGAAAACGCTCCTAAAAGTGCGGCTTTACAAGAGGTAATAAAATGCTGCATTTGCTGAAAGGGATAATCAGATGATGTGCTTATTAAGTAATTACAAACACTCAAGAGCAAATGAAATGGACCACGTTGAGCTGTATCATTTACAGCCCCCTCCGCCTGCCGAGGATGGATTTCATAAAAGAGGCACCGCTCCCCGATTCTCCCCAGGTTTGCTTTCATTAATTGATTTCCAGGCTGCGAGAGCTTTGCTTCCTTCCTTCCTGTGGAAACAATACAGCATGTTGTTGTTGTTTTTCATTATGATGATGATGATCAAAATGTTTATAATCAAGTCAGTTGGGATGCTCTGTGCTACTGCATGAGTTGTGGCTTGTGCCTATAATCAAAGCAGGGGCAACTCCTGTGACATTCATCAGGCTAGAGGAGGTGTGCAGAACCTTTAGCCCTCCAGATGTTGCTGACCTACCATCAAGCTTGACTGTTACCCTTGCTTGCTGGACCTGATAGGACTTGTAGTTTAGCAACATCTGGAGGGTCAAAGGTTCCCCAAACCTGGACTAGAGATTTAACAGAGAAAATAGGTCATTGGAGCGAACCCCCCCACACTCTCCACATTAAGGGATCTCCTAGATCAGCCTTCCTCAATAGCCCATCTAGTCCATCGCTAGCCCTAAAGCAAACCACTGAATGATGAGAGGGAGAGGGAATGATGAGGACCTATTGGAGAGGGTTTTGCAAGTGGTTGGAACAACGAGTGTGTCAACAGACAAAAGGAAAGAGGAGCCAGATCTAAGGACTTCTGTTTAAAGGATCACTCTTTTTCTGCTCATTTTATTAGCACTGGCCCTGCTGTTAGGCGGAGAGAGGTAGCTGCCTTTTAAAATAAAAATTATTATTATTATTATTATTATTATTATTATTATTATTATTATTATTTAATTTTCACAATAAAATTGTTACATGAAAAAGAAAAGAAAAAAACATTAAAAAACAATTAAAAGGTTTATATACAATCTTAATATTGAATCCATATTTTGGGATTCCTTGAATCCCCTCACTTCTCTCCACTCCCTCCCCCGGTTCCTTTGTATTATTTTCATTTATGCATGCCAATAAAGGATCTTTATCTCTAATTGCCTTTTCGTTTCAACTTTCTCCATAACATTACAAGTGGTGTTTTTTTTAAAAATAATAATAATCCTGCTAACCTCTTTCCATTGCTTTTGTATATATGCAATAAACATTTCCCATTCTTTTTTATATTTGTTGTCGTCTTGATTTCTTCGTTTCCCAGTTAATTTAGCCATTTCCGCATATTCCATTGAATTAATTTGCCAATCTACTTTAGCAGGGACGAGAGGTAGCTGCCTTAGGTGTCTGATCCTGGGGGGGGGGGGAATGAGGGAGCAAAGAGCTGTGTGTCCCACTGCACCTGCCTTGCACTACTATGTACTGCCCATAGGTGTGATGGATAACACCATCCCCCGTGCATCCAAGGAAGATAACACGGCCAATAGCTGGCTCATGGAGCAGGAAAGGGTGACATTTTGCCTCTTTCCTCTAGCAAGGATATGTCTTGGCTCCCCAATAAGGCAGTGGGCTGGATTATGGAGAAAGCCAGAGAGTTCCAGAAAAACGTCTGCTTCTGCTTCATTGACTATGCAAAAGCCTTTGACTGTGTCGACCACAGCAAACTATGGCAAGTTCTTAAAGAAATGGGAGTGCCTGTTCACCTCATCTGTCTCCTGAGAAATCTCTATGTGGGACAAGAAGCTACAGTTAGAACTGGATATGGAACAACTGATTGGTTCAAAATTGGGAAAGGAGTACGACAAGGTTGTATATTGTCTCCCTGCTTATTTAACTTATATGCAGAATTCATCATGTGAAAGGCTGGACTAGATGAATCCCAAGCCGGAATTAAGATTGCCGGAAGAAATATCAACAACCTCAGATATGCAGATGACACAACCTTGATGGCAGAAAGCGAGGAGGAATTAAAGAACCTTTTAATGAGGGTGAAAGAGGAGAGCGCAAAATATGGTCTGAAGCTCAACATCAAAAAAACCAAGATCATGGCCACTGGTCCCATTACCTCCTGGCAAATAGAAGGGGAAGAAATGGAGGCAGTGAGAGATTTTACTTTCTTGGGCTCCTTGATCACTGCAGATGGTGACAGCAGTCACGAAATTAAAAGACGCCTGCTTCTTGGGAGAAAAGCAATGACAAACCTAGACAGCATCTTAAAAAGCAGAGACATCACCTTGCCGACAAAGGTCCGTATAGTTAAAGCTATGGTTTTCCCACTAGTGATGTATGGAAGTGAGAGCTGGACCATAAAGAAGGCTGATCGCCGAAGAATTGATGCTTTTGAATTATGGTGCTGGAGGAGACTCTTGAGAGTCCCATGGACTGCAAGAAGATCAAACCTATCCATTCTTAAGGAAATCAGCCCTGAATGCTCCCTGGAAGGACAGATCGTGAAGCTGAGGCTCCAATACTTTGGCCACCTCATGAGAAGAGAAGAATCCTTGGAAAAGACCCTGATGTTGGGAAAGATGGAGGGCACAAGGAGAAGGGGACGACAGAGGACAAGATGGTTGGACAGTGTTCTCGAAGCTACGAACATGAGTTTGACCAAACTGTGGGAGGCAGTGCAAGACAGGAGTGCCTGGCGTGCTATGGTCCATGGGGTCACGAAGAGTCGGACACGACTAAATGACTAAACAACAACAACAACAAGGCAGTGGGCGAGTGGTTGGCAGGTTGGGACATTCAAGGAGCCCATGTGTCCTCAGCCACTGCTTGACCTGGCTGACTGCTGGTACCAGGCCTGGTGTCTGATTTTGGTTTACCCAGGACCAAGCCAGAAGCTACTTGTCGCCAGAGATTCTGCAGACGTTTGCATGGGATTTTGTCCTCTGGCTCTAAACTTGGATTCCTTTAAATACTGTGCTATTTATTCCTAAGAGTATTTATGGGGAAATGGGGGGGGGGGGGAATTTGCTTCCCACGGCCTTCTCATTGCGGATGGGTTATTTATGTTTAGGATGAGATTACGTGCCAAAGACTGCTTTTCTCTGCCTTCCATTCCATTTGTATGGAAATCACTTCCAACCCCCCGCTCCCCCGCTGTCATGGATTTTAATTTGCAAACCCGCAGGCAAGACTCCCTGGCCTCTTCATTTTATTTTTTGTTTGTTTTGGAAGCACTTTAGAATTATTGTGATTGTGTTGCGTTCCTTTCTTCCACTATGTCTGATTGTACACAAAGATCACATCAAACAAATCAAATTACTTTTAAACCGCATTGATATTATCTGCTGGGGAAAGATGTAACTAACTGGAATCAAAGTGGTTGACAGACAAAGGGTGTTGAGGTCAAATCCAGCAATAGATACTATGTGTGTAGTTCTGGGAGCTGAGCCACTCTTCTGTCCCTGCGTCCGTCCGTCCCCTCCCTCATGTCACCAAGCAAGGCACCTTTTTGCAAATGCAGGTGTGGCCCCAGGGCCAAGACATATGCAAAATCCTCTTTATTTCCACATATTATCCTGGCTGTACCAGTATAACTAGAGTTTCCACCAAACTTCTTATGTTCTTAGCTCCCATCATCCACATTCAGCATGGCCACTGATCAGGGATGAAAGACATTGCAGTCTGACAACAGCTCTTTTTGAGGGCAGCAGGTTCCCCAGCCTTGCCATATGGTATCCACCACAATGTTTTGCCTGGCCTGGTCCGAAAATGACAAGTTTGGTGCAGTGCCTTTCCACAGACAAAGAGATGCTGCAAAATAACATCTGCTAAACAGCCTACGTTTTCTTTTCAGCTGTGCCCCGTTATTTCTGTTTTAACACCCTCTGAATTTCCTAAGTGACATTCTGTTTAGCTGCTAGGATTCCTTTTCAATGGGTTTTGAAGGAAGAAACAACCAATTTACGTCCAATAAGCCATGGACAACTGAGTTAAATGAGTGCTCTCCGCTCTGGAAAATGGTAGTCCAAAGGGGGAAGTGCTTTGCTAATGTTTGGTTTCAAATCCTTGGTATATCTTGACCCTTCCAATCAAAATGTTTCATTTGTGGCACTTTTTGTAGTTTCAATTTAGTGTCTCGCCCCCCCCATCTTCCTAACATCTTCCATTCCTCAACCATTTTTAAATGATGCTAAAGATCTCTCGTCTTATGATACCCCCAAGACAAACACTTTGGAAACACAGAATTAATTCTACTCAGAGTAAACCAACTGAAATCAATGGGCATGATTCAGGTCCATTAATTTCAATGGGTAAAAAGCCTAGTTGGATAAAATCCAATAGCAGCAACTTAGGAAATAGTTTTACAGCATTGTGCTAAATTGTTGCTCTTGTTTGTGGTCATTTATTCAATTTACATCCTTCTCTTCCTCCTGAAGTTGCTCAGGGCAGCAAACACATCCATAATCAGGGGCGTCTTAGCCATACTGGCGCAAGGCGCCACGGCGGCAAGTTCTGGAGGGAGCTGGAGGGTGCCTCCGCCATGCCGCGCTGTGCCTGGAGCCTCCTCCCTGCCGGATATCTGAAGAGCTGTCACATGGAAGATGGAGCAAGCTTTTTTTCCTGCTGTTCCAGAGGGTAGAATCCAAAGCAATGAATTCAAGTTGCAAAGAAGGAGATTCCAACTAAACATTAGGAAGAACTTTCTGGCAGTAAGAGCTGTTTGACTGTGGAACGGACTCCCTTGGAAGGTGCTGGCTTCTCTTTCATTGGGGGTTTTTAAACAGAGGTTGGCTGGCCATCTATCAGAGATTCTTTAGTTGGGATTCCCGCATTGTAGGGGGTTGGACTAGATGACCCTTCAGACTCCTTCCAACCCTACAATTTCATGATTTTATGAAATATCCAGGTAAATTAAACCTCTCCATCCCAGTCCAGAAGGGGCTGCCCTACAATATATTAAGGAACTTCTTTTTTAAAAAAAAAATTAATTTTTTTATTGAGTTATTACAGAAACAAAAAGAACAAACAAAGAAAAAAGAAAGTTAATACAATACAAGTTAATACAAATAGTTAATACAATCATTACAAAACTGAATACAAAACACAAATGACTTCCCATCTACTCCTTAATTCAGATATAGAAAATTGGTTGCCAATACAAACTATTATCATAATTAAACTGATTCTTAATTATTCTTGAGTCTCACATTGTTCTTGAAGCTACTACTGAAATTAGTCAAATGCTGCAACAGAATTTAAACTGCTATATTTATTTTTAAAATACATTTTTAAGACTTCCCATTTTGATACAAATACCTGTTTTGGTTTATTCTTTATTTTTTCAGACAGACTATCTAATTCCGCATATTCAATCAATTTTTGAATCCATTCCTGCATGGATGGGAGTTTGTCAGATTTCCAGTTTGCAGCAATTAACATTCTTGCTGCAACTGTGGTGTATAAGAAGATATCCTTCGTTTTTTGAAGCAAAATAAAAAAATTCCTTCAGTAGCACCTTAAAGACCAACTAAGTTTATATTTTGGTATGAGCTATCGTGTGCATGCACACTTCTCCAGATACACTAGAAACAGAAGTGTCAGACCCTATATATATACAGAGGGTGGTGGGGGTGGGTGGGAATGGGAGATGGGCTGATGGGAGTGGTAAACCTGTGGATGGCTGTTAATGGCTGCTGATGGCTGCAATTAGTCCTGGGCTGAGGTGCTAAAGAAAGCTTGATCATGCATAATGAGATAAGAATCCGATGTCTCTATTCATCCCAGGTGCTTCCATGGTTTTAAGCTTGGTAATGATTTCCAATTCAGCAACTTCCCTTTCCAGTCTGTTCCTGAAATTTCTCTGTAATAAAACAGCTACTTTGAGATCTTGTATAGAATGTCCTGGGAGATTGAAGTGTTCTCCTACTGGTTTTTCAGTCTTATGGTTCCTGATGTCAGATTTATGTCCATTTATCCTTTGGCGTAGGGTTTGGCCTGTTTGTCCAATATAGAGAGCTGAAGGGCACCGTTGGCATTTGATGGCATACACAATGTTAGAAGATGAGCAATTAAATAGTCCTGAGATGGTATGTTGGATGTTGTTGGGGCCAGTAATGATGTTATCCGGGTGTATGTGGCAGCAAAGTTGGCATCTGGGTTTATTGCAGGCTCTGGTACCAGTGTCCATGTTAAGTCTGGTGGTTGTATTATTGTGGGTGAGGAGTTGTTTAAGATTGGGTGGCTGTCTGTAGGCAATGAAAGGTCTTCCTCCCAGAGCTTGAGAAAGGGAGCTGTCATTGTCCAGGAGAGGTTGTAGATCTCTGATGATGCGTTGTACTGTTTTAACTTGGGAGCTGTATGTGATGACTAGTGGTGTTCTGTTATTTTCTTTTTTGGGTCTGTCTTGCAGCAGGTTCTCCCTAGGTATCAGTCTGGCTCTGTTGATCTGTTGTTTAACTTCATCAGGTGGATATTTTAGTTCTAAAAAGGTTTGCTGTAGATCTCTTAGGTGAGATTCTCTGTCTGTAGAGTTGGAACAGATACGGTTGTAACGTAGGGCCTGGCTGTATACGATGGATTGTTTGGTATGTTTGGGATGGTAGCTAGAAGCATGTAGATATGTTTGTCGGTCAGTTGGTTTTCTGTATAAGGTGCTGTCTATACGTCCATCCTGTATTTTTATAGTAGTGTCCAAAAAATGTATTTCTTGCATAGATTGGTTCATTGTTAGGTTGATGGTGGGGTGAAAGTCATTGAATGTCTGGTGGAAGGTTTCCAGGGTCTGTTGTCCATGTGTCCAGATAATAAAAATATCGTCAATGTATCGTAGGTACAAGAGAGGTTTGAGTGGGTAGGAGTCTAGGAAACGATGTTCTAAATCTGCCATGAAGATGTTGGCATACTGTGGGGCCATGCGGGTGCCTATGGCTGTGCCGCTGATCTGGAGGAACAGGTCATCACCAAATTTGAAGTGGTTGTGGGTAAGGACAAAGTGGCAGAGTTTGGTAGCAAAGTCCGCTGTGGTTTTATCTGAAATGGTGTTCCTTATGGCTTGTAAACCATCATTGTGTGGGATGTTGGTGTATAGAGATTCCACATCCATAGTGGCTAGTATAGTATTGTTAGGAAGATTGTTCAAAGATTGTATTTTCCTCAGAAAATCTGTGGTGTCACGTACGTAGCTGGGAGCACTGATAGCATATGGTTTCAGAACAGAGTCCATATAGCCGGAAACACCCACTGTAATGGTGCCAATACCTGAGATGATGGGGCGTCCTGGGTTTCCTGGTTTGTGTATTTTGGGTAGAAGATAGAAAGTTCCTGGCCGAGGTTCCGCTGGTGTGTTTGTGAGGATCTGTTCTTGGATGTGTAGGGGTAGCTCCTTAATGATCTTGTTCAGTTCTTTTTTGTATGCTTGTGTGGGGTCTGAGTCCAATTTCATGTAAAAGGCAGTATTGGAAAGTTGTCTGTGGGCCTCCTGGATGTAATCAGTTTTGTTCATGATGACGACAGCTCCACCCTTGTCTGCCTCTTTAATTATAATGTCTGGGTTGTTCCTGAGATTTTCTATGGCTCTCCTTTCAGCATGGTTTAGATTTTGTTGTAAGTGATGGTGTTTTCTGCTCACATCCGTTTGGATTCTGTGGCGGAAGCAGTCTATGTACAGATCTAGTGTGGTATTGCGTCCATCAGGAGGGGTCCACGTGGAGTCCCTTTTTGTGTAACATCTTTTCGGTGGTGGTTGGTGGTCGATGTTCTGTTCATTAATGCGTTTGGAGGGTGATGGTTGTTCCCCAGTAAGTTGAGAGGTGTTGTGTTGTGGGGATGTAGTTTGTTCTACTTTGTCTTGTTCTTGTTTGTGATGAAAATACTCCTTCAGGCGTAAACGGCGGAAAAATGCTTCCAGGTCCCCGCAGAACTGAATCATGTGTGGGGATTTAGCAGGGCAGAATGATAGACCCCGTGAGAGGACGGATTCCTCAGCTGGGCTGAGTGTTTGCTGTGAAAGATTGACAATGTTGTTGATCTTGTTTTGATTAGTGGCTTGTAGGTTGGAAAGGTTGCAGAGTTTTTTATTTTTCCGGTTCTTCAGTTTTTTGAGTAAGATCCAAACCTGTAATCCCCAGAAGATAAGCTTCTGGTTTATTATTATTATTATTATTATTATTAAACAAGATTTTCAGTAGTTTCTGCAATTCTGTATGGATGTTGTCCCAACACACTTCAATTTTCTTACACTGCCACCACATGTGGTAGAAAATGCCTGGTTTTTCTGCACATCCAATATATTGGTTTTTCTGCCCTCCACTATATTAAGGAACTTCACCAGCTTCTGCATTTACCCAAACTACTTGTCAAGTAAGAGTTATCTAATTTTTTTAAGTGCTCTAGGCAACATGCACCGTAAGAAAGACAGAATGACAGCAATTCAATAAAATTAGTCAAGCCATAATTAGTCAAACAATAAAAGTCGAGCCATAAAACCCAGGAGGATACCTCATCAACCAATCCAAGTAATTGGCAAATAAGAAGTAACCTTAACTCAGCTACAAAAGCTAAAATAAAAGAAGAGAGGCTGCATTTAAGAGTGCAACCCAGTCATTTCTAAAGTTGCCTAGCCAGGTCAGAAGCATCCCAGATTCTCAGATGTCAGGGTCTAACAGTCTAAGCAGTTTCCTATGCCTAGGTAAGGGTTGCAGCTCTGTGGCAGAGCATCTGCTTGGCATGCAGAAGCCCCCAGGATCAATCCCTGATATCTCCAAGGAGGACTGGAAGGGAACTGTGCCTGGAGCCCTGGAAAGCCACTGCCATTGAGCGTAGACAGTACTAAGCTAGATGGACCCAATGGTCCGACTGACTATAACATGCTAAGAGGAAGGCACACTTGGCAAACCCTCACAGTGATCAGCTCCTGCCCGGAAACCTATGTCCCCACTGTGGAAGGACGTGTGGATCCAGAATTGGCCTCCACAGTCACTTACGGACCCATTGTTAAAACCGTGTTTATGGAAGACAATCCTACTTGGCTACGAGTGATCACCGAAGAAGAAGAAGAGGAAGAAGAGGAAGAAGAGGAAGAAGAAGAAGAAGAAGAAGAAGAAGAAGAAGAAGAAGAAGAAGAAGAAGAAGAAGAAGAAGAAGAAGAAGAAGAAGCAGCAGCCACCTATGAACTTCTTCCTTCATTGTGGACAAGTGGTCTTGCAAAAAAAAGGGAATAATCAGCTCAGCTTTAATACAAATTGGCCCGTGATCTTGCCCCATGGGACTGGCGTCTGGTAGTGGAAGACCCCAGGCAGACCTCTAAATTATCCAGCTCTTTGCTGTGATTACAACTAATTCGGGGATTCAGTTGCTCAGCAGTGGAGAGAGAGAGAGAGAAGAGTCTATTGATTGCCTCCTTGCTCTCAAATTAACTTGGTTCCTTGACACTGCCTAAGGCCCATTAAGTCAAGATTCTCTCACTTCTTAATTACCCAGAGGGTGTTTGTGTGTTATCAGCAAAAGACAAGTATAGATTTCTGCTTCAGGGCCATCACTTGGAACATTTTCTCCACTCTGGGGTTTTTGCTCTCTGGCAATTTGCCCAATCAACCTTTTTTTTTGTTTTTTTGTTTAAAGCAGTACTGCCGTCAAGAGGAAAAGGGGATGTGTGGAATCCCAGCCTCCTCACAAAGACTCCATTTGAAATGTGCACTTTGCTGCTCTGAACCGCAACACACAAACTGCTACATACTTTTAAAGCCAGGATGTCATCAGGAACTACTGGATCTCCCCCACTTGGGCTTCAGCTGAGCCCCAATAACATGTAAATGCAAAGCATTGGCCATTACTAAACGTTGCTCGTGCTTTGCAGGTTCTCTTGGAAATTCCTTCAGATATTTGTTGCTAACACAGCAAGTTAAATCTGTGGTGGCAACCTATAATAAAAGTGCACTTGTGAAATGTAGCAAAACCTATCAAGGTATATTTTAAAACGTCTCCTGAAATTGCCCCAGTGGGGTACTCCATATTTGTAGCTTCTTTCCTCATTTAAATTGACTGAGTGCATTCGATCTTGCCCATCCCATTCTGGTCCTGTCCGCCTGCCTATCCGGTCATAATCCCAGCTGGCATCATAGTGAGGACCTCATCCTTCCTGGATTTAGTGGGCAATCCTAACCACTGGATGGCAAGACCGGATGAAGCAGTGCAGCCAGCAACATATTCACGGCCCTGAAGCTCCTGCCAACCAGGACAGAAGGAGGGGGAGCCAGGTCACAGGCAGCACAGTGAAGAGGTCTAGATGGGGCTGCTGCCATCATTGGATGGCTGCAGGGGTTGGCACGGGATCTAACCTCACTACATTTCAGGGGGTTCCACTGAACCTAAGATTAGTCAAATTAAACTTCCAGCAAGTTCATTTCCCATATAGCTCGGTTGGTTAGAGTGTGGTACTGATAACGCCAAGGTTGCAGGTTTGATCCCTGCATGGGACAGCTGCATATTTACAACATTTCTTCATAAACCCATACAATAAAACCCATACAAAAAGTTAAAACCAGAAATTAGCTAAGCATTATGGGAACATGTAGTCTTCATTGCCTGTGCAAACTTGATGGAACAGAAAAGTTTTCAGCAGGTGTTTAAAAGCTGAAAGAGTTTTGAAGGAAAGAGCTATCCGATCCGGCAGAAAATTGCTCAGGGGCCCTTTAAAAGGAACCCCTCTCATCTCACCGATTTCATCACATCCACTTTGCATCTTAGACAGAAAAAGTGGAGAAGCGTGGAGGGATAGGTCTGCATGAGGAGACATGCGTAATAGCGGGAGAGAGGAGTGAAGGCAGGTGGCAGGGGGTGATTTAATGAGCCATTGGCTGAGGATGTAAATTGCAAGACTTTGCTCCAAACTTGCAGGGTGTCTGCAAGAGATGTTGGGATTTGTTTTCGAGCCCAGTGGTACAGAGGCATCAGAAATGAGTAAGCCCATTGATTTCTTAATGCCTCGCTGCCTGCCGGCCATTGAATGAACATGGGAGGTGATGAGAATGAGGTAATCGGGAGGCTTTGCATATTGACATCTCTTGAGGACTGCCGGAATCACGTGTGGTGCTTTGAGAGTCTGGCTGCTCATCCAGAGACGTTGAGCAACTGGCCTGAAGATGGGGGGGGAACCTGAGGACTTCCGAATGCTGTCCCATTGCCCCTGACCAGTTCTGACCAGTTCTACTGCTCTTCCTATACTTCTGGACTAGAGGAGAGATGGAGTCCTTGATGGGAGTTGGAGTCCTGAGATATCTGGAGGGCCACAGATTCAGCAAGGCTTGACAAACTTTGCCAGTGCTCACAAAACCTTACCAAATGGAAGTAAGCTTAGGTTAGGGTTAGGTTTATTAAATCTATATACCGTTTCCCACTTTTTTTAAAAAAACAAAAGTTAAAAATGCAGTAAAAGCACATTGGGTGGTATCCAATGTTAACCCTATGCACAGCAGAACAACTGAAATGAATGGGCATGACTATGTTAGCTCCATCAATTTCATAGGGTCTACTTTTAGTTGGATACAAGCCATTGCCATCAATTTAACTAGACTGGGGGCAACTAAACTGGTGACTGGGAGCAACTGCTGGGATCATATAACACCGGTCCTAAAGGAACCACACTGGCTCCCAGTATGTTTCCAAGCACAATTCAAAGTGTTGGTGCTGGCCTTTAAGGACCTAAAGGGCCTTGGCCCTGTATACTGGAAGGAGTGTCTCCACCCCCATCACTCAGCCTGGACAATGTGATTCAGCTCCAATGGGCTTCTGGCGGTTCCCTCACTGTGAGACGTGAAGCTACAGGGAACTAGGCAGAGGGCCTTCTTGGTAGTGGCGCTCTCCCTGTGGAACGTCCTCCCATCAGTTGTCAAGAAGATCTTTAGAAGACATCTGAAGGCAGCCCTGTTCAGGGAAGTTTTTAATGGTTGATGTTTTACTGTGTTTTTAATATTTTGTTGGGGCAACCCAATCAGATGGGTGGCATAGTATTATTATTATTATTATTAAATAATACTAATACTAATATTTTACAACATTGTATCACTGGTACTGACCAAATTCATGTAGGCAAGCACCAACTGCACCCAAAGCAAAGTTTTTGGTCCACCCATTGAACTCTTCGTTAGATTGCTTGCTGCAATGAGCAAATGCTGGAAGTTGAAGGTTGGTCAGATACATCAGTGGCATTGTTGTGAGTTGGGGCTAGGAACAGCCAAGTCTGTCAATTTTGGTTCTCTAATTTTCTCATTTTTCCAATCTTAAATGCAGTTCTCTACATCTCTGGGGCCATTCATGATTTTTATTTTTCTAAAAATCTTCACTAGCATTTTAGAGTGACTTTCTCCTATTAAGACATTTTTGCATGCAGTTCTGACCAACACACACATTTGCCCTAACATATTGCATTTTTGTAAGATGTTTTCACTAGTATGTGCACACTTTACCCTGGCACATGCATTTTTGCACACATTTTTTACTTGGACAACTGCATTGCAAGATTCGGAGAAGTGTGAATTTTGAAAGAGAGCTGTGTTTTGGAAAATCCCAATCAGGTAAGTTCACCTCTGAATGTGATTTGAATCAAATTTCTCCTCCACCCCACCCCCACCCCCCAGTTGTGGCTTCTGCATTCCAGTAGTTTAAACTCCAACAAGCTGTTCTGGCCGTACAGAAAAGGTAATTAAAACTGTGCAGCAGGCTAGAATGTCATCTCTAAAGTTGCCCGCAAAACACATGCGATGGAAAGCTTGTTCCTTATGCTCAGGGCTTAAGTTGATTATGGCGACCTTCATGACTCCCCCAGCAAATGAAATCTTGTATATCACTCCTGGAACAGGGTGAGCACCCGGGAATAACAGCTTATTCTCCCAAGCAATGCCACGCACCAAGATGTCCTCATTAGAGATGGAGGCAGACAAGCTCTTGATCCAGGAAAGGAGAGCACATTGAGTGTCCACAGACACATGCATTATTCAATGGCGACAGATGACTGAAAACAGGCTACTGCTATCATTCTTCATAGGGATAATGCAAAACAAGATGATTGCAGTTCTTAGACATACCAGAAAACAAGCTTTGGTTTTCCCCTTCCCCCGAATCGCTGATAAACCACTGTATCTCCAAGCGCTATCCAATGTACTGAAATCATGTTGCAATACTGATAATGCAGAGCACAATCCTGTACGTGTTCAGTGGGAGCTGCTGGGTTGCTCAGTCAGTAAATCATGATGCTTAATCCCATGGTCATGGGTTCAAGTCCCACGCTGGGCAAAAGATTCCTGCATTGCAGGGGGTTGGACTAGATGGCTCTCGTGCTCCCTTCCAGCTCTGCAGTTCTATGATTCTATGACTTGCTCCCAGCTAAGTTTGTGGAGCAGCTGTCCCAAACCCAGTGCCCTCCAGATGTTCTAAATCTGATCACCTAATTCCCATTATCCCAGCCATGCATGCTGGGGTTGATGGGAATTGTAGTCCACATTGTCTGGAGAGCACCAGCTTGGGGATGGTTGGTATATGGGGATGTAGCTTTAAATGTCTGCCTAATACTAAATAAATACAGTCATACCTCGGTTTAAGTACGCTTTGGTTTGGGTACTTTCAGTTTAAGTACTCCGCGGACCCGTCTGGAATGGATTAATCCACTTTCCATTACTTTCAATGGGAAAGTTCGCTTCAGGTTAAGTACGCTTCAGGTTACGTACGGACTTCCAGAACCAATTACACTCATATTTCGGGTTAAGTACGCTTCAGGTTGAGTACTCTGCAGACCCATCTGAAACAGATTAATCCACTTTCCATTACTTTCAATGGGAAAGTTCGCTTCAGGTTAAGTACGCTTCAGGTTAAGTACAGACCTCCGGAACCAATTGTGTACTTAAACCGAGGTACCACTGTAACATATCAGTTCAGTCTGCTGCTAAGTGGGGTCCACTTCTGGAACCCACCCACCCCAAGCATGCTTTGTGCATGCAACTCATTAGTTGTGTCCACCCGCCACCCCCACCCCATGCCTTTAAAGCACATTCAAACCACATTTCTTTCCCTCAAAGAATTATGGGTGCTGTAGTTTGTTAAGGGTTGCTGGCCTAGATGCCCTTTTGCTGCTCTCATCTCTCAGATTGCCTACCTGCCTGCCCTTTTTCCAGTTCCACCCCTCTTCCTATACTTCTGGACTAGAGAAGAGATGGAGTCCCTATCCTGCCTGCTTGTTCGATGTCCAAAAATGAATCCTTAAAACATACACAAGCATATTACAACTTTGCAATAATATTATGGCATGTGGTTTTTGTTTTTGCTTCTAATTTTATTGTACCACATAATCTATAAACATACAATACAATACATTACATACAATACATATCTACAAAACCTACATTACCTATATAATGTAAACCCAACATAAACACACCCTCAGTGAATTGACTTCCAACCATTCTCATTCTGCTAGTTTACATTTAATTAATCTGCACACAATGGAATGCAGTGGTACCTCCGGTTGCGGATGGGATCCATTCCGGAGCTCCGGTCGGATCCCGAAGTTTCCGCAACCAGAGGGACCACTTCTGCTCATGCACACAGCATGGTACTTCTGCACTTCTGCACATGCACATGTGGCAAAACACTTCCAGGTTTGCTGCTTTCGCAACCCAAAGTTTACGTTACCCGAGGATAACATAAGCCGAGGTGGTACTGTATTTTCAAAGATTATCTTAAAAACTATGGGGAGAAGGTAGATCTCCTAACAGACATTGAATGAATCTAGGAAATAGAGAGGATACAATGAAATGAGCTTGGAAAATATGTGGAAGAATAGAATATCCAAAATGAAATGCGTAGGGCATGTGGTTCTGAAAACTATCCATGCCTCTAGATGTGTTTTGAAGTGCCACATGAGGTCACGGCCCCGAAAAGTACTCTTTTCAGGGGGGAATCGCAGTGCGGAATCACGAGAGATCATGGTGTCCAAAATGGCCGCCGTCTTCTCGTGAGGGAAAAAAAAGGGATGCCCTGGTTTTACCGGGGTACTTGCAGGGTATGTTATTCTGTTTCCAGGCACAGAGAGCTGGATCTGCTCAACATACAATGGGAAGGGATGTTGCTCTAAGCTCCAGGTGGACCTCATGTTCAACCCCTGATATCTTCAGAAAGGGCTGCCTGAAGCCCCAGAGAGCTTCTGCCAGTGCTGAACTAGGTGGGCTGGTGGTCTAATTTGGTACAAGGTGACTTCCTATGCTCCATCACAGAAATGGGAGCGGGTAATGCTTTGTGAAGAAATCACTGAGGTCCAGCCCTAAGGGCCTTCTGGCGGTTCCCCCGTTGCGCGAAGCCAAGTTACAGGGAACCAGGCAGAGGGCCTTCTCGGTAGTGGCACCTGCCCTGTGAAATGCCCTCCCACCAGATGTCAAAGAGAAACCCAGCCAGATGGGCGGGGTATAAGTAATATATTGTTGTTGTTGTTGTTGTTATTATTATTATTATTATTATTATTATTATTATTATTATTATTATTATTATTATTCCTGTGATAGAAAACAAAACTGCCTGTGTTGTTCTAGGTCCTTTTGTCCCCCATTATCTGCAACTTGGCATAAATTTAAGAAGGGGCACAGGAATTGGGCACAGCTGTCAGGGAATTCAGCTTTTGGAGGTATGTGAGTCCCAGTTACCCTTGTTTCAAAAATTAACCACACACAGTTTCTCCTTCTCCCCCCCCCTTTTTAAAAAGGAACCACAGCATTTTGTAGGCATTTTGTAGTCCAACTCAGGTGATCATTACTTAGGCAGACTAAAGGAGAGATAAATAATATTTCCTCGGTAAGACCCAGGGTAATTTATTTGGTTTAGTTACACACACACACACACACACACACACACACACACACACACACACACACACGTGCAGCAGGAATATAGCATGTCAGCCCACCACAGGATCCTCCTTTGCTTCTGATGGAGACGGGAGAGCCTGAACAGTGAGAAGCAGCTGGGTAGCGATGTTAAGAGTTAAATCTGAGAAATCCTGACACTCAGAGCTAGAGGAGAGTTTCAGCTGATGAAGTAGGAGCCTAACCTGGACGTTGTCTGATTTCTGCAGTGCCTGAAAGGAAAGGAGTTGTGGGGGGATCACAGCAACTCAACAGCTTAAAATCTAGTGGGGCTCTATTTATTTCTCTGCTCTCTGCAAAGCTGGGGTGCCAGTAAGATAATCTTTGGGGACGTTGTTCAGCTCCTGTTTCTTCCACATTGAAGCCACTTGCTGGGAGCTGGACTTGGAGTGAAGAGTAACAGGAAATCTACACAAAGGTAAGGCTAGTGACATCTCTCTTTAAATATCATTTTTCTCTTTTGCTTTGATGCTCTTTTTCATTTCGGGAGTTTGCTTTCCAATGCTGCACAGGCATGCGAGTTTGGGCATGTTCAAGATCGTTTTGGGATGCCTGCATTTTGAAGCTGCCACTCGACATGCTGGTGCATGCAACTTAGACAGGGACAGGACTTGGTGGCATGGGGAGGGGGCTTTGGGCTTTTAAGAGGTTTATATATTCTTGTCTCATTGTTCTTTAATGTCCCCATCCCTTTTCTGCAGGGCATTAGGAAGTGTCTGCTGCATCCCCAGGAGCGAATGAAATCACAGCTGTAATGGATGGGGTATTGCTTTCTTCATTGTCTCTGAGTGGATCTGTGGGGAGCAAGCTTTGCCATGTCCTAATGGCAAGTAGCTAAAGTTAACATCTACTTTCATTTCCATCCCTTGATGCAGAAAAGGGGCCGGTGGATGATTAGATGGGCACAGCTTGTTCAAGGAGTTAATCGGATGGCAGCTTTCATTTAGAGCAAGAGCAGCTCGGTTTTAAATAGCCAGATGATCGTGACTAATACAGAAGAGGCACAGCTCAAAGGGCTGCTGTTCTTGACACGGAAGATCACTTTCCTTTTACTTGCCTAGCTTCGATTTGGTCCTGCCCTCGACAAGCATTTGCGCTTTGGGATGCGATCTAAGGCATCTAGCACAATCCGCACATCACCCTCGACTGGACTTTCTGAAAGCAGCCAGATCACCCCGGGATATGCTTCCGGTCCCCACTTACCTACAATATAACTTGACAAGCAATTGGGAAACAGAGCGAGGAGGTATGGCAGACCCCGGGAAGGATGGAGACCTGAATGCCAGCTGCAATGGAATGGGTGACCCCTGCGGCACAGGCAATGTTACGAGCTACAACCTCACTTCCCAAGAACAGTCCCCAGACTTCTACGTCGTCCTCCCTGTGATCTACTCCGTAATCTGTGCTGTGGGTCTGACGGGCAACACGGCCGTCATCTACGTGATCCTCAAAGCCCCAAAGATGAAGACGGTGACCAACATGTTCATCCTCAACTTAGCCATCGCCGACGACCTGTTCACTCTGGTCCTGCCCATCAACATAGCTGAGCATCTCTTGCACTACTGGCCTTTTGGGGAGGTCCTCTGCAAGGTCATCCTCTCCATAGACCACTACAACATCTTCTCCAGCATCTATTTCCTCACCGTCATGAGCATAGATAGGTACCTGGTGGTCCTAGCTACCGTCAGCTCCAAGCGGATGCCCCATCGCACTTACCGGGCAGCCCGTATCATCAGCTTCGGGATCTGGTTCCTAGTCACCCTTATTGTGTCCCCCTTCTTCATCTTCGCCAATGTCTACGAAGACGGCCTGGGTATCAAGAGCTGCGGCCTCAACTTCCCCCGGCCCGAACAATTTTGGTTCAAAGCCAGTAGGATCTACACGCTCATCCTGGCCTTCGCCATCCCCGTCTCCACCATCTGCATCCTGTACACCATGATGCTGTACAAACTGAGGAACATGCGCTTGAACTCAAACGCCAAAGCGCTGGACAAAGCCAAGAAGAAAGTCACCATCATGGTCTTCATCGTCATGGCCGTGTGTCTCTTCTGCTGGACACCCTTTCACCTGGCCACCATCGTGGCCTTGACCACTGACTTGCCCCAGACCCCTGTGGTCATTGGCGCCTCCTACTTCATCACCAGCCTGAGCTATGCCAACTCTTGCCTGAACCCGTTCTTGTACGCCTTCCTAGACGACAGCTTTCAGAAGAGTTTCAGGAAGATGCTGGAATGCAGAGCTGCTTGAAATATCAGCCGTGCCTCCTGGAGCCTCACCAAGGCCCCTTTCGCATTCATCATGGCTGTCGACGGCAACTCCTGCAAACTTTGCAACACGTGTCCCCGAAAAACTTTGCAGCAGTGTCTCATTTTCATTTGGATGCTGCTTTTGTCTTCTCTGTAAGGGCCCTCCTGCTGTGCTTTCATTGCTTTTCTATTTTGCTTTGTTAGAATGCCTATAATATATATATTGTCAGAAAGGGGAAGGAAAAGAGATCTTGAACTTGTAGAAATGTCCTTTTGTGTGTCCTTAGTCTGTGTCTGCCCCCTGGTGGACAATAACAGGAAAAAAATCCTAATCAAATAAACAGCATGAAAATGAGAGGTCGGGGTTCTCTGTGTGGATGGGCTTGGGTGGTTATTTTTATTTATTGGTAAAATATTTGTACCCTGCCTGTCACCCCACAAACAGCCTCCCCAAGGCAGTAGCTAAAATATACATTTCAATACAATGCTTTGTTTAAAGGGCTGGATTAAAAACACAATTGTACAGCAGATAATAGAATCATAGATTTATAGAGTTGAAAGGTACCCTGAGGATTGTCTGGTCCAACCCCCTGCAATGTAGGAACGCACAGCTGTCCCATATGGGGATTGAACCAGCAACCTTGGCATCATCAGCACCACGCTCTAACCACGGAGCAGATGAGCAAGTCCAATCAAACACTTAGAATCATGGAATCTTAGAGTTGGGAGGGACCCTGGGGGTCATCTAGTTCAACCTTCTGCAATGCAGGAATCTCAGCTAAAGCATCCATGACAGGTGGCCATCCAACCTGTGCTTAAAAACCTCCAAGGAAGGAGAGTCTACCACCTCCCTAGGAAGACCGTTCCACTGTCCAACAGCTCTTACTGTCAGAAAGTTTTTCCTGATGTTTAGTCAGAATCTCCTTTCTTGTAACTTGAAGTCATTTGTTCGAGTCCTACCCTCCAGAGCAGGAGAAAACAAGCACGCTCCCTTGATGTAATAGAATTATTTTTTACACCTGACCCACCTAAATTGCACAAAAGAGGGAGCCAGGTGAACCTCTCTGGACTGGAAGTTCTACAACTTGGGTGCCACAATGGAAAAGGCTCTGCCTTGCATACTACGGTAGCAAACCACATATCTGATGGCAATGGGGCACAAGACAGGGTGTCAGATAATGTGCTCAGGGGATCCGGGGAAATAAGTTTATAGGGATTTCTGGAAAACAATAATCATTGTAAATTTTGACCAGAAACGGACTGGAATCTAATGCATACGAAACCCCTGCTAGATCAGGCCAAAGGTCTAGCTAGCTCATTATCCTGTCCTCAAAAGTGCCTCTCCTGGAAAGCCTGAGTGAAATAGCAACTCTCCCTAATTGTGATCGCTAGCAGCCAATGCTCAGAGGCTATATGCCTCTGACAGTGGACATGCAATATAGCCATCATGGCTAGTAGTCAGTGATATCCATGAATATCCTCCATGAATTCGCATTACATTACATTTCCTACAAGGTCAAGGCAGTGGAGATGGTTCTTCCCTCCTCATTTTTATCTCACAACAACCCTGTGAGGTAGGCTATGCTGAGAGGCAGTGACTGGCCCCAGGTTGCCCAGCGAGCTCCATGGCTGAGTGGGGACTTGAACCCAGGTCTCCCAGTCTAATCTTCTATCTGCCACACCACACCACACCTGCTCTTATGCGTTTGTTTAATCCTATTCGAAAGCCATCCAAGTTGATGGCCATCCCTACGTCGTGTGCTGGTAAATTGGAACAGTAACTATGTGCAGTTTTAACTATTTGTTGCTTGAAGGAGTCCTCCCAGCTACTTCTAGGTGTGCACCCAATAAGGCAGTTGCTGCAACAGAGAGGCTCTGTCCGTGTCCCAGATTCTGTATCTTCCCCTCCCAAGCAAGCAAAGACTTGGCCAGCGTGCAACCTTCTGCTCCTCCCTCTTCCATCTTCTTCTGGTCCTGGGAGACAGTGGAGCAGGAGAGGTGGGGACAGGAAGAGGAGGTGTGGAAGCCCTTGACTCGATGCCAGCCTGACCTGTCTCCCATTTCTGCACCTGTTCTTCACTCTCCAATCCTGCAGCTTCTCCTCCCTCTGACTCTCATCTCCCAGCTCCTACAGGTCCTCCCAATTCACTGACCCCTTCTTTTAAGTCAGCGTTGAACCCCACTTCTCCCGCTGCCCTCTTTTATCAGTACAGTATTCTCCTGAGCATCTTCAGCACTGACCTGCTGGACAGCTCCTGGCCTCCCTGGCAGGATTTTGAAAAGCATGTTAGAGCTACTGTAGAAGGAATGAGGCCTGGAGCCAGGTGCACGTAAATACCAGGTGAGAGGAGTCTTAGGCCTGGGGGCCAAATGCGACCTTCTGGGCTTCTTTTTATGGCCCTCAGGAGTCTCTCCAGACCACACCCTTCACTGGCTCTGCATCACCCCACAAAGGATTTTGCCTGGCCTGAATTTGTCCTTGATTGCTAATAATTCTTTTTGCATGCCTGGATGGAGAGGGGTGGGTGAGTGTGGATGGAAACTAGCATACTATACGAATAAAACATTTGCATTTGTTACTCCAGTCAGACTAGGCAGCAGTGAGCTAGATGGAAATGCAGCCTGACCTAAATGCCTGCCAAGAAACCATGTCTTGTTCCACCTTCCTGACACCCAACTCTACCTGTCTCTAGACTCTTATGAGAGACTATTCTTCCACCTTGTTGTTTCATTTCCTGGAACTGCTTCCCCTCGAGAAGTCAGAGTGTTTGTGCACATTTAATAAAATGCCTAAAATCTGAGATCAGGAAGGGAAGGCATCACAAAAAACAGGCGTTCTGAGTCACATTTCCCCTTTCCTTTCCATTTGGGAAATAGCAGTTTGTTCTGCCTCTTAAATGGATCCTATTTTTGTTCCTTTCCTCTGCTCCTTTTGCCATGATGGCATGATTCACACATTAGAACACAGCACAAAAGGGGTTTATCAAACATCCAACATCAGGGCACAGCGTCCTAAAAGCACTTCACTGAATCTGCGCCTTAGTACAGTTCTGAAGGCCATGAATATTTCTTTCCCTTTATTTTTTAATAAGTGCTTTTAAAAAAACCACCCTTCTGTCTCCAAAATAAATCATGTGTAAAAGTATTTGGCACTCGGGGACTCTCGCAGGGAACTTGGCGTTCTGTGTGAGTGTGATGGCTTCGCTGCCAAACAAATTGCATTTTCCATGCTACATGTCGTCTGCTTCTCTGACCTTGTTTCAAACATGCAAAGAGATTGATGGCAGCTCCCTGGGGCATTTAAGAAGTCTCATAGCCTGAAGTCTCAAACCCCCTGTGAAAATATTCAACCTCAGTTGCCTTGCTGAACAATCTTTGCTTGGAGATATCAATGAAATCATGAAAGGGGGTGAATCCTGGCTGCAGGTTGTGGGATCTGGGTCTGCACATTGGATGGCACCAGCTAGGAGAAATAGCTAGGGCAAGATCAGGGATCAGTTGTGCTTGGACACCCAACTCCCAACAGTTCCAGCCAGCATGCTCAGTGGTCAGGGACCATGGGCATTGTAGTGAAAGATTCGGGACAGATAAAAGAAAGTTCTTCACACAGCACACAATTAAACTATGAAACTCACTCCTAAAGGAGGTGACGATGGCCACCAATCGCCAGATGGCTTCAAAAGGGGATTGGGCTAATTTGTGAAGAAGAGGACTATTGATCAATGATGGGACATGTCTTGATGCAGGTGCATCATGATGCTTGATGCATGTCTAGGGCAGGTGTGTGCAGTGGGGGTGAGGGCAGAGGATGAATGGAGCCCACCACATCTGCCCAGCCACCACCACTACTGGAGCAACACCAGCCCCGAGTGGCATGGCTGTTGCACCCACCTCGTGTAGCCCTCCCCAGATCTGAGCCTTGCAAGGCTGCTCAGGGAGGGTGGTGTGGGGACGCGACAGCCTTGATTCTTCAATATCAACTTTGTTATACTGGTTGTGTTGTTTGGATGCCTGATAGAATCATAGAATCATAGAGTTGAAAGAGACCACAAGGGCCATCCAGTCCAACCCCCTGCCAAGCAGGAAACACCATCAAAGCATTCTTGACCTCTGCTTAAAGACCTCCAAAGAAGGAGACTCCACCACACTCCTTGGTAGCAAATTCCACTGCCAAACAGCTCTTACTGTCAGGAAGTTCTTCCTAATGTTTAGGTGGAATCTTCTTTCTTGTAGTTTGAATCCATTGCTCCGTGTCCGCTTCTCTGGAGCAGCAGAAAACAACCTTTCTCCCTCCTCTATATGACATCCTTTTATATATTTGAACATGGCTATCATATCGCCCCTTAACCTTCTCTTCTCCAGGCTAAACATACCCAGCTCCCTAAGCCGTTCCTCATAAGGCATTGTTTCCAGGCCTTTGACCAATTTGGTTGCCCTCCTCTGGACACGTTCCAGCTTGTCAGTATCCTCCTTGAACTGTGGTGCCCAGAACTGGACACAATATTCCAGGTGAGGTCTGACCAGAGCAGAATACAGTGGCACTATTACTTCCCTTGATCTAGATGCTATACTCCTATTGATGCAGCCCAGAATTGCATTGGCTTTTTGAGCTGCTGCATCACACTGTTGACTCATGTCAAGTTTGTGGTCTACCAAGACTCTTAGATCCTGATTATCACCTTCCAAAGCAACTTCTCTATTCTGAACTGAAAAGTGGAAAATGTAGTACTGGTGGTCAACAAAAGAGGTTCAAAGACTCTCTCAAGGCAAATATTTTTAAAAAACATGTAGTATAAACACTGACAACGGGGAAACATTGGCCTGCGAGCATTCCAATTGGAGAACAGCCTTTACCAAAGGTGTCATGGGTTTTGAAGATGCTCAAACTCAGGACGAAAGGGAGAAACGCACTAAGAGGAAGGCACGCTTGGAAAACCCTCACCGGGATCCACTCCCGCCTGGAAGCCTATGTCCCCACTGTGCAAGGACATGTGGATCCAGAATTGGCCTCCGCAGTCACTCATTTTTCAAACCGTGTTTATGGAAGACAATCTTAATCAGCTATGAGTGATCGCAAAAGAAAGAAAGAAAGAAAGAAAGAAAGAAAGAAAGAAAGAAAGAAGGAAGGAAGGAAGGAAGGAAGGAAGGAAGGAAGGAAGGAAGGAAGGAAGGAAGGAAGGAAGGAAGGAAGGAAGGAAGGAAGGAAGGAGAAAGCACCCCTCAATCCCAGCCTTGCACTAGGCTGGGGTCAAAGGGCTCACAGTTGTCACGTCCACACAGTCAGGGACTGGACTGAAGGGGACGAGATGGAGTAGGAATTGTAGAGATCCCTCCTTCTCCTGACGCTTCCAGAGGAGAGGGAAGCAGTATTGATTTACAGCAAGGGTTTGAGGAAGGTCACAGCACTGAGACAGGGGAAACAGAATAGTTGGGAGGTGTTAGGAGAAGGGGAAGCAGAGCCAGGAGAGACAAAGCAGCCAGCTGACACGTTGTCACTGGAGAGTATTTCTCACCCCCCCTTCTCCCAGAATTTGCCGTTCATTAAGGGTGGAAGAACGAAGGACCCAGAGGCAGCTGGCCACGAGTGGCCACCGTAACGGAAAATGCTGTTGCTAGGGAGGAGGGAGGAGGAGCTCACTTGGAGCAACGCCATTATCGGGGCTTACTGCATTCTTTTGTCTCTCGCTATTATGAAGGAATAAAGTCATTAAAAGGGGCTCTACCTTGTTTTCTCTGCTTCGTGATGCCACCAGGGGAGGGATGGAATTCCCAAGGTCCGACACAGCCGTCCACCCTTCAATCCCAGCCTTGCACTAGGCTGGGGTCAAAGGGTTCACAATTGTCGCATCCACACACTGCCTTCCCCAAATGGCTTTGCGAGGCTCAAATCTGGGGAGGGTCGCATGAGAAAGACATGACAACGATGTGCCTCGATCCCAGCCTCGCCAGCAAAGGGTGCGTGGCTGCCGAGTCCCTCTCATGCTGCCCTCCCCAAGTGGTGTCGCAAAGCTGTGTAGGGCTGACTCAGGGAGGGTGGTGGGAGCAGCGTGGCCTTCCTCAGAAGAATGCGCCTGGGGCTATCACCCTGGTAGACACCCCCCATGCCACACCCCTGCAATCAATGGGCCCTACCCCTGGTGGCTATGCTCTACCACCACAGCTGGAGGCAGAAATTCACTTAAAGACCAGTTGCTGGAAGCCACAGGAGGAGAGAGGGCTCTTATTCTTGAATCTGGTACTAAGGCCTTCTTCTGCAGGCATCTGAGCAGCCACTGTGAGAACAGGATGGTGGAGTAGATGGGCCATTGGCCTGATCCTGCAGGCTCTTCTTATGCTCTGATGTCCAGCAACATGTGGCAGTTCTCCAGCCCTGATCCACACTCTGGAAAGGGTTCAAAAAAACCTTCCCTTCCACCTCCATTTCCAACACTGGCATTCATCTCATAAACAAACCCTGCGGATTGCAATTTAAATGTTATTAATACGGGACTGTAATTGATGGAAGCCAGCCTAAAGATGAATCAATAAGGTATTAGATGTCCAAAGTTCTGACTAGGGAGCCTACAGCAAGGTAAAAATCAATGTGCACATGGTCGAGATTTTGCCAAGACAAATTTATTAGGCGACTCAACGCAGTCCTCGTTGTTTAGAGTCATTAATCTCCGAGCTTAACTCCTCTCTTGAATGACGTGCCAAAGCCATTTGGACACATTAGCAAGCCCTTTGGGTCCTTTGTGATGACAACCACAGGCAAGGATGGTGGTGGAGGGAAAAATAGAACTAATTGCACTGAGGAAGAATCTCAAGTGCAGGCTGTCTTCATTTTTTGAAATTAATTTTTTTAAAGATAAGGATACCAACCATAATAACAAAAGCAAAAAAAAATCCCTTCCCCATACTACGAAGGTAAGTAAATGCAAATAAACTTGATGGCCAGTGATCCATGTGATGGTTCTGTTTCTCATCCCAGAATCCCAAGGATAGAACCCCAAGGATACTGGCAACTGGGCTCCTATGGGAAGTCTCTTTGATTTCTAAGAGGGAGCTGCTATTGTGCTCCTATCTGCTTCGTTAACAGGTTTATTGCTTCTAGAACTAGATCAAAATTCCATACTTTATTTATTTCTTGGATATCTCCTGCATTTATAGCCCATTGTTTTCTCCAAGAAGCTCAGGGCGGTACACATGGTTCTCTACCCTCCTCACTGAATCTCCACAACAACCCTGTGAGGTAGGTTAGGCTGAAAGACAGCCTAGGCTGAGCTTCATGGCCAAGTGGCATTTGAACCCTGGACTCCCAGGCCCTAGTCTGACACCCTGACCGCTATAACACACTGACTCTGTTTCATCTTAGTCACTGTGTTCCCACTCTGGCCTATTTCTGGAGACAGAGGGGCACATTTGAGAAGGGATAAAACTTCCTAGAGCTTGGCTTGCTTACTCCAATCAACTGGACACCATCCCACTTGGAGGAAGGAATTGGGGAAGAGGTTGGTGGATACCAGCTGGTAATAAATAAATGTAAACTGGGCATGTGTGTTCCTCTCCAATGTTCAACAGAACTGCTTGACCGATTGCGTTCAAATTTTAACACAAAGTCAAATGCAGCTGGAATAGCAAGCTCATACCGTTTTCAAAGACAAATGTCACACCTGGGCCACGCATGCTGGGAAATAGAATCAGGAGACCTTGCACAACAGTGGCCTCTAGCGGCTACACTGGTACTGCAGGTAGGAAATCTTCCCACTCCACAGCAGCTCGGCAGACTAGGCCGAGTAGAGGTTTGCAGACTAGGCTGAATAGAGGTGGGGGCTCCCTTGGGTGGGGGAGGGGGAGGGGCGGGAAAGGTCATGGGTCATGACAGGGTGGGGCCGATCACAGGGATGAGCCCGGGGGTGGGGGGAGGAGTCAGAAGGGGGACTCTGAGGGCCCATTTAACAGACTAAGCCACAGCAACGCGTGGCAGGGCCAGCTAGTATATATACACACACACACATTCTCAAATAAAAGACATTTCAACCCCTTTCTCCCTGCAATTTTGGCTGAACTTTGGGTGGTTTGAAAGTCTGGATGGCCTTGTCTAGGGAATGTTTTTGGCCCCCAGGCTGGATAGCTAACTGTTCCCACCGCCCATGTGCCAACTTTCACAGGTGAGTGGGGCACCCCACCTTGTCAGTCACTTGATGTCATAGTGGCATCAGATGACTGACAGATGGATTGGATCCAAACAAAATTAGTTGTACCATTTCCAACAAAATGAATGAGACTTAAGTCATTACAATTGTTTCTTAATGGTTTAAACGGGACTTAAGTTCCACTGAGATGTAAGTTTGACTGACCAAATCAAGGGTCTTTAAGCCAAGCCTTATGAGGAAAGGTTGAAGGAGCTTGGTATGTTTAGCCTGAAAAAGAGGAGACTGAGTTGAGATAGGATAGCCATCTTCAAACATCTGAATGGCTGTCACATGGAAGATGGAGCAAGCTTGTTTTCTCCTGCTCCTGAGGGTAGGACTCAAACCAATAGCTTCAAATTACAAGAAAGGAGATTCTGACTAAACATCAGGGGGAAAAACTTTCCGACAGTGGAACGGATGACCTCGGGAGGTTGTGGACTCTCCTTCCTTGGAAGTTTTAAAGCAGAGGTTGGATGGACATCTGTCATGGATGCTTCAGCTGAGATTCCTGTATTCCAGGGTGTTGAACTAGATGACCCTTGGGGTTCTTTCCAACTCTGCAATTCTACGATTCTATGCTGTATATGACCCACTCTCTGCAGTTAAGTCTGGATGTCACACACAGAGCCAGGCAATATTCTCCTCAGGGTTTGCCACAGGTGGCGTATGGCATGCCCTGTTGAACACCTTCTTTAGTAAGCAAAGCTCCAAAGCACGTAAGCTACAGAACCATGTCTTCATTACCAAACACCCATTGCATAAACTCACATATTTGGAGAGTAACTGAGTAGCGCTGACAGTCCATAAATCACCAGAGCTTGAGCATGTGCCAGGCTTACTAAGTATGTCGCTTAGCTGTCTTGAGCCAAAGAGTTTGCATAGCGTGACATCAAATCTAAATTGGAGATTTGGATGTTTGGATGTGTCGATGATGGGACCGCGGGCTTGGCGGCATAACCCTTGCATCACCCATCACTGCCACCAAATCTGCCTTTAAACAAAGCTCTTCCAAAGCTGGTTTTCTACTTACAAGAAAGGAGATTCCAACTAAACATCAGGAAGAACTTTCTGAAAGTAAGAGCTGTTCAACAGTGGAATGGTCTCCCTTGGGAGGTTCTGGGCTCTCCTTCCTTGGAGGCTTTTAAGCAGAGGTTGGATGGCCACCTGTCATGGATGCTTTAGCTGAGATTCCTGCATTGCAGGGGGTTGGACTAGATGACTAAACAGGGCTGCCTTCAGATGTCTTCTAAAAGTCAGGCAGTTGTTTATTTCCTTGACATCTGATGGGAGGGTGTTCCACAGGGAGGGTGCCACTACCGAGAAGGCCCTCTGCCTGGTTCCCCGTAGCTTCATTTCTCACAGTGAGAAGAGGACCTCAGTGTCCAGGCTGGACGATGGGGGTGGAGATGCTCGTTCAGGTATACAGGGCCAAAGCCATTTAGGGATTTAAAGGTCAGCACTTTGAATTGAAGTGATGACTCCAATGAAATTGATGGAAATGGGGGGCATAGCTGCCAAGTTATCCCTTTTTTAAGGGATTTTCCCTTATGCTGAATAGGCTTCCTCGCGAGAAAAGGGAAAACTTGGCAGCTATGATGGGGGGAGGGAGGAGGAGAGCAAAAGACCATTTATCGTGTGGGGCGGGGGGGGGGAGAATGCATCCTACTTTACAGAGGGTGGTCCAATGCCTCAATGACTGTCAGAAAATAGACCTCCATTTGAAAGAGATCTCTATCTGAACATATCTTAGAACCCTAAGACAGGGAAAGGGGAAGGCTTGAAGTGTGTGCCTCTTTAGAGCAACAATTTCTAAAGCGTTGCATTCGTATGAATTAGTATACATTGTTTTTATGCAAAACTTCATCCTCTTTTGCAGTTTTATTTAATGTTGATGATGCATGTTGGTTTTTTTGTTGGCCACCCAGCTTTAGAGCATAACCCTCCTGCGCCACCTAGTGATGACTTGTGGAAGAAGGCTGAGCCGGCACACCATGACTCTGGGCCCCCTTAGGAAGACCTGGGGGCTTTGTGCCTCAACAGCAGGGGGGGCCAAACTAAGGCCCAGGGGCCGGATACAGCCCAGTTGCCTTCTAAATCTGGCCCGCGGACTGTCCTGGAATCAGCATGTTTTTACATGAGTAGAATGTGTCCTTTTATTTAAAATGCATCTCTGGGTTATTTGTGGGGCATAGGAATTCGTTCATTTCCCCCCAAAAAATATAGTCCAGGCCCCCACAAGGTCTGAGGGACAGTGGACCGGCCCCCTGCAAAAAAGTTTGCTGACCCCTGCTCAACAGGGCCATTGTTGGGGAAGGGAGGAAGGAGGAATTGGACGCAGATTACAGGGCAAAAGGGATGCTGTCTTTCAGATTAAGTCCCCCACAACCCCAGACACACATAGATGATGGTGGGGAGCAGTGCTTTTTTCTGGGGGGGATGCAGGGGTACACATACCCCTAAATATTTTGCGAATCTAAGCTTAGCAGTATTTCAATATGAGTAGGAAAATGAGAAAATGAGAGAGCCCCTAAACATTTTTTTTAAGGAAAAAAAGCACTGGTGGGGAGCCAAGTTCTTGCCAGACAAAATGATGCCTCCTCCCTCCCTGTTCTGGGGTTTCTTCCAACCAATTTTGGGGAGCACGGGGGAAGAAGGAGAGGAAAGCCCTGTTGCAAGAGCAGAAGTCCTTGCTTTGGCTTCTGCTGACGGGGCTGGTTAGGCAAATCTGCTCTTGGAAAGCAATTTGAGGGCATGGATGTCACACCAAAGCACATTTTATGAAACGTGGAAAGGTTGGGTTGCATTCAATGCTAGTTCTACTCAAAGCAGACCCATTAAAATGAATGGGCATGACTAACACAGTTTCATTAATTTTAGTGTGTCAACTCTGAGTAGGCCTTGGTTGGAGATAAAATGGCATTGTTTAGGGCAGGGGTCAGCAAACTTTTTCAGCAGGAGGCCGGTCCACTTTCCCTCAAACCTTGTGGGGGCCATACTATATTTTGAGGGGGGGAATATGAACGAATTCCTATACCCCACAAATAACCCAGAGATGCATTTTAAATAAAAGCACACATTCTACTCATGTAAAAAGACGCTGATTCCCAGACCGTCTGCGGGCCGGATTTAGAAGGCGATTGGGCCGGATCCAGCCCCCTGGCCTTAGTTTGCCTACCCATGGTTGAGGGTGCTAAACTAGGAGCTGGGAAACTAGGGTTCAAATTCCCACTCAGGCATGAAGGTCACTGGACGACCTTAAAACAGTTTCCTTCTCTCAGCCTACCTCACAGGGTTGTTGTGAGGATTAAACGGGGAGGCTGAGGACTGTATAACCACCTCAAGCTGTTTGGAGGAAAGGTAGGGTATAGATAAATACGTAAATACAAGGATCATTCCAGGAAGGAATGTCAGTGCAAGTGGTGTTTTGTTCCCCCTTAACATTTTAAGAACCTCCTGCAAAGGTTCTTCACAGAGCATAGAACTTAATTTGGAACTGTGAACAGAAAGAAGCACTTCTCTTAGGGCAAAGAACCACTGCAACTTTTTCATGTACTGTAGGTAGCATAGCCCAAATGTGTTGTGATGACCTTCTTTGTACACCAGAGAGAGCTCTTATCCCAGTTTTCAAATGCTACCTTGGGTAATAGTATCCAATTTTATTTTATTTTAGTTAATAACGATAGCTGCTAATGTGGCTACGTATAGGCTTTATAGAGTAATCAAGCTACAGTCGATGCTTGAACAGTTGTGAGTGTGTTGCGGTGTGTATGTGTCAGTCTCAATTAATGGCTGCAAACTCTGATCAGTAGCTGTGCACATGACTTGTACATTTGCTTATTTCTATGGCTGTTTGTGTACACATGAGTATGAATATTAATTATTTGTGTGTAGCAGAAGCCATGGAAAAACCCAAAATACATAAAACAGAGTGAATAATAATAATAATAATAATAATAATAATAATAATAATAATATTTATACCCCACCCTTCCCAGTCAAGAGCGGGCTCAGGGCGGCTAACAACAAGAATATCAAAGCAAGCATTAAAAAAAATTCAATTAAAATGCAGATTAAATACAATGTTAAAATTCAATTTTAATATTAGGAATCTACAAGTGTAACCTCATTTAAATATCTGTAGGAGGAAGCCTTAGGGGAGGGTAACACCAGGGTCAGACTGAGTCAGTCCAAAGGCCAAGCAGAACAGCTCCGTCTTGCAGGCCCTACGAAAAGATGACAACTCCCGCAGGGCCCTCATCTCCTGAGAGAGAGCGTTCCACCAGGTCGGGGCTAGTACTGAGAAGGCCCTGGTCCTGGTCGAGGCCAATCTAACCACCCGTGACTCGGGATCTCCAGTATGTTATTATTTGTGGACCTTAATGTCCTCTGCGGGGCATACTGGGAGAGGCGGTCCCGTAGGTACGAGGGTCCTAAGGCTTTAAAGGTCAAAACCAGCACCTTAAACCTGACCCTGTACTCCACCGGGAGCCAGTGCAGCTGGTAAAGCACTGGATGAATGTGATCTTGTGGCGAGGACCCCAAAAGGAGTATATCACATGGTACTCCCCATAAGGAGTATATCACCCCGTGTGAAGTGTATCACACGGTTAAAATGATTATTAAAACCAGGCATGCCTTCCGATAAAGAATTTGATGCCCTGTATACACAGAATCTGGTGGTTCTGATCCATTCAAGCTTATGCCTAAACTACTTGTGCATTGTCATCTTTTTTTAAAAAAAAAAAGAAAGAAAGCCCACCTCTCTTTCTCTCTCTTCCTTTATCTCCCTTGTCAAAGATTGTCTGGCTGCAGAGGAATAGTGGGATCTAGGAAACCTAATCCCCAAGGGAAGAAGGCTCAGAGCCAGGGGATTGGTGGTCATGGGACGACATAACATCAAGTGGTCAAAGGGAGAAGAGGGAACAGACTCGGATGAGGAAATGTCAGAAGCTGAAAAGGTAACAGAGTTTATGGGACAGGAGGAGGCTTTGCCAGACGGTAGTCTAGACCCAGAGTCAGGAGAGGAGGAAGGCTAGGAGATAGAGATGAGACAGGATGCTGAAGAATCTAGGGAATCTCCCCCTCCTGCTGCGACCAGCTCCTCTCCCCCAATCAGAGGCGTCTTTGCCATAGGGACTAGTGGCACATTGCGCCAGGGCGCCAGCCTCTCCGGGGCGCTGGCGGGGCGCAACCAGCCACTAATCCCTATGGCTCCGCCGCCACCGCCGCCACCTTGGCTGCAGGAATCAGCAGGCTGTCATCAGGCAGTGGAGGAGGAGGCGGCACCCCAGAGCCTCGCAAGTGAGTGCAGGGTCCTGGCTGTCTGGCCAGGACTCCGCGCCATGCCTCCTTCTCCTTTCCCCCCCACTGTGTGCACGCTGGTGGCAAAGCCTCTCCGGAGGCCACGCTCTCCCCTTCCCGGCCCTGCAGTTCTCTGCGCGGCGATGGCTCAGCTGAGGCAGAGCCGCGAGGCCTCCCGGTGAGGGGGAGGCAGTGAGTGTGGCGGGCCTGTTGCGGGATGCGGTGACAGCGGGGAACAAGGCACCATGGTCGGGGTCTGGCAGGAAGGCGCACCGCGCTCCCCAGGAGGCTTCGGTGCTGCTCTTCCCCGGCCAAGGCAGCCAGGGGATGGGCCACGGCCTCCTGCACTAACCAAATGTGCACAGCTGAGGAAAGTGCAGGTGAGGCGGCAGGCGCGTGTGTGGGAGGGTGGGGGCACTCTAGGGGTCCCTGCACCAGGGCGCAAGATAAGCTTAAGACGATACTGCCCCCGGTCTCCCAGAACAAGTAGAGGAATGAAGAGAGCAGAGCAATGAGGGACTAGATCAGAGGTCAGCAACCTAAGGCCCATGGGCATGAGGGTCGCTTAACCGGCCCATGAGCCACCCCCGAACCGAGCGGTCTGTTCGGCGAGTCCCCGTGCACTGCGCTAAAGCAGCACAGCGCGACACGGCAACTCTCTTCCGCGGCATCCGAAAATTGTTTCTGCGCATGCCCAGACGCTGAAAATCGCTTCTGTGCATGCGTGATTTTCAGCATCTGGGCATGTGCAGAAGCGATTTCCAGCGCTGCACTGCGCCGGTCCAGCCCACGGAGGATCTCCACAGGAGTGAAGCGGCCCATGCCCAGTAAGCCTTGCCAACCCCTGGACTAGATGAAGGAGCTGAGATTGCTTTGGAATGACGTGGGGGAGGGGAGGAGTCTTAGGGAGCAGCGGGAAGACACAGACCTTCAGTCCTCGCAACTGCCTCATTCGGGCAAGACCTACTGGGAAGGGTTGCTGTGACCACTAGGCCTGAGCTGTTTTGTTTCCTGGAATAAAGAGTTAACTTCTTTGACATCGGGTCCTGGTTTTATTACTCCAGCTCCTGACATATCATGATACCTATAATACATGCTGTGTTTCTGTGTCATAATTTTAAATTAATAGACGCACATTTTTGTAGAGTTATATGAACTCTCTATTTAGGTGTTGGTTCATTAAGGAAACCTGGATATTTTAATATTATACGTATAATCACACATATGGCATGCAAGAATTGTCTGCCTTTTTAGTGGAACTGGGGTGGGGGTGAGGCTCGCTTTTTGTTGAGATTAAAGATTGAGCTGTTGGGTCAGCCGGGGGCAAGGATGATCCCCAGGCATAATGCAGGAATGAATCCAGCCCGTCTCTCCATCAACATTCAGCACGCAGCTCTAGAGCGTTCCAACAGCCCTTTCCTGGCGATTTATTGCGACTCATGTCTTGGAGACACTGAGCACATATCCAGAGACCAGCAGAGATAAAACGCAGACGGAGCCAGGCTGAGGTTGTGTACTAAAAGCTACTTTATTAAGTGCAAGGCAGAACAAAAGGAAAACATGTCTCCTCTCACTGAGAGAAGTCCGAAGAAGAAAAAAACAAATGGAAACAGAATACAGCAAACATCCGCTCCCGTGCTTCCAACAATCGTTTCTCGAATGCATAACACAGGCATGTGACCTGCACAGTGAGAGGAATAGAAGCCTAGCATGAGCTAGGAATCGGGGGTGGGGGTGGGTCTGGGTTGATAAAGCACTTTATATTATCAAATATAAAGTGGGTTGTGGAAGGGCTGGAAGAGGACCCCTTTAGGTTTGGGCTGGGTGATTAGGCCTCACTAAAAGCTGAGTAACGGGGGGGGCGTGGTTATTTAAATGAACGTAATTTGATTGGCGGGAGGGCCCCTTCTTATTATTAGTTTCTTTCGCTTACTGGTCACTCTTGCATTGGCGTCTGAATCTCCCTCCCACCCGCCGCTTTCTCCTACAGGTTTAGTCTGACCTTTCTTTGCCTTTTACGGGGTCGCCTGTCAAAGGGGCCCAGTAGGAATTTTGCCATTTGGCTGATTGGCTTTGCCACTTGGTTTTTGCCTACTGCTTAGCAAATCGTTAGGTTGGCGGTTAGGCTTTTGGTTATTGATTGGCTGGAAGAGAGGTGGAGCATCCAGGTGCCCACCTCCTTCTTAATGTTGCTCCACATAGAAGTATTCCGTTAAAGGAATCCCGGGGCTTACGCTCTAGTCCTTACATCCCCGCCATAGGCGGGGTTGGGCGGACCATTATGGAGTATGAGCCTTGGGGAACATTCTTGGCTGAGAGGGGAGAATGTCTGGACACAGCTTCCTCCTCTCCCAGGGGTGTTTACTTGACTTCCCTAATACGATTGGGGAAGTCGGAGCTGTTACTGTCCCAAGTGGACAGATTTGAGTCCTGTCCCAACTGGACAGATGAATTGAGCCCTGTCCTAAGTGACAGATGATTTGAGTCCTGTCCCACATGGACAGATGAATATGGTCCTTCATAGAGAAGGACGAGTGGTTAACCAAAAGCCTAAGCCAACACTCCAATTAATATGTATTTAAATAAAGTTGTGGCCAAAATGATGCCAAAAACCCAAACCTAAATTATTGTGTCTGTTGTGAGTTATTAGGGGAGGTTTTCTGTCAGCCTCGGTACACAAAATCAACATTGAGATTTTCAGAGAATCTCACCCCTTTCAGGTACTTGCATTTTGCTTTTCATTCTTCTCATTAGCCAGCTGACAAAGGGAATATTATTATCTGTTTTGTTTTGTTTAGTGCGGCCTTTGTTTTGTTACCTTGCTAGATTGTAGCATATTTTGTAGCATAAATTGTAAATATTTATTTACAATAAATATATGTGTTCTTTAAATTAATCATTTTGCATTTGTTTGTTTTTTAATTTGGAGGAGAAATAGAGGAGGGCTTGTATATGCATTGCAACAAACTCAGCATTGACCGCTTCCCTTCATTCACTCATTACGTAGGAACCTAGGAAGCAGCCTTCTGCTGAGCCAGACCATTGGCTTGCTCAATACTGTCTACATTGGCTGGCAGTGGCTCTCCAGGGTTTCAAGCAAGGAGTCTCTCCCATCCCTACCTGGAGACACCAAGGATTGAACTTGGGACCTACTGTGTGGGGCTTAGATGTTTAGTAGGAAACCACAAAGTATATTTTCCCAGACTATCTGTTAGTGCCAACCCTGCCCTCTGCTGGTCGGAAGGATGCAAGGTTGCTTATACAAAACACTTTCTCCCTGTGCAACATTGTTACCGTGTTTCCCACATTTTAAGACACCGTCTTATTGCTTTTTTTTCTCAAAAAACCACAGGGTGGCTTATTTTTGGTGGCATGTCTTATTTTTTTACGGTATTACGGTTTTTACAGCACCTTAAGGTCTTCTTGGCCGGGCCAGGCTGCTGGCTCGGGGCACTGCTGGGCTGTCAGAGCGCTGCTGGGCGCTTCGCGCGCTCCAGCAGCCGTTTCCGGGCGGCGGGATGGCGGCGGCCGGGTGGAGGCGAGGCCGCTTACTCTGGCGCTCAGCTCCGGGGCTGCTGGGCGCTCCGCGCGCTCCAGCAGCCGTTTCCGGGCGGCGGGATGGCAGCGGCCGGGTGGAGGCGAGGCCGCTGGCTCTGGCACTCAGCTCCGGGGCTGCTGGGCGCTCCGCGCGCTCCAGCAGCCGTTTCCGGGTGGCAGGACGGCGGTGGCCGGGTGGAGGCGAGGGCGCTGGCTCTGGCGCTCAGCTCCGGGGCTGCTGGGCGCTCCGCATGCTCCAGCAGCCGTTTCCGGGCGGCGGGGCGGCGGTGGCTGGGTGGAGGCAAGGGCGCTGGCTCTGGCGCTCGGCTCAGGGGCTGCTGGGCGCTCCGCACGCTCCAGCAGCCGTTTCCGGGTGGCGGGACGGCGGCGGCCGGGTGGAGGCGAGGGCGCTGGCTCTGGCGCTCAGCTCCGGGGCTGCTGGGCATTCCGCATGCTCCAGCAGCCGTTTCCGGGCGGCGGGGCGGCGGCGGCTGGGTGGAGGCAAGGGCGCTGGCTCTGGCGCTCGGCTCCGGGGCTGCTGAGCGCTCCGCGCGCTCCAGCAGCCGTTTCCGGGTGGCGGGGCGGCGGCGGCCGGGTGGAGGCGAGGGCGCTGGCTCTGGCGCTCAGCTCCAGGGCTGCTGGGCGCTCCGCATGCTCCAGCAGCCGTTTCCGGGCGGCGGGGCGGTGGCGGCTGGGTGGAGGCAAGGGCGCTGGCTCTGGCGCTCGGCTCCGGGGCTGCTGGGCGCTCCGCATGCTCCAGCAGCCGGTTCCGGGCGGCAGGCGAGGCCGCTGGCTCCGGCGCTGCTGGGCGCTCCGTGTGCTCCAGCAGCCGGTTCCGAGCGGTGGAAGAGCAGGTCTCCGGGTGGTGGAACAGCAGGTGCGGGTGGAGGATGCTGAAGGCGACGCGACTATTGTGGCTTGTGCGCTCAGTGGGGGGAAGGGAGCGCGCGCTGCCTGGCTAGCCGCGTCTTGTTACTGGCGATGCCGCGGGCTGCGGGCTGGTAGGCCTCCTCGGCCGGTCCAAGCAGAGACCCGACTGCTGGCTCGGCGCTCTGCCTGGCGCTGCTGCGCGCTCCGAGCGCTCGGTGCTGCAGCAGCCGCTGGGAGGCTTTAGAGTAAATGCCCTGAGCAGCATGAATTAATGCTACTGGCAATCAAGCAAGGGAGGGGAACTTTTTTTGGCTTGACAGACCCGATCGTTCTTCCCACCCCACACAGTGTTTGCAAAGCCACAGAGGCCCGGCCCCTGGCTCAGCACTCCGCCCGCGCTGCTGCAGGCATGGAGATACACTATGTCTTATTTTCGGGGTATGTCTTATCTTTCGCAAATGCTTAAAATTGCTGCCCTGGCTTACTTTATGACTACGTATTAAAAAGGGGGAAACACGTAGTTGGACCCACTGATAAGTCCTATTTCTTTTGGGTGAGAAACAAGGTTTCCATTGGAACCTGCATTAATGAATGTTTATGAGAAGGCGAGAGCTATTTCACTGCTCCTCTCCCCACCCCACTCCATCTTTCCCAACCCGAAGGGCAAAGGAGAAGTTAATCTTAATTGTAAATCCACATTTCAAACTGGATGAAAATCAAGCCCACATCTTTCCTGTGTTTGCTCCACTGTGAGTAACCCTGAAGAGGAAAAGATCAAAGGTGTCTGTGAACATCTTTGAAAGTCTTTTAAATATCAGCCTTGGGGGAAAAGACCAGCCTCAAAAATGCACTCTGGAATTGAGTGTTTATTAGCTCGCTAGGTTTTTGGAAAGAGCTCTTGCCTCTTTGAAATTTCCATGCAAGGTTGCAACTTGGAGATACAAACAAATCAAATAGTATTCATTCATTCATCAATTCATCCATTCATTTTATTTAGAAAATTTGTAAATTTATAAACCACTTGTTGGGAGCCGCCCAGAGTGGCTGGTGAAACCCAGCAAGATGGGTGGGGTATAAATAATAAATTATTATTGTTATTTGATCAAAAAACTATCCTAGCAGTTTATCAATTACCAGATTCTCTCAACCTCCATCAGTGGCCTCAACCATCCTTAGGATCACCACGAGAGTGTGTCAGCTCAAAGTTCAGAGTGGTTTTTTGTTTGTTTCTTTTTTTAAAAAAATATTTTTGCATTTTCAATTTTACAACCAACAAAAACAAAAAAGAAAAACAAAATACAAACATTCTATCCCCATTGTCCTAAAAATTACCCTTCAAATTCTGCTTTCAAGCAGCAGTGAAAACAGAAACTTACATTTTAACAGAAAATGCTGAACTAGAATAATAGAATTGTAGAGTTGGAAGGGACCCTGCGGGTCATTTAGTCCAACCCCCTGCAACTGACATTACATACTGAAATCCCCAGACCAAAGAAACATCTTTACCCGGTGCTGAAATGTCTACTCAGATTAGAAGTTGTTCTCCATGATCTCAAGCCGGAGTCTTTCCCAGCCCTGACACCTGAAATCCCTTAACGGACTGCCTATGTTCTTCTAGTGTATGGGTCAGCAAACTAAGGCCGGCGGGCTGGATCAGTCCCAATTGTCTTCTGGATCCAGCCCACGGACGGTCCGGAAATCGCCACGTGGATCGCCAGCGTATGCGTTCTTTCCCTCTCCCTCCCTCTCCCTCACACAGCGGCGCCGGCGCCTCCTCCCTCCCACCTCCTGGCTTCTGTCCGCCTTGGCTAGAGGAGGAAGGGGCTGGGCTTTGTTGGTGCCAGCAGCAGCAGCACTCAATTGGCTGCCATTTAAAGCAGCCCCTCTCTGGAGCCCTTTCATGCGCCGCCCTTACCTTCCAAGTCCCGGACTGCAGAATCCGGGACCGGCAGCCGTGTGACACCAGAAGTTGTGTCGATGCAACTTCCTGTGTCGCCCCGCCCATCTATGGGCACCAAAATGGCCGCTGCCGACACCGGAAGTCGCATCTACGCACTTCCGGTCATGCGTAGATGCGATTTTTGAAGCCGACGGCGGCCATTTTTTGTGCCCATAGAAGGGCAAATCAGAAAAAAATGGCTGCCGGCAGGAGAAAATAACGGAGAAAAACGGGAGACAAAGTGATACCGGGGACCACCGGGAAAAGGTAAGTAAAAACAGGGGTTTCCCGGGAAAAACGGGAGACTTGGCAGCTATGGCGCCGCCCATCATCCCTCCTTTTGACCGGTCTTATCCTTTTCTCCCAGTGGCCAACCAGAAACCCTCCCCACTTGGGGTTTCTAGCAGCAAGTATTCAGAGGCATAATGGCATGGAAACCTACCCATCATGGCTTTGATAGCCAGATGGTGATGATAATAATCACTGCCACAGATTTCCAAGTGCTGGGTTGTTTTATTAGTTTTTCTTCAAGCACACGTAGCTGCCTAGAAAAATGGTCATTTGCACAGCAATAGTAACAAAGCTCACTCATATCAACAGCAGACAATTAAGAAAGTTCTGCAGATAATTCTGCAGATAATAAGAAAACTGCATTTCAACCAGCCAGTCAGCCAATCACAGTCCATATAATTCCATAGGCACAGAGCAATAAAGCTATATTCTAAATTCTTCTTCAAATTAAAAGAAGATCTTCTTCAGGAATCATATCTCTGGGCATGTTCTCTGTGAATAACAAGTGCTACTGAGGTTTATTGGGGATGTTGAGAGTTGTAGTCCAGAACATCTGGAAGGACGCCAGCTTGGCAAAGGTTTACTGACTGAGATTAAAATGGAATCCTTAAATGTTGGAGCGTCATAGTTAAAAAACAACAACCCCAAATGCCTTTGTTTAGTTTTGCATTTCAGCTTTCCTAAATGTGGTCCAGGGATACATATTGCCACCACCTCGCTAAAGCTAAGCAGGTCTGGGTCTGGTCTGGAATCACAATGTATGCCACATTGAGTTCCATGATAAGTGTATTAAGCAAATAAACATTAATTATTATTATTATTTTTTCATTTGTACCAGATTTGCACCCTGTTCTTCTCAAAAGGCTCAGGAAAGAACATACGAGTTTACTTTCAAAACACCCCTGCAAAGTAGGTGAGACTGAGAGATGGGAACCCCTCCAAGCTCAACAAGTGAGTTTCACAGGCTGAAAAAAGAATCATCGGACAACCTGGATCTTCATTGTCCAAAAAAAACCTAACATTATATCCGGCCCAACCCTCTGAAAGCTTGAAACAGCTCTCTAAATGCTTGAAACAGAACAGAAAAGCTTGTTTCAAGCGCAGATGTCTTTAGTAGACCTGGAAAATATGGAGCAGAGGGGAGTACAATCAAATTTCCCTACCTAGAAATTGCTGGATGGTGGGGGAAATAATTTATTTCTATACTGTATATAAAATTCAAATTGAGCAGATTTTGAAACAAGCAGGCTTAGTTATCAAACTTCCTCCAAAAACGTTAACTTGTGAGAAATGTTGACCATGATCAGTCAAACGTAAGGACTTTCAAGTTCTCAGGAGAACACACACATGCAGAACATCAATGCTTTAATAAATCAGCTGGATTTTAAAATCTATGCTCGAAACAGCCCTATTCTATTCTCACATCAATTCAATCACTAGGGAGTTGCTAGTTTCGTTAATTTCATGGTCGGGGGTTATATGGACTGATCGTACTGACAAGGAACCATGCAGAAGTTTTTCTGCCTTAGCTCAGTCGGATGGGGGAAGTTTTCTGAGCATTTCATGCCCCCTTTGCTCACAAGGCTTGGAGATACCCTGCCTTTATCTGCCCATCTATCTATTGCATTGCCATCCCACATTTTCTCAAGGTGACTTCCATACTGCTCCTACCCATTTTATCCTCACAACAGCCCTGTGAGGTAGGCTAGGCTGAGAGGCAGTGATTGGCCCCTAATGTCTCCCAGTGAGCTTCATGGCTGAGTGGGGATTTGAACCCTGGTCTCCCAGATCCTAGTCCAGTGCTCTGACTGCTATAGCAACCCTGGCTCTCTCTTTTCTCCTGGGGCTAAAGGACTGCACAGATCTCCAGAGCCATTAAAACCTGCCCTTTGGCAGTTTTCACTCCTGCACATTTCCTTCCAATTGTCAGATCTTAGATGAAAAACAGGTGGGTAGCCAAAAGCAGAGGAACAACCAGAGGTGCTTTATGGAAATGACAAAACCAAGCACTTTGGAGAGACATTGGTTTTTTGTGGTGGTGGATAATACGACTGTTACTTTTCTCCTACACGAAATTAAAGGACTTTAGTGCCTAATGGGGGGGGGGGAGGTGTCCGTAAAGCATTGGGCATACAAGGAGGGCAATCGAATGGATTAATTCATTATGTCAGGACCTGCAATAAAATAATCTAGTGTATCTTTGCGTTCTAGCAAAACTGCTCCTGTTCAGAGATCTAGCCAGCAGCTGTGTCATTTCCTGGATACTCTGTCCCAGGGAGAGGGAGATAATGAAGAGAACTCTTAAGTTCTTTGCGAGTTTATTTATCTTTGGCCACCTTGATTCTTTTTAATAAACTTTTATTTGTACTTCTGCAAGCCTCAAGCTCCCTCTGAACACGCTGGTAGGAAGCCACCTTCTATCAAGTCAGACCATGGATCCATTTAGCTCAGCTTTGCCTACACTGACAGGCAGCAGCTCTGCATGGTTTCAGGTAGACTTCTCTCCCAACCCTACCTGGAAGTGCCATTAGGGATTGAATCTGGGACTTCCTGCATGCAAGGCAGATGCTCTACCTCCGAGCCACAACCATTCCCCACGTGGACACATTGTGACTCCATTCCCATCAACACTCACTCCTGAGTTTGCTATTAGGAGGAGGGAGTTATTTAATCCTTGGGCTGATAATTCTGCGCCACAAAAGGCTTTGTTGAAATCTACCAATAATACCGAGGCTGAAGTGATCGTGAATGTACATTCCCCAAGTTTTCCATTGGTTATTTCTGTTTGGGGAAGCAGTTCTTGAGGATATCTTGTAAGGGCTGGGTGGGACCTACAGCAGTCACCATTTCCATTATGTTGCACCTCCAGAGAAAGCATTAAACTTTCTCCCTGCCAGCACCTAGCTAGCCCCTTTTATTGTGTTCATACATTACAGGTTTACTTTGCTGCTAGAGGCAGGTTGAAAATCCCTGCTCCTAAGCAGCCTTGTTCTCTCAGACATGACCTTATCTCTGAGCCTCCAATCTCAATTCCTTTGACCTTCATACTGAAAATGAGAGTGCTAATTAGATCAGTGCACAGGAATCATATTGAAAATGAGAATGCTCTGGGTTGCTTCCGGACGACCCTTTTACTGAGCTTTCATCTTGATTTATTTGCAGTTCCCCAGCAACTAATGTTTATATTGAGCACTTGTTCTGGTCAGTTTGCACCAAGCAATTATTATTCCAATCTTTCCTTTACATCTCCCCATCCCTTTCCTTCCTGCAAAAAGCGGACTTGTTGCACAAACCCACCAAAGCCTCTTAAATTGTGCAGCCATGATTGGCTGGTAGCTGACTGAATCCCACCCGCAAATTAGCAACATTCTGGAAGCAGCCTAGATCTGTACACAGGAATTTAAAATTTGTATATTGCGTTCTTCTGTTATAATCAGTGATTTATTTCAGCTTATCACTATGGGGCTATAGACGTTTTGGCAATAAATAATGAAGAGAGGGTATATATTTGCATGTGTGTACGTGTAGCCAAAACAGCCAGTACCCACATGCATAAGGGAGGTAGAAACAGATTTATCAGACTCCCCAAAGTGCAAAACGTCCGTTGGAAACAAAACCCTTAAAGGGGGGGGCATCCCAGTGGGAACAGAGAGTGCCCATAGAATACTGATGGATTGCTCGGTATATTAGAAAATGGAGGGGAGAAGGGGAATGGGTTTAAGTATCCCAGAGACCATGGCTGGAACACCAAATTGGTACACTGTAAAATTCTGTTGCAGATCCTACTTACACTTAGAATTCCTCAAGACAGTGCTAGGCTGGTAGGCAACTGCCTGATTGGTATAATAATAGTAATTTTTTTAATAATCCACCAAGTGTGCTGGTGGGTGGATAATTTTGATGGGTCTTTGCTCCGTCTGCTTGAAAGACAGTTAGAATTTGTTGCCATTGCTGTGAAATGGTGTTCTTAATGGAGCAAGATTAGATGGCCATCTTTCCGCCCACGAGCCCAGCAGGAAAATGTCAGGTTCTTGGGGGAATGTCTCTAACCTTAGCTGGTGGGTGATTCTGCAAGCATTCATTATGCCTTCCTCTGACAGATCAAAACACTTAATGCAAACTTCAGTGTACCAGTCCAGAGAACTTTAAAGCAAGTGAGGAGTTTCCCAGTGAGTTGGAGAGGTTTTGCTTATTTATTTTAAATGTTTTAATGGGATAATGAACCTCATATAACCAACGTGCTTAAGTCTAATTAACGCATGAAGGGGTTAACACCATAGAGAAAGCTGTCCTGCCAGGCTTGTCTGGGTCACTTCTCCTCACCTGAGCAAGAAGAGTTATCAAGCTTTTGTTCTTTTCATTCCAGCATGTGAACCCTACCAGGAAGGAGGTCTTGGGAGGAACTAGGTAATTGTTCTTTCCTAGTCTACTAGAGGAGCTCAGCTTGTGAGGAGGGCTGAGCTGGTTGCTGCATGGCTCAGACCGCATGGCTCTTAAAAGCCACTCTTGAGTTTCTATACCAATAATTTGGAGACTTCCCCCACTGTAACGGAGCCACATTTTACTGCCCGTGCAACTTTTTCTGAATGCTGTATGGAAAGGCACATGACTCTGACCTTTGGAGAGTTTGTAAGTAAACCATTTTAAACTTACAAAACATGTGATCTTTTTCTAAGGCAAGGGACAAGGGGAGTTTGGGAACTCACAGGGGACTATATTTCCATGCTTTACATTGCTGCGATTCTAAATCTCTGACGGGGTTCTCTCACCAAAGAGTACTTGCTCCAAACCTGGATCTTGGCATCCAGGAGTTCTCCTTGTAATATACCCATATATATTTTTTAACTTACACCAACAGTTTTAAGTATGCTAAGGGGGTGTTAGGTTTGAAGCAGTATACTTGTGAATTACCTGAATCAATGACCTGGTTCACATGGTTTTCAGGAAGATGAATGAGATAAAGTTAATAACAATAAGTCAATGTGGTGTAGCCCTAAAGCATAGGCCCAGGGAGATGAGCTCAAATGAAGGCTCAGCCACAAAGCTAAATAAATGCCTGGGAGCTAGCCACCATCTCTCAGCCAAAGCTACCTGCCAGGGTGGTTATGAAAGTCCAAACTATGCTAAGTGCTGATTAGACTGCAAAGCCAGTTTTGTGTTTTTTTAATCTTTGTAAAATGCTTAGTTGTTTTAGGCATAATAGTAGTAATAGAAATTAATAATGTTGATCCTTTAGGTCCTTGGTGCAACAGTGATACACAAACATAATAAAAAACTTTTTAAAAAAAATACAGATATCAGGCTGGATTCACATTCCAGACTAAGGTAGCTGAACTTCAGTCCCATTGGAACTTTGGAACTCCCTGCCTGTTGACATCAGGCAGACGCCATCACTATACCACTTTTCAGTGTCTGCTAAGAATGTTTCTGCTTAGACAAGCCAACCAAGGCATGCAGAATGTTGACGTATGCGTTCTCAATCTGTTTTTTAGTTTAGTGCTGATTTGATTTCATTTTCTTTCTTTTTTTAAAAAAAATTGCTTCAAATACTTGTTTTTTTAACTGTTTTTACCGATAATTTCATTGCTTTCTTCCCTTTGTAATACTTCTTACTGGGTTTCGGGTTTTTTTGTTGTTTCTGTTTTACAGAAGCAAACGGTGTGAAAATGTTATGAAATATAATAAATGAATGAATAAATGGTGACCGATTGGTTTCAATAGGACCGAAATATCAGCTAACTTAGTCGGGGCGGGGCGGGGCGGGGCGGGGGGTGTACAGCATGCATGGTTATCATTTGTGGCGTCTGCCCTCTGTTGGGGATTCAGAATCGGAATCACTCTTTGATGCAACATGCTTGCTACGCCTGCCTTTTGCTTTAAAACATTGACAAGAAACATGAGCAGCTTGCTGGCTGTTTGCCAAACGGTTCTTTCCAGCCATTCCCCAAAATGAGTTCCTGGAGTCTCTTCACCCTCCTGCGTCTCCAGTCATATTTCACTGGAATGTCAAGTAGTTACTCACCGGGTTTCTGAAACCCCACCGTGAGAAACAGACAGCGCAATCCTAGCCGTGTCTACTCAGAAGTAAGCTCTGTGGATTCCAGCAGGGCTTACTCCCGCGTAAACGGGGTTAGAACGGCAGCCAGAATCTACAAAACATAGAAGCACAGCAGCATATAGTCATAGAGCATACATAGGAAGCGTTTCAACATCCAGCAGACCAACACATGAAAAAATACATCATCTCATCAAACCGGTTACAAAGAAGTATTTCCACAAGGAGTCTGTACAGTCAATGGTAAGAGGGAAAGCGTCACACATTTCCTTCTGTTCTGATAAACTTCTGCAGGGTTCTGGTGGGGGTTAGTGGTTGTCCAATGTCTCCTTTTTATGCTTTTGCGAGAATAAAAATAGAAATCGTTTTTCTCAGGCACTGCAAGGAAAAATTCCATTTCTTTCCCGACACATTACATGCGCTAATGGTGCTTTGAAGGGCCGTTTTGGTAAAGCAAAGCAGCAAGGAGAGGGGACAGCTCCGAGCAGAGAAGAGAGAGAGGGGAGAGCTTCACCCTTTCCCTGCCTTCTGCTTTCCACCTCAGTCTCCCCCTGAGCTGATTTCCTTTCCCCACAGAGTTCTACATGTATTTCACATTGAGAGAGGAAAAAAGGTGCTTGGAAGCACCCAGGGGAATTAACAGGTATGGGGTGCTTTGGAGCGGAACAACAGGTGGCGAGGAAAGGATCGAGCGCAGTGGAGATTGGATGGATAGCAGTAAATGTGTGAGGCTGCTGAGCAGGAACGCAGGGGCATCTGCTGGGGGCAGCCAGGGCATGGGATGGCTCAGAGGAGGCTGGCGTGATAGAGCTACCAGGGAAGAAGAATTTCAAACAGAAATGCAAAATTTGTTCCCAAAACCACAAAGCTACACCCATACCTATCATACCTGCCAAGTTGCTGTCGGAGAAATAAGGGACTAGGCGGAAGTAGCAGACCGGAAGTAGCGCTGCCGCCATTTTGGAACTGGGCGGAGCATGCTCAGAAGTGACTTTTGATGCTGCTATGCCAAGTTCCAAAATGGCCGCCGCGCCAGAAGTCGCACTGCAGCCATTTTAGAACTGGGCAGAGTGGCATCAAAAGTCGCTTCTGAGCATGCTCTGCCCAGTTCCAAAATGGCCGCTGCGCCAGAATTAAACCGGGGGGGGGAATCGTTTTTTCAGCTAGGAACAGCTGGAAAAACGGGGATTTCCCGGGGAATACGGGAGACTTGGCAGCTATGATACCTATCCCCCCAACTCTCACATCCTGCAGACTCCTGCAGAAGTTTCTGTCAATCTCCCATTCCGCAGCCTACCAACTCTTTGCATTGCTCAGCCAATTCCAAGCCAAAACTACTTCAATGGCTAAGTGTCCCTTCCCACCCACCTCTGGGCTTCAAAACCATCCATTATTATTTTTTAGCATTTCCCCAGGGCCTGCCATCCCCTACCATCAGGTAAAGGTGAGTTCCTGGAGGATGTCATCAACACCAGCCTACATCTGCACAGGTGCAGCACACCTGTGCAAGCCATCACCTGGTGAGGGGGGTGGGCTATCCTCTCTCTTCCTGCTCAGCCGCTGTTTATCACTTTCTGACAGCTCTCTCTCATTCTGGCCTCCACAAAGTGCGACCCCCACCACCTCACGTCTCTTCTCAAAGCTTCCTCCTTCCGAACCTGCTTTTCTCCAGGCAAAACAAAACAAAACTCCACCATGAGATTTTGCATGCCCCCAAAGTCGAGTGAATAAAAAGGGTCATATGAAACTCTTTTGTTTTCTAGTTCTAAATGATGTCCTTGAGGTTTTTTTGGAGCCTCTGCAAATGCTAAATCAATATATATCTGCAGGACGTTTGTGGCTCTTTGTTCCCTGAGCATTTCAGGGGCAAAGCAAACTCCCTCCCTCACCGTTCCTTTTGCAAAATGGGTCCTTTTTCTAATAGGAAGCCATTGAGATATTTGCATGGGTGGAACCTCTTGGGAACCTCTAGGGTGGTATTCAGCCTTGGCAATTACTCAGAGTACACCCAGTTGAAATGAACGAACATGACTAAATTAGGTCCATTAATTTCAATAGATCTACTCAGTGTAAAACCTGGTTGATCAACCACCCATTATGTCTCTGAATACCAAAAAACTAGAAATTAATTACTGGGCAAGTCCACCACCAGCCATCTACTGGGAGAGGGGGAATTAGAGCAGCATTATGGATCAGATCCAATATTCTTTTCCCACAGTGGCCAACTAGAAGCCTATGGGAAGTCCACAATCAGGCCACAGATGCAATGACACTCTCCCTCTTGCGATCCCTACGACTGTTAGCTTGAGGCATGCTGCCTCTTCTACTGGCAATGCAGCCATCATAGCTAGTATCCATTGATAGCCTTGATCTGGTTTTCCAAGCCACCCAACAGTTACTTGGCTGTGATCCACCAAGACAGCGATCGCCATGAGTTCCTATGAGTCAACAACGCACCACTTTGGATTCCCTGTTTCATGCCCATAATGAACCTGAAACATTTGTTCTTTCCACATTAAGACACTTGAATTGCTTTAATTGACTAAATGCTTCATCTCAGGTTTCCACCAGGAAACCTGCCTGGAATCCACATTGCAATATGAAAGGATAATTAGATTTAAGCAGCCCTCGGCTGTATGCTTGTCCTTAGGTACTCGATAGGCATAAGCACAGCAGCTGGTGCAGTTTATTGTACAGGGAGTACATGGAGCAGGCGGGAGGAGGGGGAGGGAGTGAGCTCATCTCTTCATTTTTCATCCCTTCCGTCGTCACTGCTCGAACGGATGCTTTGCATCTCAATGATGTCCCTTGATTTCATTCTAGCCATGCCCGTCGGTGGCTGCTGCTGCTGCTGCTGCTGCATTGCGAAAAAACCTTCCCGGGTACATTAATCAAAGTGATTAATATTTATCATCGCAGCCTCCTCTCGGGTTGCTCACTAGAGAGATTTTGCAGATGAAGTGAGGGTGCACTTTTTAAAAAACACAACAACGCGAAAGAGATTGCATTCTCCAACGCCAAGTAGGTCTTTATCATGTACCCATGCACCCATCCATTGAAAGTTGCATGAAGAGATCCTTCTGGATCTCCCTTGCTCGAGGCAGAAATGAATGGTGCCATCATGTTCTCATGAACATTTTGGGGAAATTTTTCCCTCTCAACGCCCTTCTGGGCTGTAGCTCCAATGAAGCTTGATTTTTAGAGCACATAGGAAATCCCCAGGCTATGCTTTCTCAATCGATTCCCTGCCTGCCTTATGATCTGTTGAAGTCACTCAAGCTGTACATAGTGATGAAATGTTCCTTGCCCACGTTGGGCATTGCCTCCTTTGTTTCAAAACAAATTGTCTCTCTCTCTCTCTGTGCGTGCGTGCGTGCAAAGCAAGCGAAGTCTACAGGACCTGTAGCCTTACAGAATCCAAGAGGCATAACCAAATGCAGCCTTGAGAGAGAAAGAAAAGTGTCAATCTGAGGTCACTTTTCTGTATCATGGTGAAATTGATGCTCTCATACGTTCTTCCTCCTGGCTGCTTGTGGGCCAAAACACTTGTACTTCAAAGAGCTGTTATCTGAGTCAACTCCGACGTGGGGGTCGTCGGGCTTTGCTGGCTGACAGGTACCATGGGGATTTCCACGCCTAGTCATGCTGGATTGTTAGTCCCATCTGAGTTCTTGCAGGCATAAGCCACATCCTTGGCAATACTGCACATGCGGTTGGACATCTGCAACTCCTTTCTGAAGGCAGACGGGAAGCAGAACTTCTTGAAGCAGGTCTTAAAGTTCTCGTCCAAGAAAGCGTAGAGCACCGGGTTCAGGCAGCTGTTGGTGTAGCCCAGGGCGGTGCAAAAGTACAAGATGGCCAGCTTGAACTCGTTGTCAGCCTTGGCCCCAAGGCACCGGACCAGGACGAAGATGTGGACGGGGGTCCAGCAGATGATGAAAACGGCCACCACCACCAGGACCAGCCGAGCAATGCGGCGGAGGTTCCTGTCCTTCTCCTTTGATCCGGAGAGAACACGGACGTTCTTCAGGCGCCTGATCATGAGGCTGTAGCAAATGGTGATAACCATGACGGGGATCATAAAGGAGAAGAGGAATATGCAGATCCCAAATATTGGGTCCCAGTAATTCACAGGTTCGGGGAGTCTGATCAGGCAGTCGATCTCTGCAGAGGCAAAAAAGGAAAGAAAGGGTTTGGCCATGAAAAGAAAAATTGTTATAGGGAGAGAGATTCAAACTCACTGTGGCAATAGGGGCATTTATAATCTTGGGGTGGAAGAGTATTACAATCAGCAGTGATACCATCTGAGTGTAAAGATCTACTAATAATTCTTTGGGGTCTCAGCTTTCAGGGTGAGGATGTCTGTCTAGATCAAGGGAAAATAATATTACTTCTCTCTTCTGCCTTGGTCAAACCACACATGGAGTCCTGCGGCCATTTTTTGGACACCACAATTTAAGAAGGATATTGACAAGCTAGAATGTGTGCAGAGGAGGGTGACCAAGATGATCAAGCCTTATGAGGAATGGTTGAAGGAGTTGGGTATGTTTGGCCTAGAAATTAGGAGACTGAGAGGAGATATGATAGCCATCTTCAAATATCTCAAGGGCTGTCACATGGAAGATGGAGAAAGCTTGTTTCCTCCTGCTCTGGAAAACTCACCCAAATCAATAGATTTAGTCAGGAAGGAGATTCTGACTAAACATCAGGCAGAACTTTCTGACAGGAAGAGCTATTCAACAGTGAAACGGACTCCCTAAGAAGGTAATGGACTCTCCTTCCTTGGAGGTTTTTAAGCAGAGCTTGGATGGGCATCTGTCACAGATGCTTTGGCTGAGATCCCTGCATTGCAGGGGGTTGGACTAGATGACCCTTGGCGTACCTTCCAACTCTACAGTTCTATTATTCTAATGCCTGACAGCCAGTGTTGTATAATGGTTAGAGTGCTGGACCAGGGCCTAGGAGACCAGTGTTGAAAATCCCCAGCTCTCACTTGAAGTTGCCTTATACCAAGTTAAGCCATTGGTCCATCTAGCTCAGTATTCCTCACACCGACTGGTGACCGTTCTCCAGGGGTTCAGGCAGGAGTCTCTTCCAGTCCTACCTGAAGATGCCAGGGATTGAAACGGGGACCTTCTGCATGCAAAGCAGAAGCTCTTCCTTTGAACTATTGTCTTCCCCCAACCCCTTGTGACTCTCAACAGTCCCATGATATGGCTGACATCCACCAAATCTGGAACATTTGCTGTAAAAGACAATGGATAATCACTGTGTTGTAGTGATTCTTGGCCAGTCACTTTCTCTCACTTTAACTTACTTTGCAGGGTTGTTGAGAGAACAAAAGGGGCGAGGGAAAGAAAGCTACATATTCCACCCTGAGCTCCATGGAGGAGTGCTGGGATATAATAATAATAATAATAATAATAATAATAATAATAATAATAAACAACAATATAATAATAATAATAATATAATAATAATAATTCCGACTGGGTTGCCCCAGTTACTCTGGGCAGCTTCCAACATAGTACAGTATACAAAAGCGCAACAACAACAACAACAACAACAACAACAACACAATTGAACACCGCACATTAAAATCATCCTGATACAGGACTGCCTTCAGATGTCTGTGGAAGGATATGAATGTTATCAATAATTTTGAGGGAGCTAGGTAGACACACAGGCACACACAGGGATGAAATTTAGCTGACAAGCAGCAAGAGGACTAATCCACAGGCAAGTGGAACATCTGATGTTTGGGGCTTCATAAGCACTTGAACAAGTCTTCCCTTCCACCTTAATTCCCCAGATTGTTCTGGGAGCTCAAGCGATATGTCATGGGTGGCATTAAAACCCCGGCCAAGCCCATGTAAGCTCAAGATTACTCAGAGTTATTTCACACTTGGCAAGCAGTCAGGAAAGGAAACATGAGCCCCTCGCGTCTGACTAGTGAGCCCGGAAGATCATTTTGGTTTTGTAACTTGTTGTCATGCCCAGAATTGGGAGGGGGGGGTGCTGGCTGGCTGGGTTGGAGTTGCGTCTCTTTGCTAAATTTGCTGACAGGTGGACTAATAACTTCATGGCGCTCTGCTCCAGGGTTCTTCTGAAGATGCCGTGCTTTGCATAGAGACTTCCACTGCTGCATTTAAAGAATGATTCCAGCTCCACGCATCTGAAGCAAAGCTGGAATGGATTTTTACCATCTCCAAGCAAAATGCCCCCCCCCAAGGTGTGGGGCAGCCTTCCCCAACCTGATGCCCTCCAGAATTTCAGGACTACAGGTCCCAACAGTCCCAGTCAGCTGCTCTGGCTGGAGACGATGGGAGTTGTAGTCCAAAACATCTGGAAGGGACCAGGTTGGAGGAGGCTGATATATGGGAATGCACCTGGGAAGTGGAGATGAATGTGCCAGGTGGGGGAGGAATTCAGTTTGGTTTGCATTTTGATGCCAAGCTCCCTATTTAGCAGTTCCCGAAACAAACACATGAGCTGAAACACATTTATCTTTCAAAATTAGCACTTTTTTTGGAATAATGGGATTCAGTTCTCCAGCTGAATAACATGAACTGAAATGTGCCTATATTGATGGAAAATACGAAGGAAAATGCTTTCTAGGGAAACGTGTTTGCAAAAAACGTGTATATCCACAGAAATTCACATGAAAATGCTGGTGAATTTTCATGATAACTCACCCTAAATGTAAGCTGAAATGGAAAATGATAAACTGAGAGAAAATGAAATTGGCAGATTCGTCCATACCATCCTAGATGAGCGGGTGTTTGTTGCTCACCCCTAGACACTCAAAGTCTTTCCTGACCTTTCCCTTCCAGCCTGTTAGGCATTGCTTTTAAGCATCGCCATTTAGAACAAAATACAAAATTAATTATACAGTGGGGAAATGATCCAAAATTCAATTGACACAAACAAAAAACAAGCAAAAACCCTAACACTGATTGATGGCATTGGAATCATAGAATCATAGAGTTGGAAGAGATCACAAGGGCCATCCAGTCCAACCCCCTGCAGAGCAGGAAACACCATCAAAGCATTCTTGACATATGCCTGTCAAGCCTCTGCTTAAAGACCTCCAAAGAAGGAGACTCCACCACACTCCTTGGTAGCAAATTCCACTGCCGAACAGCTCTTACTGTCAGGAAGTTCTTCCTAATGTTTAGGTGGAATCTTCTTTCTTGTAGTTTGAATCCATTGCTCCATGTCCGCTTCTCTGGAGCAGCAGAAAACAACCTTTCTCCCTCCTCTATATGACATCCTTTTATATATTTGAACATAGCTATCATATCACCCCTTAACCTTCTCTTCTCCAGGCTAAACATACCCAGCTCCCTAAGCCGTTCCTCATAAGGCATCATTTCCAGGCCTTTGACCATTTTGGTTGCCCTCTTCTGGACATGTTCCAGCTTGTCAGTATCCTTCTTGAACTGTGGTGCCCAGAACTGGACACAGTACTCCAGGTGAGGTCTGACCAGAGCAGAATACAGTGGTACTATTACTTCCCTAGATCTAGATGCTATACTCCTATTGATGCAGCCCAGAATTGCATTGGCTTTTTTAGCTGCTGCATCACACTGCTGACTCATGTCAACTTTGTGGTCTACCAAGACTCCTAGATCCTTTTCACATGTACTGCTCTCAAGCCATCCTTTATTTGTGCCTTTCATTTTTTTTGCCCAAGTGTAGACTGTGAAAGTTCTCTGCTAAGACATTTCAGCTTGAAAAATTGGAGGGTGGCAAGGCTTCCCCCAAGTTTACCTGATGCTGCTTTCATTCCATGATTTGCAGTTGTGCCAGGACTCTTGCCAAATCTGGCAGCTGAGATTTTTATTTTCCCCAAATGCCCCTTAGATCAAGGGCACGATATTTATGTATGGCAGTGGGGTGGCAGGAGTTGGCCTTGCTGGTTCCTGGATAAAACTCCTCTTTCACCAGTCAGTTTCACTTCCTCGGTGCTAACCTCTTGGCCCAACCCCTCAAAAATTTGCCCAAACGCCCCACTACCATCACACACACTTTTGAAGATTGCAAAATGGCAGAGGGGGGATTTTGATCCAAATGCACACAAACACACACCTTTTGACTGATATGCATTGCAAAATTGGATGGGGGCATTTTGCCTTGTTGAATATGTGTGTGTAGGTCTATAATAGGCATCCCCAAACTTTGGTCCTCCAGATGTTTTGGCCTACAACTCCCATGATCCCTAGCTAACAGGACCAGTGGTCAGGGAAGATGGGAATTGTAGTCCAAAAACATCTGGAGGGCCGAAGTTTGGGGATGCCTGGTCTATAATGAGTGGTATATATATATATTGCCGGCAGCTGATTCTACACAGTGAATCACTACAAAAATATATTGCTGCACCTAAGTTTACCAACCAACCCCATCAGAGCCATCTTACAACAAAGTAATATTTATCTACAGATAGATGAATTTGAATTGTTTGTATGCTCTGAAAAGCAAAGCTGATAGTCACAGAAGGTTGGGGAAACAATGAAAGAAAGAAAGAAAGAAATGTCCTTTCTTGTGACTTTCTCATCTTTAAAGCACTCCAGAAAGGACCAATATCCCTACAAGTGCACCATCTTCTATTATTTCTGGTAGATTTCTCATTCTTTGGGTAGGAAGTCATTCATTTGGCTCAATCACCAATAAATTAAGGAGTATCCAGGTCATGAGAATTAGTTTTTGAACCATGGCTTAAGGCCTTGCTGTCAACAGTTTTTGGCTATTTGGTGCCTTCTGGATGTAGAATCATAGAGTTGGAAGAGACCACAAGGGCCATCCAGTCCAACCCCCTGCTGAGCAGGAAACACCATCAAAGCATTCTTAACATATGCCTGTCAAGCCTCTGCTTAAAGACCTCCAAAGAAGGAGACTCCACCACACTCCTTGGTAGCAAATTCCACTGCCGAACAGCTCTTACTGTTAGGAAGTTCTTCCTAATGTTTAGGTGGAATCTTCTTTCTTGTAGTTTGAATCCATTGCTCCATGTTCTGGATTTTAGTTACCATCAGCCAATGGTCAAGGATGATGGGTATTGCAGTCCAGATCATCTGGAAATGATGTTCTAGTCTTTTTTCCCAGCCCAATATTGAGTGGTGTGTACCACCTTCCATTTCCTAATGACCCCTAACATGAAAATGAACCTTTTTCAAACCTGCTGCATGTTGGATCCATATTTTTTACCAGGCTGGCAAAGGCTGGCACAAGTTAAAGGTCCATGTGGCAGTTATGCATTTTAGGAAAACACTGGGGAGTATTCAACTGCATTTTACTCAGAGTAGAGCTGTTGAAATGGATGAACCAAAGTTGGATTGAATCCAACGCATTTGCTACTAGTGCAATACTAGCCATGTCTACTCATGCGTAAGTCCCCTTGAATCCAATGAGACTTACTCCTGGGGAAAGTGGCATTTAGGTTGCAGCCTGAATGAAGAAGTAAGTTTATAGATTTTAATAAAAAGGTAAAGGACCCCTGACAGTTAAGTCCAGTCGCAGACGACTCTGGGGTTGCGGTGCTCATCTCGCTTTACAGGCCAAGGGAGCAGGCATTTGTCCACAGACAGGTTTCCGTGTCATGTGGCCAGTATGACTAAGCCACTTCTGGCGCAAAGGAACACCGAAGCCAGAGCAGCGCACAGAAACGCCACTTACCTTCCTGCCACAGCAGTACCTATTTATCTACTTGCACATTTTGGCATGCTTTCGAACTGCTAGGTTGGCAGGAGCTGGGACCGAGCAACGGGGAGCTCACCCCGTCACGGGGATTCGAACTGCCGACCTTCCGATCGGCAAGCTCAAGAGGCTCAGTGGTTTAGACCACAGCACCACCCGCCACCCCATAGATTTTAATAATTACCTTCTAAAATAGACAAGCCATCTTGCATTCTTAACATATTTCATTTCACTCACCATCGTTTTCGTTCTCGGTCGATCCCATCACCATTACGGGAATGCCAAAGACGGAGGCCAAAGCCCAGATGCAGACATTGACGACTTTAGCCTTGTGGGGTGTGCGGATATCCAGGGCCTTGATGGGGTGGCAGATGGCAATATATCGGTCTACGCTCATCATCGTCAGCGTGAAGGTACTGGTGAACATGTTGTAGTAGTCAATGGAGATGGCAATCTTGCAGAGAGCATTTCCAAACGGCCAGGAACCTAGGAAGGTATCGGTGCCTTGGAAAGGCAACGTGATCAGGCACAAGGTATCAGCCAGGGCCAGGTTAAAGATGTAGATGTTGGTCGCCGTCTTCATCTTGGTGAACCTAGTGCAAGAAAGTGCAAAAATGAACAGATGTACGGGCCTGGTCTTCAGTGCGACATTTTAAAACTCTACTTAAAAAAAACATCTTGTTTCAAGGAATTGTAAAATCATTGCATTATTCAATACATAGAATCATAGAAGTGTAGAGTTGGAAGAGACCCCAAGAGACATCTAGTCCAACCCCCTGCAATGCAGGAATCCTGCCCCCCAAGGCTTCGAACTGCCAACCTTTTGGTTAACAGCCAGATGCGCTGACCCACTGCACCACCTGGAGAGTAATTTGCTAAGCTCCCGTCGCCTTTTAAATCCAACAGCCTCCACAATTAGGAATGTTGGAAGCAAAATCTGTTTCAGATTGTTGCAAACAGATTCCAACTAGGATGGGTTGGGAGAGCAGCAGAGATACGTTCTCAGTTCATTATCAACCTATTAGACACCCAGAGAGATCTTACTTAGCTCCAGTGGACATTTCCATGTTCCTTTCACACATACAGAGCCATTTTCCATTTCAATGTACAGTACAATTAAATAATTGTACTTAACCATGTCCTGATTTAAAAATATTATACTTTCCTTTTATGTATTCTCCACAACTGTGCTAATTTGCCATTGTTTGACGATACCATGAAAAAGTCTTTCACGTTTCAGGATTTAAAGATTTATTTATTTATTTTAAGAAGCAGGGGTTTCAAGATCACACTATCCCCTCTATGATCACAAATGCTCTTGTTCCTCTTCAGCTTCCTGATGGCGCTTTATGCGTGCAACTACCAGGTGAATCTAGGTGTGCACGTTGCTAAAATAATACAGCCAGTTATTTACTATTATTAAGTGAATCTTTACCATTGTTGGGGAAAACAGCTAAAAATATTTCCGTGTGTGTGTGTGTGTGTGTGTGTGTGTGTAGGGAAAGGGTTCATTGACTCCAGAATAAGAGCCAATCACTGCATCCATATATTTAAGCACAGAGGACTGCATGAGTCATCAGGCAAGAAACTCACTCGGTAGATGTGTTGGTCCAGAGAAAAGAGCATGTATATAGCTCAGTGAGAGAGGACATGTCTTGCACGTAGAAGCTTCCAAATCCAATCACCAGCAACTCCAATTAAGAAGATTTCGTGCGGCAGGGTTGAGCCAACTGGGCTGAGTCACCACTGCAGGTCTGCCGCCATCGCATGACGTGCGGACACTGCGGGAAGGGCCCCCCCTGCTGCCAGAACCAAATCCTCCACCATTGGGTCCCATTGCTGCTGCTAAAGCAACAGCCAGCAGGGACTGGAGCTGTGGGCTCCATGCCTAAACTAGCTGGCTTTGCCATTTTGATTTGGGAGGAAGCCATAGCTCAGTGGCGCAGCATCTGCTTTGCATGCAGCAGGTCCCAGGTTCAATCCCCGGCACTGTGAGGAACAACCTCTGGCTGAAACCCTGGAGAGCTTCTGCCAATCAGGGTAGGCAATACTGATGTTAGGGACTGGCTAGTTGAGGAAGAGTACTGGGTAAGGCCTGCCCAAGAGCCCCCCACGGGTGACACAGAAGACGATGACCTAGACCTCGGGTCGTGGTGGTGGGTGTCAGGGGTCCAGGTTCCCAGCTTCATATTACAGTAAGTGGAGGTAAATAAAAAGGTGGATTTATTGCAAAAACAAGCAGATAACTCCAGATGGCTTTGACAAAGCCTCCGGCATCATTACTCAAGATGACTCTTCTGAAGACTCCTTCTGGCATTCACAGAAGATATTAAACTCATGACTCTTACGTCTCTTGTTTTGCTTCCTATTTAGCAGCCCTCCCATTCACCAACTCTTCAGACTTAGTGGGTCAGCTCCAACCTCTTCCTGTTCTGAAAGGCTGAGTCTATTTGTGCCTATTTGTGCTTCCTGTGAGCTTTGGCTGTGTTCTATCCTGCTCTCAACTACTGCCTTATCAGCCTGCCCATCAAGGTCGGGAAGAGCCAAAGTCTGCAGCTGCTGGCTCTCCCCTGCTTTCTGCAGTTGGCTGCTTTCTGCATTTGGCTGCAAACCTTCGCTTGGAGCTGGCTCATTCCTGACAATGGGACACTGGGGAGCAATATGGGGAAGGGATGAGCTGGGAGGTGCTAGAACAGTGATGGGCAACCTTTTGAGCTTGATGTGTCAAAATTCACCAAAAAAAACAAGCATAACTCGGGTGGTGTGTCACTTCGAGAAAAAAACCATAATTTTGCGATATTTATAGTTTAAATAACAAAAATGTATAATTGTTTCCCCTTTAGAAAAAGGAAAAAGGAGAGGGGAAAAATCATTAAAGTTTTTTAAAAATAAAATTAAAAAATATTTTAAAATGGAAAAAATAAGGCAAAACCCAGAGGTCTTTCCCAGTGGGACTCTGGACTCAGGCCTTCTTCCAATGGGTCTGCTGCTTGGGAGGTGGGCTCGGGTTGGGCCAGCGGCATTCCGCCAGTGGCCAGAAGTGAGGTCTTGGCATGCGGCCGCGTGTCACCAAAAATGGCTATGCGTGTCAGTGCTGACATGCGTGTCATAGGTTCGCCATCACTGTGCTAGAAGCAGGGGGGGGGGGGTTGAGTGATCGAGTTGGGTCAGATGAAGGAGGCCCTTCCAGGACAGGTGTAGAGGCAAAGAGTCACAGTGTGAGTGCAGACTCAGAGAGGAGTTTGCTACCCAGCAGATCCAGAGTGAGAACCTAGAAGGGAAAGGCATGCCCAGTGGTCAATCTCAGCAATGTCTCCAGTTGAATGAGATGAGCCAGAGGAACTCTTCTGTGTCGTTACTTTCTGTGAATAGAAGCTAATTGTATTTTGTTCCTCATGTTTTCCTGCCCTGTAGATGGCCTATGCTTGCCTGACAGCTCCTTGACAACTGAGCTAGGTGTACCCCATGTTCCTAATGGATCCCTAGGTTCCGAATTACACCAGCCCTGTATATGAGGTCCAGCATATTTGAAGCAGTTGGGCCAGTAAGGTCAGGCATGCTTGAATCAGTGGTATTGCCAAACTACCACATCACCGCTGCCAGGTGAGCAGGCACACAGACTGCCTGCCCGCAGCAGAAAGTGGCTGGATGCCGGGGTGGCCCATCGGCATGGCTCACTGGCCATGCACTTGAACTCCCCCCCACCCCGCTCTCTTAATGATGAGGATGCATAATTATCCTTGATTATCCTGACATTTGCATAGCCTCTGTGTCAGTGTGACACGAAACCAGAGTAGGTGTGAAAAGGACAGCATTAGGGATTTCACCAGGTGTTGCTTGCATAACAGCCTGCACCTGCTGAAAAGCCATCTTCTGCATCTTCTTTTGCATGTAAGCCCTGTGGCCAGACAGCAAAATGAAAAAATGAAAAAATGAGAATCACTGCACCAGTACTGAATCTTGTTGCAGCAAATTCCCAGAGGCCAAGAACTGAGAACTCCAACTTTATCCAGCATCTGTCACCCTATCATAGCTGCCAAGTTATCCCTTTTTTAAAGGGATTTTCCCTTATGCTGAATAGGCTTCCTCGCGAGAAAAGGGAAAACTTGGCAGCTATGCACCCTATCCATGTAATTGATAGGCAAATTGTGTTGATTACATGCAACTAAAGTATGCCAATTAGCATTGGCTCGCTTGCTTCTAATATTCTTTAGATGCACCGTTCATTGCAGAACATGTTGTCTCTGTGCTTGATCTAAATAAACAAGCGAGGCTTTTGCACCAGTCCGTCCAGATATGGGCAAGCTGATCTAGGATTCTCTCGCTTTATCACCAGCCGTCAACACATATTTGAAAGCTGAATAGGCTGACCTGTAATGCCTCCCAGAGCTAAATGGTTTGACCATGTCTCAACATCGGTTTGGGTGTCGTTAGGCAGCTGTCTCTTAATTGAAAAGCAGGATGGAAGGATTTATTTTTTTTACCCTGGTGGTGAAGGAGATTGTGAAGTTTTAGGACAATTGGTGAGTAGTTTTATTATTTTTATTCAATGTATATACAGCCCTTCATCTGAAGATCACAGGGTGCTTTACAGTATAGAAACAAAAAAATACATAACACCACCACCAACAACAACAAATGTGGCTCATGTAGTAGAAATTATGGTATATGCTTTGATAGCTACCCTACATGTGAAGAGATGTAAAAACTGAATAGAGAATGTGAAAGGATATTGTTAGAAGCAGTACTTCTTTCTGGAGGGATGCAGGGGTACACAGACCCTTAAACATTTTGTGAATCTTTGCTTTTGTCCATTTACTGTATTTATTTTTTTCCAATTTGAACTATAAAATTGTGATTTTCTTGAGTCAAAATGAGAGTACCCCTAAACATTTTTTAAAGGAAAAAAAGCACTGGTTAGAATAATCTACTTAGGCTGCATAAAGAATGTGCCAACACATGTTGTGTGTTTGATAATTGATCTGTTCAATTTTGCACCCCCTTGGCTCTGCACCCTGTGTGGGGGAACTGCCCGTACCACCCTAAATCTGGTGTTCCCACCTGAATCCACCGTTGGACATCTTTTGCAGAAGGAGTTTGCCTCTTCCCTGTCTTGTGGATGTATGTTTCACTGCCCTGTCGATACTCCTATATATAGCATGGCTTTTGATTACTCTGCACGAAGACATTGACTCAATGCTAATTACATTTGCATTTGACTTGCTCCACTTGCCTGTTGCAACTATGTGTCTGTGCACAAGGACTGAGATGCAGAGAAAAATGAAAAGCATGGGAGCACTTTGATGGGCTTCTGATAATGTACCTGCCTTGCCTTGCACTCAAATCTAATTTAATTTTATCCCTCCTATATGCAGCCAATTTCTTTTTGGTCATCATTAGAGATCAGATTATTGGAAGAATATTAACTTCATTTGTCTCTGTTTTCCTGCTGCTCACTTCCCTCCTCTGCTGCCTGTTTTCCTTAGAGGTCAGTTAATAAGGAGGCAAGAAAACAATTCTTCCTAAAGAGGAACAAGGCCATGGCCCAGTGTTCTCTGCTGCCTTGGTGGGGCATGAACACAATCATGATTGCACTACCGTATTAAAAAAATTCCTTCCAGTAGCACCTTGTTGTTGTTGTTGTTTAGTCGTTTAGTCGTGTCCGACTCTTTGTGACCCCATGGACCAGAGCACGCCAGTCACTCCTGTCTTGCACTGCCTCCCGCAGTTTGGTCAAACTCATGTTCATAGCTTCAATAATACTGTCCAACCATCTCGTCCTCTGTCACCCCCTTCTTCTAGTGCCCTCAATCTTTCCCAACATCAGGGTCTTTTCCAATGATTCTTCTCTTCTCATGAGGTGGCCAAAGTATTGGAGCCTCAGCTTCATGATCTGTCCTTCCAGTGCCCTTCATGGATCAATGCCTTGTCGTGGCGAAGGGGCTTGAATAACTCAGAGAAGCTATGAGCTATGCCATGCAGGGCCACCCAAGATGGACAGGTCATAGTGGAGAGTTTTGACTAAATGTGATCCACCTGGAGAAGGAACTGGCAAGCCACTCCAGTATCCCTGCCAAGAAAATTCCATGGACAAAGACAACAGGCATATAAAAGTAGCACCTTAGAGACCAACTAAGTTTGTCATTGGTATGAACTTTTGTGTGCATGCACACTTCTTCAGATACACGAAAGCTCATACCAATGACAAACTTAGTTGGTCTCTAAGGTGCTACTGGAAAAAAATTTTTTTATTTTGTTTCGACTATGGCAGACCAACACAGCTACCTACATGTAACTATGATTACACTAAATACTTTGTAGACCAGAAACCCCACACCAGGTGCAGCAGGTCCCATTTTGCCACCTGAGATGAAATGGAAAGGTCCATCCCCAAGGACGCCTCCCTTGCCTGGGTCATGAAGCAGTGGAGACAGTGGTTCTGGTGAGATTTCAGTGAGATACACCAGTGGGGGTAGATATATATATATATATATATATATATATATATATATATATATAGGACCCACCCTGCTTTTGTGATTGTCATGTGGTTTTTAACTGCTTTAATACAGTGGTACCTTGGTTCTCAAACTTAAACTGTTCCAGAAGTCCGTTCCAAAACCAAAGCGTTCCAAAACCAAAACGTTCCAAAACCAAGGCGCTCTTTCCCATAGAAAGTAATGCAAAAGGGATTAATCCATTCCAGTAATTTAACATGAATTTTACTATCTAACGAGAACATTGATCCATAAAATGAAAGCAATAAACAATGTACTGCTGTCACACAATCAATCAGCAGCTGAACTGGGTTCCACACAGTCACAAAAATGAAACAAAAAACCCGCAAAAAAACCCCGCAAAGTAAATAGCAAAAACAGATAGACCTCAGCATAACACTCAAAACAGAAGTGTGGTACTCAAAATGGAAGTGTGGCACTCAAATCAGAAGCGTAACACTCAAAACAGAGCATGTTCGGCTTCCGGAAAAGTTCGCAAACTGGAACAGTTACTTCTGGGTTTGCAGTGTTTAGGTTCCAAGTTGTTTGAGTATCAAGGCATTTGAGAACCAAGGTACCACTGTATTGCGTCCTAATGTTGTAATCCACCTTGGGGTGAAGGGCAGGCAAAAAATAAATGAATGAATGTTGCAATGAAAGGGTTGGGAACAGGGCAGGACTTTGGCCTTTCAAATTTCAGTGGCACCCTGACCAGAATTTGATCACTCGTCTTCCATTCAATTCAATTCACTATGTGTAAGGGCGCTGTGTTGCCTTCTCATGAGTAACATGCTTCAAACTCCGTAACTGGTTTTTTACAGTTTATTTATATACATATGTACAAGACAGAGTGATAATGACCATGACCGTCTAATCAGAGTCAGAATCCGGAAGTGGTGCGCATCTAGATTGGCGCCAACAAAGGAACTTGGGAGCCCTCAGCTTCTGCTTTTGGTCGCAGCGTTTGTCCCCCCTGCATTTCTGGGGTGAGGGGGACTTTCCCTCCCCCCCCCCGAACTGCTCAACTGTTGAGCACGTTCTCTGGTCTCTGACACTTCTCCCTCCACAGCACTCAGGTCCGACACTTACAACCTTCCCCACTGCTCCTGTGAGCCGTCAGCATCCCCTGAGCTCTCCTCCCCTGCGAGAGCCTCAAAACCACCTTCGGGGCGATGCTCTGAAGCAGCAGCGTCTTGGAGCGCTTGCACCATCCCTCTGGGCTCCCTGCTGACCCCTAGTGGTCCCCTGACACTATGTCACAGTTACAACACCCTGCAGCGCCCCTAAAGACCAGTGTGACAAATCCAGTCATGCTGCCCTAAATCCGCTTCTGTTGGGAGGCATGGGAAACTCCATTTCTCACACTTCCCAGTGCACCCAGGCTCTAAAGATGGGGCTCGTTGCTCTCTTTTTCAATCCTCCCTGCTTCAGTCTCTCTTCTTTGCCCTGGCAAATTGAGGGAAATTCGTGGGGAGGGTCAGCACAGAGGTCCAATAAGCCTTGGTGATACAGTGGTACCTCGCAAGACGAATGCCCTGCAAGACGAATTTTTCGCAAGACGAATGCGTCTTGCAATCTGATGGTGACTCGCAAGACAAATTCGTTTTGCGACAAATTCATCTTGTGAATCTCGGTTTCCCATAGGAATGCATTGAAATTTAATTAATGCTTTCCTATGGGCAAAAAAGAAAAGAAATTTCAATGCATTCCTATGGGAAACCGTGATTCGCAAGACAAATTTTTCGCAAAACGAATTGACTCGCGGAACGAATTAAATTCGTCTTGCGAGGCACCACTGTACTGCTGTTCTCTGAAGAAACCTTAGAGAGACCCTCATTGGATATTTAAAGCTACCCCTATTGCTTTTCAGTCGGGTGTGCTTTAAGTCGGACCAGGAGTACGTGAGCCAAAGTATCTCCACTGAGGGTGAAGCGAGAAAACCTTTCACGAATGCATTCCGTTTGATTTGAAATGCACACAGGGCTGAGAAAGGCATGTCGCGCAAACAATCACACACAGCTACCCAGCACGTCATTGCAGAATAATTTTGAGCGGTGCTTCTCAGCAGGAGCATTCATCAGCCGGGTGGTTGCTTTTATTGCTACTCCCAAATAAGGATATTAAATGGAAGGCAGGGAGAGGAGAATGAAGCCAGCAGATTTGGAAATGCAGACGAATGGGTGAACAGGTTGATTTGGAGATGAAATGCACAAGCATGCGCTCATACACACATCTGAATTTTACCCTCTTAGTTTAAGAAAGCATGTAAGGTTCTTGGAGAATATAACCCCCCACAGTGCATAACTACAGACAAGTCTCAGGGTTTTTTTTTAAGAACCCCCAGGAGGCTCAATGATGAGACTGCTACCTGCTACCAAAGGAAGATTAACAGGTAGTGAACAGGGATCACGACTCCCTGGGTGCTTCCATTTAATTACTTTCCAGAAGTATGAATTGTGTGGATGATTGACTGGGCTATTAAAAATAGACATCTTCTTAGCAGAGGAAGAAGAAGAGGAAGAGGAAGAGGAAGAGGAAGAGGAAGAGGAAGAGGAAGAGGAGGAAGAGGAAGAGGAAGAAGAAGAAGAAGAAGAAGAAGAAGAAGAAGAAGAAGAAGAAGAAGAAGAAGAAGAAGAAGAAGAAGAAGAAGAAGAAGAAGAAGAAGAACTACTAATAATGAGAAGGAATGGACGGAACTGTCAGTTTCAATTTCACATTTTCTCCATCTTAAATTCAGTTCCCCACATCAGTTTGAAATTGGAAAGGGGTAAAAATCCTCTCCAAAATCTGCCAGCATTTTAATGCACTTTTCTCTTGCAGCCAATTTGAGCGAATGGCATTTGAGTTCCCTTCCAACTCTACAATTCTATGATTCTGTTATTTTAATCATATAACTTAACTGCCCAATGGTTGTGGCCCTAGTGGACTGAACTTAAGTTAGGGTTGAGTCCATTTGCAGGTGACCTAGGACCTCTCAGTAGAGTTGCCATATATATTTCAAAAAAATGAGCTCCCCCCCCCCGGAATACCTCAAAACACCCCAAAAAATCTAGACCTATGGCAGCCCTACCACTCAGAGACCGTGCTTCCTACTTCTTCTTATATGGGCATATGGGGCTTCCTTTCCTATTCATGAAATTCTAATTCCACAAGGTGTAGAAAAACTGAATAGTGAATTGGAACTGGAAAATCCAGTTAGCCTAAAATAGAATGGGAAAATCTGTAAATAAGGTGTAGATGACATGCCTTATTATTATTTTTTAAGTGTTTCCATCTCAACTTCTAGGCTTACCTAAACAAAAATCTTTTCAGCAGGTGCCAAAAAGTGGATAATGAGGGCATGTGCCTGATTCAAAAAGCAGGGAGTTCCAAAGTAACACCTGAAACAGTGCCACTTCCATGGATAAAAGTGGTTGAGTAGCTAAGGAGATCCTTCAAACCAATTTGTCTGAAGCGGTTATGCATTTTCTATGCTAACAGTAACACTTTGAACTTGTCTTAGTAGCAAACCAGCAACCAGCTCTGATCTCTAAGCCAGTGCTTTACCACGGAACTCTCTTGAGAAAGCTCAGTCAGTGGAGCATGAGACTCTTGATCTCACGGTCGTGGGTTCGAGCCCCACGTTGGGCGAAAGATCCCTGTCTTGCAGAAGGTCAAACTAGATCACCCTCATGGTCACCTTCTAACTCTTCAGTTCTATGATTCTATGATTTACATACACACTGATGTCCAGCACATTTCTGTGCCTAATTCAAAGTAAAGCCCTAAATGACTTGGGACCAGGTGACCTGGAGGATCATCTCCTCCCACATGTACCTGCCTGGATCCTGGGATTAACTTCAAAGGCCCTTTTCCAGGCTCCCAACCAAGTGAGGTACAGCAGGTATCTACAGAAGAAAGGGCTCCTAAGTGGTGGCACCTCAGTTATAGGATGCTCTCCCCGAAGAGTCTCTCCTGGCACCGTCTTCGTGGCATCTTCAGCATCTTTTTAGATTGTGGACCTTTAAATCCACAGGCGTTTAGATCTGGTGCTTGCTTTCGAAGACGCCGTGCATTTCTCTATACTGTCTTATGCCTTCCTGTAAAATGTTTACATTTAATGTTTCCCCTGGATTTGCATCCTATTTTATTGTTCTGGGGTTTTCTAGAATTGTAATGTTTTATTGTTTGCAAGCTGTCCAGAGACGATTTTTTATCAGGTAGCCGATCATAAATGAAGTGCAGGCCTGTGGATTGTCACATCTTTTCCTGGAGTCTATGACATTTAGTCAAGCCAGAGCTGTGATCTCCCAAAGACTGGGTGACATTGCTAGACAAGAGGACATCGCCCTTGTGAAACCTGGGATGTTCTTGGGGGATCAGATATTTCAGATTACACCAGCCCCTTATCTTGTGGAAATCCACTATGTGGAATACCGTAGACTCCTCACAGCTGCTGGGCTAAATGTCCTGGAATTGGCGGTATTGTTGGGAAGTTACATATGCCCAGAGATTTTGTCATTGTGCCCTGGGAGTGGTTGAGTCAACTGAACATATTCTTTTGATCTGCCCATCCTATGCAGATCTTAGGGGAAAAAACTCATAGCTCCACTCCTAGGCCAACTTAGCCCTGTAGCCAGAGAAAGACAGGTTTTGTTTCTGCTGAACAAGTTTACTGGAACAACAGCCTCCTTGGTGGCCAAATTTCTTTTTCTGGCCCTTAAGCGTCGTAAAGTCAAAATTGGCAGCATTGGCATGGGTCTAAATGTACAGCCTACTTTTTGTTGTCGGTTTAAATTTAAGTTCTTTTAGATGTTTTAATTTTTGTATGGATAGATGTTTATTTCTGACTGACGGTCGAATAAAATCTGATTGATTGATACCAGGTGGCATATAAACAGTGATTAAAAAAAAAACTCAGATAAAGAATGCATTTTCACTTCCTTCGGTTCATTTGTGCTTCCCCCGTCCCCAACATTTTAAAAAAACAAAACCCACTACCAACCACCAACACCCCACAAAAAACCCAGACTTGAACTGACTGTGTATATATATCTTTGTATCATGTTTCATTTTGTGCTCTGTGTTTTACCCATGCTCAGGACATCACTGTACAGTATATATATCAAACACCCCACAGCAAGAATTTCGAGGCAACGGTGTGTATAGTTGCATCAAGAGTCCCCTTTTTGGCAGTGTTTTATGAATGCATTGGTCATGAAAATTTGATGCAATTGAAATGATGGAATGGACACCTGAAGCAAACTCCAGTTCTGGAATTAATTTAAGAATTTTCTTCTTAAAGGTTTTTTTGTAATGGGCTGTGCACTATTGTGGCAACATATCATTACTAAGGGGAAAAAACTAACCTGTTACATGAGGGTGACCATATGTTGATAGGACTTAAACATACATAACTGAAAACAGCAACAAGAGTATTTGAAAATGCGGCCGTGTACATGGAATAAGGAAGCAAATCCAAGTTCATTCTCTTGTATATGATTCTAGCAGTGATGGATGGCAATGTGTGCTGTGCCTAGAAAACATGGGTCCAAGCAGTTTTCCACTTGTCTTGGGCTTTCTAGGCATGAGTCCGAGCTGTTTTGCCATTGCCCCACTGTGTCCCCACCCCCCGGAAATCCCACTCTTTAGTATTAAATGAGAGCAAGCATCAATCCAGAGAAAACCTGGTGAATGTTTGCTCTGATCCAGCAGTAAACAGGGAGTTTTCCTGGGGGGGGGGAGGTTCTGGAGCAAGCAGAAGTGTGGTTGAGCCCTGAGATAACACTATCTCATCCAGGGCCAGCCTATGACGCACATGCCTAAGCAGGGATTGGTACCCGAGTTTCCCATGTTCAAACAAAGCACTCCATCTCCCCACAATGACCATACCGTTGGGACCCCCCCCCCATTAGATCATTGCAAGCCATTCCAATGCAGACAAATTGGCCTTCCAGAAAGTTACTCCAACATGCCTCGACCTTCTGCCCTGTTTTGCAGATCTAAGCCACTTGTGACATAGGAAGTCCTCAGTTCAAATCCATGGCAAGCACCCTAATAAATGAAGAACCCATTTGCTTATGAGGAGGGCTTCAGCAAGCCACGCTTCTCTCATGCGGCCAGCCCCCGTTTGCAATACGGAGTTAATAACGCTGGCCTACTTTGCAGGGTTGGTGTAAGGATCAGAACAAGGCGATGCTACGGGGTGGGTTCTGGACAGTCCTGCTCACGCCTCATAAAAGTGACTGCTTCAAGTTGATGGCGACGATGTCCTAGAAAAACCTCCCTTCTCTGTCACAAGACAGGGAGAGAAAGGAATCTAGCACATGCTCAGAGAAACCCTTGCCTTTATTGCCATTTCTCGAAGTCCAGAGAAGAGATTCTCAAAGGTAAGCGGCGATGATCTCTCCATCCAAGACAGCCCAGGCTGCGCATTCCTGGGTTAACCCACCTGCATGCTTGGCTTACCTGATGATGACATACATGACGGAGCAATTCCCCACCAGCCCCACGATGCAGACGATGGAGTAGACGATGACAATGGTGACCTTGATGCCCATGGGCAGGAAGCCATCTGCTGTCCCATTGTGGAACCACTCGCCCAAGCTGAGGTTCCAGAGGGACGAGTCGTTGACCAGCTTCCTCATATAGTAGACATCCTCCGCTTGGATGTGGAGAAGGGGGTCCATGCTGGATGCAGCAAGGAGGGAGCAGTGAAGCTCTGGAGGGGCAGAGAGGGTGGGGAGGGAGGAGACGACACAGGGTTAATCGCGGTAACCCAGATTTCTGGCACAGCTACACAGGGGGCAAGATTATTTTGGCGTGCGGAGGGAATGCAGCATCCCCGCAAAGGCACTGCATGCGTGCTAATCACATCATGCCTTTCTAACCCGCTTGAAGAAGGAGGTTCTGCCAGAGAGACTTGCAAAGGGTAGGGACTTGCAGCTGGGTTTTTTAAGACAGCCGCTGCCGCCGCACGCCCCTTTGCACAAAGAAAGAGGCTGCAGATCGGCAAGACACCCGCCCCCCTTTTCCGTGCATGCAGGGAATAATCTATCGCCTGCACTTGCTTTCTGCTGCAGAGAGAGCTTCCCTTCAAAGTGCATCTCGCAACGCTGGCAGGTGAACGATCGCAGAATGCAAGGCTGTAGGGCTGAAAGGGGGAGGGGGGCTTTTCTTAAAAGCAATGATCTGGGAGAAAACATCGTGCACGGTTTTGTTGCATCAAGTCTGGTCCCCCGAACCCTAAGAAAAAAAGGACCCAACACCAGGTTAACTTCAAAGGACACCTTCCCGCTTACCTCGGGGGACACGTCTTCTTTCCTGGAAGGCAGGTCTTTGGGGATGGGTGGTCTTCCCAAGGCTTTTCAACAGCGCCGTGGCCCAGGCATGACGTCCCCTGGAAGGGAGTTGAGCGAGACAAAGCCGACCTAAAAGAGAGAGCTCTCTCCCTCTCTCTCCTCTCTTTCTCGCAGGCTGCTTTCCCCCCCACGGCTCTGAGGAGCTGAGGCTTCAGCAATGATCTGGATGTGATGCGGAAGAAAAATCCAACTTGGAGAGGTGGGGGGGGGAGCGGGTTATGCCAAGAAGCGCAACACACACACTCAGAGGTTTCTAACCTAAGTGGTGGGAGTGGAGGAAGGGAGCTGGCTGGCTGGATGGGGGGGAGCAGACTTGCTCTTGCTAGTCATCAGGAGCCAGGGAAGGCAGGTCCAGCCACTGGGGCGGACGAGAAGCTCGTTCCAACGCAGACCTGTCTGGCTTGTTGTTGGAGAGAGGAGAATGGGAAGAGAGGCTTCGATTAAAGCGTGAAACACCTGTGGGGGGAGCGGGGCGGGGGGGGCATTTCTCTGCTGCTTTCTCCTTCCCCTCTTCTCTCCCGGCTGCTGTGACATCACCCGTTGTATCTCTGGACCAGTCTCACCCAGCAAAGTTGGGGGAGCAGCGATGGTGGAGGCAAAGGACGTGAGCTCCTTTTGCCAAGTCGTTCAGGTAACCTGCTGCACACCTTCTGCACACCCTGCCTCAGGGCAGGGCTGGATAATGGAGACCTTTAGAGGCCCTAAGAAAAGCCCACCCCCCACCCCCACCCCAAAAGAAGTCTTTTTTTATAAAAAAAAGAAGAAGAAGAAGAATGCTAAACCACAAACTATTTTTTAAAATATAAAATAGATAGATTGCAATGTATGTCAAGATCTGATTCCCTTGCATTATTTTGTTCTGCGTCAGAAGGATGAGCCCCTGGTTGAGGTGGGGTTAAGTAATAAAAAGAGATCAGAAATATATGCCATTTTATTACATTTCTATCCCACCTCCCCTCCAAGGAGCTCAAGTTGGTTCGCATTGTTCTCCCCCTGTGAGGTAGGTTAGGTTGAGAGGCAGTGACTGGCCCAAGGTCTCCCAGCAAGCTTCATGGCTGAGTAAGGACTTGGACCCTGGTCTCCCAGGTTGTAGTCCAACACTCTAACCACTGCTCCACATTACCTGGGGAATCAGGGAAGAGTATGTAGTGGAGTTTAAGAAGCCTAACGAAGTCCTGATTTCCCCCATGAGTACTACTTTGATGCTTTCCCTGAAATATCAAATGTCAAATTATTTCCAAAAAAACCCAAACCCCTCTCTCTTTTGGTGGTGCCCCTGCTTTTCTGGAGCCTTAAGCATGTCTGCCCATTGTGTAATTCGGTATTCAGCTGAGTGTCCCAGGAAGGCACAGATCTCGAAGCTACAGTTGTCTGGACCAGAGTAAAGTCACTACTTTGGAAGAACTACAGCAGAATTTGAGCCTTCTGAGTCTGGCAAAATAAGAGACAGCTGTTTGGTGCTGTACTGCCCAATTTAACGCAGAATGACTGGAAGGAGGGTTTTTTTGGGGGGTGTTCCATCTTTCTCAGGTCTACCTGGAGAACCTGGGAACGTTCTTCATGCACCTTCCCACTGAGCTCTCTCCCCTCCCCTGTCACAAGGGTTGCTCTAAACATAACAAAACCCTGTGTGCGGGAGGCTATGCACCAGCCGCGCACTGATCATTACACGTGGGTGTCTTCTGCATGTACGCGCATGCCTCAGTCCACCAGGTGGAAATGCACACATGAAGGAGAGCTGTCTATGCGCATAGGGAGCTGCCTCTTACGGAGTCATGCCATGGATCTGTCAAGCTCAGTGGGGCCTGTACACTGGCAGGCTCTCTGGGGTATCAGGCAGGGCTCTTTCCCAGCCATACCTGGAGATGTTCTGTCAGTGAGCTATGGCCTCTCCCAGGGCTCAAACCCAAATCCCGATTCTGTCTTACGCATAGGTGCCAAGTTCCGGATTGAAAAATCCGGGATCAGCAGTGCTGCGGCACCGGAAGTCACTTCTACGCACTTCCAGACATGTGTAGAAGCGACTTCTAGTGCTGCGGACATTTTGGAAATGGGCACAGTGGCATCGGAAGTCACTTCTACACGTGTCTGGAAGTGCGTAGAAGTGACTTCCGGTGCCGGCGCGGCACCAGAAGAACATGGCCGGTGGCAGGAGCTCTATAATCCGGGGGAATACGGGGTATTTTGCCATTCGGGACACCTGCGGAAAACGGTAAGAAAATACAGGGGTTTCCCGGGGAAAACGGGGTACTTGGCAGCTATGGTCTTACATGGCCTTGGCTACCTCTCCCAACCTGGTGCCATCTGCAAATTTTGATGCGCATCCCCTTGGTACCTTCATCCAAGTTGTTTATAAAGGCATTGAGCAACCATAGGCCCAGGACAGAATTCTGCAGCACCCCTACATTTCTCCAGGATGATGAGAAACCAATAGTGGGCACTCTCTAGGCTTGGTTAGTCAAACAGCTACAAATCCACCTAACAGTTACCTTGGGGCCATGGAAGCTTCAGCCCCTGCAATAAAATATTTGAGGGGGCCATGCCCCCACAAAGTTGAGGAGCATTGCTGTTCAAATGGTTTGTGTGCACTGTGTCATGTGATTGATTTATAGGAGCAGCGCTTACCTGGGCCCCCACCATATTTCATTCAAGTTAGTTAGTTTTATCATGCTTTTAATATTCTGTTGGGAGCCACCCAGAATATAAATTATTATTATTATTCTGTATCCCACCTGATACATTTGCTGGCGGACTGCTTGTTTCCACTCCACTCTTCCCCTTCCACAGCTGGAACATCAGAATGCCCTGACCCTCGGTTTTGGGAGCCAATAGAAGAATGTGCTTTCGGGGGTGAATGCCCCCCATCACCCATGATGCATGAATGACATCATACTTCAGGAGAAGCTCCCTGCAAAAAGGAGCAAACATGAAGGAGAGAGAGAGAGAGAGAGAGAGAGAGAGAGAGAGAGAGAGAGAGAGATTCAGGGCTCATCTTTTGCTCCATTGCTTTTCCTAGGAAAACTTGCTCTTTCATGCTGAATTGGAACAAATGGCACTTCGGGTTTTCTGTGGCTTGCTGTCTGCTCCAATTTGGCAGTAAAGAGCAGGTTTTCATGGGGGAAAGCACTTGGAAGAGGAAAACAATTATTGGAAATGGAACTTTAAAGTGCATTCCTGTGCCTAGAAACACAGCACAAAATTAAGTCTGGATGAGCCCTCTGTCAGGTGTTCAGATCAGCAGAGGGGACCCATTTAGTATTCACACACACCCCAGTGCCAACCTGTAGTTTGCAGCAAGTTGTCTTGAAATTGCCCCCCCCACACCAAATAATAACCATGCAAAGCCAAGAAATGTTTCATGATGCTAAAGCACACACACCCTGCCCTATGTTGAATGCACTCAGCTTGGAGTTGTGTCGCAAAGCTCTGCGTAAGCCGATGTGTCAAGTAACCAGCAGGTCGGCTACGACTTTCGTTATCGGCAGGCTGCATCTCCAAGAAGGGTGTGGACAGCAATTGGCAGGGCAGAGAAAGGAGCATTGCATGGTGGGGGAACCAGTAATGGTGACAGGCTGAGTGGAAAAGATGAAAAAATGCTAACTGATAGTTATTTCTGCTCTTCTTGGCCACTTCCTGATATGACATACACCACCAGCTTTTTTGATATTCATTGCATGCAAATTTATGCAGCCGAGTCACTGCTACAGAGGCTATTTGTTTTGTGGCCCTTGTCTGTTCTGACTTGCACTGATACACAAGGTTGCAAATGGGTCGTGGAGAAGAAGGGGCTGGGTGCAAGATGCAAGTAGCTGGGATCTGCAAGAGGTCCCCCCAAATTCAAAGAGTTTCCAGGCCCAGAGAAGAGGGATGAGGGATGAAAATTTGCTTCTTCTTTTTTTAAATGCAAAACTACCTAATGCGCCTTTCCCAAAGGAAGACACAAACTTGAAGCAAATAAAACCTTTAAAGCAGAGTTTTACTTGCACAGCCCTTTTGGTCAGCGTAAATTCTGCTAGGTCGCCAAGTCACATGACTGAGCAGAAAAGAGGTTTGAAACTGGTGTACAGCACTCCTTGTCCCGTCCTGCCCTTGGCCCGCCCCTGAAACAACCATTTTTTGGGGGGGGATTAGGCCAGCATAAATTCTGACAGTTTAAATTCTGCTTGGAACAGCTGAAGATCCACCTGTTCTATACTTATACCCTCCAACATTCCTCTGATGAAAATCAGGACACGTGTATTTTAGTGCTGCGTTGTTGCTTGAGTTAGCTGCAAGAGCCAGCTCCTCCTCCTCCCTGAGCTTTGCAGGAAAAGGGACATTCCAGGATCAAAACAGAAGCCGGGATGGCTTCTAAAATTCCGGGAATATCCTGGGAAAATCAGAACATTTGAAGAGTATGTGAACTCCCTTTTCTCTGGAAATCAAATGAAAAGGTTCCAAGAACTCGGACCAGGAAGGAGATTAATTATGAATTCTTCAGACTGTTTTTTGCTTAAGGTAATGAGACAAATTCCAGTTGAAATTATTTTCAAATCCAGGACAAGGCCCTGTTTCATTTATTCTCCATCAGCTATAGTTTCACGGTCAAAGTGTACCAATTGTGTTTGCCTAGCTTGCTCAATCTGTTTGCAGCATTTGATGGATTATAAACTATTGCTAGTTGGACGTGGACTAATTCTGACAATATTGAATGATACTGCGCATTGTTTTTTTCACTTTTAAATGTCTTCAATTGTTTCTGGGTACCTGTCATATCTCGACCCAACGGCTATTCATAGAATCATAGAATTATAGAGTCATAGAATCATAGAGTTGGAAGAGACCACAAGGGCCATCCAGTCCAACCCATCCAGTCCAACCCAAAGTCACACTCAAAGTCTTTCCTGACCTTTCCCTTCCAGCCTGTTAGGCATTGCTTTTAAGCATCGCCATTTAGAACAAAATACAAAATTAATTATACAGTGGCGAAATGATCCAAAATTCAATTGACACAAACAAAAAACAAGCAAAAACCCTAACACTGAACGATGGCATTGGAATCATAGAATCATAGAGTTGGAAGAGACCACAAGGGCCATCCAGTCCAACCCCCTGGCGAGCAGGAAACACCATCAAAGCATTCTTGACATATGCCTGTCAAGCCTCTGCTTAAAGACCTCCAAGAAGGAGACTCCACCACACTCCTTGGCAGCAAATTCCACTGCCGAACAGCTCTTACTGTCAGGAAGTTCTTCCTAATGTTTAGGTGGAATCTTCTTTCTTGAAGTTTGAATCCATTGCTCCGTGTCCGCTTCTCTGGAGCAGCAGAAAACAACCTTTCACCCTCTTCTATATGACATCCTTTCATATATTTGAACATGGCTATCATATCACCCCTTAACCTTCTCTTCTCCAGGCTAAACATACCCAGCTTCCTAAGCCGTTCCTCATAAGGCATTGTTTCCAGGCCTTTGACCATTTTGGTTGCCCTCCTCTGGACACGTTCCAGCTTGTCAGTATCCTTCTTGAACTGTGGTGCCCAGAACTGGACACAGTACTCCAGGTGAGGTCTGACCACAGAACAGAGGCAGCCACCCTAAAAGCCCTTCTCTGAGCTACTGCAAAGAGGATTTCTGGGACCTTTGTTTCACACTCCAGGTGCTCAGAACAGCAGAAAGTCCCAAATTCCTGCCATCCCCACAATCAGAGCTTTTCCCCCGCAGGAACCTGCTGGCACTCAGTTCCAGCACCTCTCAGATTGGTGCCTTTGCCATTCTAAGAGAACGAGGGAGGCATTCCATGATGAGTTCGGGCACCCCTTTTTCTAGACGAATAGCACCACCTGCGACCAACAACCAAAAGCCTCAAAGAGGGCACTTGCGTACCAGAACAGGATTGTATGCAACAGCGCACTTCTAATGATCTGCCTATTTCCAAGGTGCTTTGGGAAAGAGTGAAGGCATAAGGAACAGCATGCCTGCAAGGACAATGATTGCAGAAGCGGAATCGTTGCCTGCTGCAGAGTCCAGCGAGCTTAGATCGCAGTAGGTGATTTCTCTTTCGCACGCCGAGAAAGCCAATGTAAAATGTACTTTTAACTAGAATTGCTGCAGCTCAAGTTCAAGGTGAATTTGGAGCAGGTCCAGAGTCAGTGGGGACCTGCCAAGGCCCATGATCAAGTAGGGGGCCCAGAGCAAGTGCCAAGGCTCAGCACCACTGGGTATCTGCTGAGGGCCCAAACCCCAGCAAAGCCAACACTGACTGGCAGCAGAGCTCCAGGGTCCCGGGAAGAAATCCTTCCTGGCCTGCCTGCCTGCAGATACTGGAGACTGATCCCATTACCTTTTGAATGGAGCAACAAGAAGAACTTTCTGACAGTAAGAGCTGCTCAACAGTGGAACGGTCTCCCTAGGGAGGTGATAAGACTCTCCCTCCTTGGTGGTTTTTAAGCAGACGTCGGATGGCCATCTGTCACAGATGCTTTAGCTGAGATTCCCACATTGCAGGGGGTTGGACTAGATGACCCTTGGTGGTCCCTTACAACTCTACAATTCTATAATTCTATGAAAGCAGATGCTCTACTGCTGAGCTACATATTTCGTGTTGGAGACAGCTGACGCAGAAAGCAGTCTACAAATGATGAGAAATAAATAAGGAGAATAAAAATGGACAGCCTAACTCAATGTGACTTCATATTGACATTGATCTCTTTTTATCCTCAGCTCTCCACCCCCCCCCGCCCCAATTCCATCTCTCTCTGTTCTCTGCCATCAAGCTTCAGGGCTGAATTTTTGCTTTTGGGGTTTCTTCTCTTTTGATGGCACGGTATAAATAATAAGCCATATTAGCAACTGGATATTGCTTGTGCCCTATAAGGAATAAATATTTCATTCTAAATGAACGGCATTTCTTGCCCTGTGGGATGAACACGGCTAATAATTGGGCACATTGTGCATTTGCGTGTTGAGCTGACGAACATTTTTTTACAGGCTTGCGCCTGGTTTTTCTTCCACAGAGGCAAAGATGTCACCGGAGCACAGCCTTCCTTGCCACATTTAGCATCCTTTGCTGAGATGCTTAATCAAGGGAATCATGAGGGGAGAATTAATCTCCAATAGGTCATTTTTTCCCCCACCTGGTCTTGCAGAAGAACAATCCAATCAGCGCCTCGGCCACTGGAGTCATTTCAAGGAAAAGGTCAGGATATAAAGGCAGCGCCTGCACGGTGACAGCCAGCCGCAATCCCTTTTGAGGCATGCAATTAAAGAATCCTGCACTCCTGTAATAGCCTCTTGATAAAGGGTGTTATTAATCATCATTATTATTATCACCCATTCAGAGCTTTTGCAGGCGAGAAATATTTGCAGCAACACACTCCATTTCCTCCTGCAAGAGCTTTTCCTCCTGGTAGATAGCTGCCCTGGACACAGAATTGACCTGCACCTCCATGGACAGCTGTGAGTCTAAAATGACTCCCAGGCTGCTCACCTGTCCTTCGGGGGCACAGTTACCCCATTCAGGACCAGGGGGTCCCCCACACCCACCTCCTTTGTCCCCCCAAAACAGTACTTATGTAGACCCATTAATGGCCATGAAGCTAGGTCCACTAATTTCATTAGACATACCCTGAGTAAGCTCACTGGAAGGACAGATCGTGAAGCTGAGGCTCCAATACTTTGGCCACCTCATGAGAAGAGAAGACTCCCTGGAAAAGACCCTGATGTTGGGAAAGATGGAGGGCACTAGGAGAAGGGGACGACAGAGGACGAGATGGTTGGACAGTGTTCTCGAAGCTACGAACATGAGTTTGACCAAACTGCGGGAGGCAGTGGAAGACGGGAGTGCCTGGCGTGCTCTGGTCCATGGGGTCACGAAGAGTCGGACACGACTAAACGACTAAACAACAACAATAACCCTATAGAGATTGTGCCTTCTCTTGAATGGGAATGAATCTATGGACAAAGTGAGCCTTCTGAGGCTGGAAATGGGAAGTGGGGCTCTTGCCACCTGCCCAGAAGGAACAGGGAAGAGTACAGTGGTACCTCAGGTTAAGAACTTAATTCGTACTGGAGGTCCGTTCTTAACCTGAAACTGTTCTTAACCTGAGGTACCACTTTAGCTAATGGGGCTTCCCGCTGTTGCCACACCACCACCGCACAATTTCTGTTCTCATCCTGAAGCAAAGTTCTTAACCCGAGGTATTATTTCTGGGTTAGCAGAGTTTGTAACCTGAAGCGTTTGTAACCTGAAGCGTCTGAAACCCGAGGTACCACTGTATAAGAAAATGAGCCTGGAGGAAAAAAAGAGAGGCTAAATTAATTATCCACACTCCCCCTCCAACCCACTGCCTTTCCAACACCTTCCTAAGCTTATTCTCACACCTGCTCTCCTGAGGTTGAGAACGCAATAATCTGATGGATGTTCAGATGTACCTGCCAGGTGGGTGCCCATCTCCACCTGCCCTGCTTCCTTGCTCCCCTCGTGCAAACATCTTGCGGGTTTGCAGAAGCAGCCACAGTTATTAGACAATCAAACAATTTATTACAGAGACCCAGCTGGTTCCCGAAGCAGGACTTGACAGCAGCGCTCAACCTCAATTGATTCCTGGTTCCTACCCCCTTTGCAGGGCAGTAAATCAACCTGGCCATTTGCACATGTCTTGCCTACAATTTTGTCTTGATTTTTTTCCCTTCTCCTTTGAGGGAAAAAATAAATAAATCCACAGCTGCGGGTAAAAAACAAACAAAACATGTCTAGACCAGCAGAGCAAGAGTGTCAAGGAATGGAATGAGAACTTCCAATACTCACTCCCGCTAGTTTTGGATCCACCACTGTCAATGGCAGGCCAGCTGAGACCATCCTACTACCCGAAATCCTATAACAAGGGAGCCTGGGTGTTGATTTTGCAAAGCGCACACTGAACCAAGGCTAAGGCAGTGTGGTGCAATGGTTAGACTTAGAGATTTGGATTTGGACCTGGGAGACCAGGTTCAAATTCCTGCTTAGCTATGAAGCTCATTGGGTGACTTTGGGCCAGCCACTCGCTCTCAGCCTAACCTACCTCACAGGGTTAGTGTGGGGATAAAAGAGAAGGGAGAATTCTGCATGCCACCTCAAAGCCCCTTGGAGGACAGGTGAGCTGTTAAGGCAATAAATAAATAAAATATAAGCATCCAAACCTCCCCTTACACAAGACCCAAAATGGCGTGTTCAGAGGGCAGAGAGGGAGCGAGGCTGAGCTGGCCTGGGACCTGCTTGAACCCGAGCTCGTCTCACAGTCATTGGTGTGGTTGTATCAGGCTCAATCGAGACCTGATCATCCAGTCCCCCCAGCAATGGCTGCTCTGCTCTGCAAGGCCCCACTGGCAGGGGGTGGGAGTTAGGAATGTCCCCTAAATCATGGCCCCATTCAAATCACCCCACCCTCGTCTAAACCAGATTTTTCTTTTATTTATTTTATTCGGGAGAATTTGTCACCTGATAGCATTCATCTGTCTCTAGAGACAATGGAGTGCGCCTCTGGGGGTGACGTCCAACTGCTGTGTTAGCAGCACTGAAGTGACCTCTCTGAGGCTCAGGCGTCGGCTGTGTGTATGGAGCTGCCGGGCTGGCCAGACGACAAGACCCCCCTCTTGACCTCACTGATGTGGTCCAAAGGAAGCAGAGCAATATGTTTGGCACCGGCTTGGCTGTAGGAGTTACCAGAAGGCGGCATACAAGGCTCCACCCAACTGTCTTAGGGACTCCACTCCAGATTTATGTTGGGTTTACTCTGCAAAGCAGTGGAGGTTTAGGATCTGAGTTTTCCTTCTCCTTGTTTGGCTACCTTCCCAGGTGGGTGAGGCCCATCCACCCCTCACTTCCCTCTACAGAATGTGCAGGAACCACCTTCTTGACTGTTAGACCCACTTTTGGGACTCAGCTACATTAGTAAAGAAAAGGTGTTTTATTTGCCTTATAACACGGTGACACCAGATGGCACTGTGGAGTCCCGTCTTTCGCCAATGTGATTTCCCACTATGAGGGAATGCTTTTTTGATGTGTGTAGATCCAGCCTTGGTCTTATCTGCTTAATCGGTCACAGCCTGTCTTTTCATGCAGCCCAAAACACATCAGTGACCTTCGTATGGTTTTTTCCAGCCGGTTGAAGCTGTTCTTGGGGTGTGGCCACTGTTGCAGTCAAAAACCCCTAAGTGGTATACCTAAGATGTTTCAGACTGCAACTATGGGAAAGGGCTGCAGCTCAGTAGAAGGCAGCTTCCTATGCTGCTACAACACCCATCATCCTTGATGGTTGGCCATGCTGAAATTTGGCTCCTCAGCCTGCGTGCTCCTGTCGCTAGGGAAAGAAAAGCATTCTGTTTATGGATTGTTTGATTTCGGTTTTAATTGAAATGATCTGAACTACGGAAGCTAGACAGAAACCCTTGCTCATTGTACCTCCTAAATAGGAACAGAATAATTCAGCAAGAAATCGTTTGGATTCTATTTCTTAGTAAGCTTGTAATATACATTAATGATGATGTCTGGGCCCTCCTCCAGAGAGGATTGGGTAATGGATAAAATGTGTCTGCTGCTTATGACACCAAAGCCAATTATATTTAAATGCTGGCATCTTGCTCAGTTTTACTGACCAACATGCCTCTGTTTATTGGCATTATTAGTTTTCATCTATAAATCAAGCTTCCAATAACTGTAAGGAAACAAAATATCAATCGCATTTTCATTTTCTTTCTTTTTTTAATAGGACTAGTTGTCATTTCGAATTTTGCAAACTGGCGATTTTTCACCTGGAATCGAAGGAAGAGTGAAATGTTTTTCAGTCCGTCGGTAAAACTTGCCAATTCCACTCCAGGGTTTGTTTGTCATTTCTTACAATGTATAAATGGCAGAATTCAACCATTGGCCTGCCCATCAATGGTTTTCGAAAAGAATGCATTCCGGAAGTCGGTGCGACTTCCGAAACGTTCGGCTTCTGAGGCAAAGTTTGCAAACCGGAACATCTACTTCTGGGTTTGTGACGTTCGAGCTCCAAGTTGTTCTTGAACTAAGTTGTTGAGAAACCAAAGTACGACTGTACTAGCATTTCATCATCTGTCCCTCCCTCCCTCCCTTTTTTTAAGGCTCCAAAATTATCAAGTGCCATTTTATTTATTAAAATATTTCCATACCACCTTTCATAAATGGTAATGAGGCAGTATACCACCCCAATTCCCCAAAATACAATAAAGAATCTGACAGGGAGTCTTTAGCTGTGATTCCTGCATAGCGGGGGGTTTGGACTAGATGACCCATGGGGGTCCCTCCCAACTCGACAATTCTGTGGCTCTGTGACCAGGCTCCCTGGCCACTTGGTGGTATGATTTGACACTTCCTTGCTTTTCTAAATGCATTATTCAAACTCTCTCATTGATCACATCATTTGACTTCTTTCTCTCTCTCTCTCAATGGGCCAGAAAGAGATGGTTTTCTGCAGATGCAGCATTCCATTTAACAGCCCTATAAACTGAAATCAATTACAAGCCTGAGTGGGATGTCTGCTTTTGGGTGTGATGAGCGCAAGAAAAGAAACGGGATGTGATACTATGCAGAACTGGTTTCGCTAGCACTTTAGAGCCTTTGTTGGGCTGCAAAGGTACAGGAAGGGATCTGGGAGCCTGTGAATCCCTGTTCCCTGATGAGAAAGGTGGTAGCTCAGCTGAGGAACATCTGCTTTGCATGCAGAAGGCTCCAGGGTAGGGCTGGGATTGTTCCCACATCTGAAATCCCCGTGTAGGCATTGCTGAGTTACATGGACCTCTGGTCTGACTCTGTATAAGGCAGTTCCCTCTGTTCCAAAGGTAAGCCAAGTACAGTGGTACCTCGACTACGAACGACTCGACAACCGAATTTTCCAACTTATGAATGGGTGTAATGGCCGCGCACTTACGAATGTCTCGACATCCAGGAAAAAAACCCGTGGCAGTGAATTTTTAGATGGGGTTGCTTCAACTTACGAATTTTTCCGTTTCCAATTTATTCCTATGGGAAATCGCGTTTCCAATGGCGGTTTTTGACTTACACATTTTTTATTTATGAAGGTGCCTTCGGAATGGATTAAATTCGTAAGTCGAGGCACCACTGTACACAGAAACATCAGGTGAGGTGGTAAAATTGGGATGACTGAATACTATCAAAAGGTGATCTAGCCTAGCCTGTCTCTTGTACGCTAAGCTTAAAATATGTAATGACTTTGTTTCTTCTTCATGCTAGAGTGGTGCAGGCCTGGAAAGAGGTTCACTTTGCAAGATCCAAAGAACAAGGTTCGAGTCCTCATTGTGGCAGAGAGAACACTGTTTCCTGCAAAGTTTCCATTAGGACACACACTATATAGGCAAATATACAGCATCTTAGCTGTTCATCCTCTACCCATCTGCCTGCTGCCTCAATCAGTGCTTCATCACCTCTCATCCAACCACAGTCCTTAAAAACCCTTACTCAACCCCTTTTTACTGAATGCGTCAGAACCCTCCTTGTACCTTATATGGAGTCAGCCATTGATTTCCTCTTTCACTGGTACTTACCACCCTTGCGGTAAAGTCACATTCTTGCATACATGACAGAGGCCACAATAATCATGGGCCTGACAGTAATCCCACCTCAGTTATTCAAAGCAGGTTGTAAACTTTGAGATTCCTTTGTTCCTGCCACACCCTGAAAATGGCGCACGTATGCACAATCGTGCCCAACTGACACACACACGAGTGGAAAGTTGCTTGTTGTCTGCCTCGGGAGGTTGTGGACTCTCCTTCCTTGGAGGTTTTTAAGCAGAGGTTGGATGGCCATCTGTCATGGATGCTTTAACTGAGATTCCTGCATTGCAGGGGGTTGGACTAGAAGACCCTCCAGGCTCCCTTCCAGCCTTTCAATTCTATGATTACAGGATAGAGTCTGCAAGAGCATTTCCATTAAGACACACACTATATAGGCAAATACAGTGGTACCTCAGTTTAAGTACACAATTGGTTCCGGAAGTCTGTACTTAACCTGAAGCGTACTTAACCTGAAGTGAACTTTCCCATTGAAAGTAATAGAAAGTGGATTAGTCCGTTCCAGACAGGTCCATGGAGTACTTAAACTGAAGCGTACTTAACCTGAAGTGAACTTTCCCATTGAAAGTAATGGAAAATGGATTAATCCGTTCCAGACGGGTCCATGGAGTACTTAAACTGAAGCGTACTTAACCCGAAGTGAACTTTCCCATTGAAAGTAATGGAAAATGGATTAATCCGTTCCAGACGGGTCCGTGGAGTACTTAAACTGAAAGTACTCAAACTGAAGCGTACTTAAACCGAGGTATGACTGTATAGATCATCTCACCCAATCACCTTCCTCCATCCCATCATCTCTCATCCAGCCTAGCTTTACTCTCTGTGTTAGAGCCCTCCTACCTTATATGGAGCTGTTTTTCACTTTAACATTCAGCTGTTTGGTTCCCCCATAACAGCTCCATAGAACAGTTTTGTGGTCAGGTCACATACATAACACTGGCCTTGCTGCTATTGAAATCCCATGTCACCTTGTAGCTCTCCCACAGGTGTGAAGCTTGGGCACATCATAACCAGAGGAGGAATAGCTGGCTTCATTTGCGTATCATTAATCCTGGCCACAACAATTATCTACCAATCATCCCTTTGTTCCTTCCTCTTTGTTCTGGTACTCCAGAGCTTGTTTGAGAGAGAAGGAAATTTTCCTGGCAATCTCTTGCTGCTGGCAAAATTACCAAGGACCCCTCCAAACTCTCACTCACGATCTCCATCGGCTTTGATTGTTAGGATAGGGGAAGCTCTCTCCTGGCAGGCACTTCCTATTCATACAGAAGAAGACAAAGAGAGGGGAACAATAGCTGAGCAAATAATTGAAACAATGGGGACATAGGAAAACACTAATCAGCTGTTTTTTTAAAAAAAAATACTATTTTTACATATCAGGTTATGGCTATGAGTCATACTGAGACTGACTGGAAGCTATGAATCTTTCTTTGGCAGCACTGAAAAATATATCCCTTAATGAGCAAGTTTTCAGAAGAAGTGGAGTTATGCCTTTAAAATGGTCTCAGTTGCCCTTATTCTCAGCTGGCTTCTGGTGGCATTATGATATACCAGGGGTCTCCAAACTAAGGCCTAGGGGCCGGATGAGGCCCAATCGCCTTCTAAATCCGGCCCGCAGACGTTTCCAGCAATCAGCATGTTTTTACATGAGTAGAATGTGTCCTTTTATTTAAAATGCATCTCTGGGTTATTTGTGGGGCCTGCCTGGTGTTTTTACATGAGTAGAATGTGTCCTTTTATTAAAAATGCATCTCTGGGTTATTTGTGGGGCATACGAATTCGTTCATATTTTTTTTCCAAAATATAGTCGTCCCCCCCACAAGGTCTGAGGGACAGTGGAGCGGCCCCCTGCTGAAAAAGTTTGCTGACCCCTGTGATATACTGTAACCAAATATGTTCTTCCACCTTCAGAGTACCAATTTGCTGAATACCAATTTGAAGAATCGAAAGCAGGGAGAGTGCTGTTATGAGCTCAGGTTCTGCTTAGAATAATAGGATCATAGAAATGTAGAGTCGGAAGGGACTACAATAATAATTATTATTATTATTATTATTATTATTATTATTATTATTATTATTATTATTTATACCCCACCCATCTGGCTGGGTTTCCCCAGCCACTCTGGGCGGCTTCCAACAAAATATTAAAATACAATAGTCTGTTAAACATTAAAAGCTTCCCTAAACAGGGCTGCCTTCAGATGTCTTCTAAAAGTTTGGTAGTTGTTTTTCTCTTTGACATCTGGTGGGAGGGCGTTCCACAGGGTGGGTGCCACTAAGCCCACCTAGTCCACAGAGACATCAGGTGATTCATGAATCTTTTGCCTAAGGTGGGGCTCGAACCCATGACCCTGAGATTAAGAATCTCATGCTCTACCAACTGAGCTATCCCAAGAGGCTTTGTGGGCATCTGGTTGACCACTGTAAGAGCAAGACGGGCCATTGCCTTGATCCAGCAAGACTCTTCTTATCTTTCAGTTTATTTGCTGACAAAGGCTTGGCAAACATGGATGGCTTTGAAAGAGGATTAGAAAAATTCGTGGAGGACAAAGCTATCCATGACTGCTAGCCGCAGTGACTATGTTCTACCTCCCCTGCAATTTCCCCCCAAAATAATGCAATTTTTCATCTGTTATCTTTGATTAATACATGCATTTCTGTACACATATTTCAGCTAGGGAACTGCAAGTTTCAGAAATGTGGAAATTTCAAAGGGCAGCAGAATTGTGGTTAGCAAATGGTTGAGGGAAATGGACCGTGCGTACATCCTCAAAACACACGTCCCTACTTCTGAGTAAACACACACGCTTACCTTCCAAGTCCCAGACTGCAGAATCCGGGACCGGCAGCCGTGTGACACCGGAAGTTGCGTCGACATAACTTCTGGTGTCGCTTTGCCCTTCTATGGGCACCAAAAATGCCCGTCGCCGGCTTCGAAAGTCGCTTGTACGCATGTCAGGAAGTGCGTCGACGCAACTTCTGGTGTTGCTCCGCCCATCTATGGGCACCAAAAATGGCCGCCGTCGACACCGGAAGTCGCGTCTATGCGACCATTTTTTGGTCGCGACCATTTTTTGTGCCCATAGAAGGGCAAATCGGAAAGAAAAAAAAATGGCCGCCAGCAGGAGAAAATAACGGAGAAAAACGGGAGACAAAGTGATACGGGGGACCACCGGGAAAAGGTAAGTAAAATCGGGGTTTTCCCGGAGAAAACGGGGTACTTGGCAGCTATGCACATGCGGTGGTGTGTTTACTTGTTTCTCAATACAGTTCCTGGCCCTGAGTCTCCAGGAAGGTGGGCCTCGGAATCCAAACAAAAACCCACACCTGAGCTTATATTCCGACCTGATGCCAACAGGCAGCTCTGCCACCGAGTGAGCAATTGCCAAATATAAAATCAAATCCAGCACACCTCCTGGTGTAGCAAATTAGGCTCCCGCCAAGGTAAGATTCATCTGTTTGCCTCCTGCGGTGGGAAAAGGAAGCCATATGATCTCTGGGTGGCGGTGGTGGTGGTAAACATAACCAAGCAAACACCATTTCACACCTGTTAAGTTCTGCCCAGAGGCCGGCCTGCTACTGTGAGCTGAGCTTTAAATGGACTTTTTCTCTCCAGGTGTTTCACTGCACCTTTTCAGTGTGCTGGATTCTGACGGCTCTGCGCTTGAGGATACCCGCTAATGGACAGGCGGTGTCCGTCCAATTAAATCCCTGCAGGAGACAGTCTGAAAGAACCAGCTCCACAACACTTAACCAGCTTCCTTGTCATAAAATGACCTGCACCCACACTGGAGAACTGCCAATGAAATCATAGGGCAAATTCGTCAATTTTGGTTTCAGTTTCTCCTTTTATACAAAATTAAAAAATTCCTTCCAGCAGCACCTTAGAGACCAACTAAGTTTGTCATTGGTATGGGCTTTCGTGTGCATGCACACTTCTTCAGATACGATCCTTCAGATATGATCCTTTTGTACAGGCATCCTTTCTCTACCTTTCAAGATCAGTTTGCAATTTTCCTTGTTTTTTTTTTACAGTCCTCGTGAAGATCCACCAGTGTTTTAGTGTGAATTCTTCCTAGTATACACTTTGCATGCAAGTTTGCCTAACGGGCACATTTTGGGGATGCAAATTGCCCTGGTAAAATGCATTTTGGTGCCATTTTCATTTGTATGTTTTCTTGGGCACATTTTACCACAATATATTCTGTTTAGGCACGTTGTTAGTGTTTGATGTTTTATTGTGTTTTTAATATCCTGTTGGAAGCTGCCCACAGTGTGGCTAGGGAGGCCTAGCCAGCTGGGCAGGGTATAAGATAATAATAATAATAATAATAATAATAATAATAATATGCAATTCATGCACAATACATGGCTAAAGAACTGGGTTGCCAAATTAGGAAAAGTGTGAATGCTTGGGGGTGGGGGGAGAGAGAGCTCTGCTATCCAGTATCTAGCCCAGTACAGTCAAACCTCAGTTTTCGAACTTCTCAGCTGTTGAACGTTTCGGAAGCTGAACGCTGAAAACCCGGAATATAATAATAATAATAATAATAATAATAATAATAATAATAATAATTTATTATTTATACCCTGCCCATCTGGCTGGGTTTCCCCAGCCACTCTAGGTGGCTTCCAACCGATATTAAAAACAGCACAGCATCAAACATTAAAAACTTCCCTAAACAGGGCCATGTTCAGTTGTCTTCTAAAAGTAAAATAGTTGCTTATTGCCTTGACATCTGCTGGGAGGGCGTTCCACAGGGCGGGTGCCACTACTGAGAAGGCCCTCTGTCTGGTTCCCTGTAACCTCACTTCTTGCAATGAGGGAACCACCAGAAGGCCCTCGGTGCTGGATCTCAGTGTCCGGGCTGAATGGTGGGGGTGGAGACGCACAGAAGTGAATGCTTCTGTTTTCGAACGCGCCTCGGAAGTCGAACGGCTTCCGAGGCGCATTTCTCAATTTTCCCCATTGAACTTGTAGACAGCCCTTTGATCCTCGGTTTTTGAATGTTTTGGAAGTTGAATAGACTACTGAAAGGATTATGTTTGAAAACCGAGGTTCCACTGTATCCTGTTCTTACAGTGGTCGACCAGAAGCCCCAGGGAAGCCCATAAGCATGACCTGCCCCTGACTCTCCCTGCTTGCATTTCTCCCTCCTCGTAGAATCATAGCATCATAGAATTGTAGAGTTGGGGTATCACGGGTCATCTAGTCTGACCCCCTGCAATGCAGGGATCTCAGCACACAGTTGCCCATCCAATCTGAAACTATGCCAAAGCAGGGAAGGGGAGGAAGCTGCTGTTCCCAGTATGGTTGCTCTGTCAGCTTGGTTTTTCCAACACTTCATCAAAAAAAACCTAAACCCAGTGAACCTCCCTTGACCCCTGCCTACACCTGTGGTTCTGTACTATCCATCCCATTGCTCACTCTGATCTTGACATATCTGCCAGTCTTGCATCTGCAGCCTTCTCAGGTCCAACAGGTAATGACTAGCAAGTGTGAATCATAGATCAAACACGACAATAGGCAGGACTTGAGCTCAGACACAATGTTTTGCAAAGGATTCTGGAGTTTCCTCGTCCCCTGACCCAGGAAGTGGCATGGCGGATTGCACTGGCTTCAGAATCACGGCTCATCACAGCCACCCCTTACCCTTGGTGCAAAATTGTTGGCATCCGCCTGTCTCGGGAGACAATGGAGGAATGCACCTTCAAGGTGAAGTCATACTTTGGAGAGTTACAGCGCCTGCTGTGGCTGTAGAAACCGATACAGGAGAGACATGCTTTTATTGCACCTGGGGCAGAATGTGACCAGTGGCGGAGGAAGCTGCTCGGGCACCCAGAGTAGCAAACATGACGGGCACCCATACACATGCGGCGTATGTAGCAACGCTGCACAAGCGCGCTACGTAGCAGTTTGCTGGCGACAGGGTGCCGGGATCCTCTGCTCGCGGCTGCAACCGCGAATGGAGGGTCCTCCACATGCGGCTGCAGAGGTGTGATGGCTACTTGCGCCATTGTGGTGGGGCGCCATCTTGTCACCCCCCAGAGACGTGGCACCGGGAGCGCAGCGCGTGCGCCCCCGTTGCAATGCCACTGAATCTGACAGCCAGATTTCTGATGGCAATGTGACACCATTGTTACAACATCTTGTGTTAATTTACAAAGTCCTGAACAATTTTGTTCCAGGATACCTGGGGGACCCCCTGAACCATTCTATCCCAGCTTGATCTCTGATATCATTTGCAGGAGCATTGTTTATCATTCCCTAAATTGGTGAGGTTCACTTGACAACAAGAAGGAACCAAGCCTTTAGTGCCATCCGCCCAGTCCTGTGGAACTCTCTGCCACTAGATATTCAGCAGGCAACTTCTGTGCCAACCTATGTGCCGGCAATTAAGAATACACCTTTCCACAATGGTTAATTGATGTCTGCTGGTAACTTTTAAAATGTGGTTTGCATTGCAATGTTTTATTCGCAAATTGCAGTAAACTGCTCTGATTTTTTTTTTAATGAGCCAGCAGTATACAGTATACTTTTTTAAAATACCGGTAGTTAAATAAAAATAAATAATAGCCCAGACACAGGTGAGAACCTGGCCTAGTTGTGTCATTTTCTCTCTGCTGACGAACCTCTACAACATCACTGTTTTGGGGGTTTGTTCTTTTTAGAAACCTGATACGCTCTGTGTGATTTGTTGCTCAGCTTTCAGCTGCTAGGATTAGAATGAGCTCAGCAAGGGATGCCATTACCTCTGCGGCTGGGGCAGTTTCCAATGATGGCTTCCAAAGTTAGAAGCCTTGTAAAACCACATAATAGAATGTGCATCAAATATTCACACACACACACATATATATAGGAGGCGAAACTACCCAGACCTTTCAAAACAAGTCTAAGATGTCCTATTTCTGATGGGGAGGGATGGAGGTCAATGCGAGTGGAGAGCGTTTGCATACCCCCCAACATTCCTCAGACGAAAATATAACTCGCCCATCTGGCTGGGTTGCCCAAGCCACTCTGGGTGGCTTCCAAAACATAAAGGTAAAGGACCCCTGACAGTTAAGTCCAGTCGTGAACGACTCTGGGATTGTGGCGCTCATCTCGCTCTACTGGCCGAGGGAGCCGGCGTTTGTCCGCAGACAGTTTTTCTGGGTCATGTGCCCAAGAGGCTCAGTGGTTTAGACCACATCACCACCCGCGTGTAAAGGTAAAGGTCCAGTCGCAGACGACTCTGGGGTTGCGGTGCTCATCTTGTAGGCCGAGGGAGCTGGCGTTTGTCCACAGACAGTTTCTGTGGGTCATGTGGCCAGCATCAGGGCCGCCCCTAAGGCAAGGCTGGGTGGCGCAATGCGCCAGGGCGCGGGCCACCAGGGGGGTGCCGTGCTGGGAAACAGGGCAGGGGGGGCGCCGTAGGGATCTTCGCACCACGGCGCCAGATATGCTTAAGATGGCCCTGGCCAGCATGACTAAGCCACTTCTGGCGAACCAGAGCAGCGCACGAAAACGCCGTTTACCTTCCCGCCAGAGCAGTACCTATTTATCTACTTGTGCTTTGACATGCTTTCAAACTGCTACGTTGGCAGGAGCAGGGACCGAGCAACGGGAGCTCACCCCGTTGGGGGGATTCGAACCACCGACCTTCCAATCGGCAAGCCCGAGGCTCAGTGGTTTAAACCAAGGCATAAAAACATAATAAAACACCAAACATTAATAGTAACAATCTGATCCAATATAAAATTAGGAATAAACATTAGGATCCAATAAACATTAGGAAGAACTTCCTGACAGTAAGAGCTGTTCGGCAGTGGAATTTGCTACCAAGGAGTATGGTGGAATCTCCTTCTTTGGAGGTCTTTAAGCAGAGGCTTGACAGGCATATGTCAAGCATGCTTTGATGGTGTTTCCTGCTTGGCAGGGGGTTGGACTAGATGGCCCTTGTGGTCTCTTCCAACTCTATGATTCTGTGATTCTGTGAAAAGTCACAATAACTTTAAAATAAACAAGTTACATGTTTAAGGGGGCATCATGTTCAATGTTGGAGAATATGCAGGAGGAGTGCAGGTAACTAAGCTGGAAGGAAGGCAAAAATGTTATCCATGCACTGAGGATTTAGGAGAGGATATTTATTAAGACCTTTTTGCTGGCACTATAGGACTTAAGGGTGGGCATGCCACGAGGGCCACCTGCTCTGTACACCACCATATTATCTGCAGTCACATGTACTGAATAGTCTCTTAAATCCACAAGTGATGACTCATTTCACAGCAGTGAAAAGGAAAAAGATAAGATCATTGCCGTCTTGTTGTCTGACACCTTCTGTGCTTGGTGTAGCCAGCCAATCCGTTGCATTTGCAGCTGGAGATTTTAGGAAATTTGAAGAGGCAAATTAGGCCTGCTCCCAACTGATCACTTAAGAGCCCATTCATCATATAATTATTTTTTCAACCCTCCACTGAAACTACATCGGACAATGGTTGAGATGACTCACTTCCAATATCACATTTAAATATATTTTGCATAATTTCACAGGTCAAGCTAGTCTTCAGATAAAAGATTGTGTCACAAATGTGCGTACCAGTTTTTTGAAATATCTCAAAATTCACAGCCTGGGAGAATTGTATTACAGAGATTTTTTTACTTGCTCCCTATCCTACCCCTTCCCTCCTGGGTTGCCATGTGTCTTCTTTTTCCAGGACACATCCTCCTTTTCATGGGTGTGTAAAATGAGAGCCGTCATAGCGATCCATGAGTAAAAGTCGGCAAATGTGTCCTCTCTTTTGCCCTTCAAAATATGGCAACCCTAGATTTGGTTGACTTTCAGACTTGTAATATTGAAATGCATCTTGGATAGGCACATCAAATTTTATACTGCCTGTAATAGGACCAAGCTGTTTTTCAAACCTGAAATATAGAATTATGCCCTGTACATGGAAACTAAATTACATTCTGATATTTCATTGCTCAAGAGGGGGGGGGTCATTGATAACAAGCAATAGATTTGAAATGGGGAGTTAAAGGAAAGATTCACATAATTTGATGAATTTAAAGCAATCTTTCATTGCAACTTCTGCAAAAACACTTCTAGACACCTACCCCCCTCCCCAAACTTTTATTCTAATATCCTCATCTTTAACATTTACACCCTTAGATTTCAAGGCACACACACACTACTTTTTCATCACTTAGCTTTTTTTTTTAAAAAAAAAAATGACTGCACCAAAAATTGTAGAAAATTCTACCTAGATTTCTTCTAATATGCTTTTTCATGCAATTTTTCCTAATGTAATTCGTTTTTGTGTCCTGTATTCCTTTGTAAAAAAATTTTTTTTGGGGGGGGGTTCAGCTTGGAGAACAGCATTGCAAAACCCAAAGGGGTAAGAATTTCTAAGGACACCCGCATTTCAGGAAATACATATAAAGGTAGACTTTCATTAAAATGTGAAGCAAAGAAATTTCTATCCCATCCCTGGTAGGGAATGGAATGAATAATCAAACTGGCTCATCAAAGCACTGTACATTTGTGAACTGAGAAAGTGCAACGAGACATGTGCATTGTACATTTATGAACTACATTTTCATTAGAAAAAAAAAGGAGCCAGCAAGATTATTTTCCTCCCAAGCGGCAAAAACGCCCTTCGGAAAAGGCTGATATGCTTTCACCATTGAGCCTCATAGTGTTACTTTACTGTAAGTTACTCTGAAAGGCAGTTCATCAAAATAAATGGAACTGAACTGGTAAGTGTTCTTCGGGGGAAGTCGAAATTACTTGGCATTTTGCTCCTGATGAGTCACAAAGGCAACTGGGACACATCAAGTGTCCCAGGTACCTGTTCACATTGGCCTGTCAACGCTGCTTCCCAATTACTGAACATTGTAAGACTTCCTTTGGGCGACAGGCAACCCAGTTCGTAGAAGAAGAAAGAGCCGGTGGAAACTAAATCCGGACTAAATGGAGGCAGCAAAGATTTGTGGGTCCTGTGTTCTGGAAACACTGAGGACGCTTATTGGCGATGGCTTCCAACCTAATAATAATAATAATAATAATAATAATAATAATAATAATAATAAATTAATCTGGTTGGGTTTCCCCAGCCACTCTGGGCAGCTTCCAGCAAAATATTAAAATACAATAATTCATCAAATGTTAAAAGCTTCCCTAAACAGGACTGCCTTCAGATGTTTTCTAAAAGTCAGATAGTCGTTTATTTCATTGACATTTGGTGGGAGGGCGTTCCACAGGGCGGGCGCCACTACCGAGAAGGCCCTCTGCCTGGTTCCCTGTAACTTCACTTCTCGCAGTGAGGGAACCGCCAGAAGGCCCTTGGAGCTGGACCTCAGTGTCCGGGCAGAACGATGGGGATGGAGACGCTCCTTCAGGTAGCCATGTTACGGATTGGTTACAGTACCATCAGTTACATGAAATGTTTAAATAGATAGGGGGGGGAAATGGTTTTCTGGATTAAAGCTCACAATTTGAAAAATAACTTTTACAAAACATAAGCCCAGGTCTTTCCGGACATTTTAAACGGCTGCCGAAATTTATGCCCGGGTGTGGCTTTCGGCAGCCCAATCCTGCAATGCTGCTTTTGTTGCTTTCAGTTTGCAAACGATACACAACTGACAACTCCCCTGCCCCCAGTTTGCATTGCATTCTCTTTGCTTTGAAATGAATAGGATGGAATAACGCAGGCATCCCCAAACTTCGGCCCTCCAGATGTTTTGGACTACAATTCCCATCTTCCCCGACCACTGGTCCTGTTAGCTAGGGATCATGGGAATTGGAGGCCAAAACATCTGGAGGGCCGCAGCTTGGGGATGCCTGGAATAACGTAATGACAACATAAATGTATCATTTATGTCATTTCACCACAGCAGACAGCAAGATGAATAACATAGCTTTTGCCAGAAGATGAACTGCAGTGGAATAGAAACAGAGCTGCGTGCAATGAAAAATGATGCTGTCTTACATCCCTATGCCCAAGCCACCTTGACCACCCTTAAAATGCAGCATCAGCCTTTCCCTTGGGCCAGTTTTTTTTCTTTCATGGGGCACGAGCAGCCAAAATCCTCGTAAAATGGAAAGAAGCTGCAACATGTTGACATGGGCCCCTCTTCCCCCTGTGAAAGGTCACCTCCTGCCCCTGGGGCGTGGGGAACCATTCGAAGTTAAAATAAGCCAGCTAAGGATTCAAGCAGCAGCATCTGGAAAATGAAACAGGCATGAATCAGGAGAAATTTCAACAGGGAGACAGAAAAGTAGTGAGGCTAAATCATATTTGGATTACCAGACGCTGCCAAAAAGATTCTCCTTTAAATTCACAGCCATACTTCCAATTGCTCAGCTTCTCTCCTGAACAGGTCAATCTATAAAGCCATTACAGGAGCCTGTGCAGAAAAGGGAGCGAGCTTTAAAAGTGAATGGGCATTAATTACATTGCAGTCCCAGAAGCTGAGTTGTTTCCCACCTGCAGATCACCAAGCCTGCCTGCTCCATTTCTTTCTCCCACCCCCTCCAACCTCAACAGCAACAGACTGCTCCATTTCTTGCCAAGGAAATAATGGGTAGTCCTGATTCATGGAGGACCCTTGAGATGGTGTAGGTGCATCATATGGGTTGGCTAGCTCCATTTGTCAGTCTTTTTTTCTTTTTCTAGAACAGAATTCATGCACAGATGTTCAAAATCTAGCAGATTCTCTGACCTCTCCCATTCATATTTTGCATGAGAAATTTTGCCATTTGGATGTGAGATTTTCCCCTTTTTGGGTCTCATGTGTATAAATATGGGAGAATCCCCATTGCAGGGTTTGGCTCCTAAAGGCCAGCTGATGCTAGAAAGATGATAGAGGGACATGGGTGGCGCTGTGGTCTAAACCACTGAGCCTCTTGGGCTTTCCGATCAGAAGGTTGGTAGTTCAAATCCCTGTGACGGGGTGAGCTCCCATTGCTCGGTCCCAGCTCCTGCCAACCTAGCAGTTCGGAAACACGCACGTGCAAGTAGATAAATAGGTACTGCTGTGGCAGGAAGGTAAATGGCATTTCCGTGCACTTCCGTCATGGTGTTTTGTTGCACCAGTGTGGTGTAGTGGTTAGGAGCGGTGGACTCATAATCTGGTGAACCAGGTTCGCATCCCACTCCTCCACATGCAGCTGCTGGGTGACCTTGAGCTAGTCACACTTCTCTGAAGTCTCTCAGCCCCACCCACCTCACAGGGTGTCTGTTGTGGGAGAGGAAGGGAAAGGAGATTGTGAGCCACTTTGAGACTCCTTAGGGTAGTGATAAAGTGGGATATCAAATCCAAACTCTTCTTCTTCTTCTTCTTCTTCTTCTTCTTAGATGAGCACCACAACCCCATAGTCACCTTTGAGTGGACTTTAACTGTCCAAGGGTCCTTTACCTTTTACCTTTTTTGAAAGATGGTGCAAGGTGAAGCAGGGAGGAAATGTGAAGGGGACCCCCTAGATGAATCTGCATTCTCATTTTCAGCAAGCACCAAGTCTTCCAATTAATCATTGCTCCAGTCTTCCAATCTGCAGCCAACGAACAGCATGAAATTCAGCAAGCTGCTTTCTGTTCTGAGAAAGCTTTGATCCTACCTTTGAAATCAGCACACACCTCATCTCAAATACCAACTGGAATCTTTCCTATGTTGCTCGAAAGCAAGGGGCAAGTTATTTTTAACCAATGTGGAAACTTGGAAAAGATTTGTTCGGCAGTCAGAGAGATTAGGCAGAGAGATAAATTAAGTGAGGAAGGAGAGTGACCAATTCATGACAACACAGAGATGCACTATTGAAAGCAGGGCCAAGGGGTCAATCACAACCTGTAAGGACTAAGCTTCCGAGGCCTTTGGTATCGGCTGAATGGTGGAAACCTATAATAGCCGGCTCTGTGCAATTTGTGAGCTGCCAAGCTGAGCACAGTCCACCTGTCATGGACTGGTTGGACGCAGTGGAATGGTGGGAGGAACCAGCTGGGGAACCACCAAGGGAAGAAGGCTCAGAGCCCAGAGAGAGGTGGTGGGACAATGATGAGTGGTCAAAGGGAGAAGATGGGGAAGAGGAGGTGTTGGAAGATGAACAGGGCTTAGTGAGCTGGGAGAGTCTGCGGCAGAGAGAAGCCCAGAATCAGAATCTGAAGCAGGAGACTGGGGTGAGGGAGGCCAAAAGGCAGAGTTGAGTCAGGCTGATGAAGAGTCATGGGTGTCTCCCCCTTCTGCTGTGACATGCTCCCCTTACCTCTTGTCTCCCAGAGCCAGAAGAGGCATGAAAAGGGCAGAGGAGACTTTTAGCTGCTTGCAGGCACAGTCTCTGGTTGCTTAGAAAAAGCCCTGAAGATGAGGGAACTGTGGATAGCTCTGAGGAGGGGGTGTGCTTTCAGTCTCAGCAGTTGATTTTCATGGAGGAAACCAGCAGGAATGAGCTGCTCTGCTCATTAGGCCTGACGTTCAACCAAGTCTGTAGAGACCGTGTTTTTGCTAATAAAGAGTTGATGCCATCTTTGAACTGTGTAATTACTGACCGGCGTGCTCCTGTGACACCACCAGCTCTGTATGACAGTCGTCCATGGGAGGTGATGCGCACCTGTTTTTCACAACCTGCTTGCAGAAGTTCTGTAACATTGTAGATCCCAGGTTGTATAACAAGGCCATAGCTCCGTAGTAGTGTGCACATAAGCCTTGCATTCAAAAAGTCTCTGGTTCAATCCTCATCGTCTCCAGGTAGAACTGGGGAAGACTCCAGCCTGAAACCCTGGAGAACTCACATCAGTCACTATGGATTAGAGGTGGGGAACTAGACCTGACCAGTATTCCACATCCTTATTTCCCCCCACAATAGGCCAATATGGACATGTGAGTGGGGTTATTAATCTGTCAATAACCTGGCATCACAAGAGATGGCAGATAACCTATTTTTTGCATAGACTGCGCATGGAAGACCAAGGATCAGCAAAACACATTGCTCTCAAAGCCCCAACCACCACCTGATAATTGCTGCTTTGTGCAGGTCTCAACAAGTACTATCAATCAGCTGATTAATGGTGCTTGCAAACTCATTTTTGGCCCCGCTGTGTCTTTAGTGGAACGGACTCCCTCTGGAGGTTGTGGACTCTCCTTCATGGAAGGTTTTTAAGCAGAGGTTGGGTGGCCAAGGATGCTTTTGTTGAGATACCTGCATTGCAGTGGGTTGGACTAGATGACCCTCGGGGTCCCTTCAGACTCTATGATTCTTCCAGCAAGTGTAAGGCAGATGGGCATGGCTTGGCCTTAATATACATAGGGTTCCTAGGTTCCCCACTGCTGGCAGAGACAATTCTGAGTGAGATGAACCAGTGGGGTTGCCTGGGTAGAAGGCAATTTTTTTCTATGAATTTCTGGAGTATAGAGATATTTTGCAGAGGAAGGCAAAAAGGAAATGAGTTTCTCTCTGGGGCCTACAGAAGTAAGACACCCCCATGTATTAGACGACTCCTATTTTTTCAAACCCAAAATTAAGAAATTAAGTTAATTAGTTTTTTGGGAAGTGGGAGAGGTCACTTCCGCCAATCGCTCACCCACCTGCCTGCCACTGCCAATCGCACACCTCGCCACAGACACCAATTGTCTGCCTGCTCACTGCCACCCACAGCCCACCTGCCCACTTGCCGCAGCCATTGATCACCTGCCCAATTGCCGCAGCCACAGCCAATCGCCAGCAGGCCTTGCTGCAGCCACCGATCACCCACCCAATCGCCACTGGCAATCTCCTGCTTGCTCCTCCCATTAATCGCACGTCCCCCCTCTGCATTCACTATCCGTTTAAAAGACGACACCCAATTTTTGCTTCATCTTTTTTTTTTTTAGCAAAAAGCATTGTCTTATACACAAAAAATATGGTCATCAATCCTTGCAGTGGAATGGGCTAGCATAGTGAAGAAGTACTATGTGACCTGATTTTGCTAGGTCTAGAGGCAGGAATGACTCAAACAAACAAACAAGGAGACATGGGACAGCTCCCCACTGTTTCACAGTCAAGCGGAAAAGGAAAGGAAAGCTAGGAAAGATCCCTTCTGTAAGGGACCATAGCCTGCAAACATCTCCAAAAGCTGACTGAACACAGCTGCAAAAATTCATATACGAAAATATTCTGGTAGTTAGTTAATCCTGTATGAAAGAGGCAAGAATGAATATGTAGACTGAATTCCAATCAAATAAAATAATTATTCTTGCATTGCAGGGGGTTGGACTAAATGACCCTTGGGATCGCTTCCAACTCTACATTTATATTATTATATGATTGTATATGGAGGAGAATGAGTTGTTCTAGATGTATAAGACTCCTTTATGTGCAACCAGCTGGTTGCCAAATTAAGCATCTCTTCTTTTTGACCTTGTCTTCGGTCCTCCTGCTGGGTTTCAGATAGATCATTCCTTCTGAATGATACATTTCTTATTCTCTGCTTTTTGCCTCTTGTTGCTTCTGTTTCGAGATGGGGGAGAGTTTTGATTTTGTCTGCATTTTAATGAGCGACTGCATACACTTTTCGTGAATCGATATGCAAAGTAGGACACAATTAACCTTTGAAATGGCATGTTTTTGTACATTAGTCTAAATTGCTTACAAAAATGTATGTACGAAGTGAAATTTGCGCTGAAATGTTAATGGATTTTTATGAAGACCTTTAAGAAAAATCCCAAATTGTCATGGAAACATAGAGAACTGAATTTAAAATTGGGAAAAGGAGAAAGTGAGAGAAACCAAAATGGAAAGGGTCACCCACCCATACTTCTGTCTTTTTTCCTTCTCCCAGAAACACAATTTCTCCTCCCAGATCAGGGCTGTAGCAACAGGAAGCTTCTGGGGAGGGGCTGACCCTCTATTCCAAAACTCCTCCACGAACTTTTAGTTTTAAAAAACTAAGTCTATTCTCCTTTTACTTGTAAAGATAAAAATGAGGAGAATGCAGACAACGTGCTACCCATTTGTTCACCAGCTAATGCAATTAATAGTGAAATCCTATGCATCTTTGTATAATGTTATAAGCCTCCATCCATAGTTCTTCAGGCACTCTGTCCACCAAATCTAAATCCTTAAACATGTTCCTCACTTCCACTGTGTATTCATAAGGGATTTGATTTAGATTGTATCTTACTGGCCCAGTGGTTTTTCCTACTTTCTTCAGTTTAAGCTTGAATTTTGCTATAAGAAGCTGATGATCTGAGCCACAGTCAGCTCCAGGTCTTGTTTTTGCTGACTGTATATTTTAATGTTTAATAGATTACTGTGTTTTATTTTTCTGTTGGAAGCTGCCCAGAGTGGCTGGGGAAACCCAGCCAGATGGGCAGGGTATAAATAATAAATTGTTGTTGTTGTTATTATTATTATTATTATTATTATTTATAGAGCTTCTCCATCTTTGGCTGCAGATAATATAATCAATCTGATTTTGATGCTGCCCATCTGGTGACAGCCATGTGTAGAGTCATCTCTTGTGTTGTTGGAAAAGAGTATTTGTGATGACCATGGACTGCAAGAAGATCAAACCTATCCATTCTTAAGGAAATCAGCCCTGAGTGCTCACTGGAAGATCAGATCCTGAAGCTGAGGCTGCAATACTTTGGCCACCTCAGGAGAAGAGAAGATTCCCTGGAAAAGACCCTGATGTTGGGAAAGATTGAGGGGACGAAAGAGGAAGAGATGGTTGGACAGTGTTCTCGAAGCTACGAACTTGAGTTTGACCAAACTGCGGGAGGCAGTGGAAGACAGGAGTGCCTGGTGTGCTCTGGTTCATGGGTCATGAAGAGTCGGACACGACTAAACAACTAAACAACAACAACATGCATGTCTACTCAGAAGTAGGCCCCACTGAGTTCAATGGGACTAATCCAGAGGTAAGTGTAAAGCATCACAGCCTAAGCTAAAATGCTATTGTCCTGGACTGGCTGGATGCAGAAGAGTGGTGGGAGGAAGCAGCTGAGGAACCCCTAGGGGAACCCCCAGGGGAAGAAGGCTCGGAGCCAGGAGAATGGTGGTGGGATGACTATGCGTGGTCAGAGAGAAAAGAGGGAGAGGACTGGGAGGAGGAGGTGGCAGAAGCAGAGGAGGCAACAGAGTTTAGTGAGCAAGGAGAGGCTATGACAGAGAACAGTCGAGAATCAGAGGCAGAAGCGGAGGCTGGAGAGGAGGGGGAGCAGGCAGCTGAAGATGCCAGGGAGTCTTTCCCTCCTGCAATGACTAGCTCCTCTGCCCCCTGGTCTCCAGAACATGGAATGAAAAGCATGGAGCAAAGAGAGACAAGGCGAAGGAGTCCAAAATTGCTGGGGAAGGAACAGTCCCAGCTTAGTATAAGCTAAACAAGCTATAGCTTAGGGCTCCCAACACTTGGGGGACCCAAAAATTTTTTAAAGGAAAATAAACTGGATGTACATTTCCAAAATATAAGATTAAAAAACAAATAAAATGAAACTTACATACAGCAACAGTGTTTTGTGTTGCTTAGGCCCCTATTATGTAAGTCATGGGCCCTGCCTGCTAGCCTGCTCCCTAAAATACCACTGGTTTGCTCATTTCTATATATAGGGTGCCTACATTCTGCATGGACTGGTTGCATACAAGCCCCTGTGTTGTGATATTGCTGGACTGGTTGCATGGCAAAACGTGCAAATGGCTTTAGATACCTATTGGGTCCATAAATTACCATTTAGCATATATTCAACAAACAAAAAAACAGTGACAATTTGTTGTTGACAAAGGGCAGCTGGACATATAAAGGGCCTTATTACCTTCAGTAGCTTAGGGCCTCATTCCAACCTAAAGGACGCAGAGGAGGAGTCTTAGAGAGCAGTGGGAAGGTGGGGACCTTTGCAACTGCCTCATTTGGACAAGACCTACTGGGAAGAGTTGCTGTGACCACCAGACCTGAGCTGCTTTGCTTCTTTGAATAAAGAGTTAAATTCACTGACACCAGGTGTTTTCTTGAGACCTGTTCCAGAGTCCAGCTCCTGACACCTATATACGTTTACTGGTGAGTAGACGTTATAGGTTTGCATCTGTAATTGCTTTCAACCTATCGGGTCACATGCATAGATGGGCAGGGTATAAATAAATAAAAATTATTATTATTATTATTATTATTATTATTATTATTATTATTATTCCAGGTGCTCTTGAATAATCCCCTGCATGCTTAACCCCCTTACCACAACACTGCCTTTTGCCCACAGGACTGAAAAAGGATGGTTTGAATGTAGGACGTTCACGGAAGCTAGGAATTTTGGTTTCATCATTTGGATTCCTTCCTCCTGGAAAGACCTTAACACTCATAGAGCTTCAAGGGCATTAAACCAAGAAATCGTATCAGAATCTAGGACAATGTTCTTGCAATTCAATCCTGGCTTTTCTACACCTAGTCATTAATTTTGCACATAATTCTTGCACACAAGGCATTTTCTGCAGAGAACAAAAAACAAAACAAAAAAACACTGGGTAAGGAGAGATCCAAGCTCCAGGAAACTTTGGCGTGATCAAAAAATCCACAGAACAGTCGCTGCAGCCCCAGAAGCCCGGGGAAATCAATAATAGAGGAGGTCTGGATGCTGTTTGCCTGGGCCATGTGATACAGATGAGCTCAAGCTCCTGGAATTTGCAAAGTCTTTAGCTAGAGACCTTTGAATTATTCCCTTGGGGGAAGCCCTCCTTTCATGTGTTGGGATGAAGCTAAAGACCCAGAGATGGCTTCCCCTGGTCTAAAGGCACACTTAATGCACTCTTGAGAATTCATTGCACTTATGCTAAATCAGGCCAAAATGTCGGTCAAAAAATTTGAGGTCTTTGGATTTTGCTGCTGGCAAAAATGGGAAATGCTGGTTTCTTGCAATGCTGCATTCATTACTGTAAGGGGGAGAGAGTACAGAGTACCTCCCCCTATCATCAAGAGTAGCTCCTCCCCAAGCAGCGAAGGAAGCACAGGCTCGGGGGAGGGAAGTCAGGACACGGAGAGAGAGAGTGCCCGGGCTCAGGCAGGATGAAAGAGCCCAGACTCCACAGACGGGAGGAGAGAGAAGGGGGAAAGGGGGAGAGGGAAAACATGGAATGCATACCCTTTCCTCCGGTTCCGGAATTACGTAAAAGAAGAAAGGGGAGGAGATTCAGTGTCCCGCGACTTTTATGTTGGGGACGTTTGCGCCGGGGGGCACTTCCGGATTCTGCATCGGAGTAAGAAGAGATGTTTTTACACCGGCCTCACTGTACATAGCAGCACCAATAAACACATTATGGAAAAGTAACCTGAGGAGCGTCGTTACTCTAGAGTAGTCACAAGAACTCCCTGACAATTGCCATGAAAGTAGAAGATTGCATGGCTGTGGAACTGGAAGCCAGGTGTGGCTCACTTAGCCTCTCAGTCTGAACTGCCAGCCACTCAGCTATGGAAGGAAGAGTCCATCCATTCTGGATCCCTCAGTTTCCCATTTTTCCCCCCACCTTAAATTCAGTTCTCCACATTTTGCAGCAATTTGTAATTAAAATGTTTTAAGAAAAAAAACACCATGAAAATTTATCAGCACCGCAGTGCAGATTTAAGGGCAGTTTTGATATTTTTGCAAGCGTTTCCCCCTGCTGTGATGCACATTTGTATGTTGCTTTCACTAACACCTGTGTTTTTATGCGCACATTCCCCTAATACATGCATTTTGGGTAAGCATTCTTTGGGCGCAGAACTGCAACATAAGTACATCTGCTGGATCAGACCAGCGACGGCCCATCGAGTCCAGCATCCTCTTCTCACGATGACCACGCAGATGCCCATGGGAAATTTGCAAACAGGACCCTGAGCACAACAGCGCTCTCCCCTCCTGTGTGAATTTTGAAGAATATCTGTGGTTTGGTTCGCAAGTTGTTTCGGAATGTGAAGGCAGTTTCAGGGCGAAATGCACACAGAATTGAATTTATCCTCCATCCCAGACTGTCACCACTCACGCTCCATCTCCTGTGGCAAGAGCCTGTCTTCACTGCAAGCACATTCCGTCATGTTTGCAGAGGGAACTGAGAACACATGAAAGGCAGGATTCGACCCAGGAGCTCACTCTGCTTCTGGCAGCTAGCTTGAAAGCCTTCCTCTTTAATTGAACATGCCTCCTTGGTTCGCTCCTTAGATGCCCTCTAAGAACTCTTGAGACGTTTTCTCAACCAAATACATTGCTGGCTGCAATCCGTCTTGTAAGAGTTACAAATGCCGACAGCTGCTTGCAAAAGGTATGTACAGTTACAGGCTACTCACTTGATACTCTTAGCTGGCAAACAGAGCAATGTGCCGCAGAGTGGGAACCTTTGTGTTTTGTGGATGAAAGGGAAAAAAAAGATCTGCTTGGCATATAAAGGGTTGGGGAGGGCAGAGGGGGTAGATTTACGATTTTGCAACCAGATTGTCAGCCTCTATGGAGGCTAAGAAAATTAGTTGTCTTCTCTGAGAGCTAGGGCAGGAGATAAAAGAGAGGGGAGTGCTGCTTGCTGCCACAATTCTTAGCATGCCATGATCCACTGGGAGAAGAAAGGAAAATGCATGTCCAATGTGATGTGTTTCAAGAAATAAATATTACAGAGGGAAAACTGGACCCAAAATGGCTGTCCCCCCCCCCCAAGCAGCAAACCTGTTCTTAGTGTTGCATTCTTCCCTTGCAAATTCCACCATGGGTTGAGCCTCACGTTCCCTGCTCCTTGCAATATTATGATCTTGACGTCTCTTGGGTGAAGGGGGAGTGTGCAGGCAGCCCTGAGAGTTCAGAGACGAGTTTTCTTCCCTCACCCGGAGTCTCAGATATGACATCTCGGCTGAAATATATTGCCTGATTTTTACATGAAAGGAGATCTGCCGGTGTGTTAAGTGAAGTTCAGCCTGGGCCTTATTTATCACCATTCTTTTTGTCATAGAAGCTGACAGCTTGCTTGTTGAGATTTATGGAGCCCCTGGAAGATGCACTGTGGCACTTTCATGCTTGCCAGATGTCAGAGATTCTCCGGGGGAGGGAAATATATATATTCATCTCTGTGCTTCTCGGAGTACTGAAGAAGAAATTGGAAGTGCTGTGCTTATTATCAAAGTGAGGGGATGGCAGTATCCCATGGGGTTAGGGAGGGGGGGCTCACTGTGGGGGGGAACCTTGCAGTTGTCTGCCCTCTTGGCCGCCAAGACCATATAGCACCAGTCCTGAAAGACCTACATTGGCTCCCAGTACGTTTCCAAGCACAACTCAAAAGTGTTGGTGCTGACCTTTAAAGCCCTAAATGGCCTCGGCCCAGTATACCTGAAGGAGTGTCTGTAACCCCATCGTTCTGCTCAGACACCGAGGTCCAGCTCCGAGGGCCTCTGGTGGTTCCCTCCCTGCAAGAAGTGAGGTTGCAGGGAACCAGGCACAGGGCCTTCTCGGTGGTGGCACCTGCCCTGTGGAATGCTCTTCCATCAGATGTCAAAGAAATACACAACTATCTGACTTTTAGAAGACATCTGAAGGCAGCCCTGTTCAGGGACGTTTTTAATGTCTGATGTTTTATCAGGGGCGGTTGTATTCTGTTGGGAGCTGCCCATAGTAGCTGGGGAAACCCAGCCAGATGGGTGGGGTATAAATAGTATATTATTATTATTATTATTATTATTATTATTATTATTATTATTATAGGGACCCCTGACTATTAGGTCTATTAGTAAAGGGACCCCTGACTATTAGGACCCCTGACTATTAGGTCTATTAGTAAAGGGACCCCTGACTATTAGGTCCAGTCGTGACCGACTCTGGGGTTGCGCGCTCATCTCACATTATTGGCCGAGGGAGCCGGCGTATAGCTTCCAGGTCATGTGGCCAGCATGACAAAGCCGTTTCTGGCGAACCAGAGCAGCACATGGAAACGCCGTTTACCTTCCCGCTGGAGCGGTACCTATTTATCTACTTGCACTTTGATGTGCTTTCAAACTGCTTGGTTGGCAGGAGCTGGGACCAAGCAACGGGAGCTCACCCCGTCACAGGGATTCGAACCGCCGACCTTCTGATCAGCAAGCCCTAGGCTCAGTGGTTTAACCACAGCGCCACCTGGGTCCCTTTATTATTATTATTATTTATTATTATTATTATTATTATTATTATTAATGAATTAGGGAAGGTGGTTCTCCTTCTCTCCATTAAAATATACATGGAGCTGAGGGAGACAGTTGGAAGGGCGGGGCTCCCTCTTCATCTCTATGTGCTTTTTCATAACTCATATTAATACTACAGGATTTGATTTTTGCACAGATGCCTTCAGAAAGTGCTGTGTGTGTCCGTGTGTCCCCTTACTCTCTTTCTGTCTCTCTTGACAGTGGGAAGGGGAGAAAAGTGACCAGAGAAGAATGGCACCCACAGCACCCACTCAAAAACCCATTTGTGTCCGCAGGCCTTGAAAGGTTGGTTTTTGTGGGATACTTACAATGCAGTCAAACCAACAATGCCGGTTTGCCAGGCAGGCACATGATAGGAGCTGGAGCTCAAAGAGTTCTCCTGTAAGTTTTCTAGAGAGAACTCTGAGCGCCATTCCCGCTGTGCCTTGACAGGGCGAAGGCGCAGTCATATAAAATCTCCTCACTTGGCTGAGCACTTTCTCTTTGCTCTTTGCTCTTTCACTTCATTCCAGCAATGTAGAATATATGTCATGTCTGAGCCACAGCTCAGACTCCATCTTAAACTAGACTTTGTAACTGAATTGCCATTTTTAGCCTGCCTGAACAAAAAAGTTTCATCTGTTACTCTTCAACAAGTGTTCTGAGTGAGTAAATGTTATATTTTTACCTATTGCAAGACTGTTTCTGTTATCATTGTTTTAAGGGGGAGACATCAGGAAATTCCAGTCTGCCTTGAAGCATCCTGGATTGTTGTTGTGTTGTTGTTTAGTCGTTTAGTCGTGTCCGACTCTTCGTGACCCCATGGACCATAGCACGCCAGGCACTCCTGTCTTGCACTGCCTGGATCCTGCATTATTTAAACTAAAAGGCTAAGATTGGCCAGTCTAAGCTTCCTTTTAAGGTGCAAAGGGTTGCTCTCACAAACATAAGGAAGGAAGCATAATATCTAATAAGTATGTCCTTTCCTATCATCTTCGTAGAAACATCCCTACAGATTTCACCATACCAGCTCTATAATAGAGCCCACTCAATGTGGTTTAAAGCCATTGAACATCAACTCATAGCTACTAGGCATTGCACCCTCAGACACAAGAAAGTAGCCACCAGCCATTGTGATGCATCAATTGCACCATGACCATCAGCTTGTGAGATATTCAATGGCTATGTCACACCCATATGGGTTGAATCATTGGGTGTTCTTTTTTTTTTGAATCATTGGGTAATACCATCTAATTTTGAGTGCACCTACCTTTGACTACGCAAAAGCCTTTGACTGTGTCGACCACAGCAAACTATGGCAAGTTCTTAAAGAAATGGGAGTGCCTGATCACATACCGCTTAAGCAGCCCAAATTGGGAAATACAGAGAAGCCAGCCCACTAGAGATGCCCGGTGGGGGAGGGGGGTGGCTCTAAAACCTGTAACCAGCACTGGGTAGGGACTTCCCGCACGGACCTAACGAAAGGGCAACTTTCACTCTGAAACCCCAAACATCACGAAAATCCATCGGAGCACCAGATCTGAGACAAGTACACAACTGTCCTCTTGTTTTCATCTATGAGATGCTGGGTGATAAAGAGTTGCTGCTCGGCTATAACCAAGCTGCTCTAATCTGTGGCTTGAGCTGCTAACGTCTGAGACGTCTCAAAGGAAATCAATTAGGGAACATAATTTCGCACGAGCCGTAAAGGTATTCACAATTGGCTTTTCGCATCCTGGCTACCATTACGGACTGGGCATACCGGGGTTGTTGTTTAGTCGTTTAGTCGTGTCCGACTCTTCGTGACCCCATGGACCATAGCACGCCAGGCACTCCTGTCTTGCACTGCCTCCCGCAGTTTGGTCAAACTCATGTTCGTAGCTTCGAGAACACTGTCCAACCATCTTGGTTGGTCCCTACCCAGTGCTGGTTCCAGGTTTTAGAGCCACCCCCCTCCCCCACCGGGCATCTCTAGTGGGCTGGCTTCTCTGTATTTCCCAATTTGGGTTGCTTAAGCGGTATGTGGTAGCTGCAGTAAATTCTGGCTTGCAATATGCCTGTCAAGATGGGGTTAGGAATCTCATCCTGTGATTTTCCTATCTGCATTCGCCGCTGGAGGTTTTCTACCTCTGCACTGAGAATGTCAAAGGTAGGAAGGGAAGTTTAGCAACTAAAACCCTTATATTAATAAACCCTTTCATTTCCACCCCACCCCCACCCCAATGCTTGACCACAGTTCTGCATGCCTTGGCAAGTGTAGGAAACTGCTGATACCACATCAGACCACTGGTCCATCCAGCTCTGACTGGCAGGGGCTCTCTCTACAGTTCCAGGCAAAAATCTCTCCCACCCCTACCTTGAGATGCTAGGGACCGAGCCTCAGTCCTTCTGCATGCAAAGCAGATGCTCTACCCATGAGCTGCAGCCCTTAATCTCAAGGTTGGTGTGACGGATTGGGCTGGCTTGAGTAGAACTGCAGGGTGTTAAGTGTTAAACCCAGCCTCTTAGTTCAGTGTTTCTCAACCTTTTTTGGGCCACGGCACACTTGTTCCGTGAAAAAAATCACGAGGCACACCACCATTAAAAAAGTTAAAAAATTTAACTCTGTGCCGCCCTATATTATAATTATGACTGCAAGAAACACTTGCCAAATATTGCTTTCCGGCGGGTCAGTGCAGTGAATTGGCGGCCGCCAGGCACGTGACAATGCAAATCGCCCTTCTCGGCGCCGCACGTCGCGGCACACCAGCCAGCGTCTCACGGCACACTAATTGAGAAACGCTGTCTTAGTTGATTGACGGATGTGAGGGACAGGGGATATCGCGAAGTCCCTCCCCTCCTGAGTTCAAGCCCATCCCCGAGCGCAGGGGAAAGCAGGGAGAGTTCCGATTCCAGTGGGGAAGCAGGAAGTCGTGTCCGAGGCTCAGACAAGGTAGCGGAGCCAGGGTCCCAGGTGGGATAGGAAGGGGCAAGCAAGGGGGGGAGACCCATCCCCCCAACTCCGGAATTGCGCAGAAAGCGGAGAGGGAAGAGGATGGGTCTACCAAAGTTGTTATGCTGGAGAAAAACGCGCCAAACGCCATTCGGAGGTTCTGATTCAAGCTGAGAAGATGTGTCCTTGTAAATAGCATTGCCTTCAGCACTGTAAATACGCAGCACCAATAAAAGATAAAATGAAGAGCTGTGTAGAGTCGTTACTCTGAAGTAGCCCACTCCGGCCACTGTGACAGCGGCATTCCATTCCATGAGGGGCAGGGCAGCCACGGGTTTAAAGAGGATGGGTAGCTATTAACTGAGAGAGAGAGGGTTTTGGGAGTGGGAGCGTGTGGGAGGTTGTGGTGTAGATTACTAGAGCAGGTGTGGATGAGGAATTGGTTAGGTTTGCAATTATATGATAAACAAGAACAGTGCTAATGAAACCACAAGCTTGTACACATGAAACTTGAACGCAACCGTTAAGATTTTAAGACATTAAATGTTATGTTAAAGTGCCATTTAAACTAACGTAGGTGTGATCTTTCCAGCAGAGGTATCTATTGCTCATCTGGTGGGGATACTCATTAAAAGGACAAAACCCCTATCTAAGGCAGAAAGGATAGTTTGTTGTCCCTTGAGTGCACCGAGAGGAGGAGGAAGAGGAAGACTGGTTCAAGGGTGACACAAAGTTTCCTTGGGAGGGAGGAAAGCTTCACAGTGGGGAAAGCTCAAGTGAGGAGAACCCCTTACTGGTGTGTACACTAAGAATAGTCTCTTATTCACCCCAGAGCTTAAGAAGATACCGGGCCACGTTTGGGCTGGAAAAGTACTCTCATTTTATTTGTAAAACCCACAAGGGACAGGGGGGTTACAATAAGGCTATAGAGAAGAGTGGAGAGGTTTGGTGTTACCTCAGAAATCCCTATTAGTGCTTTCTATAATTTGAGAGGTTTGAAAACAAAAGGCGTAAGGTGGGGACCACTTACGTCACAGTTGGATTACTGCAATGTGCTTTATGTGGGGCTACCCTTGAGGTTGGTCCAGAGGTTGTTGCTTGTGCAGAACTCAGCAGCTAGGATGCTTGTGGGGGCAAACTACTGCCATAGAATCCTAGAGTTGGAAGGGAGCCCGAGAATCATCTAGTCCAACCCCCTGCAATGCAGGAATACGCAGCCGTCCCATGCAGGGGTTGAACCTGCAACCTTGTCATTATAATCAGCAGGATCTGGCTGGTCAAATCAGGCTAGCACACGTCATGCAAAATCCTCAACAGTGCACTAACACTAATCCCTACAGATGACCATAGTGCCTGGAGGCAGACAGGTCATGTATCCACAGCTATGACCAGAGAAGGAAAGACCACTGGGAGGAGCGCAGAGAGAAGAAATGTCAGGCTGCATCTGCATCAGCACAACCAGACACCTTCCTCTGCCCCAGCTGCTACAAAACATGTCGCTCCCATATCGGTCTCTACAGCCACAGCAGACGCTGTAACTCTCCAATGGTTTGACTCCACCCAGAAAGGCGCACTCCTCCATTGTCTCCCGAGACAGGTGGGTGCCAAAAAGCGCTAACACTCGCTGATTCCTGCAATCAAGTTTCGAATGTTCTCGGCAGCAACCCAGTAGAACAGGAAGCAAAGCTTAACCAGGAAAATCCACAGACTCGGGGCTGGGTCTGGGTCAAATCACTCAGTCTGTTATTGCGTGAAGCTAAATGGAATTATGAAATGCTACTGTGAAAGCTTACAGCACTTATAGAGAGCAGATTACATAAAATGCATGGTTTGAAAATAAAACAGCTCCAAAGCCACTTACATGGGATGACATTTGAAGCAACTTAAAGCAAATTGACATAATTTGCACAAAGCAAATTATTACTAATGGTGTGAACTCCTCCTAACTCCTTCAAACCTTTCTGGTTTGAAAACAGTTCTATGTTCCTCAGCATATTAGACCAATAAACTCCGTGTGGCCATCAGCTACACAAAGCATGGCAGGTGTCAGGCAGGAAGGAAGGGGAAAAAATCAGCCACACACACATCCTAAAATAACAAGTCCCCAAAGAACTGCACACACCTTTTATTCTGATCAGCACCTGGACCAGGGGGCTTCATTTTTCCACCAATTCTCCATTTATTCCAGTTACAGGTAGGTAGCCATGCTGGTCTGCTGTAGTTGAAACAAAATAAAGAAATTCCTTTCAGTAGCACCTTAGAGACCAACCAAGTTTGTCATTGGTATGAGCTTTCGTGTGCCTCTGAAGAAGTGTGCATGCACACGAAAGCTCATACCAATGACAAACTTGGTTGGTCTCTAAGGTGCTTCTGGAAGGAATTTCTTTATTTTGTTTCCATTTATTCCATTACTCATGTGGTCAGACCCACATAAAACATAGTCCATGAACTACCTGGATGTGGGACAGAAGAAACTGCACCCTCACTTCTTCGCACAGGGCACTGTGACTGGATTGCCGAAACAGACAAGGCTCGTGCTTTTGTTTTGGTTTCATCACAACCATTTCCTGTGACTCTTTTCATGCTGCCTGAAATATACTCGGAGTCGAGAGTGAATTTCATTCTCTTTATTCAGCTCATAGTCATCAAGGAGAAGAAGAATGGCTCTTTCCCCAAAGGTCTCTCTCACCTTCAAAGGTCTCTCTCACCTTACAGCCTCCATCAGGCTGCATTTCAGCGTGAGGCTTTTCCTCCTGGATAGACTGATCTGCACATCTTTCTCCCACTGTGCCAGGGAACAAAAGGCAAAGGCAACTCCCTTCAAAATGGTGATTTGCAAAATGATGGTGCATTAACCATGCGACCTAAGGTTAAACACTCACGTGAAAGAGCAGAGAACACCAACAGTTAATCATTAACCCAGCTAGAAGTTCAGAGAGCTCCCTTTTACATACCACAATGGAATTTTCCAATGTTAAACCCTTCAGCAATATACATACAGGCATTCTTCATTTCAGCGCCAATTAAACAATTATACTTAAAAATAACTGCTGAGCGTGCAGGCCTAGTAGGGGCCAGAATAACAAGGGGGATGTGGTGGGGAAATAGTATCAATCTCCAGGAAACACTGGGGTGGGGGAAATGTCACCACCCAGAAAGGACCCTGTTCCCCTAAGGGTCAATAGTGAGGGTGAGACACTGCCCCACAAATGTATTTTTATGGGCACAATAGTGATCTCTCCATTGACTTGCCTACAGGAATGCATAATGCTATATTTAAAACAAGCAGGTTGTAACCTTCCCCTTTAACCACAGCCAATACAGTGGTACCTCGGGTTACGAACTTAATTCGTACTAGAGGTCTGTTCTTAACCCGAAACCATTCTTAACCCGAGGCTTGCTTTCACTAATGGGGCCTCCCGCTGCCACCGCGCCGCTGGCGCACGATTTCTGTTCTCACCCTGGGGCAAAGTTCTCAACCCAAGGTGCTACTTCCAGGTTAGTGGAGTTTGTAACCCAAAGCATTTGTAACCCAAAGCATTTGTAACCCGAGGTGCCACTGTAAAGGGGAGGTTTAAAATCTGCTAGTTTTAAATATAGTGGTGCTCTGGGAAAATAATTCGTTGAAAGAGGCCCACCTCTCCACCCGCTCCATTCTCAAGCTCTGTGTGTGGTTTCATTTCGGGTGGCAGACAGCCATTTGCTTTTTTGAGATATGGAGTCACAGAGCCACTTATCGAGATGCCTTGTTAATGGTACAATCCAACTCGAAAGGACGAGAACCTTCGCCCGAATCGTACACCCCCTACTCTGTAACCCTGAGTATGATCCCTCCCCTCATATCAGGGAGCACATACAGTTCCATCCTGACATTTTTCAGACTTGCCTGCATCGAAGTGAGCCTACGCTTAAGGCCCAGTTCATGCATGGATATCCTTGACTTGATTGTTGAGCAAATATCAAAGACAGACCTTTCAGATTGCATCAAGTGCTCTCATTCAGCTGCGCCTTCATCAAGGTCGGAGTAAGCAAGTGATGGGCACAGCTTTTTCAACCAGATCCTATAGGGTTGGGGGACAAAGGAACGGCAGTCATAGAGTTTAAAAAAGAATTTGATTGAATGGGGTGTTATGTCCTCGAGGCACTCGGGGCTATTGTCCAAGGGAAATAGCTCAACAAACGGAATTTTCTCCCAATGTTTCATTCTGGTATACAGAGGTGGGCTGTGGAAAGCAGGGATATGCTAAGATCCTGGTGAGTAACAGATGTGTGGAGGCAGCAGGGCCAAGATCCAGAGAACTCTGGGAAATTAGTTCAATGGGTTTCAGGGATGGGCTAGCATTTCTCATATGCCAACATACCGAAATAGAAAACAAATAAGTGGTGATATAGTGTTCGGGAACAAAAATGCCAAATACCCCCTCCCTTCCAAAAAAACCCAACAGCCCTCAAACATGAGTGCCCACAGGCCCTGTCCCTGCCTCCTTCCACCTGGTCTAGGGCGGGGCCTGGAAGGCCTCATAAAGGACTGCTGCCGCTGCTCTGCTGCTGGTGCTGCCCAGGACTCTCTCCTGCTGTGAGTGCCCACAGGCCCTGTCCCTGCCTCTTTCCACCTGGTCTAGGGCGGGGCCTGGAAGGCCTCATAAAGGACTGCTGCCGCTGCTCTGCTGCTGGTGCTGCCCAGGACTCTCTCCTGCTGTGAGTGCCCACAGGCCCTGTCCCTGCCTCCTTCCACCTGGTCTAGGGTGGGGCCTGGAAGGCCTCATAAAGGACTGCTGCCGCTGCTCTGCTGCTGGTGCTGCCCAGGACTCTCTCCTGCTGTGAGTGCCCACAGGCCCTGTCCCTGCCTCTTTCCACCTGGTCTAGGGCGGGGCCTGGAAGGCCTCATAAAGGACTGCTGCCGCTGCTCTGCTGCTGGTGCTGCCCAGGGGAACTTGAAACAGCACAGAGTCCTTTTTAAAATGCCTTTTAAAGAATTTTTAATGTTTTTATCTTCCTTGGGGTGGTAGGTGGGAGGGATTTTTAGTTGGGTGTGGGAATCTGTTAAATTTTAGTGTATTTGTAATTTTTATTGTTTTTGGTTTTATTGTTTTATTGTGTTTGGGGTGGTAGGTGGGAGGGATTTTTAGTTGGGGGTGGGAATCTGTTAAATTTTAGTGTATTTGTAATTTTTATTGTTTTTGGTTTTATTGTTTTATTGTCTTTTTTGTGTTCTTCTTTTGTTGAGTTCTTTGCTGTTTTTTAGAGGTTTTATTTTGTTTTTAAGGGGAGGGGTCAGGGCTGCCCGGGAGGGGGTCCCAGCAAGCAAAATGGCTGGGGCAGATTCCACAGGGGGGTGTGCACTGGAACAACCGATCTCAGTGGTCACGGGTAGGAGGAGGAGTTACGCTAAGACCAGACCATGTCATTACCGAGGAGGCAGACTTAGTCGTTGTCTGAGGACTATCCCTGCCTCCAGGTCTGGTCCTGACCGGACGGATATTGGAATCAGCAAGGGATACCCACATGACCTGAAGGTGCTGCTGTGCAATGCCAGGTCGATGATGAATAAGACCACCGCCATTCACGACCTGATTGTGGATGGAGGATTTGACCTGGCATGTGTGACAGAGACCTGGTTGGAGGAAGCCGATGGGCCCGTTCTTGGCGCTGCTTGCCCACCAGGTTTCTCTTATGCACAGCAACCCAGGCCATCTGGGCGGGGAGGGGGGGTTGCAGTGATTTTTAGGAAGTCATTAGTTTGCACCAGGCGTCCTATTGGGAAGACCCAGTTCTCTGAGTGCATGTTCTGGAAGTTGGGCAATAGAGGCAGTACAGGATTCCTTTTGGTGTACCGACCTCCCCGCTGCACCAAGGATTCCCTGCCCGAGCTGCTTCAGGTCGTGTCGGATGTGCTCCTGGAGACACCTAGCTTGGTTGTCTTAGGGGATTTTAACATCCATGCCGACACGACCTTACAAGGAGCCGCTCGGGACTTCGTGGAAAGCATGGCCACCATGGGGCTGTCCCTGAATAAGTCTGGCCCAACTCATAGCCGCGGACATGCCTTGGACTTGGTGTTTACCTCTATGGATGTTGGTGATCTGACATTAAGTAAAAGCGAAACAAAAGAAGTGCCATGGTCAGATCACTTTCTGGTGCAACTGGACTTCTCCGCAACCCTTTCCCTCTGCAGGGAGGTGGGACCGATTCGGATGGTCCGCCCCCGCTACTTAATGGATCCAATTGGCTTCCAAAGAGTGGTAGGGGATGTTTTATCCCATGTCGATGGCCTTTCAGCTGATTCCCTGGTGGCCCGCTGGAATGCGGAGTTAACCAGCGCTATTGACTGTCTGGCTCCGAAGCGCCCTCTCAGATTGCATGGAGCCCGGACAGCCCCGTGGTTTTCCCCGGCGCTGAGGGCAATGAAACAGTCGTTGAGACGGCTAGAGCGCCGGTGGCGGAAAACTCATTTTGAATCAGACCGGACACGGGCTAGAGCTCAACTTCGAGCCTACCAAGTGGCAATGGCGATGGCGAAGAGGACCTTCTTCACCGTCTCCATCGCATCTGCAGAAAACAGCAGCAGGAGACTCTTCCAGGTGGTTCGCAATTTAGCGGAACCACCTGCTCCATCCGGGCCCAGTACGGGCCACATGATCTCCTGCAATGATTTTGCAAAGTTTTTTGCAGATAAAGTCGCTCAGATTCGGGAAGAGGTAGACTCCACCGTGGGAGCAGGGCCGGGGCGGGGGAGTGCTAGAGTCCTGTCTAGTCAAGTTTTGTGGGATCAATTTCAATCTGTTACCTCCGAGGATGTGGACAGGCTGCTTAGACGAATGAAACCAACCACCTGTCTCCTTGATCCTTGCCCATCCTGGCTTATAAAAGCTAGCCAGGAAGGGCTGGGCGATGGGCTTCGCGGGTTGGTAAATGCTTCTCTCCATGAGGGAGCCTTCCCAGACCCGCTGAAAGAGGCGGTTATTAAACCGCTTCTTAAAAAACCATCTTTAGATCCGGCCAATATGGCCAACTATCGCCCAGTCTCAAATCTTCCATTCTTGGGCAAGGTGATTGAGCGAGTGGTTGCGGAACAACTCCAGGCACGCCTGGAAGAAGCGGACCATTTGGATCCCTTCCAGTCAGGATTCAGGCCTCATCATGGGACTGAAACTGCCTTGGTCGCACTGGTCGATGATCTCCGGCGGGCTAGGGACAAAGGTAAGAGCTGTTTCCTTGTTCTGCTGGATCTCTCAGCGGCTTTTGACACCATCGACCATAACATCCTTCTGGACCGTCTAGAGGGCTTGGGAGCTGGGGGCACTGTCATGCAGTGGTTCCGCTCCTTCCTCCTGGGCCGTGTTCAGAAAGTGGTGGTGGGGGATGAGTGTTCAGACCCCTGGGCGCTCACTTGTGGGGTGCCTCAGGGTTCTGTCCTCTCCCCCATGCTTTTTAACATCTATATGCAGCCGCTGGGAGAGATCATCAGGGGGTTTGGGCTGGGTGTCCATCAGTATGCTGATGATACCCAGCTCTACCTCTCTTTTAAATCAGAACCAGTGAAGGCGGTGAAGGTCCTGTGTGAGTGCTTGGAGGCGGTTGGAGGATGGATGGCGGCTAACAGATTGAGATTGAATCCTGACAAGACAGAAGTACTGTTTGTGGGGGACAGGAGGCGGGCGGGTGTGGAGGACTCCCTGGTCCTGAATGGGGTAACTGTGCCCCTGAAAGACCAGGTGCGCAGCCTGGGAGTCATTTTAGACTCACAGCTGTCCATGGAGGCACAGGTCAACTCCGTGTCCAGGGCAGCTGTTTATCAGCTCCATCTGGTACGCAGGCTGAGTCCCTACCTGCCCACTGACTGTCTCTCCAGAGTGGTGCATGCTCTAGTTATCTCTCGCTTGGACTACTGCAATGCGCTCTACGTGGGGCTACCTTTGAAGGTGACCCGGAAACTACAACTAATCCAGAATGCGGCAGCTAGACTGGTGACTGGGAGCGGCCGCCGAGATCACATAACACCGGTCCTAAAAGACCTACATTGGCTCCCAGTACGTTTCCGAGCACAATTCAAAGTGTTGGTGTTGACCTTTAAAGCCCTAAACGGCCTCGGTCCGGTATACCTGAAGGAGCGTCTCCACCCCCATCGTTCTGCCCGGACACTGAGGTCCAGCTCCGAGGGCCTTCTGGCGGTTCCCTCATTACGAGAAGCCAAGTTACAGGGAACCAGGCAGAGGGCCTTCTCGGTAGTGGCACCCACCCTGTGGAATGCCCTCCCACTAGAGGTCAAAGAGAACAATTACCAGACCTTTAGAAGGCATCTCAAGGCAGCCCTGTTTAGGGAAGCTTTTAATGTTTGATGGATTTCTGTATTTTAGAATTTCTGGTTTTTTTTGGAAGCCGCCCAGAGTGGCTGGGGAAACCCGGCCAGATGGGCGGGGTATAAATAATAAATTATTATTATTATTATTATTATTATTATTTTAGATTTGCACCTACCTTGGGAACTTAGTCTAGGTCAGGCATAGGCAAACAGCCCTCCAGATGTTTGGGGACTACAACTCCCATCATCCCTAGCTAACAGGACCAGTGGTCAAGGATGATGGGAGTTGTAGTCCCAAAACATCTGGAGGGCCAAGTTTGCCTGGTCTAGGTGTCAATGGGAAGTTCGATTAGCCTTAGTTGTTCACAGAGGCCCATTTCTCTTAGGTGCGTCCAGGAATTCCCTTTTCCCTTCCTTATCTCCCTCTTCTGAAAGCTTTTCTGGTTCTGAGAGATGCTTCTCACCTTGCATATGGCAGTGACGATGACGAAGGCATTCCGAGTGATTTCCCCCTCCTCCACCACCACTACCCTTTATGTGAACATAGGAATAATGAGTTGTGGAGGCACAGCCACGACTCCATGAATCGTCCTGGCTGGATGTTTGTTTACATGGGAGTTCCAGAAGTTATCGTACATGGTGGTGGCTGTCCATGTGTGTCACCTTTGACTCTCCCATCCATAACAAAAGAGAGAGGACCAGGAGGGAGGGGAGAGAGAGAGCAATTCAAGGAGTGGGTCATTACTACAGATGGGTGAATCTGTTAGTTTTTCTTTTTCTTTCTCATTTTTCCTATCTGAAGTTCACTTCTCCACATTTTCACATCTGTTTGCACTTGACAGAGGGCAGGGAGGAAGTCCTCATGAAAATTCTTCAGCGCTTTAATGTCCATTTCTCAACTTAATTTTGATTTTATTTTCTGAATGTTTTAAAGAGTGGTTTTCACCAACTTTTTGTTTTCATTTTTTGACTTCTTAAATGCGCTGAGTTCTCTTAAACTCAACCGGTGTACAAGTTTTGCGGAACAAATGTGAAATAAATAAATAAATAAATGGAAGCAGAAGTAGGGAAAATGGAAGCCTCTTTTCGAAAACCTATGAGAAATTGGCAGAAACTTCACACAAACAGGCAACATGCATATATATATATATATATATATATATATATATATATATATATATATATAAAGGTAAAGGGACCCCTGACCATTAGGTCCAGTCGTGACCGACTCTGGGGTTGCGCGCTCATCTCGCATTATTGGCCGAGGGAGCCGGCGTATAGCTTCCAGGTCATGTGGCCAGCATGACAAAGCCGCTTCTGGCAAACCAGAGCAGCACATGGAAACGCCGTTTACCTTCCCGCTGTAGCGGTTCCTATTTATCTACTTGCATTTTGACGTGCTTTATATATACACATACAAAGAAAGGGAGCCATCATGGCATCTTCACCATAATATTTGTCTGAACCTGCTTTGTCAAAAAGCCCCTGTGTGTCTCTGGTGGAAAACAAAATGTCTACGGAAATCAATTCGGGATTGTTAAAAGTCATTCCCTTTTCTGTTTGTTTGACTTTATGCATTTCATTTCATTTACGAATTGCTTCCCATAAAACATCCAAAAGCAGTATAACAATTAAAAGCATCAATGACAGAAACCAGTTTCTTTTTTAAAAAAATGTTTTTTATTCATTTCAATTATTAAAATCATACATATACATACACAACATTACTTTTCATTTACAAAAAGAAATCGGGGGAAAAAAGACAAATTATTACAAATATTTTTCATCTCTATAATAAAAATAAAGATAAGAAAAAGAAGAGAGAGAAAAAACAACAAAAAACAAAAATAAAATAACAACAACCTTCCAATCATATCCTATGCAATTTATATGACTCCCTCTTATTGTGCACAAAAGAAAAATTTCTCTGTTTTCCCTCTTTTTAACATTTTAACTTGGTTCGGCTCTGATCTGCCTTGGGATTTGGTTACTTGATTGTTTTTATATACTCGTCAAAAATCCTCCATTCCTGTTTTATTTTTTGTTTTGTTTGTCCTCTAATTCTCCCAGTAACTCTAGCTAGCTGTGAATATTCTTTCATTCGTCGTCGTTTAGTCATTTAGTCGTGTCCGACTCTTCGTGACCCCATGGACCATAGCACGCCAGGCACTCCTGTCTTGCACTGCCTCCCGTAGTTTGGTCAAACTCATGTTCGTAGCTTCGAGAACACTGTCCAACCATCTTGTCCTCTGTCGTCCCCTTCTCCTAGTGCCCTCCATCTTTCCCAACATCAGGGTCTTTTCCAAGGATTCTTCTCTTCTCATGAGGTGGCCAAAGTATTGGAGCCTCAGCTTCACGATCTGTCCTTCCAGGGAGCGGTCAGGGCTGATTTCCTTAAGAATTGATAGGTTTGATCTTCTAGCAGTCCATGGGACTCTCAAGAGTCTCCTCCAGCACCATAATTCAAAAGCATCAATTCTTTCATTAGTATTTGCCAATCTGTTATGTTGGGGATGTTCTTGCTTTTCCAGTTTCTCGTGAACCAGTTTCAATTCCTATACAAACAGTTGTCTTATACTGACACCACTGGTTCACCCAGCCTCTGTATTGTCAACACTGGCTAATAAAATGAAGAGGGAGAGAATCGCTTTTTGCTCCTTGGAGGAAAGGTGGGGTATAATAAAAAATAGTAGTAACAACTCCACATTCTTCTTTTTCTTTCCTTTAAGAAGCTGTTGTGATTCTGAACAGACTTCCGGTTAGCTGCGAGGTTGGGAAGGAAGCCGGGATCGCTATCGCAGCGAACCAGCTGCTGTTTTAGGAGTTTGGGGGCATATCGCAGGCAGCGTACAATTTTCTGATTGATTGTGGCCGGGAAAGTTTGCTGTCTTCCTTGGCCGTAGCTCCGAAGCTGTATATCTGGCAAGACCTTCTTTGACTCTGTCACATGCTGTTGCATTATGCTACCAACCGCTGTTTTAATCTGATAATGCTGGTCCTGAAAATTGCAGCAGCTCTTCTCGCACACGAATAGCAAGAACCACTGGAAATTATGGATCCATGTGAGCAAAAAAAAAAAAACGCAAAACAAAACTCAGCAGCAGAGTTAGTGTCACTTCCCATTTCTTCACCTTGGGCAACACGCCAATCTCAATTTTAAAAGGCAGCCAGAATGAAGATCTGGAAGAAAGTGTATCGATTTAATTTGATTCCATGACATCTCTGACAAAGCCATCATGGAGCCTGGAAGGTGGGCCAAACATATTAACAAAGGAAGAATCAAGCCACCCTCTTTTCAGCTCCAGAGTTCCTTTCCCTTGCATGATTAAAGTACATTGAAATTAAATTTGTTTAGCTGGCAGTTTATTGAAAATGGATCGTCACTGCTGGGCAATGCATGCCCGTCATTTATAGTAGAGTGCAAATCCATTTCCCCATCTCATTTGTGCAGAAAGTACACAGATAATGAAGCAGATAGATTATTCTGGAGAAGGAGTTACCTTTCCCAATCTACTTAATTCTAAAACAACATTACTAACTCTGTGTAACTCCCTGTGTAGAGGGGCTGGTTGTTAAACCTCTCTGAACTGTAGCCTCTGGAAGGGGAACGGGGGTCTCCTCTTGCCAACTCTCAGAAACTACAGCTCCCAGAATTCTTTGGGGGAAGCCATGACGGTTGAAAGTGGTAGCATGGTGTTTTAAATGTATGGTGTGAATGTGGCCTTTGCGAATGGCATCCAGTTTGGGTCTGCACTACGATCAGTGCTATTTTTCTGAAAAAAAGGTGCCAGAACTCACCACCTTGTTTTCTTATAATGGCAATGGCACCCATCTAAGAGGTGCCGGAACTGAGTTTCTGTAAGTTCCAGTTAAAATAATAATAATCCCTGACTTTGATCCTTTCTGTAGCTGTAGCTTACAACCTTAAGAAGATGCAGAACTCACCCCACCCCCACCCCCAAAATGCACTAGCCTTGCCAGAATCTGTTTCCCCCACTACTCCTAAAATCCCTCTGGCGTTTCTCCTCAAACATGAACCCCCTTATTTGCTTTAAATTTTTTTCGTTTTCAGCAACATCCCACAGCAATTCTGGGCCCAGGTCTTATCACCATCAATGGTGGGGTCGACTCCTCTGGTCAGGCTTGGAAGTGAGTTCAGCACTAGCCAGTGGTCAGAGATAATGGGAGTTGCCGTGTTTCTCCGAAAATAAGACACTTTTTTTTTATCCTCGAAAAAACCACACTGGCTTATTTTCAGGGGATGTCTCTTTTTTTTCCTTCCTCCTCCTGCCGTGGCCAGCATTGCTGCTACGCCTATCACTATGTCTTATTTTCGGGGTATGGCTTATATTCCTTGAATGCTTAAAAATCCTGCTACGGCTTATTTTATGGCTATGTCTTATTTTTGGAGAAACAGTGTTGAAGTAACAGCAGCAAAACTACAGGGAAGAAGCTCAGATCATATATATGAGTGACACCCTTCTTTGGAAATTAAACCAAACCATTAACATTCAAAAACTTTACTTGCAGAAACTTATCGATGAATTAAACATAACATTTACAATCACATTCTTATCCAAGCATGGGCTTACAGTCTCTTCTTCTAACGTCTAAGCAACCGTATTTCCCTTCCTTTCCAGAGCTCAGCACTCACCTTTCTGTATCTCAATTAGGCCATGCCTTGCAGCTCCTAGAAGAGATTTCCACTTTTACCTTCTCCTGCAGTTTTGCTCTCTTTCAAGCAGAGAAGAAGCGCTCCAACACTCTATTCAACTTAGCAGTGTTCACAGTGGATTCTAAAACATCTTGCTTCACCTAAAATGGAGTCTCTCCTTCACTAGATACCTCCCTTGTGACCAATGTTAGCCAATCACACGGGAACTACTAGAGAACTCTCTAGAATTCAGTTACCAACCCATCAAATTTAAGTACATAGTAATGCATACAAGCATTCACAATTTCAGTGAATTAAATTTCTATGCTTAACATTGTAGTCCAGTAACATTTGTAACTCAAGGTCTCACTTCTGCGATGGGGAATCATGTACTGTAATATCCCTGGTGTTTTATGGTGTGTGTTTGAGTGATGCATAGCTGCCAAGTCTCCCGTATTCCCCAGGAAACCCCTGTTTTTCCAGCTGTCCCCAGCCGAAAAAACAGATTTTTTTTGTTTTCCCCCGGTTTATTCTGGCGTGGTGGCCATTTTGGAACTGGGCGGAGCATGCTCAGAAGCGACTTTTGATGCTGCTTTGCCCAGTTCCAAAATGGCTGCAGCGTGACTTCTGGTGCAGCGGCCATTTTGGAACAGGGCAGAGCAGCATCAAAAGTAGCTTCTGAGCATGCTCCGCCCAGTTCCAAAATGGCGGCAGCGCTACTTCCAGTCTGCTACTTCCGGTCCAGTCCCTTATTTCTCAGGCCCGAACTTGGCAGCTATGGAGTGATGGTACTCACCAGTATAGAGAACCACCAACTCTCCTCTTCCTGCTGCCCATGGCAGCCATTTTGTGCTGGTACCCATAGTGCTTTTATCAAAATATGACTGCTGGCACCTCATTGCTTTACCCCCCCCCCTCCAAAAGAAAAGCACTGACTATCTCTGTTGATGATTACATGTTCCCATCAATGAAAACATATTCCCATTGAGGCTACTTTAGAAATATCAGCCGCATGAAACAGCAATCATGATGCCTCGTGTACCTTCCTAGCACAGTTGCTTGCTGTGTGAAACTTGTCTTTTCCTCCTCTCCAGGAACTGAAGTTTTGGGAAGTAAAGAATATGTATCTCGAGCTCTGCTGGAAATCTAATAGTCTTTCTATTGTCTTCTTGGTTCTCAGAGCCACAGGGAAATTCTCCATATATTTTTTTTACATTCACTCTTATTATCACTACACTCTCGAATCTAACCCAACGGCCACGCTTGTTGAACGAGATTTGTGTCTATAATAGAGGCTGTCGCTTTTTCTCATATTGAATCAGAATGGAGTATTGTCTCACTCTTTTCCCAATGCCATCTGACATTCCCCCTCTACCGCGGCATGCATAGTACATTCTATTCTTTTTGTAATTGATTCTAGGACTTTTTTATAAGAAAAAGAAAAAGAAAAGCCATGTTTTCTGCAAGTGAACAGCGCTGAGATGACAAAGCAGCATGCTCAATCCAATAACACATAGCAAACAGAATCTGAGCAGCCAAGTTAATTGATTTTTCTTTTGTGGAGGGTAATTAAGCTCCCTGCTCCTTCTCAGGCCTTGGCGTCTATTCAAGAAGGTGAGAATGGAGCAACAACACAATGAAAGGAGTGCTGGTTAACATAAGGTTACCAGATGTCCCCGTTTCCCGGGGAAAATCCATTGAAGTTGAAAAGTGTCCCCGGATTCCTTGAAAAAAAATCTGGTAACCTTAGGTTAACAACCCAAACTGCAGAATTTTCTACCAGAACCTGCAGGAGAAGAGACAATACATTTTTGGCTTATGAAAAACCTTTCTATTCATTTTTGCAGCTGTTTACATCTTGGAAAACATTCCAGGTGGTTTTCTAGTTTAGGGATCAGTCTGGATAATATCTGATGGAATGACTCCCCTACAAAGAAAGCTTCTACCGTTGGGGACATTTCAGTTTAGAGTAGTAGTAGTAGTAATAATAATAATAATAATAATAATATTGCAACATGACAATGGTTTTTATAATTGTGCACAGCATAGAGATAAAGCTCTTCCCAACAGAGCCTCTGCATACCCGCCAACATTTCTCTAAAAATATAGGGCCGTCTTATTCTATTATTATTATTATTATTATTATTATTATTATTATTATTAAATCGGGCTGCTCCGACCCCCTCCTCCCCCTCCGCAATAGGCAGGGGCGAGGGGGCGCCAGGATCAGCCCGAAATCGGGCTGCTCCGACCCCCTCCTCCCCCTCCTCGACCAGCAGGGGCGAGGGGGCGCCAGGATCAGCCCAAAATCGGGCTGCTCCGACCCCCTCCTCCCCCTCTGCGATCGGCAGGGGCGAGGGGGTGCCAGGATCAGCCCAAAATCGGGCTGTTCTGATCCCATCCTCCCCCTCCGCGATCACCGGGGCGGGTGGAGGGAAAGCTGGCTTTCCCTCCACCCGCCCCACAGCCAGCAAGGGAGAAGGGAGACGTCCCTTCTAGCCGGCTGGCTGTGGGGTGGGTGGAGGGAAAGCCCCAGAGCCGCGCAAAGCGTTGGCCTGGCTTTCCCTCCACCCGCCCCACAGCCAGCCAGGGAGAAGGGAGACGGCACCGGGCGGCGGCAGGCAGCGGGGCAGGCTGGCCACAAGCGGCCCTGCTTCTAGGGGGGGCAACTGCCCACTCCTGCCCCCCTGCCTACGCCCAGGTGAGTCTGACCAAACTGCGGGAGGCAGTGGAAGATAGGAGTGCCTGGCTTGCTCTGGTCCATGGAGTCATGAAGAGTCGGACACGACTAAACAACAACAAAGGAAAAGTAGGACATACTGGGACAGCTTTTGTAAATCCAGGACTGATGCTGGAAAATAGGGACACTTGGAGGGTCTGCCTCCTGGGTGCTAAGATAGGTCCAAGGTGCCCTCTTAGTTATTCTTCCACCCCGAGATGCTTGGCAGGTTGCAGCCCAGAATAGGGTCTTCTCTGTGGTGGCCCCTAAGCCTTACCTTCCAAGTTCCGGACTGCAGAATCCGGGACCGGCAGCCATTTTACACCGGAAGTTGCGTCGATGTAACTTCCGGTGTTACTTTGCCCTTCTATGGGCACCCAAAATGGCCGCCGCCAGCTTCAAAAGTCGCTTGTACGCATGTCAGGAAGTGTGCCGATGCAACTTCCGGTGTCGCTTTGCCCATCTATGGGCACCAAAATGGCCGCCGCCAACACCGGAAGTCACGTCTATGCACTTCCGGATATGCGTAGATGCGACTTTTGAAGCTGGCGGCGGCCATTTTTGGTGCCCATAGAAGGGCAAATCGGAAAGAAAGAAAATGGCCACCGGCAGGAGAAAAAAATGGAGAAAAACGGGAGACTAAGTGATACGGGGGACCACCGGGAAAAGGTAAGTAAAAAAGGGGGTTTTCCCGGGGGAAACGGGAGACTTGGCAGCTATGCCCTAAGCTGTGAAACTCCCTCCCTAAAAAGGTGTGTCTGGCACCTTCATTATACAATACAACTGCTGGTGAACGCTGAAGATGCACCTCTTTTGACACTCGAGATGTAATTTTAAGTTGTTTTCCCACTGTTTTTAATATTGTGTTGTAATACTAATGGCTTTTTTAAAAATTGCTGTAGCCCACCCTGGTGCCTTGGGGGACCCAGGTGGCGCTGTGGTTAAACCACTGAGCCTAGGGCTTGCCGATCAGAAGGTCGGCGGTTCGAATCCCTGTGACGGGGTGAGCTCCCGTTGCTTGGTCCCAGCTCCTGCCAACCTAGCAGTTCGAAAGCACATCAAAGTGCAAGTAAATAAATAGGGACCGCTCCGGCGGGAAGGTAAACGGTGTTTCCGTGCGCTGCTCTGGTTCGCCAGAAGCAGCTTTGTCATGCTGGCCACATGACCCGGAAGCTGTCTGCGGACAAACGCCGGCTCCCTCAGCCTATAGAGCAAGATTGAGCGCCGCAACCCCAGAGTCGGACACAACTGGACCTAATGGTCAGGGGTCCCTTTACCTTTACCCTGGTGCCTTAGAGTGAACGGTGGGTAATAAATTAGAAAAATAAGAATTATGATAATAATAACAATGCAGCACACCGTAATTCAGCAGTAGCGAACATGTGAAGCCATGATCAGCAGCCATCACAGGAAAACAAAGCCAGCTTAATGGGTCGTTGTGCCCCATTCAAAGCGCACAATCGTCCCAAGGAACACCATGGAGACAGCAGAACATCACATCCATTTGCTTTCAAAAGCGCAGAATGGAGACCACTGGAGGTTGAAATATTGCTGGAGATCTCATCTACAATTGTCCTAATTGCTAATCAATCTGCATTCAGAAACAGAATCTCTTGCAGCTGGTTAATGAGAATCATTTTTTGGGGGGGGGGGGTATATTTCATCATTTGTGTTGTTAGGCTGCCAGGATACCAGGATACCAGATACTAGTGTGTGGGGCGGGCGGGGCGGGGAGAGCTTCTAAAGTGGCTTTTGTCCAGACACCAGGAAAATGTTCGACAACCTGGTGGCCCCTTCAGAACACTTATCTGCAGAGTGTGCTTTTCCTGTGAAGAGGAGAAATGCCTGGCATCCCATGTGTTTTCTGGGAATCAAAGGATGCATTTTGTGAAATGAACTGCATTGTAAACATGGGTCCGACAATTTTTTAAAAAATCCTTCCAGTAGCACCTTAAAGGTAAAGGGACCCCTGACCATTAGGTCCAGTCGTGACCGACTCTGGGGTTGCACGCTCATCTCGCGTTATTGGCCGAGGGAGCCGGCGTACAGCTTCCAGGTCATGTGGCCAGCATGACAAAGCCGCTTCTGGCAAACAAGAGCAGCGCACGGAAACAGCGTTTACCTTCCTGCTGTAGCGGTACCTATTTATCTACTTGCACTTTGATGTGTTTTCGAACTGCTAGGTTGGCAGGAGCTGGGACCAAGCAACAGGAGCTCACCCTGTCACAGGGATTCGAACCGCCAACCTTCTGATTGGCAAGCCCTAGGCTCTGTGGTTTAACCCACAGCGCCACCTGTGTCCCTACACTTCCCCTAATATAGGCTTTTTTCGAAACACATTTTGGGTTGGAGTGCTGCATTGCAATGGTCAGAGAAGTGCAGATGTAGGCAGATAACTGTGTATCTAATCACATATTCCTTGAGCAGGTGCAAATTACATAGGTTTACCTTAAGATGTGAGCTCCACTCCATTTCTTTTCCATCTCTAAGCAGGGTGGGGGTTGATCTTAACCCCTATTCCCTGCCCCTGAAATCCCAACTATGTCATCTGACTCTGAGCTTCTGTCTTCGAGAAACTGCCCCACCCTCCATCCCATAAATAATGTTGGGAGTCTGCACTCAATCTGCAGTGTGTTTGCTTAAAAGCTCTATAAATACATGGTGAGCATTATGAAACTCCAAAAATCAATTCTTTTCCCTCTAGAAACAGCTACTGTCCCAAGGCACTAAAAGAAGAAAAAAGCGGGGGATATCAAAATTTGCTAAATGGGTCAGGAGAGAAGTCCTCAAGGACCCAAGCAAGGCAGCAGGGAAATAAACAGTGGCTGACTTTAACACTTGAAATCTCCTAGAGGCACATGGAGGAGAGATGTTTCCTCTTCGGCTCTGAGAATCATCTCTCCAAGCAACCCAGGTCGGATGTTGCTTCCTGAAGCCAAGCATGAAAATGAAGCCTTGGAAACGTTGGTTGCTGAAGACTCAAGGGTAGAAATATTGGGCAGCAGGGAATAATAACACAGGCATGAATCACATCGCTTGAGAATCAGCTTAACTCACAGAGAGAAGCAGAGTGATAAGAAGGAGAGAAAGGAGGGGGGAGAGATCCACATCACTTTAGTACAGTTTGCTACTTTGGGTGGTATGAAGTAAGGGAAGTAAGGAATGTCCCAGTTTTGGACTACAATTCCCATCATGCCTACCTAGCAGGACCAGTGGTCAGGGATGATGGGAATTGTAGTCCCAAAACAGATTAAGACCCAAGTTTGGGAAACCCTGGCCTATACGAGTCAGGAATTGCTGGATCTGTGCATGCCTCCCATATGTGGTGACCCACTGAACTAGTGACGGCAATTTCTCAGCAAGTACTTTCATCCCGGCTATTGGATCCTCTTGGTCAAGAAAGAGTTCAAGGAGATATTTCAGACTTGCCTGAGCAATAAGGTGCTCTTCAGCTCTGGTGTGTACCTGCATCTTGAGCTATTCTATTCTACTGTCCTGCTTCTGCTTTGCTGTTCAGTTCTGGCATGCTCTTCCTTGTTGGCTTCTGGTTTGCTCTTGACTCCTTCCTTCCTCCCTGGTAGCTTGCCCCCCCATCTCCTGGGTTCCAGCCCTGGAGATTTGTTAAGAAAAACTGCATGCAAAAGGCCATACCATGTCTTAATGGGCTTCTCCTATTCACTGTGGCTCCTGGATTATTCAGAGGCTGCTGCTCTCCTGGAAGGAAACACTTGTAATGGAAGACCTCTCAGGCGTGAAGTTCTTGTTAACATCACTCCCTCTGCTGACCATTTGGGCAGATGGGAATATGCTTGGTTAAGCTACAAGCAAAGATTTTTGAGCTGCACAAGCAGGAAGGGTACCTAAAAGCCATTGGACTCAAGATATGGCGGAAAGAAGATCAAAAGAAAGCATGAGAAGTCTCTGATAATATGTGGTTGTGTTGCAGAGGCATTTTGTACATACAGGTAGGGACACAGAAAGCTGCTTCATACTGAACCAGAACATTGGTCTGTCTAGTTCAGTACTATTTGCACTGACTGGCAGTAGCTTTCCAGATTTTTCCAACCCCTACTTGGAGATGTTACAGACTGAAACAAGGGCCTCCTTCCTAAGATAAAGTTGAACTGAGAAATCCATTTATAGGGGGTTCTCCATAAATGATCGATATGCCCTTAAAAAAAGAATCATAGAATTGTAGAATTGGAAGGGACCCCCGGGGTCATCTAGTCCAGCCCCCTGCAATGCAGGAATCTCAGCTAAAGCATCCATGATAGATGGCCATCCAACCTCTGTTTTAAAACCTCAAAGGAAGGAGAGTTCACAAGCTTTCAAGGGAGACTATTGTACTGTCGATTAACTCTTACTGTGATGATCTAGCCACCTCTTGTTTGTAGCTTCTCTGCCCAAGTTAACTCCACCCTGAAAAGTTTTGCCTTTTCTGTTTGTTCTCTTCAGACACTTGTTGTTGTTTAGTCGTTTAGTCGTGTCCGACTCTTCGTGACCCCATGGACCATAGCACGCCAGGCACTCCTGTCTTGCACTGCCTCCCGCAGTTTGGTCAAACTCATGTTCATAGCTTCGAGAACACTGTCCAACCATCTTGTCCTCTGTCGTCCCCTTCTCCTAGTGCCCTCAATCTATGTCTGCTATTTTCTCTCTCTCATCATCTCCAATCACCCTGTAAATAGTTCCTGCATTAATAAAGTCTTTGAACTCCAGAAGCTGTAAAAGATTGCTTCAATCTAATTCATCCAAGCTGCAAGGTCTGCTAACAATGTGAAGTGTAGACATCGCAGGAGAGGTGCCCCTTCCTCTTCCTCTGCCCCCCTTTTTCTGATTGAAAACTCCCCACCAGAGAGTGTTCCAGATGTGTGCTTGCCCCAGTACAAATACATTCGGGATTCACGTGAATAGCGGAAACTGAGAAACAGTAATAAGGAAAGGGGATAAGCATCCCCTCCCTTCTGCTGCTCTTCCACTTCACATTACCCCCTCTTGAAGATTCCCCACCTCAAAGAGTCTTTAATGCAACATATCCAGTCTGGTCCTTCGAGAGCTCCCTGTGTACTTCCAGCCCACACAGCAGCAGTAAACATCTTTAGCCAGTTTGAAATGCTGTCCTCATTTTTAGAGGAGGGAAGGCTTTCTTTGTGGAAGCAAAAGGTCACAGCCTTTTTTCCAAGAGCAGCAGATGGATGTAGCAACTGTTTCACTTGGTCCTTCTCTTGCACAAGGCAGAGGATCTGGTTCAGCTCCCCTCTCACCTTGCTAGGCTTGTTTGTCTGTGCACAGACAAAGTGTCTCAGCCAGGATAATGGAGAGAAATGGGTTATTCTGTCCTCGTTTTGATGGAGGAAAAAAAACACAAAATAGCCCTTGGAAAAGAAAGAGAATTAAACAGCCTTCCAGGTGTCTCTGCTCCCAGAAGCTTCTCTCACTCTCCCCCTGGTCAGCTCAGTCACTGTTAAAACATGCCCCTGTTCTTCTGCCCAGCCTGATGGGTTTGGGGGCGGGGGGGGGGGGGCTTTTGTGACCATGCCAGAGGGAAGTGGTTGATTGGCAATGGAGTGCCTGACAAAGGGGGTTGTGATGGGAGGTGTCATAATGACATGGCAGAAGTTTATAAAATGATACATGGCATGGAATGTTGGATATGGAACAACTGATTGGTTCAAAATTGGGAAATGAGTACGACAAGGTTGTATATTGTCTCCCTGCTTATTTAACTTATATGCAGAATTCATCATGCGAAAGGCTGGACTAGATGAATCCCAAACCGGAATTAAGATTGCTGGAAGAAATATCAACAACCTCAGATATGCAGATGACACAACCTTGAGGGCAGAAAGTGAGGAGGAATTAAAGAACCTTTTAATGAGGGTGAAAGAGGAGAGCGCAAAATATGGTCTGAAGCTCAACATCAAAAAAAACCCAAGATCATGGCCACTGTTCCCATCACCTCCTGGCAAATAGAAGGGGAAGAAATGGAGGCAGTGAGCGATTTTACTTTCTTGGGCTCCTTGATCACTGCAGATGGTGACAGCAGTAACAAAATTAAAAGACGCCTGCTTCTTCTTCTTCTTCTTCCCAAAATAAAAGCAATGACAAACCTAGACAGCATCTTAAAAAGCAGAGGCATCACCTTGCCGACAAAGGTCCGTATAGTTAAAGCTATGGTTTTCCCAGTAGTGATGTATGGAAATGAGAGCTGGACCATAAAGAAGGCTGATCGCCGAAGAATTGATGCTTTTGAATTATGGTGCTGGAGGAGACTCTTGAGAGTCCCATGGACTGCAAGAAGATCAAACCTCTCCATTCTGAAGGAAATCAGCCCTGAGTGCTCACTGGAAGGACAGATCGTGAAGCTGAGGCTCCAATACTTTGACCACCTCATGAGAAGAGAAGAATCCTTGGAAAAGACCCTGATGTTGGGAAAGATTGAGGGCACTAGGAGAAGGGGACGACAGAGGACAAGATGGTTGGACAGTGTTCTCGAAACTATGAACATGAGTTTGACCAAACTGTGGGAGGCAGTGCAAGACAGGAGTGCCTGGGGTGCTATGGTCCATGGGGTCATGAAGAGTCAGACATGACTAAACGACTAAACAACAACAACACATGGCATGGAGAAAGTGGGTATAGAAAAGTTCCTTGCTCATTAATAACACTACCATTCATGGACGTCCAATGAAGCTGAGTGTTTGCCTATTCAGGATAAATTAAAGGAAGTTAAACGATGGAACTCACTCCTGCAGGAAGAATCTATGGCCACCAAGTTGGGTGGCTTTAAAAGAGGACTGGGCAAATTCATGGAGGAAAAGGCTACCAATGGCTACTAACCAGGATGGCTGTGCTCTGCCTCCACAGATTAGAATGGATCTCATTACTTCCATGTAAGTTGTCTGCCTGGCCCAAGTCCCATTGGTCGTAGAATGATAGAATCATAGAATTGTAGAGTTGCAAGGGACCCCCAAAAGTCATCTAGTCCAACCGCAGCAATGCAGGAATCTCCATTAAAGCATCCATGACAGATGGCCATCCAACCTCTGCTTAAAAAACTCCAAGGAAGGAGAGTCGACCACCTACCAAAGGAGTCAATTCTACTGGCCAACAGCTCTTATTGTCAGAAAGTTATTCCTGATGTTTACACAGAATCTCGTTTCTTCTACCTTGAATCCATTGGTTCAGATCCTACCCTCCAGAGCAGGAGAAAACAAGTTTGCTCCTTCTTCCATATGACAGCCCTTGAGATATTTCAAGATGGCTATCATATCTCCTCTCAGCCTCCTCTTTTCCAGGCTAAGCATACCCAGTTCCCTCGACCCTTCCTCTTAAAGACCTGGTTTCCAGACCCTTGATCATCTTGGTTGCCCTCTGCACATGTTCCAGTTTGTCGATATCTTTCTTAAGTTGTGGTGCCCAGAACTGGACCCTGTATTCTAGGTGTGGTCTGACCAAGGCAGAATAGAGTGGCTTGGTTTCCAGACCCTTGATCATCTTGGTCATCTTCTTACATTCTTATATTCTTACCCCAGCCAGGCGAAGGCATTCAAGGAAGGTATGGCCTGTTGAAGCCCAGTAATGTCTAATCTGACCAGGACTGACTCTCAGTGTAAGCCTTTCCAAACCCTTCTCCCTGTAGCTCTTCATGTGAAGATGCTGTAAGCCTGAAGCTAAGTCTTCATCCATCCATGGCATGATCTCTCCTACCGAGACATGCACTGCTCACAAGTGATTCCTGGGTTGGTATGCCATGCAAGCCAAACCAAGCCAGATGGTTTGATGGCTTCATCCACACCTGTTTTGCACGAGCACTACCAGGCAATTCTGCAACAGGATCCTCATCAGAGATACTGCTGAGCATTGATTTAGCAGTTGCAGGATGCCATTCACTTCTGCCAGCACTGAAAAAACTGGTCTTTGTGTCATTCCTATGCAAATTCCTTTCATTCTCAAGCCTATTTTGGGAAGAAGAAGAAGAAGAAGAAGAAGAAGAAGAAGAAGAAGAAGAAGAAGAAGAAGAAGAAGAAGAAGAAGAAGAAGAAGAAGAAGAAAATGTGTCTGCATTCAGCTATGTGATTTCCTGCAATCAGAAGCCTTTAATTCATGTTGTTCCCTGTGATTCCATCCTCTGCTGCCCTGACCTCTCTCTTCTCCCCCTCCAGGGCGTGAAGTCAAGAGCTCCGCATTTTGAGAGGATAATTAGCGAGGAGGAAGCCAGAAAGGACTGAGGTTCTCCTTGACCTCCCCCTCTCAACAACCTGTTAGACTTTCGAAAGGGCTGGCAGACTGTGGCTTACAGCGAGTGAGGGAAAGTCACAGGGTGTCAAATTGCCGCCTACGGGAGAGTGGCTGGGAAATTGTGGGCAACAGATCACTAGGAAGGCAGGAATCAGCAGAGAGGGGCTGCTGTTGGCAGGTGGGCAGTGGCAGCGTTCCGTTTCGGGTGCTTAGAACCAAACTCCGTCTGGCACCATTCGTGGTTTTCAAAAGTTGCTAGTGTGAGAGTCCAAATCTGGGCTTGCTTATGTACCATGGGCCCTACTGCTCATTATGTGCTGCTCGTTTGCATTATGGCACGGGTGGCGCTGTGGTCTGAACCACTGAGCCTCTTGGGCTTGCCAATCAGAAGGTCAGCAGTTTGAATCCATGTGACAGGGTGAGCTCCCGCTGCTCTGTCCCAGCTTCTGCCAACCGAGCAGTTCAAAAGCACACCAGTGCATGTAGAAAAAATAGGTACCGCTGCAGCGGAAAGGTAAACAGCGTTTCCACGCGCTCTGGTTTCCGTCACGGTGTTCCGTTGCACCAGAAGCAGTTTAGTCCTGCTGGGCACATGAACCAGAAAGCTGTCTGTGGACAAACGCCAGCTCCCTCAGCCTGAAAGCAAGATGAGCGCCACAACCCCATAGTCACCTTTGACTGGACTTAACCGTCCAAGGGTCCCTTGCCTTTTTTTATCTTTTTGCTCATTGTGTGCTGGTCATTATGCATTATGTGTTCTTGTCGATTGCTTATTATTATACATATTTTTATGTGCCTGTTGTCTTTGTCCATGGAGTTTTCTTGGCAGGGATAATGGAGTGGCTTGCCAGTTCCTGCTCCAGGTGGATCACATTTAGTCAAAGCTCTCCACTATGACCTGTCCGTCTTGGGTGGCCATAGCTTCTCTGAGTTATTCAAGCCCCTTCGCCACAACAAGGCAGTGATACATGAAGGAGAAGGATGGTTGGACAATGTTCTCGAAGCTACTAACATGAATTTGATCAAACTGCGGGAGGCAGTGGAAGACAAGAGTGCCTGGCATGCTCTGGTCCATGGGGTCACGAAGAGTCGGACACGACTAAATGACAACAACAATACATATTTTTACTTACGGCATAAAATTTATACACTGTAGAAAAGCAAACAAGCCTCAAAGTCATTTACAAAGAGAATGAAACAATAAGGTTACTGGTGAAGATGGTTAAAAACAACTATTAAAAATATTTTTTCCAAAAAAACCAAACCAACCACACTAAAATCAGCAAGAATCTAAAACCAGATTGAAACACATTCCAGGGTTCTTCATATCTGGGTAGGGTTGTCTATAGAAAAATGTTTGTTTTTTTTAGCAGCTGCCAAAAAGAGTACAGAAAAGGTGCCTGTCTGGTGTCAATGGGCAGGGAGTTCCAAAGTGTAGAACTGACCGAGCAGGGAGAAAAAGGGGCGAGTCCTCGGCCACGGGCAGTTTAAATAGCCAGCGCCACACTCCCGGACCATCCGGATTGGACGGCCTAGGGATGACGTGGCCGAGGACCCTTCAATGGTGCAGGGGCTGTCTTGCCCCATGCATGTGGGGAGGGCTTGTTCCCAGCCCACAACGGGAAATGGCTTTGCCTCACTAAAAAGTTCATTTCTTATATGGCAGCTCAAGCCATGCCAGTTCCACCAATCAAAGTGTGTGTGTGTGTGTGTGTGTGTGTAACTTTTTGTATTATATAGTTACTATATTCTGCATTTACATTTACTATGTATTATCTAGCATTGTGCATTAATATTTATTGCTATAGTGCAGGCTTCCTTAAACTCGGTCCTCCGGATGTTTTGAGACTACAGTTCCCATCATTCCTCACCATTGATCCTGCTAGGTAGGGATCATGGGAGTTGTAGGCCAAAAACATCTGTAGGGTTGAGTCTGGGGAAGCCTGCTATAGTGTTTTGCTTTTCTGTATTGCTTTGTATTGTATTCTGCATTTTACATCTTCTTCTTTGTTATGTTACTGTGCTGTGAAGCACTCTGTGGCCTTTTGGGCAAGGTAGCATAGAGACGCCAAAAATAAATTAATAAATGAAACGCTTCTTTCATTTATGAATTGCTTCTCGTGAAACATCCCAAAGGGATCGGCCATAAAAATATCAATAAACACTTCGACAGTGATAATGTATATAAAAGCAATACAGATCCAGACTTGGATAAGAGTCTCCACTTAAAAGACTTGCTGATAAAGGAAGCTCTCCTACAAGCGTCAAAATGCAACAGACATGGCAATTGTCCAATAGGTTGCATAGATGGGTAAATAAAGTATATATCATAAAGGCACCACAGTCTCTGCTGTCCCTCACGCCTAAGGAAACACAGACTGGGCAAATGCCTGAAACCCTTGGAATCTCACACCGCTTGGAGATTGAGGATGTATCTGGTGGGATCTAGACACATATAAAAAAGCGCTGTGAAAATGCTTTTTTAAAAAAGTTTTAAAAATATATTGAATTTCCCATCAGCTCACAATTGCCATCTAGTGTCACGTTTGTATACTGCACTTGAAACACACTTAAAACCTTATATTTGCAGCGGTATAGCTGAGTCCTCTCTCTTTTTAATAATAATTGTTATTAAGTTTCAAAAACTTCACAGATTTTCTTCCATTCAGATACCTACATATCCTAAATTGATTTCCGACCCTCTCACCTACAGTGTTTAAAAACCAAACATTTTTCTACTGCATTGTATTTCACACCTCCATCACAAAAAGAAATCCTCTAATATCTTTCCGTCACCTTTCCCTTCCGCCGCTCATTTCTCGAATCCAGCCAGCAATTTCATTTGACTGTGATTTTATTTTATTTTTAAATAGTCCACAAAAGACCTCCACTGTTCTACAAAAAGTTCACCCTTTGGGTCTCACATCCATTCCTCCTTCGTTGGAATCATCCCTTCTTTCCATTTTTGTGCATATGAAATTCTAGCCGCTGTCGTTACATGCATAAATAGTTTAATCAACTTCTCCAGAATGCCTGTTCCTATTATCCCAATAAGAAATGCTTCGGGTCTTTTGGGAACAACGCACTTAAACGTCTTATTCGTTTCGTTATATACCAGAATGTATCTCAAGCCATATTCTGAATATTTCACTCTCCTCTGGTTCATAAAGAGGAGAGGGGATTATTTTTCATGCAGTAGCTGAGACAGGGAGGTCCAGTGGGGATTGACAGTAAAATCAGCAATAAGCCAACAGTAAAATCAATAAACCAGCAGTAAAATAAGACAAGCCTGAAATGGATGCTCACTCTCAAAGCCTTTATTTCGATGCCAGGACAGAGGAAGATGGCAAGATTTCAACTTATTGTGTCTGTCCTTAAGAAAAGAAACATGATTATTGCGAGGGCCCACCCCAATGTCTGTGTTCAGGATTTTTACCTATTTCACAGTTGGCCGCCAGACAAGAAGATAACATCAGAAATTCAAAAGGAAAAGACATTACAAGCGGAGCCATCTGCCTGATTTTTTTCCTTGCCAGTTTATAATATGCCATTCGGCTGTCCTGGACACCATTGTGTTATTTGGGGCTTTTAGAGAAATTAAAACTCTGCTTTCTGCTCAAAAATGCAAAGCTGGGTCTCTTAAATCAGAGCCAAATCAGTGCTTTATATGTGGGGAGGGTTTCAGACAGCCATTAATATTCATCTCCAGTTATCACAGCCTGACCACAGCGATCTGATCGTCACAGCCAGGCTGATGCACCGCAGCCAAGGGAAAAAAACAACCATTTAAATTCAAAAAGGGGGAAACAAAGCCAGGTTCAAGAAGACCTGGCTCCCTAGAACATCCAGCGATAACCTGCATGCCGTAGGGTTGCCATACATCCTCTTTTCCCAGGACACGTCCTCTTTTTCATGGGTATGTAAAAGGAGAGTCGCCATAGCCATCCATAGTTAAAAGTAGAAGTTGGCAAATGTGTCCTCTGTTTTGCTCTTCAAAATATGGAAACCCTATTTGTGAATGGTGGAGTATCACCAATATAAAAAAAAGATAAATAAGGAATGTTAATAAGAGACTCTAATGATGATTGTTTTGTGGAAGAATGGAAGTCTTTTATGGACTACTTTAAAAAAACACTACAGTATGACGAACTCATGAACAGGATTTGAATTATGGGCAACAGAAGGGACTAGAGGTTATTGTATTGTTGTTATGGTATAATAGATAGAAGACAGGGTGAGAAATAAAAAAACACCATGGAAAATGGGGTGGGGATTCAACAAAACAAAAGAAATATATATATATTACGTATTGGAGTGTGAACTTCTGAAAATTTAATAAAATATAACTGAAAAAGATAAATAAGGAATGTTTCAGCAGCACTTTCTCTTCTTTTCTGTAAACCTCTTGGAGGTTTTGTTGATCAAGCAGTATGCAACTCTTAAATAGAATAAAAATGCAGACATAATGGAACCCAGGAACTTGCTTTATACTGAGTAAGGACACCTGTCCATCAAGCTCAGTATTGTCTGCACTGATTGGCAGCAGCTCTCCACGATGTCAGGCAAGGATCTTTTCCTGCCCTTCTTGGAGATGTTCAGGATCGAACCTGGGACCTTCTGCATGCAGAGCAGATGTTCTTCAATTGAGCCATGGCCCTTCCCCGTTGAAGGAGTCCATTTGCACAACATAATAATAATAATAATCAACAACAACAACAATTTATTATTTATACCTCACCCATCTGGCTGGGTTTCCCCAACCACTCTGGGCGGCTTCCAACAGAGATTAAAATACATTAGAATATCACACATTAAGAATTTCCCTAAACAGGGCTGCCTTCAGATGTTTTCTAAATGTCAGGTAGTTGTTTATCTCTTTGACATCTGATGGGAGGGCATTCCACAGGGCAGGTGCCACTACCGAGAAGGCCCTCTGCCTGGTTCCCTGTAGCTTTGCTTCTCACATTGAGGGAACCGCCAGAAGGTCCTCGGAGCTGGACCTCAGTGTCCAGGCAGAACGAAGGGGGTGGAGACACTCCTTCAGGTATACTGGGCTGAGGAAGTTTAGGGCTTTAAAAGGTCAGCACCAACACTTTGAATTGTGCTTGGAAACATACTGGGAGCCTAAACAGCTTCCCTAAACGGGGCCACCTTCAGTTGTCTTCTAAAAGTCAGATAGCTGTTTATTGCTTTGACATCTGATGGGAGGGCATTCCAGAGGGCGGGAGCAACCACCAAGAAGACCTACTTGCGCAGGAAGCACTACTTGCGCAGGGTGGTTTTATAGCTGTTTTCCAAGAACATGCTGGACTAGTTGGCCATGATTACCAATTGATTTAAAATACAAAAAAAAAAGTTTTTTAAAAAATAATATTTTATAAACCCAGGAAAATAATTTTCAGCACAGTACAAAAATTTAAAGCATTCCACAGTAATTTACTGTGGAAAACATTCAGAATATCACTACTGTTGTAATTAACAGTAGGAAATGATAGCTGAGTTGTTGTTTAGTCGTTTAGTCGTGTCCGACTCTTCGTGACCCCATGGACCAGAGCACGCCAGGCACTCCTGTCTTCCACTGCCTCCCACAGTTTAGTCAAACTCATGTTGGTGGCTTCGAGAACACTGTCCAACCATCTCATCCTCTGTCGTCCCCTTCTCCTTGTGCCCTCCATCTTTCCCAACATCAGGGTCTTTTCCAGGGAGTCTTCTCTTCTCACGAGGTGGCCAAAGTCTTGGAGCCTCAGCTTCAGGATTTGTCCTTCCAGTGAGCACTCGGGGCTGATTTCCTTCAGAATGGATAGGTTTGATCTTCTTGCAGTCCATGGGACTCTCAAGAGTCTCCTCCAGGACCATAATTCAAAAGCATCAATTCTTCGGCGATCAGCCTTCTTTATGGTCCAGCTGAGTAAAGAACCATAATTTGGATTATAAAAAAATTATTTAAGCTGGCCAGGAAAGCAGTAGGACTGCTAACTGGCAAAGTTATAAGGGAAGAAATTATAGCAAAACATAATGAATTTGTTGCGTCTTCATGACAAAATATCAAGTAATATCAAACCCAATTCATTTTTTCCTTGAGTAATATATCACAGCAGTCATCCGAGTCTCAGATGCATTCTCTAAAGTAGTTGTAAGTAAATTAGAAAGTTTTCAACTACAGTGGTTCCGGGAGTCTGTACTTAACCTGAAGCGTACTTAACCTGAAGCGAACTTTCCCATTGAAAGTAATGGAAAGTGGATTAATCCGTTCCAGAAGGGTCCGCGGAGTACTTAAACTGAAAGTACTCAAACCAAAGCGTACTTAAACCGAGGTACGACTGTACAGTATTCCGAAAACCAGCTTATGTACTATGTAGTTAGAAGATTTCCGGAATCATTTAATATGGACAAATTGGCCAATCATATGTCTTGAAATGGTAAAAGAGATTTTTATATACAGAATTAAGGATGTGGAAAAGCAGCCATGCTGAAAGATCATCGGCATACCTTTCACCTTTTACCTGCGGCAGAAATGCTTCATCACGGAGCTACAGCCTAGATAGAACCTTATCTGTGCCATGTTTCTTCGTGCATAACTTTGGCTGGATTCTTCCCAACATAGTGGACCAGAACAGGTGAATCACCTGTGCCACCTGCAGAGCTTTCCCCTCCAAGCTTTATGCAAGGCAAGCTGTTTGTGCACCTTAGATAATGGATGCTCTGGAGCGGTTTCCAAGCTGTATGGGTCACAGTTCCCTCGGAGCCCCCGATCCTCAGCTAAAGAGCCTGTTTTTCCCGCACACGGAGACAGGTGTAAGGATAATGCCGTGCCCTGCAGTGAATATTGTTGAACCCATTTAAATCTCTTTCCCTTCAGGAGAGCGTGGCAAAACATGCAGTGGGCCGAAGACAAATTGTTTTCAAAGCCCTGTGTCTATCCGTTTTCCCTGAGCACACTCTGTTCCGCCATAAATTGTTTCCCTTGGCTTCTTAGACCAATATCGCCTGTGCAAGAAAAAGAAATCGATTTTAGCTTTTCCTGCAGTGCCTCTCGAAAGGCGGTAATAAATTTGCTAATTGGAGAAGGTGCACAAGCAAAAGCAAAACGACTACAACTCACCTGCTAGGCGGTAGCTTTTTCGAAGGAGACAGTGGGATGGCCCATTTCAGAAAGTAACATTGTGGGGAAGACATAGATGTCCTGAGGCTGGCAGGTGGCCTGTGAGCCACCAAAGAAAGTCTCCGACAGGGGTCTCCTGTGGCCAGACTTTGGGACTTTTGCTTCCGCACCAGCAGTGAGCTCTGGACTTCCCACCAGCCAATCAAACCAGACTCCATGTAGGGCTGGGTTAGCGACCCATTGCCGGTGGGCGGGCCAAATGCTTCGGGTCCTGCCATGCAACATTCTGAAAGGCTACCCCAACTTTCAATCACATGACATCACAGGTGACTCCTTTTCTTCACCCTCTATGGTTTTGCAGACTGATCCCCAGCGAATGCAAAGCCCATTTGCATTCAGGGAGCTGCATCATCGCCTGACATCAGGTGTAGGGCAGGTGGGCATGCCTTGGGCCCACAGGCCAGGGGTGTCCTACCACTGATATGAGGCAAAGGCACCATCTAGGCTACAGTGTTGGTCTGCACTGAGCACAAACCCATACTCTCAAACACCATAGCGAGGCAAATTGGGGCACAACCTTGATGGAGGCTGCACCCCCACTCACTCTGGCCTCACCCCTCTCTCAGCTCCCTCCCTCCCTCCCTCACTCCTTCACCTGACCCTGACCCTGCCCCTCCCACAGTGGCCTCTGTTGCTGCAGCAGCTACTAGTGGACTTCCAGAAGCCAGTGCCAATTCCAGAAGTACATGCAGAAGAAGGAGAGTGGGCGGAATGCAGGTAAGAGCACATTTTTCAGCACTGTCTTTTGGTCCTGCACTCTGGCGCGAGCCAACTGATTTGCACCAAAGTATAGGGTCCCCAAACACGCGTCTTTGGGGTTTTTGGTGGATTAGAAACTGAGCTGGCTTCTCTAAATCCAGGGTGTCCCGCTTAAAACAGAGCCGTTGCAAGGTATGCACAAACTCCGGAGCCTGAATGCTACGTGACATCCTTCTGAGCTGGTCCAACAGTCTGCACAATTTATTACATTGAGTAAGCAGGCTAACTACCTTCTTAATTCAGGATTTGGGCCAATGGGGGGCTAGCACAAGACATCCACTCACTGCCGCTTTCCTTCTCTCCTCCTTCCCATGGCTGCTGCTTATTTGCTATTGTTTTGCCAGCATATTAGGGGTAGCAGCACTAGTGGGCCCCCCATCTCTTCTCTCCCATCTCATTTCTTCCACCTACAAATTTTCCCTTGCAAAGCGGGTTGCTGTAGACACTGGCTACAAGTAGGGGACTCATCCGTCCGCACTGTTCCTCTGCCAAGTATCCACAGGGAGGTGAATTGTTGGTTTGTGTTCTGACATGTAATAGCTCCTCAGGGATCCTCTGCAGCTTTGGTTAAACTCCTGGGGGAGAGAAATCTGTCCGTTTCAAAAAGGTGACCTGATGTTGGCTGTAGCCTCTTCCAGGAGGCTGCTGACGTCCATTGTGAAGTATGCTTTTCTGCGAGAGTGCCTTGCTGAATTCTTTGCTGCGGTTCTGTACACTATCTGATTTGCGCCAGTAAAATAACAGTCATAATCCCCTGCTGCTCTTTTCACACCTCTCTCCTAAGGAGCTCGCAGCCCTTTGAAAACATTAATTAAGAGACACAATACCCGGCAAATAAAGCAAATATTATCGCTTCCTTGCAAGGACGAGGAAAGGTAGGGGAAAGCTGAAGTCAAATGCGACCGAAGGTCTTCCTGTGAGTCATCAGCAGAGAGAACCAGCAAAATTGCTGTAAAGGTTCTGCCTCTGATTCCTCCCCTTTCCTTTCATGAGCACCATAATTATGGGAGCACATGGAAATAAAAAGCATTGCTTTTGTGAAGTGCGCAGGTGTCTCTTCCGACTGTCAAACAAATTCGCAGAGCTAAGTGGCCTTACTAACTGATTTCTCTTGATTATTTTTATTGCATTTTAAAACTTCTAAAATTATTATTGGAGAAGATGAATAACACCCAAATATAATATCTGACTCATTTAAAACGACCCAAAATCAAATACGTACTTGCAGTCAGACGTCATCGATTTACTCATCTCCCCATGTTGTTGGACTACAACTCCCATCATCTCTGACCATCCCCTGCATGGGGCTGATGGGAGTCAGAGTCCAACAACATCTGGAGGGCAACCAGGTTGGATAAGCTATGCAAAGATTTAATCCAAAGAGGGATGTGCTTGGTTGCAGTCCTATAATGATATTTCATGCATATTTGTCTTGCATACCATTTAAGTTAAACAAGTCCTACAAGATCGAGAGGGCAATCTGCTGGAAAGATTCAGGACAGCCAAAAGAAAACCCTTATTCACACAACACATAGCTCTTTCTTTCCAATGGAACACACCACTGCCACCATCTTGCGCCGCCCTCCCTGCCTTGAGTGTACGCACCTCGAAGCACGGTGGAGAGCAATGACGATGCCAGCACCACAAAGCACAGTGGGAGAGCCAGTGTTGCTAGACTGCCCATCCACACACAAAAAAAGCAAAAGTATCACAGCCAGACTGGGTGTGGGCACCCTGCAGCAAACTGACAGGCCTTCTGAGTCAACCCAAAAAAGGCAACGGCTGCAGCCACAGAATAATCGATGATGAAAGAGTGAACATTTTACCAATCAGAAACAGCTAGAGGTGGGCGTTTGGGTGGGGCGGGAGCTCCTTCAGAAAGGGGGTCAGGAGCTAATCGAGAAAGGAAGCTGCTGGCCACTGGGCTGAAGTGAGACAAGTGTGGGCAACCCCGTATCATCCGGCTAGGAAGGGATGCGCTTACTGTGTTACGCAACCTTTCTTTTTTGTGGCACACCGAAGGAGGTGGAGAGGGAGGCAAGGTAGGGAAGAGTATGTACATGCCATGTTGTTGGGAGAGCACTCTGGGTGCAACTCGGAGCCTTTGATCTGGGATGCCTTTAAATCTCCTCCACTGAAATCAGGGTGAGCTAAAAGTGCTTCACTTTGGCTGGATCATGCCCTTGGGAGATGCATACCTACCAAGTTCCGGCCTGAGAAATAAGGGACTGGACTGGAACTGGCAGACCGGAAGTAGCGCTGCCGCCATTTTGGAACTGGGCGGAGCATGCTCAGAAGCGACTTTTGATGCTGCTCTGCCCTATTCCAAAATGGCCGCCGCACCAGAAGTCGCTCTGCAGCCATTTTGGAACTGGGCAAAACAGCATCAAAAGTCGCTTCTGAGCATGCTCCGCCCAGTTCCAAAATGGCCGCCGCGCCAGAATAAACCGTGAAAAAACAGGGGGGCAGCCGGAAAAACGGGGGTTTCCCGGGGAATACGGGAGACTTGGCAGATATGGGGAGGTGGCGAGTCTGGTGCACCGTGATTAATTTTCTGGAAATCAACCCTTGCACCCATCAGCAAGTTGATGACATTAGAGGATATATTTGTCTTGAGTATTGCGGGTTTTTCATGTTTGCATTTCTCTCTGTTGTGATGAAAAGGCAAATCAACAATAAACTGAAGTGAGAACACATAAAAGAAAAGAAAATACAACTCTAGGCCAAGTGGCCAGTTTGAGCAGGTGGTGTTTATTCAATCGCCACTCAAGACAGATTCAAGGAGACCTTTGCCAAGGGGTTTCATCTATGTCATTTGTTCCTCTTTCCTCTCTCGATATCATGTCCTGCTGCGTCTCCCCCCCCCCCCAGCCAGATGCTAACTCTGCTTATGAAGCAATAGCTAGACACAGGTCCTCTAGCAGCGGTCTTCTTGAGAAGCAAACAGCCGCAGAGAGCAAAAACATCATGCTAAAGGGAAAGATAGGACACTAACCAGCCCAGCACCTGAATGCAACAGATGATTCATTTCCTTTGGAATACAGACAGCTGCTGCCCAGAGATACGGAGGCAGGTTGGCGAACTCTTGCACTCGATCAGCTTTTCTTCATGTTAAAGGGCAGGCGAGCCTTGAAAGATAACATCAGCCTTAGCCTGAGGCTGGTTTGCCCAGACATTGGTGGTGACTTGCATGTCTCATTGGGTCATGGCAGATACAATCCCACAGACAGAACTCAGGCTGGGCCTGCATATGTAGTGGAGTAATGGGGCAGCGTGAACTGCATCTGCTCAGGCTAAAGGTGAGGGTGGCATTTCTGAATGCTGCTGCCTCCAAACGGTCACTATTTTGTGGAAGGGATTTGAGCACAGACCAGAAATTCAGGTTTGTGCAATTAAAGCACTCTGTTGGTTGCCCTAACACAACACGTTCATTTAAAAAAATGATGGATAGCAGGTATGGCGAGCAGCTGCAGCGAAGCAGCCCCCTCGAATCGGCGCAGAGGCTCTGAGGCGCGCTGGCGGTGGCCGCCTGGCTGGCTGGCTGGCTGACAGGAGAGCGCGGAAGCCTGCTGAGTCTCGCCCCTGCTGCTTTCCCTTGCAGCTCCTCTCTCCCGCTTGGCCAGAGGGCAGGCTGGCCAGCGCCCCCTCCATTTTGGCGCCCTAGGCAACTGCCTAGTTCGCCTTAATGGACGCACCGGCCCTGTTTGTGAGTTCCAAAGCTTCCCTCTTCCCCTAGTATACTGTGGGGGGGAAAGACCATACATTTTGTAGAGTTGCCATATTTTGAAGAGCAAAAACAAGGACACATTTGCCAAGCTCTACTTTTAACTATGGCTCTCATTTTACATACCCATGAAAAAGAGGACATGTCCTGGAAAGAGAGGACATATGGTGACCCTAATTTAGTAAGTTAAAAAGGGTTTACTTGCAAACTCTCCAAAGGTCAGATTCATGTGCTTTTCCATGCAGTATTCAGAGAAAGTTTCACAGGGAGTAAAACTTGGCTTAGTTGCAAAGTGGTGATTCTATCACCTCAAAGTCAGGATTACAATATCAGTGGATATAAATTCATTTCAGCTTTAGTCCAGGGCTTCCAAAAATGTGGTCCATGAGCTTCATCTGGTGGTCCATAGCAGCAACTCTGCAGAGCATCATAGCTACAGGGGTGTGAAGAACATGTGTGTTTGAAGAACGATGGGCTCAGTGGCCACTCCATCCTTCTTAGAACCCAGTGGTCTGCTCAGAAGGTTAGCAGGATGGAGAGAAAGGCACAGTAATGTGAGTGAGGCCCTGGCTCCCCCATAGGAATAAAGACTTCTCCCCAGTGGGGAAAAGAGGATGAGAGACACTTGGAAGGAGTGGAGAGTCAATACATAACAATTGTTAAACAACTGGTTGTGGTCCAACAGATAACATTTTCAAACGGTCCTGTGGGTGTGGAAACCACTGCTGTAATCATTATTCCCTTGCATGCGAGTTCACATTTTCTCAGTGAAAGCCACAGGATTAAGAATTCTCTGCATTTAGAGTGTTCAAAGAGCATTTCAGAAACACTGAGGATTTATTACAGCAGACCTGAAAGACGGGGTCAGTGTTTTTATAGCTAACATTGCAAATCGGGATGTGGTGGGCAGTGGTGTTGCGGCCATCCTAAGAGCGATCTCTAAAAATCTCACTTCATTTGAACCAGACCAGAGTCCACGTGAGTGAGATCCCATGGTCGCAAATACCTCCAAGGGAGTCCAAGACAGATGGAAAGTTTCTGAAAGGTGAAATCCTGAAGGCCCAAATGCAGCCAGTTCCAACAAGAAAGAAAAGCGGGAGGCATCTAAAGAAATGGGAGTGGCTGCATAAGGAGCTTACAGTTGAGCTGAGATTAAAGGAGGGCTGGTCTAAGAAATGGAAGAAAGGGGAAATCACAAAGGAGGAGTATACACGAGTAGGCAACATTTTCAGGGCGAATGTCAGGCAAAATAAAGCTCAAAATGAGCTCAGGTTTGCAAGCCCCCCCCCCCCGGCTTAGGTATGAAAACTAGAGAAGGGGGTATGCGGCCAAATTGCCTTCTCAATCTGGCCCGCGGACGGTCCGGGAATCAGCGTGTTTCTACATGAGTAGAATTTGTCCTTTGATTTAAAATGCATCTCTGGGGTATTTGTGGGGCCTGCCTGGTGTTTTTGCATGAGTAGAAAGTGTGCTTTTATTTAAAATGCATCTCTGGGTTATTTGTGGGGCATAGGAATTCGTTCAGGTTTCCAATATAGTCCGGCCCACGACAGGGACGGTGGACCGGCCCACGACTGAAAAAGGTTGCTGACCCCTGAACTAGAGTCAAATAATGAACTACAATGTAGAAGTAAGTAATTATTTGGACTGTTCCACACACATTTTTTTTACTATCTCTATGGTTATTAATATTTTGCTTCATGCATTTAATGAAAAAGATGTGCAGAGGAGGATTCTCAGGATGATAAAAGGTCTGGAAACCAAACCTTATGGGGAATGGTTTGAGGGAGCTGGGTGTGTTTAGCCTGGTTCAGATGAGACTGACATGACTTTTTGGGGGTAATAGCTGCAAAACAGTGTAATAGACTTGCTCAGAACGTGGTGGGCTCTCCTTTATTAGAGGTTTTTAAGCAAACTTCTTGATTTACCGGTATGCTTTAGTTGAGATTCCTGCATTGCAGGGGGTGGACTAGTTTGCCCCCAGGATCCCTTACAACTCCATGATTCTATGAGCTTTCCAGAGCAAATTCTCTCTCCAGCCATAACAGAGAAATGATTGTGGATGCCTCACCATATTAATCAGCCTGAATGAAATATTTTGTTCTGCGTTTGTGGACTAACCCAAGCCAATCTCTTCCTCTTGGATACGCAGAACAGCTTGAATTCTCAACAGACCACCAATGTTTGCATTCCCGGCTGAGTGCCTCATTCTAAAGCTGAGGACTGTTTGGAAAGGGAGAGGAAGAGAGAACTGTTTGGCAAAGGAAGAAGCTTTACACCCGCGGTGCCCCCAACCAAAGTGTTCTTTAAAGTGCTGGCAAGTTTGTATCTTCAGTGGAGCCAATTACTGGAGAAGATGCAGCTTCCAGGCTGTGTCGGGGCCACAAAAGCACACAGTCGATCTCTTCTCTCACACTTTCTTAGAACAAATGGCATGCTCGGTGAGGCGACCCCCTGGAAAGCTTTCAAGGCAGAACAATCACAGCACCCCAGGTCTGCTGCTTCGCGCCGTTTCCCCAGACTTTCCTTTCCCTCGCCTGCGAGGAGCTGCCAACCGTGGTTTGATGAGCTCTGATGGTCTTCGGCTTGGCAGGCAAACAATGTCCCAGCTCTTGGAGTTTCGAAAACAATGGATGCCTCTCTTTCACAAACATTCTATGAATATTGCATTGCTCCCGGGGACAGTTGCACAGATAAAACAGCCATGCAGGCGTGTTTCTGCAGATCGAGGGAGACTCTCCACATTGCAGCTTGGCAGCCCTTTAAGAAGAAGAAGAAGAGTTTGGATTTGATATCCCGCTTTATCACTACCCAAAGGAGTTGCAAAGCGGCTAACATTTTCCTTTCCCTTCCTCCCCCACAACAAACACTCTGTGAGGTGAGTGGGGCTGAGAGACTTCAAAGAAGTGTGACTAGCCCAAGGTTACCCAGCAGCTGCATGTGGAGGAGCAGAGACTCGAACCCAGTTCCCCAGATTACAAGTCTACAGCTCTTAACCACTACACCACACTGGCTCTATAAGAGCATGGGCCTGTTCTTCACAAGAAACAGGGCCAGTTCTACCATTGGGTAGATGCTGGGGGCAGCGCCCCCTGGCTATTCTTCCTAAGCCCTTCCCCAATCATTCCCCTTCATTGTCACACAGCCTGTATTCGACCTCTTCATCTGGCGGGATGCCTTAGATGTGTTAGATCACTAGGGATTGGGGGAGGAATTCAATTCAGTTCACATTTAAAGGCAAACTTGAAACAGTGCAAGAACCCAAACACAGCCATCTTCTTTCCAGTGGCTGTCTCACATGGCCCTGTCTACCATCCAGCCCACAATGACAGAGGTGCTTACTTGAGAGTAGCATCAGGAAAGGTGAGGGAAGTTGCTCTAGAAGCCAGGAGCAGTGGGCCAAGCAGAAGAAGTCCATGATTGGGATGAGGAGTTCAGAACTGTAAGGAAACAACAGAGGCCATGTTCACACCATTGATTCAAAGTGCTATGATACCATGCTAAACACTCATGGCGTCCCTCAAATAGTTCTGGGAGCTGGAGTTTGTAAAAGGCTCTAAGAATTGTTCAGAGACCCCCCTATTCCCCTTCCAGAACTACAATTCCCAGAGTTCCCTGTGAAGATGGATTGATTGTTAAACTGGGAACCATAGCTTTGAGGGGGAATGGCAACCCAGTTCAACCCCCCCCCAAAAAAAATAATGCTCAACAATCACACTCATAAATGCTGAGCCAATTTTGGTGAGGAGCCAAGGATTTGCTCATCCCTAGTTTTTGCTGCATTCAGCCCAAACTGTCTACATATTCTAATAAATTCTCGCAAGTTTTCTCCCCCATCCCGCCCACACCCATATTGTTTGGGCGCTTTCAGACTGAGGTTTTATTGCAGTCTATTCTGCAACATGTCCCTGGCACAATAATACTGTGCTAGTGGTGGATTTATTGTGCTTTAACTTGTTTGGGATGCTGCCCCCATGCTATCGCGTCATTGCACCCAGAGGGGCTGCAGTGCAACGAAAATAAACCAGAACATTTATGGTATAAAAAGTTAATGGGTTTTCGGCAGGACGTTGTGGGATGCGCACTGGTTGGTAGTGAAACTGTGCGACTTCCCTGAAACCATTGCAGCTGCAAACAGTATCGGTATCGCGTGTGACTGCTCTGATAGCATCCTGAACACCAATGACTGTGAAATAAAAAGGATGTCCGGGGTGTGTATGTTCTTTTCCGGCCTTGTGCCTTGTCGTTTTGGCAATGGCTCCCGGCAGCCCACCTGCCAAATTGGACTTTTGTTGTTGTTGTTTAGTCGTTTAGTCATGTCCGACTCTTCGTGACCCCATGGACCATAGCACGCCAGGCACTCCTGTCTTCCACTGCCTCCCACAGTTTGGTCAGACTCATGTTCATAGCTTCGAGGACACTGTCCAACCATCTTGTCCTCTGTCGTCCCCTTCTCCTAGTGCCCTCAATCTTTCCCAACATCAGGGTCTTTTCCAATGATTCTTCTCTTCTTATGAGGTGGCCAAAGTATTGGAGCCTCAGCTTCACGATCTGTCCTTCCAGTGAGCACTCAGGGCTGATTTCCTTCAGAATGGATAGGTTTGATCTTCTTGCAGTCCATGGGACTCTCAAGAGTCTCCTCCAGCACCATAATTCAAAAGCATCAATTCTTCGACGATCAGCGTTTTTTATGGACTTATCTGCCCGCTAATGCTGCAGAGGAGGAGATGGTGTTTGATAATGATATATTTAAGAAGGGAGCAACTGCAGGCAGCAGAATTCTGGGTGATTGTCGCACAGTTGGTAATAGCATCATTAGACACGACTCAGCCGGCATTAACTATGTTTGCCTGTTCAGGCAGATAAAGATGTCTTTTGCTGTCTTCTGATTTGTTCACAAACAGCCTGTGCGCAGTTATTTTCTTGCGGATCTATATTTATTGTATAGCAGTAATTATGAGGAGATACATTTGGAGCGAATTTCCATGCTGTTGCACCTGTTGCAGCCAGTGGAGCCTCTGTCCTTCTCAGCCAGCCGCGTCCAATGGTGTGGTGGTCAGTGCCGAAGAACAGGAGCTCATCATGAGAGCTCAAATAGCAGAAGTTGCAGGTTCACCCATGGCATCTCTGTGTAAATGGGAGTCAGGGAGCAAGGATGAAAAAAATCCTTGCCAAAGATCATAGAACTATTGAGTTCTAGGGGGGACATGTCATGCTAACTCTGAGGTAGTTTGTTCATCTTTGGTCCCCATCCTAACCTGGCTGCTTTGCAGGGGGAAAAAATTCTTGGTCATCTACTGGATATATGGAGGTCTCGTACACCTCAGGTAGTGTGGTTGCTGACCTTGAGCCAGACATCTTGGAGAGTGAAGTCAAATGGGCCTTAGAAAGCATTGCTAATAACAAGGCCAGTGGAAGTGATGATATTCCAGCTGAACTATTAAAAAATTTAAAAGATGATGCTGTTAAGGTGCTACACCCAATATGCCAGCAAGTTTGGAAAACTCAGCAATGGCCAGAGGATTGGAGAAGATCAGTCTACATCCCAATTCCAAAGAAGGGCAGTGCCAAAGAATGCTCCAACTACCGCACAATTGCGCTCATTTCACACGCTAGCAAGGTTATGCTTAAAATTCTACAAGGCAGGCTTAGGCAGTATGTGGACCGAGAACTCCCAGAAGTGCAAGCTGGATTTCGAAGGGGCAGAGGAACCAGAGACCAAAAAGCAAACATGCGCTGGATTATGGAGAAAGCTAGAGAGTTCCAGAAAAATGTTTACTTCTGCTTCATTGACTATGCAAAAGCCTTTGACTGTGTCGACCACAGCAAACTATGGCAAGTTCTTAAAGAAATGGGAGTGCCTGATCACCTCATCTGTCTCCTGAGAAATCTCTATGTGGGACAAGAAGCTACAGTTAGAACTGGATATGGATCAACTGATTGGTTCAAAATTGGGAAAGGAGTACGACAAGGTTGTATATTGTCTTCCTGCTTATTTAACTTATATGCAGAATTCATCATGCGAAAGGCTGGACTAGATGAATCCCAAGCCGGAATTAAGATTGCCGGAAGAAATATCAACAACCTCAGATATGCTGATGACACAACCTTGATGGCAGAAAGTGAGGAGGAATTAAAGAACCTTTTAATGAGGGTGAAAGAGGAGAGCGCAAAATATGGTCTGAAGCTCAACATCAAAAAACCAAGATCATGGCCACTGGTCCCATCACCTCCTGGCAAATAGAAGGGGAAGAAATGGAGGCAGTGAGAGAAGTCACGAAATTAAAAGATGCCTGCTTCTTGGGAGAAAAGCAATGACAAACCTAGACAGCATCTTAAAAAGCAGAGACATCACCTTGCCTACAAAGGTCCGTATAGTTAAAGCTATGGTTTTCCCAGTAGTGATGTATGGAAGTGAGAGCTGGACCATAAAGAAGGCTGATTGCCGAAGAATGGATGCTTTTGAATTATGGTGTTGGAGGAGACTCTTGAGAGTCCCATGGACTGCAAGAAGATCAAACCTATCCATTCTGAAGGAAATCAGCCCTGAGTGCTCACTGGAAGGACAGATCGTGAAGCTGAGGCTCCAATACTTTGGCCACCTCATGAGAAGAGAAGAATCCTTGAAAAGACCTTGATGTTGGGAAAGATTGAGGGCACTAGGAGAAGGGGACGACAGAGGACGAGATGGTTGGACAGTGTTCTCGAAGCTACGAACATGAGTTTGACCAAACTGCGGGAGGCAGTGGAAGACAGGAGTGCCTGGCGTGCTCTGGTCCATGGGGTCATAATAATAATAATAATAATAATTTATTATTTATACCCCGCCCATCTGGCCGGGTTCCCCCAGCCACTCTGGGCGGCTTCCAAAAAAAACAGAAATTCTAAAATACAGAAATCCATCAAACATTAAAAGCTTCCCTAAACAGGGCTGCCTTGAGATGCCTTCTAAAGGTCTGGTAATTGTTCTCTTTGACCTCTAGTGGGAGGGCATTCCACAGGGTGGGTGCCACTACCGAGAAGGCCCTCTGCCTGGTTCCCTGTAACTTGGCTTCTCGTAATGAGGGAACCGCCAGAAGGCCCTCGGAGCTGGACCTCAGTGTCCGGGCAGAACGATGGGGGTGGAGACGCTCCTTCAGGTATACCGGACTCATGAAGAGTTGGACATGACTAAACGACTAAACAGCAACAACTGGGTATATGATTTGTCGTTGTGAGAAAACAAGAAGTGTTGGATCTGGCCTGTGGCCCATCTAGTTCAGCATCCTGTTCTCACAGTGGCAAAGTGGAAAACCCACAAATAGGATCCAAACACAACAGCACTCTCCCTTCCTGGAAGATGTCGTGATGGGCAGCAGATCGCTTTTTTGCTCTTCTAGATGTCCTGGTGAGCACCAGATTCATGAGGATTAGACCAATTCCTGCAAGATGAATTTCTTGAGGACTTACCGTAAGTTCTGCCTTCCCTGTTAAGAACATAAGGAAAGCCTGCTGGCTCAGGCCAATGGCCCATCTTTTCCATCATCCTGTTCTCTTAATGGTGAACCAGTTGCCTGTGGGAAATCTGCAAGCAGGACCCAACCACTATCTCCCCTTTTTTTGCAGTTTCCAGCAACTGGTCTTCAGAAGCATTGCTGTCTCCAACCGTGGAAGCAGAGCAGAGCCATCATACCTGCCAAGTCTCCCACTGACAAAGGCGGGATCAGCAGCGGCACGGCCCCGGAAGTTGCGTAGAAGTTTGCTTTGGCCCAGTTGTCTAATCTGTTAAGGTCATTTTGAAGTGTGATCCTGTCCTCTGGGGCCACCCCTCCCAATTTGGTGTCATCTGCAAACTTGATCAGGACGTCTGTATTTTCATGGGAAAAATGTTGGAGGGTATGGAGTTGTTCCATCCCCTTCAACAGGCTGCTGGATTAGGTGGGCCTCAGTCAGGCCCTCCATCTCTTCTTAATTCCTCTCCCTTTTCTTTGTGTCTTTCTTCTCCCAATTAGCAAAAGGGAATGCAAATTGCTAAGCTGTCAACACACCCATTCTTCCCCGAATGTAAACATTAATTTCTAATTGGGGAAACCATTGAGAAACGTACAGCACCCGCAACTTCTTCATGTTCAGCTGTTGAGTCACCTTCGTGGAAGTCTGTAATTTGGAATAGTGTGCCACCCGGTAAGAACAGGCTTCGCTTTATCAGCTATGATAGCCTTCGCACACTCTCATTCCAAGTGCGGGTTGCAACTTCTCAGCAGCGAAGGACGCAGCTCGTCTCGACTGAAGAAAAGAAAATCTTCTAGCTGGGGAGATATATGTTATCTGTCGCGTCGATTGCATACAGCTTTGTGATAATGATTTGAGGCGTCTTTGGCTGTTTCCAGGAGACAAAAGCTCATTGGCATATGGTTTTATTTCTCTGGAGGCATCCCAAGGTTCTTTGCGTAATAAAAGTTTGCATAATAAAAGTTCCACGGTGGAATGAATAATATATCCCCTCAGGAAAATGGCAAAGCCGTCTCCGGCACTGGAAAGACTGCTGGAATGTTACACTAGCTGTCTGCATTGGCCGGAATACCCTGGAAGGGCTACTTCCAGGCAGGAGATGATTTTGGGATTGGTGTTCCTCATATGTGCAAGGTTGTTGTCGTTGTCATTTGCAGTGTTCACAAGGCACTAAGGGCTCGTTCTGTTTCCCCTGCGCTTTCTAGACATGGGTCGGTGTCAGGAATGAGCCAGCTCCAAGCGAAGGTTTGCAGCCAACTGCAGAAAGCAGACAGGAACAGAGAGGCTTGGATGTTAGCCAGGCAGTGGAGAGTCAGCAGCTGCAGACTCCGGCTCTTCCTGACCTCGACAGGCAGGATGATAAGGCAGTTGCTGAGAGCAGGCTAAAACACAGCCAAAGCTCACAGGAAGAGGTTAGAGCTGATCCGCTAAGTCCAAAGAGTCGGCAACTGAGAGGGCTGCTAGACAGGAAGCAAAACAAGAGAGGTAAGGGTCGTAAGTTCAATTTCTTCTGTCGACGCCGGAAAGAGTCTTCAGAAGGGTCACCTTGAGTAATGATGCTGGAGGCTTTGTTAGAGCCATCCGGAGCTATCTGTTTGTTTTTGCAATTACCTACACTCCTTTTTAATTACCTACGCTCACTGCATTACCAAGCTGGGAACTTGGACTCCTGACAGTCAGAGAGGCTTTCCATCTTCCCTGCCTCTTTCTCCAGGAAACCCCTCTGTTTACTGCTGAATCGTAACCAATGTCAATTGGGTTTTCTGCGGATTGGCATGTGTTCTGATTCAGCTGTAAGCAGTAGGTTTTCCAGGGGAAAACATCAGGGCAACATGTGGGAATTCCCACTAGCAGCAAGAGAGCAGCTTTAGCCGGCTCAAGTGGAAAGCAGGTAAAACCTTTGCTATTGCCCCCCCCCCCCCCGAAATGCTGGACCTTCCCGGAGGACGCTGGAGTCATTCACCGTGGATTTATAACAGCTTGCCTTCTGGGTGCAGTGGGGAGCTTAAAGGGGGGGATTGTTGGTTTGATTTGAAATATTTTTGGGACTGTGGGGGAGTTGAAGTTCTGTTTACTGTATTTTTGTTTATTTGCTAATTAGTGGGTCTGAGTATTGCTTTGTTTATTATTTGAGTATGGTGTGGGTGTGGGTGTGGGTGTGTTGTGTTGTGTTGTGTTGTGATGTGATGTGATGTGATGTGATGTTGTACGAAATAGTATTATATGATTCCCCCCCTTTCCCCCACTATGGTAATATGTACCGTATAACTTTTTCTTTTCTTTTCTGCAAGTTGCTTAGAGACCTTCAGGTGACGAGTGACTAATAAACCTAATAAATGAATGAAATAAAAATGATATGTTGGACTAGATGGGCTACCGGTCTCATTCCGCAGGGCTCTTTCTCTGTTCTTATGACATTACTGGCATCAAAAATTCAGCCTGTAAACACACACACCTTAATTCCAGACTTACCCTTTCCAGGGGGAATCTATTAAGCTTTCTTGTTTTTGTAACGCAACCTGTTGCCACCCATGTATAATACCTCATTTCTGTGTTGCAGTGGGTCACTGCATCTGGTCCGTAACCTGAAGATCAGTTGTTTGAGCCTACCCAACAATGGCTGTGCGCAGGATTCCTGCGCTGCATGGGGTAAGGCTAGATGACCCTCGGGATCCCTCCCAACTCTACAATTGAATGATTCTATGATTTCCCCCCCCATTGGTTTTAATGTATGTTTTAGGGTTGTTTTTTGTAAAGTCACTTTGAGTTACCTGTGACTAATAAATTTAATAAATAATAATAATGGAATACTTCTCCCCCTACCATCTATCGGAAATTTGACAGGTATGATGGTGTTACTGGTTAATCAAAAGATTTGCATGCATATGTGAATTGTCCATTACTTGCCTGTACCTTTTAGCTAGGCATTCACCAGGAACATGGTGAATGCATCATCCGAATTAGTGTTGTACTGAAAATATCTCTCATTTAAAAAAGGAAAAGAAAAGAAAAGAAAAAAATATTCTTCATGAGTGAGGCTCCATTTCCATGATACCTATAAAGCAGCCTTTCTCAACCTTGGGTTCCAAGATGTTGCTGGACTACCAGTCCCATCATGCATGATTGCTGCCCCTTCTGGCTATGAATGTTGGGAGTTGTAGTCCAGCGCCGTCTGGGAACCCAAGACCAAGCATCCCCAAACTGCGGCCCTCCAGATGTTTTGGCCTACAACTCCCATGATCCCTAGCTAAGAGGACCAGTGGTCAGGGGTGATGGGAATTGTAGTCCAAAACATCTGGAGGGCCGAAGTTTGGGGATGCCTGCCTAAGACTGAGGAAGGCTGCTATAAAGCATCGACACACAGCTTTAAACAGTCATGGGTGCTATTAAGGGTGCTGAGAGGTGTACTGAGGCCCTTATTCCCCTCACTATTCCCAGAATGGTTCAACAGTCAATCCCTCTTTCCAGAGAACTCTGGAAATGTAGTTCTGTGCAGAGAATGTTGTTTAGTCGTTTAGTCGTGTCCGACTCTTCGTGACCCCGTGGACCATAGCACACCAGGCACTCCTGTCTTCCACTGCCTCCCGCAGTTTGTCAAACTCATGTTCGTAGCGGGGTCTCCTAACAACACCTTTCACACACTATAGTTCCTGGGATTCTTTGCGGGTAGCCATGATTGCTTAAAAGTGATCTGATACCATGCTTTGAATGCATAGTGTGCAGATGGAGCCTGAGAAGAGAAAGTGCATTTGAAAACTACTGAAGGGGAGAGAAAATCTCATGGAGGGTGTTGCAGGGATTTTGTTGAGCTTATCTTGCTTTCAAAGTGACCAAGGGGTGTTTTGTGAGTATCCTTTCATTCATTCATTCATTCATTCATTCATTCATTCTTTCATTCTCTGGTGACCCCCTATCACATTCCTAGTGGCCTGCAGTTCCTGAAACCCTTATGATGTCTTCAGCTGGTAAAAACATAAGAAGAGTCTGCTGCATCAGGCCCATCTCATGAAGGATCCTGTTCTCACAGTGCCAAATGCCTGTTAGAAGCACACAGGCAGGATCTGAGCCTGAGAGCCCTCTCCCCTCCTTTGTTTTCCAGCAACTGGTATTCAGGAACATTGCTGCTCTCCAACTGTGGAGCCACCAATGGCTTGAGAGCAGTACATGTGAAAAGGATCTAGGAGTCTTGGTAGACCACAAACTTGACATGAGTCGGCAGTGGGATGCAGCAGCTAAAAAAGCCAATGCAATTCTGGGCTGCATCAATAGGAGTAGAGCATCTAGATCTAGGGAAGTAATAGTACCACTGTATTCTGCTCTGGTCAGACCTCACCTGGAGTACTGTGTCCAGTTCTGGGCACCACAGTTCAAGAAGGATACTGACAAGCTGGAACGTGTCCAGAAGAGGGCAACCAAAATGGTCAAAGGCCTGGAAACGATGCCTTATGAGGAACGGCTTAGGGAGCTGGGTATGTTTAGCCTGGAGAAGAGAAGGTTAAGGGGTAATATGATAGCCATGTTCAAATATATGAAAGGATGTCATATGGAGGAGGGAGAAAGATTGTTTTCTGCTGCTCCAGAGAAGCGGACACGGAGCAATGGATTCAAACTGCAAGAAAGAGGATTCCACCTAAACATTAGGAAGAACTTCCTGACAGTAAGAGCTGTTCGACAGTGGAATTTGCTGCCAAGGAGTGTGGTGGAGTCTCCTTCTTTGGAGGTCTTTAAGCAGAGGCTTGACAGGCATATGTCAAGAATGCTTTGATGGTGTTTCCTGCTTGGCAGGGGGTTGGACTGGATGGCCCTTGTGGTCTCTTCCAACTCTACGATTCTATGATTCTATAATAGCCCATGAATTTGTCCAGTCTTCTTTCAAAGCCATCTAGGCTGGCAGCCATCACTGCCTTCTGTGGGAACGAGTTCCATAGTATAGCTATGCACTGAGTGAAGAAGCACTTCCTTTTGTCTGTCCTGAATCTGCCTTTAGCAAGCGTCTTTCTCTCACCCTGCCCTCCTGCTATCAAACTGCAGGCTTTCCTTGGAGAGTTGCTGGACGACCAAGATGTTGTGCTTGAAAACACTTTGAGAACTTTCAAGGGGCACGCAATGCCAAGTGCTGTTCTTAAGTTTTCCATTTCCAGCGTTTGAACTCTCTGTTTCAGTACGGCGTGGAACCTGATGCCCCCCCTCGGCTTTCCCTCCTGCAACCTCGATGCTCCGAACCAAGAAATCAATTTCTCCTTCCTACGCTGGAGATTGCTGTCTTGCTCTCATCCACGTAATTAACGGATCTCGCCCATGGAGACTTTGCGAGGGTGGTTGATCCGTGTGGCCTCCTCCTCGCAATCTCCGGCAGCGCCACGGCAACGGCCAACGTGAAGATTCAAACAAACAGAAACACCTCACTAAAGAGGCTCGTTCCTTTCCACCATGATGTGTCGATGGTCAAGCTCCAGTTCAGGGATAGGAGACAATTGCCCCCAGGGCAAGCAGACTGAGTCATCCACTACCCCACGGCCACCGAATGACGAAACAAGCTTGCATTATCGGAATAATAATAATAATAATAATAGAATCATAGAGTTGGAAGAGACCACAAGGGCCATCCATTCCAACCCCCTGCCGAGCAGGAAACACTATCAAAGCATTCTTGACATATGCCTGTCAAGCCTCTGCTTAAAGACCTCCAAAGAAGGAGACTCCACCACACTCCTTGGTAGCAAATTCCACTGCCGAACAGCCCTTACTGTCAGGAAGTTCTTCCTAATGTTTAGGTGGAATCTTCTTTCTTGTAGTTTGAATCCATTGCTCCGTGTCCGCTTCTCTGGAGCAGCAAAAAACAACCTTTCTCCCTCCTCTATATGACATCCTTTTATATATTTGAACATGGCTATCATATCACCCCTTAACCTTCTCTTCTCCAGGCAAAACATACCCAGCTCCCTAAGCCGTTCCTCATAAGGCATTGTTTCCAGGCCTTTGACCACTTTCGTTGCCCTCTTCTGAAAACGTTCCAGCTTGTCAGTATCCTTCTTGAACTGTGGTGCCCAGAACTGGATACAGTACTCCAGCTGAGGTCTGACCAGAGCACAATACAGTGGTACTATTACTTCCCTTGATCTAGATGCTATACTCCTATTGATGCAGCCCAGAATTGCATTGGCTTTTTTAGCTGCTGCATCACACTGCTGACTCATGTCAAGTTTGTGGTCTACCAAGACTCCTAGATCCTTTTCACATGTACTGCTCTCAAGCCAGGTGTCACCCATCCTGTATTTGTGCCTTTCAATAATAATTTTTTTATACCTCAGCCACTCTGGGTGGCTCCCAACAGAATATTAAAAACACAATAAAATATCAAACATTGAAAACTTCCCCAAACAACTATAACCGCGGCTAGGACTTTATTAGCCCCATAATGGAAATTACAGGAGATACCGACGATTGAGGAGTGACAGACGAAAATGATTGACCTGCAGGATCCGAAACCAGGGAGAGACAAAGTTCCAAAAGGAATGGAGTAAATTCGTGGACTATATGGAGAAGAATTGTAGATGTTTAAAGACACTAGCAGGACTGAAATAAATCCTACAAACTGACTTTAATTAGATGGACTAAAAGGAACTGCGAGATAAGATTGGGAAAGAAAACCGAATGATGGGAGGGAGGGAAGTTAAAGCTCGGCAAAGAAAAATGAACTAAAATAGGTGAACAGAAGAGAAAATGAAAAAAAATGTTTGTTGTTTGTTGTTGTCGTTTGTTTGTTGTCTTTGTTGTTGTTTGGTGTTGTTTATTTGGAAATTTAATAAAAAATTATCTTTAAAAGAAAAAACTTCCCCAAACAGGGCTGCCTTCAGGTGTCTTCTAAAAGTCAGATAGTTGTTTCTTTCCTTGACCTTTGATGGGAGGGCATTCCACAGGGCGGGCGCCACTACTGAGAAGGCCCTCTGCCTGGTTCCCTGCAACTTGGCTTCTTGCAATGAGGGAACCGCCAGAAGGCCCTCAGAGCTGGACCTCAGTGTCCGGGCAGAACGATGGGGGTGGAGACGCTCCTTCAGATATACAAATTTCAAAGGATAGCCATACTTTGGTTTGCATATTGCTTCAGAAAGTGCAAATTGGAGAAGTTCACCTTTAAATGAGGGCAGAATTTATTTATTTTCCCCCTTTCCTATAGGGCCCAGAAGGGAACAGTATTTAGGCAGATCAGAAAAAAAAAAAAAACCAGATGCACTGATGTGCAAAAGAGGAAGCATTTTCCACCAAAGAGGGAAGGGAGTGGTGGAGTAGAATCACCACTAGATCCAACCTATCTACATGAAGCCGCTGGGAGAGATCATCGGGGGTTGGGCTGCGTGTTCATCAGTACGCGGATGACACACTGAGAGCCAGTGTGGTGTAGTGGTTAAGAGCGGTGGACTCGTAATCTGGGGAACTGGGTTCGCATCTCCGCTCCTCCACATGCAGCTGCTGGCTGACCTTGGGCTAGTCACACTTCTTTGAAGTCTCTCAGCCCCACCCACCTCACAGGGTGTCTGTTGTGGGGGAGGAAGGGAAAGGAGATTGTTAGCCGCTTTGAGACTCCTTCGGGTAGTGATAAAGCGGGATATCAAATCCAAACTCTTCTTCTACCTCTCTTTCAAATCAGAACCAGTGAAGGTGGTGAAGGTCCTGTGTGAGTGCCTGGAGGTGGTTGGAGAATGGATGGCGGCTAACAGACCGAGGTTGAATCCTGACAAGACAGAAGTACTGCTCTTGGGGGACAGGGGGTGTGCCTGTGTGGAGGACTCCCTGGTCCTGAATGGCGTAACTGTGCCCCTGAAGGACCAGGTGCGCAGCCTGGGAGTCATTTTGGACTCATAGCTGACCATGGAGGCGCAGGTCTGTTCTGTGTCCAGGGCAGCTGTCTACCAGCTCCATCTGGTACGCAGGCTGAGACCCTACCTGCTTGTGCGCTGTCAGACCAGAGTGGTACATGCTTTGGTTATCTACTGCTTGGACTACCGCAATGCGCTCTATGTGGGGCTACCTTTGAAGGTGACTCAGAAACTACAACTAATCCAGAATGTGGCAGCTAGACTGGTGACTGGGAGCAGCTGGTGGGACCATATAACACCAGTCCTAAAGGATCCATATTCGCTCCCAGTACTTTTCTGAGCACTATCCATTTTGGATGTGAATAACCTCTGGCTAAGGGAGATTTATCACAATTTCATTTCCACCTTAATAAAGACCTGCACCTGTCCTTTCCTTTCCTTTCCTTCCTTTTTTAACCTGGTATTTGGACAGCTGCCCAGCTGACTGAGACCATAGAAGCAGCAGAAATAAACAGCGCATCAATTACAGTCCCCATTTGCCTTCTACATTTTTATTGTACTTTTCCCTCTGGTCCCCTGTTCAACATCACACTGTTGCTCCCTGATTTACTGATGCCAGTGTGGCTGAGTTATTTTCCCCAAGGTGGCCAATTGTTCACCGAAAAGAAGGGAGGAAAGTGGGGGGAGGGTCAGCCCATGCTGCTTATGAGCCTTGGAGGTGGTACATTGCTAGGAAACAAGGAAGAGGTGTTAAAATCATATTCACTGCAGCCCTCCAGAATCTGCAAATTCTCCCGGAGAGATGAGCATGATAATCTCAGCCGTATCCATCATTTGCATCAGTGGTTATACGGTGCCGCTATCACCCATGCAGTTTAGCAGGGCTGTAAATATAACCTCCTTTGATGAGGCACAGGAAAGAGTTGGATGCAAAATGCAGGCAGGAAAGTAAATAGCTCCCTTGGAAAAGATGCAAGCGAGTGGAAACCCTGTGACCCTAATTAATCAAGGCACTGTTGCAAATTACAAAGACAAATGCTCTGCTATCAGGGCAGAAAAATACAGCTGCTGCTAGAAGTTCCAATCCTTCTCTTTACTGAAAGTATATCAGGAACAGATCATAGAATTGTCGAGCTGGAAGGGACCACGAGGGTCATTCAGTCCAACCCCCTGCAGTGCAGGAAACTTTTGCCCAACATGAGACTCGAACCCACAACCTTAAGGTTAAGAGTCTCATGCTCTACTGACTGAGCTGACACAATCTGCAGAAGCAATGGTGCACAAATATAAGGTGGACAGCACCTGGATTGCCAGTAGCACATGGAAAAATGATCTTCTTCTTACCACAAGTTTAAGATGATGCAACAGTGTGATGCAACAGTTTAAAAAATGCTAATGCTGTTCTAAGCTGCATCAACGAAAAGTCTAGTGTCCAGATCAAGGGAAGTAATATTACAGCTCTATTCTGCCTTGGTCAGACCACCTCTAGAGTATTGTGTCCACTTCTAGGTGCCACAATTTAAAAAGGATGTTGGCAAGCTGGAACATGTGCAGAGGAGGGTGACCAAGATGATCGGGGTCTGGAAATCAAGCCTTATGAGGAACATTGGAGGGAGCTGGGTTTATCCTGAATCAGAGGAGACTGAGAGGAGATATGATAACCTTCTTTAAATATCTCAAGGGTTGCCACATGGAAGATGGAGCAAGCTTCGAATTAAATGCTTCAAATTACAAGGAAGGAGATTCTGACTAAACCTCAGGAGGAACTTTCTGATGGTAAGAGTTTTTTGACAATGGAACAGTCATACTTGGGGGGGGGTGACTCTCCTTCCTTGGAGGTTTTCAAACAGAGGTTCACTGGCCATCTTTTGATTGAGATTCCTGCATTGCAGGGGTTGGACTAGATGATCCTTGGTCCCCCTTCCAACCCTACAATTCTATGAATGCTCCCCCTGCCCCCCAGACTGTCTTCTCACAGGTGAGATAGATGATTGATTGTTTGAATGTTCTTCCGCAACGTCATCAGCAACCAACCCCGCTCATAGAAAGACATTGTCTCAGGGATAATCTTTCTCCCTAACATATTACTTTTCTGTGTGCAGAAAAGAAGGGTTTTCTGTGGGAGAGCTTTAAATGCAAAACAGCCCAGTTGTGAGCTGAAATGCTGGTTTCAGTACCAAGGACAGAGCACAAAGAATCTGGATTCCAGAACGTTGCCTGACATAGAATCCTAGAATCCTAGAATTGCAGAGTTGGAAGGGATCTCAAAGGACATCTAGTCCAAGTCTCTGCAATATGCAGCTGTTCCATATGGGGATTGAACCTGCAACCTTGCTGTTATCAGTATCACACAACTGAGCTATCCATAAGGATGTTCTAGGAATGTGCATCAACTTTGATACAGATTTGTGGGTTCTGACACACTTGAGATTTATTTGTGTTGCTCATTTAACACTGACCCTACCCCACATTGCACAAGATAATAATCTGCAAATATATGCAAATATATACATAAAAAGCACATCTAAGCACACAAATCCACAAATCACGTGCACATTGTGCCATAATGTAGGGTTACAGTACATGATAATGGGGGGAATGAATGGGGAAGCATTTTTTAATCAGCAGCGTAGAGACAAATTCTGAAGTGTCTTCATGACCCTTCCAGCCATGCCCCTTCACAGCCTCGTGCCCTTCTGAGAGTCATCCTTCTAAGATTATACTGTAATAATAATAATTAGGAATGCATTGCAATTATCATTGCAGTTCTCCACAGGAGACCAGGGCCCTGCAGGACTTAATATCCTTCCACAGGGCCTGCAAGAGGGAGCTGTTCCACCTGGCCTTCAGTCCGGACCCAGTTTGACCCCCCCCCATGGGACCCTGCAAGTTTCCTCTTTGGCCCTTTTATCGGCTCATGTGGGACCAACATGGATACCTGGCCCTGATGAATACTTGAGGTTCCCGGCCCCTATGGTCATAGCTGCCAAGTTATTCCTTTTTTTAAGGGATTTTCACTTATGCTGAATAGGCTTCCTCGCGAGAAGAGGGAAAACTTGGCAGCTATGCTTATGGTTGTAATTTCATGGGCAGTCATTTAATCTTATCCTGATTCTAATTTTTAAGCTGTATTTTAATCAATTGTTTGATTGTGTTTTAATGTATTCAGCATTTGATGTTAGCCGCCCTGAGCCCATCTTAGCCGGGGAGGGTGGGGTATAAATAAAAATTTACTTACTGGTACTTACTTACTTACTTACTTACTTACTTACTTACTTACTTACTTACTTACACATGTTGCCTTTTCAGCTGGAGCTACTATTTTCTGCGAATGCAAGTGATTTGGAGCGCTCCAATATCTTCTTTCGGAGTGAACAAGTTGTGTTTTCCTTGAAGTTCCATGATATGTAACAGAACTTATAATAATTTTTTATTATTTACATCCTGTCCATCTGGCTGGGTTTCCCCAGCCACTCTGGGCAGCTTAGAGCATATATGAAAACCTAGTAAAACATCAAGCATTAAAAACTTCCCAATACAGGGCTGCCTTCAGATGTCTGTAACTTTGCTTCTCACAGTGAGGGCACCAGCAGAAGACCCTTGGAGGAGGATCTGAGTGTCCAAGGCTGGATAAAGGGGGTGGAGATGCTCCTTCAGGTATACCGGGTCAAGGCCATTGAGGGTTTTAAAGGTCAGCACCAACACTTTGAATTGTGCTTGGAAATGTACTTGGTTACACCCCATTCTTTTGAAATGGAAGCACCTTGTGTTTTCAATGTTCCTAAGCTCTTAGCTTTGGAGTGTATGGCACTCCCACCCACTTTCTCCAGAAACAGACAGAGGCAGATGTCCCCTCTATGAAGAAGCTCGAAGGGAGTTCCTGGATCCCATACTGGTGAGGTTAGTAAGCCTCCCGGAAAAGCAATTATACAACTTGCTCCTGCAAGGCAAAGACCAGAAGATAACCAGGGCGGTCGCCAGATTCTGTGCCCAAATATGCAGACACAGACTTTCTCCCAAGTCCGTCTGAATTTCCCAAAATATAGTACCCCGAGCGAGCTAGGCTCAGTTTTCTGCAGCTTCTATTTTAAGGGTTAAATTTTTTAGCATTGTATATATAATTAACAATTTATTTTAAATGTTGTTCAAGGCATCATATATACGTTACGCTCCCTGAAATTGTTCTTTCAAAGGGATTCATTTTGTTTTGTTTTCTTTTTTTCTTTTTATATGTTATTTTTAAGAGCTGGTCCTTGACCGTAAATAAAATCATATCAAGTGGCAACAAACAGAGGAAGATCTTCCTCTGTTGTCAATTGGGAGAATTCTGCACAGGAGATCTCTGTAAGGAACAAAGTTGTCAGAGGGCCTGGTATGGCTACTCTAGAGTAACGACTCCAGCATGGTCTTTTAAGGCTTTTATTAAGTGCTGATTATTTACAGTGTTCAGAGCAGTAAAAATGCATCCTTAAGGTGAGGTGTCAGAACTCCCGAATGGCGATTGGCGCGTTTTCTTCCAGCACCACAGCTTTGGCAGACCCAACCTCTTCCCCCTACGTTTGCGTCGCAATTCGGGAGTTGGGGGGATTGGCCTCCCCCCCGTGCGTCCAACTTCCTGTCCCACCTGCGGCCTGGGCTCCACAACCTTGCCTGAGCCTCGGACACCACTTCCTGACTCTCCGCTGGAGGCAGAGCTCTCCTTACTCTCTCCAGCGCTTGGGGATGGGCTGGAACTTAAGATGGGAGGGACTTCCCTGTATCCCTTGTCCCTCACATCCACCCCCCTCCCAGGCTCCTCTCCCTCCCTCCCTAGTGGCTCTCTGCTTGCTGGGGACGAGTGAAACCCTAAGAAGTCTGTGGCATCCGAGCCTGTGGGTGTAAAAATTTCCCCCCAATCCTGCGATCTTTCTCCTTCCCCCTGAGAAGACGGGAATCCCAAGAAGTCAGTGGCGTCAGAGCTGGTGGGAGTAAAAATGTTCTGCCAGTCCTCTCCTGCCTCTGACGTCGTCGACCTCGGTGAAACCCACACCTCTTCTTCCGTGTCCTCAAATTCCGCTTCCCATCTCCATGGAGAGCTGCTGCCTGCTATCCCTTCCTCCTGCCCCTCCCCCTCTCCCTCCCTTTCCATGTGCCAGGGCTTGGGCCTGTGGGGGAACAGGGCGTGGAACTCTTCCACTAAAAATTCCTCAGGTACTTCCGTGGCCGGTATCCACTCATTGTGGGACGGCGGAGTGTCCTCCCATGCTATCAGGTACTCCAGCCCTCTCACCCCTCTCCTTGAGTCTAAAATCTCAGTTGCCTCATTGAGCTGTCGGGCGTCTCCCGTCTCCCCCCCTCCCTCTGGAGGCTGATCGCTGTCCCTGAACCTGGTACTTTCCCTGTACGGCGACAGCAGTGATCTATGAAACACTGGGTGCACTCTCATGTCCTCCGGCAGTGCTAGCCTGAAGGCTACCGGGTTGACCTGTTGCGTGACCGTGAAGGGGCCCAGCCTCCTGGGTGCTAACTTTTTGCATCGCCCCCTGGTGGGAAGACCTTCCGAGGATAACCAAACCTTGTCCCCCACCCTGATGACCTCTCCCGGTCGCCTGTGGCGATCTGCCCCCTTCTTGTACGCTTCCTTGGCCCTCTCCAAGTGTTCTCTGAGCTGCTGGTGCACCGTCTCCAGGTCCTCTGCCCAATCCTCTGCCTGTGGGCCCTCCTCCTCCCCCTCCCCCTCCCTCTCTGGGAAAGATCTGAGGTCGCGCCCGTAGTTGGCCTTAAAGGGCGACACCCCTGTGGAGACGTGCACCGCATTGTTGTAGGCAAATTCTGCCAGTGGCAGGCGATCCACCCAGTCCGTTTGCCTCTGGCTGACGTAACATCTCAGGTACTGCTGCAGAATGGCGTTGACCCGCTCCGCCTGTCCATTGGTCTGCGGGTGCCGAGCCGTAGACAAACTGACCTCCACCTGCAGGAGGTTCATTAGCCGCCGCCAGAACCTGGAAACAAATTGGCGGCCACGATCCGAAATAACTCTTAAAGGCAATCCATGCAGTCTGAATACGTGGTCAACAAACAGTTTGGCCGTCTCTTCTGCCGAGACCGCCCTGGCACACGGTATAAAGTGGCACATTTTGGACATGAGGTCCACCACCACCAACACTGCGGTCTTGCCCCTGGACGACGGCAGGTCTGTGATGAAGTCCATAGACACTACTTCCCACGGCCTGTGCGGTGTGGCTAATGGCTCCAGCAAACCTGCTGGTGGCGCTCTGACCACCTTTGCTCGCTGGCAGGTGTCACATCCCCTTACATAATCCCGAACATCCTCCCGCACCCCTGGCCACCAGAAGTGTCTCATGACTAGGTGAGTGGTTTTGTCCCTTCCGAAATGACCCGCCGTTGGGTTGTCGTGCATCTGCTTGAGGGCCTTACCTCTCAGCTGTTTGGTTGGCAGGTACAGGGCTCCCCTGTAAAAAAGCAAACCCCTCCTTTCCTCAAAGTCTTTGGCCTGCTCCCTCCCCCCTCTCAGTTCTCTGAAGATGCGGGTGGCAAATTCGTCCGCTGCTGTCAGTGCTGTGAGTTCTGCCTCGCTCACCACTGCTGCTCCGCATGACCATGCTGATGGGGGGAAAATGTGCCTGGGCGCTGGTGGCAACTCCTCCTCCATGTACTCTGGCTTGCGGGAGAGGGCATCCGCCCTGACATTCTGCTCCCCCGGGATGTAGTGGATGGAGAAGTTGAAGTTCGAGAAGAACTCTGCCCACCGTATTTGCCGCTGGTTGAGCACCCTGGCAGTTCTCCAGAACTCCAGGTTCTTGTGGTCTGTGCACACCTGGATGGGGTGCTTGGCGCCCACCAGGAAGTGTCGCCAGTGCTGGAACGCAGCGTGGATCGCGAGAAGTTCTCTATCAAACACTGTGTAGTTGCGTTCTGGCTGGGTCAGCTTCCTGGAGAAGAAGGCACAGGGTCTCCACTCTCTGTTGGCGTCCAGTTGCAACAGAATCGCTCCCAGAGCCTTGTCCGAAGCATCTGTCTCCAGGCGTAGGGGCGCATCCTGCACCACGTGGAACAGGTGCTGGTCTGAAGCGAATACCCTCTTGAGGCTTTCGAACGCTGCTTGCGCCTCTGGTGTCCACCGGAACTTCTGCTTGCCTCTCAGGCAGTCGGTGATAGGAGCCGTGACACGAGAGAAGTTCTTGATGAACTTCCTGTAGAAGTTAGCGAAGCCTAGTAGGCGTTGGGCATCTTTGCGCGTCCTGGGGCTGTGCCAGTCCAGGATGGCCTGCACCTTGTCCTTGTCCATCGCCAGCCCCTTGTCTGACAGCTTGTAGCCCAGGAAGTCCACCTCTTTGGTGTGAAACTTGCACTTCTCCAGCTTCACATACAGGTGGTTGTCCTTCAGGCGCTGCAACACCTCCCTGACATCCTTCACATGCTGCACTGGGTCATTGGAATAGATAAGGATGTCATCTAGGAAGACCAAGCAGTTCTTGAAGAGGAGGGACCCCAGGACGTGGTGCATGAAGGCCTGGAAGCATGCTGAGCCCCCTTGCAACCCGAAGGGCATCACCAGATATTCAAAAGAGCCCAGAGGCGTGAACATCGTGGTTTTCCATTCATCGCCCTCCCGGATCCTGATCAAGTTGTACGCCCCTCTTAGGTCTAGCTTGGTGAAAATCTTGCCCCTGCGTGCCGCTGTCAGGAGATCATCCACTCTGGGCATGGGGAAAGCCACTGGCTCTGTCACTGAATTCAGTCGTCTAAAATCCACCACAAGACGGCGCTGTTGCGTGTCTTTCTTGTCCACCCAGAAGACCGGGCTGCCCCCTGCTGCCTTGCTTTCTCTGATGAACCCCCGCTTGAGGTTCTTGTCGATGAAAGCGCGCAGATCCTCCAGTTCCTGATCTGACATGGCGTACAGCTTGGCTGGGGGTATCGTTGCCCCTGGCACCAGGTTGATCTGGCAGTCAAAAGGCCTGTGTGGGGGTAGGTGGTCGGACTCCGCTTTGCTGAAGACCTCCTGCAGGTCCCAGTACGGCTTGGGTATCGCCTCACCCCCTTTGACATGCATGGTGGCCACCGTGGCTATCGGAGGCCCCTCCCCTGGTTGGTGCTGCATGCAATGTTCCAGACAAAAGTCCGACCCAAACGTGATGCATCTCTGGTGCCAACTTATGGAGGGGTCGTGGCGCGCCAGCCAGCTCATTCCCAAAACGATGGGGGGGTCTGAGATGGTTGTGACGTTGAAAGCCAGTGTCTCTGAGTGCCTTCCCACCGTCATTCTCATGGGGGGGGTTTGATGAGTGATGGCCCCTCCCAGCAACTCTCTGCCATCAATGGTGGCCACGTGCAGGGGAAAGTCCAGCTGCAGAAGCTGGATCTGGTGCTCTTCTGCAAAGTTTCTCGAGAAGAAGTTCGCTGACGCCCCACTGTCAATTAAGGCGAGGACTGTCAAGGGATAGCCATTTGGGAGCGTTAGCGTGACTTCTAGAACCACTCCTGCTCTGGGAGGGGTGGGCTGGGGCTGTTGTCTGCTGACTGTGCCTGGCTGCTGCCCCTTGTCTCCTGCAGCCAGGCTGTCTCGTTTCCCTGTTGTGGTGCTGCGTCAGCGGGGGAAGGTACAACCGTTCCCGCCTTTCCTTGCCACTCTCTGCGATGAGGGCAGTCTCTGACGCGATGCCGGGGGGAGTTGCAGAGAAAGCAATTCCCGCCTCTTCCCTCCTTGCGTCTTGGCGCCGCCGGGGTTTGAAAAGCCCGCGCGCGCGCTCCCCCGATCTCCATCGGTTCCGGCTCTGGGCTTGGTCTGGGCGGGTCTGGGGGCGGTCCCTGGGGTGGGGTTTGGTGATGTGGTCTGTCCTGGGAGCGTGGGAATCAAGGTTTTGCTGCGCGCGTCGCTTGTTTGTCATACCATCTGGATTCCTGTCTCACCCCCACCGCTAGCGCCGCTTTGCTTAACTGATCCATAGTCTGCGGTCTAGGACCTCTTGCCAGCTCATCCTTAACGTCTGCGTGCAAACCCAGGTAGAAGGCTGATTTCACTGGCTCACTTTGCAGATCCCACCCCAGTTTGTGCACCAGCATGGTGAATCTCGCCCAGTAGTCCCTAACTGTCGATTTTCCTTGTGTTAAGTTATGAAGCTCCTGTTTAGTGGCCTCCATTTCACTGTCGCTAGCGTACATTATTTTTAAGGCTTCTAGAAATAATTTTGCGTTCTTCATGCAAGGATTTTTTTGCGCGATGAGCGGTCTTACCCATTCCCGGGCGGCCCCCGTCAAATGCTCTATGATAAAGGAGACTCTGTGCGCGTCATCTGGGAATTCTGCTGCATGCAATTCCAGCGCATAATTTATTTCTGTCTCGAATCCTAGGTACTCCCTAGGGTCGCCGCTGAACTTGGTGACTAGGCTCTGTCCCCTTCTCACTTGGACTAGCTGCGGCTGGGGCGCCCCCCCACCTCTAGCGGCTTTCTCCTCTTCCAACTTTTTCTGCAGGTCCAATACCATCACCCTTAGCTGTTTCTCAGTCTCCTCTTTTGTCCTCACCTGGTCCACCAGCTTGTTCAGCTCCTCCTGCGCCCCTCGCGCTTCCTCCTGAGCGGCATGCAATTGCTGCTGTGCGTGCGCTGTGAGGTTCTGCAGCTCCTGCTTCGCTGCTTCGGCCTCCAGCCTCCAATGCTCAGCCTCTTGAGCGCTCATCGCTGCACTCCAAAGTAGCCAAAAAAAAGATTCGGGAGTTGCTGTCAGAGGGCCTGGTATGGCTACTCTAGAGTAACGACTCCAGCATGGTCTTTTAAGGCTTTTATTAAGTGCTGATTATTTACAGTGTTCAGAGCAGTAAAAATGCATCCTTAAGGTGAGGTGTCAGAACTCCCGAATGGCGATTGGCGCGTTTTCTTCCAGCACCACAGCTTTGGCAGACCCAACCTCTTCCCCCTACGTTTGCGTCGCAATTCGGGAGTTGGGGGGATTGCCCCCCCCCCGTGCGTCCAACTTCCTGTCCCACCTGCGGCCTGGGCTCCACAACCTTGCCTGAGCCTCGGACACCACTTCCTGACTCTCCGCTGGAGGCAGAGCTCTCCTTACTCTCTCCAGCGCTTGGGGATGGGCTGGAACTTAAGATGGGAGGGACTTCCCTGTATCCCTTGTCCCTCACAAAAGTGAATAAGCATGGGATTGTAAATATATTCTTCTCGGTTATATGTTTATGAAAGTAAAGTTCTTTTGAACATAAAGAGTCTAGGCATTGTGAACTCTGAGAATGCCTCTTGCTCGCCTGGATGGAGGTGATGTGGCCCTCAGAAGGTTGTGCAGCACTGAATGTGGCCTCTGGCCTGAAAAAGGTTCCCTTCACCAACCTAAACCTTCCCTGAGCAACTCTTCCTGTGCTCTCTGAAAATGTTGCATGCTCTAGGCATACTGCAGGTTTGTTTTTATGCATATATATGAGATGTATTTGTATGCAGAGCCATATCTATTTTTGTGTAATCCTGCAAGAAGCTGCTAGGCTGGTGGGTGGATAAAAGGAGGAGTGATATGTTATGCCTGGCAGCCAGCAAAGCACATCCCGCTGGTGGGTTGATAATGACGCTTGGGGGCAGGCATAACTAACGGCTACCTGAATCATCTACCCATCACTCAGGCATCCTCCCGAGGGCCTGAAATATGGAGGCTGGCCGACCTCAGGCAGTGATGGCTTATGCTAAACATGCCTTTTCCTTTTATTATTATTGTTTTGGGGGGGAAATAATGAACTCCTGGTCCTCTTTGAAGAAGCAGATCAAAGCTGTGCCTAAGACCTTTGATGCGCATGATATAGCACTGCATGTGACAACTTCCAAAAGACAGCGGATGGGCATGCCCATACACAACCTCATGGAAATCTATCCACTGGAGCCCCTCACCCGCACCCTAAAATCTCCTCCAGAGGGTTGGGAGAGCCTCCACAGCAGATCTTTTGCAGGAAGGAGAGCATGGGGAGAGGAGAGCAGAGGAGGAGGAAGTCCTGTTGCATGGGTGAGGCACTGCTCACTCAGCATTGGATACAACCCTGTAACTTTCAGGATTTGTCCTTGAGCTTGCTTTATTTGTCCTCCTCCCTCTCACCCCCCTTTCCTTGTATGTCACAGTTCCTTATGCTGTAAACCAGAAGGCGGGGCCCATTCTAATGCTGATTTTTGTAAGCCACTCTGAGAAACTTTCTGGCTGCAAGGCAGAGTGCAAAAGTATAAATAAATTAGATGATAGATAGATGATGGTTATAGATAGATAGCTAGATAGAGAGAGAGATAGAGAGATAGAGAGATAGAGAGGAGGGAGGGAGGGAGGGAGGGAGGGAGGGAGGGAGGGAGGGAGGGAGGGAGGGAGAGAGAGAGAGAGAGAGAGAGAGAGAGAGAGAGAGAGAGAGAGAGAGAGAGAGAGAGAGAGAGAGAGAGAGAGATGGATTTAAGTTACAGGTGGCTCAATGGCTCAGTGAATCTGGCTGTTAACCAGGTGGTTGGTGGTTCGAGCCCACTCAGGAAACAGCTGTGTGTGGTATGTCCGCATTGATGACTCTCAGGGTCCCTTCCAACTGTATGATTCTAAGAAAGGAGATTCCGGCTAAACATCAGGAAGAACCTTATGACAGTGAGGGATGTTCAACAGTGGGAGAGTCTTCCTCAGGAGGTTGTGGCCTCTCCTTCCTTGGAGGTTTTTAAGCAGAGGTTGGACGGCCACCTGTCATGGATGCTTGAGCTGAGATCCCTGCATTGCAGGGGTCAGACTAGATGACCCTTGGGGTCCCTTCCGACTCCACTATCCTATGATCGTAGCGACTTGCTGCCTGGTTCTTGTGCACCAGCTGGAGTTTAGAAGTGCTTTAGGCACCAGATCTTCAACATCACACTGAGACTTGATGATTAGGCTCAGGCAGAGGGCTGAGATACAGGGCGCCGGGGGAGATGTGCCATGCCATAGACTTACTCTGGGCTTCTGAGGCTTCCCTGTTCCTGACTATTCTCAGAGGGACTCTGGAGAGTCAAGCTTGGACTCTGCTGCTGTTTTGAAGCTGCTGTGTTAATCGATGGTTCCGAGTCCCATCAAATACACTTCTCTATTCCCCTCTGATACTTCGGAGCTGCCAGCATACCTGAGAAAGCAGTGGCTCATCTTTGCGGGGAGAAGTCTAAGGCGTTCATTCATGACTTCTGGAATGCCCACCTGAATTTCAATTCTGAGGCTCTGAAAAGGATTTCAGAACCAGGGAAGCTGATTTACGGTTGCTGGCTGTGCACCTGAGGGAAATGTCAAATCCTCTTGTAAAGGGTGTTTTCTCTCCTACCTTTCCAAACAGCCGCAGCTTAATCTCATATCACCTTCAAAGGTAAAGTACTTAATTTCTGCAATGTTCGCACTGCCTCTTCTGTAGCGATTAAAACACCCCTGTTCTACTTTGATTTGCCCCCATGCAGAGAAGGGAAGAAGCAGCTTTCTCACTTTTTTTACACCAAGAAAAGAGAAGTGGAAGCAAAACGAACGCACTTATCTCTGCAGATGGCTGGAGCCTGTCCCTTCGATTCCCCCTCCACACATACTTCCAGCATGTTGACATTGTAAACTAGGGGTACTTATCCACAAGACTAAATGGGGTTTGCAGTGTTTATCCAAATCTTATTGTACATCACATATGCATTGCTTTAGGACACAGAAAACTATAGATCACATGCCCCCCAGTAGAAAGCATCGTTTCGATGTTGGGAGTTAGTAAGGCAGGCCTGTAAGTGAACTTTTCTGCTGCAGATTTGGCTCCCATGCAATCTGCAGCAGCATTTAATTCCCAGTTGTGCAAAGGCCCTCTTGGTTGTGCCGCAATCTGGATTGACAGCAATCAGTGGCAGGGCCTTCTCTGTGGTGGTCCCTTCCTAGGGGATGACCTCCACTGGGAACGCCAGCAACAGCAAATGATGGTGGTATTTCAAAGCTTGTTAAAGATATACATCTGCACTCAAGCCTTTTTTGGTGTTTAATGTCGGGAATTAATTAATGTTATTCTTGGGTGATCTGTTGTTGTTGTTGTTGTTGTTGTTGTTGTTGTTGTTGTTGTTGTTGTTGTTTACTGCTTAATGCCAAGCCGGCTTCTAAGTGGTTTACAGAATACAAAAACCAATGACACAACACCAATAAAATAAACAGTAATAATTTAAAATGCACTGTGATTAAAATATAAATGTCTATAATTAAAACATGCAATAAAACCATCACATTGAAACAACACTGCAATTAAAACTGGAGGCTAACCAATGTTTTTAAACAACAGGTTTTATATGATGGTGATTTTACTGTTCAACCATTTTCTTATTATTTTAGTTTGCACACACTGCCTTGAGAAGGCTTAAAATAAGCAGCATACAAATAGTTTTATAAATAAATCTCCCTTCACAAATCAGAGGCTAGAAACAAATCGAGGGGGCTAGAAACAGAAGTGGAAAGCAAACCCCAATTTGAGCTTGACTGAGATGCACAGGTTTACCACTACAGTGAAAACTCAGCTCCAGTGAATGAATTGAGTTGTTTACATGGCTAGGTTGATACTTTCCACTAAGTGAACATGATCTGATGAAGTTGCTGTTTGTATGTGCTCCCCAAAGACATCTCTACTGAATAGTTTATGAGGCTAATTTTATTCAGAGTGTTAACTCTTAAGGCAAAATAAAAAGCCCCTCAGTTTTTTGTTGTTGTTAAAACAACATGAATTTTGCAAAGTTGGTTCACAGGACACTGTTTGATCAGAGTACATCATTTTGACACAGAGAGGATAAATTGAGGTCACAGAGGCACAGACTGCAGTTCTCTCCTGTAACCAGGTACAATTGGGTAAAAGCAGGGATGTCGGAAAACTCAGACGAAAATGGAGAGGTGAAAAGAAATTGGCGATGTTTGCTTATTTGTTCCATGTCCAGAATTGAAATTGATCCAATGAATGCGATTGGTACTAGCTGTTGTTGCTTTCAGTCTGCAGGCAATACACAATTGATTACACTCACCCCATTTCCTTTGCACTGAAATGAATAAGATGGAATAATATAATGACAATGTAACAGGCAGTGGCGTAGCAAGGTCAGGTGGTACCCGGTGCAGAAAATTTCTTGTCAACCCCCCACCCCCACCCCGCACACACACACACACACACACACATTGAATTTTAAATTATTATTTTTTTGCCTGCAAAAATGGTTTGACTTTATCTCACAGATGTTGAGTGCCACACACCATTTTGTCACCCCCCCTCAGAGGTGACACCTGGGTCAGACCGCACCCACAACACCCACCTTGCTCCACCCCGATAATTTATGTTATTTACGTAATCGTTGTGCCTTCTTACAACACTAGGTGGAAGGTTCTCATGGATTTACTACCTGGATCCAAATGAGGTGATGGAACACTCCAGTACCATGAAACTACATGATCAGCAGATGCTGAACCTAAAAGAACTTCCTTGGCTGGACTTCCAAGAGCTTCCCACAACGTTATGGCATACATTATCTTTTAATTTCACAGTCATCCTTGAAATCCAGATGGAGTGGGAGAGAGGTTTGTTTCAGTTTGCATTTTAGTGCAAAGCTTCTCCGTTTGCAAAATGGTACATGGACCGAAACTCAGCTGTTCTTTGAAATTTGCACTTCTCTGAATTTTGTGATGCAGTTCTCCAGCTTTGGAAGAAGAAGAAGAAGAAGAAGAAGAAGAAGAAGAAGAAGAAGAAGAAGAAGAAGAAGAAGAAGAAGAAGAAGAAGAAGAAGAATCAGTACAAAACTGTCTATAGAGAGGGACGGTGTCATCCAATGGCTTTCCCAAAAGTGCATGTGTTCGGAGATGCGTGCATTAAAACACTGCCAAATTATTCTGAGGTCTTTTAATAAATAAATAAAATCGGAGGTGTGCTGAACTTGAGACATGAGAAACCGAGAGAAATTGAAATCGAAAGATCCATCCATCCCTAAGCATAAGATGGGCTGCTGTGAAGCTGAGGATAATTGCTGGTTTGTAACTAGCAAGCAACAAAATCCACCTGCAGCATGAGTGGGAGAGAGGAAGGTTGTGTTAATCTAGTCATGGGGGGGGGGTCCTTGTCCTCCTTGGAAGTTGTTGTGATCCCTGTGGAGCTGTCATGAAGGTGTGGGTGGATCCCCAAAGAGATGGAGGCAGAGAGTTGGAGCTAGGCGACCTGGAGGAGGGCCTGAGCACGGTGAGGGTTGCAGCGATGGCACCTCGAGAAATGTCAGAACTGGCAGAGGGAGCTGTTGATGAGGAGGTTCAAGAGGGTTGCCAGAGAGATGTTCCGCCCCTTCCACAAGGGATGTTGCTGACCCAGCTGCCACCCCCCGCCTGCCCCTCCTGTCAGTAAGGAATTGGGAGAGAGCTGCTGCTGTCTGATCCTTTTCTTTAATGTGTTTTCCAGTGCGTTTGCAAAGACACGGGGAGGATATTTGGGTCTTTTCGAAATGGTTGCTACAGCTGCTTTTGCTTTGTGTAGTAAAGATTTCCTCCTCCAAGTCACACTCACACCTTAAAATCTTTGCATCCTGATCTAGATTTTGACCAGCTCGGAATCCTTTTGCCATCTCTACACTTGTGTAAAGGGTGAAGCCATCGCTCAGCTGCTTTCTTTCAGAAATCCCTTTATTTAGAATTCCAAGCACCAATCTCTCTCTCCCTCCCTCCCTCCCTCCCCTCTCATTTTTCCTCTTTTTCATCAGCAAACACCTGTTCAGCCGGGGCCTAAACAAATGACTCAACTTTCCCAGATGTTGTGTGTTTGCAGCCCTCTTCAGAAAGGATATTGAAGCCCAGCTGGCTTCTTTCCCCATAGAAGACACTAGTATTCCACCAGGTCTTCCCAAAAGGATAGTGCTGGGCTATTTATGGTTCAGTTTGGAACATTGTAATAAGGTTACCAGACGTCCCCGTTTCCCAGGGACAGTCTCTGGATTTACAAATCAGTTCCCTGATAAAATCCATCTATTGGTAGGAAGTTGAAAAGTGTCACCAGATTCATTGAAAAAATATCTGGTAACCTTACATTATAATGTTATTCTAATGGGTTTTTATCTGGTACTGTACTAATACTGTATATTGCATTGACTTCTGTTTTGTACATTGCTTTGAGGTCCTTTTGACTACAAAGCATTAAGAAATACTCTAAAGAAATAAAATGGCAACACCAGGACATAACCCACTAACTTGTACTCAGAGTAGACCCACAGAACTTAATAGATCTGTGTTAGCCATGTTGATTAATTTCTTTTCTTTTTTCCAAGACATTTTATTAGTTTTACAAATAAAATGTACAAATAAACACACATTAATAAAGTCATATTGTATGTGGACATTCTCTGAATCTCGCAACTTCTCCCTTATTATTATTATTATTATTTGTTACTTATACCCCGCCCATCTGGCTGGGTTTCCCCAGCCACTCTGTGTGGCTTCCAACAGAATTAAAAGCACCATAGAATATCAAACATCTAAAACTTCCCTAAACAGGGCTGCCTTCAGATGTCTTCTAAAAATCAGATAGTTGTTTATTTCCTTGACACCTGATGGGAGGGCGTTCCACAGGGTCGGCGCCACTACCGAGAAGGCCCTCTGCCTGGTTCCGTGTAACTTTGCTTCTTGCAGGGAGGGAACTGCTAGAAGGCATAGCTGCCAAGTTTTCCCTTTTCTCGCGAGGAAGCCTATTCAGCATAAGGGAAAATCCCTGTAAAAAAGGGATAACTTGGCAGCTATGCTAGAAGGTCCTCGGGGCTGGACCTCAGTGTCTGGGCTGAACGATGGGGGTGGAGACACTCCTTCAGGTATACTGGGACAAGGCCATTTAGGGTTATCAAGGTCAGCACCAACAATTAATTTAAATGGGTCTACTCAGAGTCAGATTAGCATTGACTGCATCCTACTGGAAGCTGTTTTACATTGACTTAGACTGGTCCTTCTTGCTCAATACTGCCTGCACAGACTGGCAGTGGCTGTCTAAGACTCTGGCCCTTCCCAGGAATAGTGCAGAACTTATTCACACTATTCTCTCACCTTGTGGAGCCCCATGTAGCAGAAGAGGGAAAGATCCCCGTCTTAAGACCTGGCAACTGATGCTGTCAGTTTCAGTCAACAGTCCTGGCCAGGTTGGCCTAGTGGCCTGACTCAGGATTAGGCCCCTTTATACATCCAAGGAGAGATGCCACATCATTTTAAAACTGCCCAAATATTTGACCAGGTTTAGGGGCTCTCCCATCCTGCCTCTCCCTCTATTCAATCTGGGTTGGACTCCAGACACCCTAGGGTCAACATCTGGTCCCAAAATGAACCTGGATCTCCAGTGAAATTCACCCAGAAGCGCCAACAAGCAGGGTGATCATGTCTGTTGGCTTGAGGAAAGCAGTATCCAATCCAGCTTGCCAAAGGATGAGATAATGGGCTACCTAGTTGCACCTGTTGCCTCCATCTGCCGCTGAGTCCAATGGCCCTGCTGTGGATTTTTAATAAACTTTCATAGAACAACTGCTTCCCATTAAAAGCTTATTATTTCACAGCTTGGGTTGGGGCGTGGAAGAAACTGAGGCAGGAATCTGAAAACATCCCCAAATCAGACTTGTTTAGAATTCTCCCCAAACCCAGCTATGATTTGTTTAGGGATATTACTTTATGTTTTGATTTGCAAAACCAGGGCATTCCCCCTGCCCACTCTTGCCTCTGCGTATTTCTGAGAAACCCGAAGCGAACATTTCAAGTCAAAACAGAAGCTGGCCGGCATGAGTGAGTCTACACTTTTTTCTTTTAGATCTGTGATTCCACCTAGCTCCTAGCTGCTCCTAGCCACAATTGGTCAAGCTACGGGGCAGGGCAAATTTGTATTCCCTTTTCTTCAATCCATCTCTCATGTAGCGGCAGCAGGTTTAAGTTTCCCAGCCAGGCCGCTACCATTGCACATGAACGGTCCGAAGGAAGGGGGTCAGACAAGCAGATCTGCCCCAGGCTGGTTTCAGAAGGAACTGAAATTCCAAAGTCCAGGCAGATGGAAATACCTTTCTGTTTGCCTAGCGAATATAGGGAAAAGTTGCTTAGTGACAAGAGCATAAACAGAGTCCTATAGGGAAATTGCCAAAAGTATGTAGACAAAGCTTAGATTGTGCTGATGCATACCATTTCCACCAATCAGGGGGGTCTGGAGGGTGCGACAATGGGTATATCATAACAGGGCCGTCTCAAGCACATCGGGCGCCCGGGCGCCGTCTTGCGGAGATCACTCCGGTGCCCCCGCCCTGCTCTGTTTCTTCCATGCAGCGCCCCCCTACCAGGCCAGCGCCCTGGCGCCCTGCGCCACCCAGACTACCCCTAGAGCCGGCCCTGTATCATAAGTGCAAACTATATATTGTGCATTGAAATCTGTATTCCTCACTTAGTTCTTCCACTGGGTCGTTGATGTTGCAACTTCAAAATAAACTCTCTCTTTCCACTTACTGCCTCCTTGTCATTGGCTAAAGGGGAGACAGTGTGGCGGGGAGTTCTGCGGGTTACAGAACCTTCCAATTTTGCCTCTGGCCCTGCCCATCACTGGCATGCAGGCCTCACAAAGTTTCCCATAAGAAACAGGTCCCTTGTGCTGATAGATATTCCTCATCTCTGCCAGCCGCTGCCTCGCCTGCCTTCTTCGCTCTGTGCCTATAGGGGAAGATGCTTTTTTTCCAGGTGGGGACCCCGCCACTCAAACTGCCAAGACAGACCTGTTCTCTGCTGGCTGCATTTTGCCAGAGGCTGGCAGCAGTGTGCACCGATAGCAATTCACCTGCTGAATTATGCAAGGCCTGAAATCTGGGGATTCCCGAAAGCAAGAAGAGACCAGAAGACCAAAGGAAATCATGAACATGGGCGTACCCAGGATCAAAACTAGGGGGGGGGCAAGGGGAGGGGCCAAGGCACGGAAGGGGAGGGGCCACAAAGTGGGCGGGAACAGCGAACTCGCGCTCCGCCGGGCTGTGCCCCTCCCTAGAAGCAGGGCTGGTGGGCGGAGGCGGAGCCCAGCCCAGCGGAGCGCGAGTTCAGCGTCCCCGCCCGCCGCGCCGCGCTCTCTGGTTCCCCGCCGCGCTTGGCCTTGCCAGAGGGCGCGACGGGGAGCTGGAGGGAGGGCGCAGCGCGGCGGGCGGGAACGGCGAACTCGCGCTCCGCCGGGCTGTGCCCCTCCCTAGCAGCAGGGCTGGTGGGCGGAGGCGGAGCCCAGCCCAGCGGAGCGCGAGTTCGGCGTTCCCGCCCACTGCGCCGCGCTCCCTGGTTCCCCGCCGCGCTTGGCCTTGCCTGAGGGCGCGCCGGGGAGCTGGAGGGAGGGTGCGGCGCGGTGCGGCGGGAATGGCGAACTCGCGCTCCGCCGGGCTGTGCTCCGCCTCTGCCCACCAGCCCTGCTTCTAGAGTAGGGCAGCTGCCCTAACTTGCCGCATGGTGGGTACGCCCTTGATCATGAAACAAACATCAAGCGCGAATCCTCCAATGAGGGCAAGGGGAGACTTCAGATCTTACCCAAAGAAATTCTCTCTGCTTCTCTAAAGAACCTCTAGCAATCGTGTTGGGAATTCTGGTTTTCGTCGGGTTCACATGTAGGGGTTGTCTGGTGGCAGATTAAAGCAAGACAGTGGTTCGAGGGAAAGAGGTTTGATAAGGAGATTTGGAGGTAAAAAAGCTCGCGTTTGACTCATGCATGTATGTAATGCAAGGTTCTTGTTTTCTGTTAGGGTCCGATCTTCTATTCTGGCCTGAGCAATGTGTGTGTCAAGTGGGGAGGTGGGTGGGCTGTTTGCTTGGAAGAATAAATTGCATGGAAGCAACTGAAATGTGAACCACATTCCCTCCAACATCTCTCTGATGAAAACAGGGGCATCTTATTCAACAACAACAACAACAACAACAACAACAATTGTACCCCACCCATCTAACTGGGTTGCCTCAGCTACTCTGGGCAGATTCCAACATATATAAAAACATAATAAAACATTAAACATAAAAAACTTATTGTATTGGCCTGAATATAAGCCTCACTTAGGAGTATAGCATCTAGATCAAGGGAAGTAATAGTACCACTGTATTCTGCTCTGGTCAGACCTCACCTGGAGTACTGTGTCCAGTTCTGGGCACCACAGTTCAAGAAGGAGACTGACGAGCTGGAACGTGTCCAGAAGAGGGCAACCAAAATGGTCAAAGGTCTGGAAATGATGCCTTATGAGGGACGGCTTAGGGAGCTGGGTATGTTTAGCCTGGAGAAGAGAAGGTTAAGGGGTGATATGATAGCCATGTTCAAATATATAAAAGGATGTCATATAGAGGAGGGAGAAAGGTTGTTTTCTGCTGCTCCAGAGAAGCGGACACGGAGCAATGGATTCAAACTGCAAGAAAGAAGCTTCCACCTAAACATTAGGAAGAACTTCCTGACAGTAAAAGCTGTTCGGCAGTGGGATTTGCTACCAAGGAGTGTGGTGGAGTCTCCTTATTTGGAGGTCTTTAAGCAGAGGCTTAACCATGTAAAGTTAAAAGTGTGGCTTAAATTCGCGGCCTTACTAAATTGACTTTTACGATATCGCTGCTGAGACAGACATACGGTAAAACGGAACCGGTGTGAGTGCCGGTGGAATTTTAAGGGAGTGGCTTATATTCGGGTAATGTCTTCCCCCCCCCTTGAATTTTAAAGTTATGGCTTATATTCGGGTGCGGCTTATATTTGTGCCAATACGGTACATACACAGGTCTGCCTTCAGGTATCTTCTAAAGGTTGTAGAGTTACTTATCTCCAACATTTCTCTGATGAAAATAAGGATATCCTTTTTAAAAAGCAGGACATTCCAGGATCAAATCAGAAACCTGTCATCTGTAAATCCGGGACAGTCCCTGGAAAATAGGGATGCTTGGGGTTGATCTAGACACAGGGGTAAAAAAAACCCACTATAAACAAGTCAGAAATTGGAACGTTATAACAAAAGGGGGGAAATCTCTATGGGAAATCACGGTTTTAAATTTCCTGCTCTCTGGTGCCATCTGGTGTTGCATGTTTATAGCACATTCAAATTGCTGTTTCTTTACTAATGTGAGTCCTTGGAGGGTCTGGAACCATGTGGGGCCTTTGTGCATGTGTGGGTGCTTCCTGATCATGCCCCTGCAAGCTCCTTCTGAATTCGCTCTGGAGGACTTGGGCTAATATTATTGCTCAAACAGAGTTGGTTCTGGGAAGCAGGGGACTGATTCTGTGAGGCAAGTGAGCTGAGGTCCAGAGATAAAGGGCAGCAGATTCTTCAGTAGCCCTGCTAAGGTGAGTGAGCATCTCCTTCCCAAAGGAAAGCCGCTCTGCATATGCTCAGGGGTCCTTTGCCCTTGGGTCTTTGAAAAAGACATCAAAGTGTTTTGGGTCCTAGGTGCCATCCTCTTTTGAGACAAAAGGTAGGAATGATGCAATTCTGCATGCAGTGCGTGTCAGACAATTGTTGTGTCAGCATTTCCAGTTGTACTGTGATTTTATGAGTTTCCATCTAGGCTTAACTGGCTGAATTATTTATTGCCGAGTTATTTTTACATCCCTGTCCACACTAGCTAATGAGGTTTTCAACGTTTGGAGAGGCAGGTTACTAATCTTCAGGGCCCAATAAAAACATCAGAAACCTCTTACATGCTACACATTGCTCTGCTCCACTAGTTCCATAATTGCAAAGAGACTTCTTGATGCGCTGGAATGACAAGACGCGAGATTAATTCCTTCTTGCTCATCTTAGACCTGGGTGCTAAGAGACTCGCGGAGTAATGATGATGAAAGGTGCCTGTTTCCGTTAGGTCAACAGTGACCCAGATGAAATGATTTACTGATCCATCCTAAATATCTTGATCAAATTTACTTGGAGAGTTAAAGGGGTTCGTGGAGGTGATGGGGAGATGCAAAACATGTTAAGAAACTTGTTCATCACTCCCCGAAGCTGGCTGCGTTGCTCCGTCTCAGGTAGGCTGTATTCTGAAGCATACTTAGAAAACAGCCTTATACACAGATAAACTACAGCATCTGTTCTGAGTGCAGAACGTCCCACATTCAATCCCCAGCACTTCTAAGTAGGGCTGGGGAAAGGTTTGCTGTCAGAAAACTTCTAAAGCCACTGCTAGTCAGTGTGGAGGACTGTTATGTACTAAGTTTGGATCCTAGAACAATAGGCAAGTAGGACCTTAGAATGCAACAACTGATTGGCTTGCAGGAGAAGACCAATCAGGCTCCAGGAGGGAAGCAGAATCAGCCAATCAGATGGGACTCATTGTGTAAATAATGTATGTAAAAGCCTGAGGTTTGGGGGACATTTCATTCACTGTTTTACAAGGTGCAATAAAGAGCATGAAGTCACTACTGGGCTCCGAGTATATATCAACTACATTGATCTAGGGTGGACTAATGATCTAAATCAGTATGAGGTCCTATGACAATGGGTCCAGCTAACCTGGTGTGGTGGTCTCCTCTGACTTGCAGTGCTCTCAGGACCTTTGGGCACTACACACACACACACACACACACACACACACACACACACACAATCATAGAATTGGAAGTGACACCAAGGGTCCTCTAGTCCAGGCATAGGCAAACTCGGCCCTCCAGATATTTTGGGACTACAACTCCCATGATCCCTAGCTAGCAGGACCAGTGGTCAGGGATGATGGGAATTGTAGTCCCCAAACATCTGGAGGGCCGAGTTTGCCCATGCCTGCTCTAGTCCAACCTCCTGCAGTGCGGGAATCTCAGCTAAAGCATCAATGACAGGAAGGAGAGCCCACCACCTCTCGTGGGAGACCGTTCCACTGTCGAAAAGCTCTCACAGTCCCGATGTTTAGTTGGAATCTCCTTACTTGTAACTTGAAGCCGTTGGTTTGAGTCCTAGCCTCCGGAGCAGGGAAAAACAAGTTTGCTCCATCTTCCATGTGACAGCCCTTGTGATATTTGAAGCCTTGATCATGTTGGTCACCCTCCACTGCACACATCCCATCTTATACTGCACATGTCCTTCTTAATCTGTGGTGCCCAGAATTGGACACAGTATTCCAGGTGTGGTCTGACCAAGGCAGAACAGAGTGGTACTATTACTTCCTTTGATCTGGACACTAGACTTCTGTTGATGCAGCCTAGAACACGCACACAAATATAAATATAAAAACAGTTTCAAGCAGCAATAACATAAAATCAATTCCAATCTAAGACGCTATAGATTTTAGAAGGCTTGTTGATAAAGAAACATCTTCATCAGGTGCCAAAAAGACAATAGGAAAGTTGCTTCAGGTAATATACGTTCTTTGGTAACCAGTCTTCCTGGTTACATAAGATTGCTTTAGAGAAGAGATGTGTAGTCATGGAAATATATTAACAGCAATAAAACTATCCTTCCGCTCTCATTTTCCACTCCAAAAATCATTATCCCTTCCCCATTTGTTTTCAGGTTGGGGGTTTTGCTGGCAGATACTATTGGATTTAAGCCAGCTATCCTCTTTTTTACATCCAGGCCTGACTCCCCATCAAAGAGTTATGAATTCTTAAAAACGAGTCAGGTTTCCCTTCCTTTCTCTTCCTCAACTTAACTGCAAATTTATTCCTATTCCTCCAAGACAGGAGCAACCAGCAAGAGGTAATTTTGACCTTTTAATGGTTGTTCTTCTCGAGCTCCGGTATTTTTTCTGACTCCGAAAAAAAAGGGGGCAGCTCTCTCATCTAATACTTCCTAAAATAAAGGAATTTCTTTGTCACTTCTTGTACTTCTCTGATGTTCTCTCACTACGTGAGTTCTGCAGAGAATGTCCTCATTCCCCTCATTTCACTACAAAGAACTTGTAAGCCACCTACTCTCAGCATCTAGGAACATCCTAACTAGAGGAGGGAGGCAGGCCCATCTCTAGGCCTGGGTCCGGTGGCGCAGGGCGCCAGGGCGCCAGGCCACCAGGGGTGCCACTGCGCCCGCTGAGAGGCGCGGCTGAAGCGGCCCCAGGCACGCCTCTCAGCTGTTCAGCAGCTTCAGGCCACTCTCCGGAGGCACGCAGGCCTGGGGCCGTCTCTGCCGCGTGCAGGGGCATCGCAACAGGGGGTGGGCAGTGCCCCCTGGCCCAGGGCCGGCCCTACGGCCAGGCTTGGTGGCGCAGGGTGCTGCGCCTGCCCGCCCGCCGCACTGGGAAACGGGGCAGGGGACGCCAGAGGGATCCGTCGCACCACAGCGCCAGGGCGCCATGTATGCTTAAGACGACCCTGGAGGGAGGGAGCATGGACCCCTAGTACAACGGAAACAAAAGAAGAAGCCTTCACCCTGGTGTCCACAGCACAACAAGCCAACAGCAACAGAAAACCCTGACTCTTGTCATACTGTTGTAAGCCAAAAATGGCTTATCTTCTGAGTTAGCCAATAAAACTCAGAGACAAGAGGAGTTAGGAGTCCCTTTTGTTTATTGCAAAGCAATAAGGTTACAGTCGAATCTTTTCGGAAAACTGCAACCCCGCCCAAAGGTCGGGCAGGAATTTATAACATTTCAGACAAAGGATTTTGATTTAACCAATCACATAAAGCATTACATCATTTAATATTTAATATCCATCACCTCATTTCATATTTAATACGTATGTCATACCTAATCTAGGACTAATTTGACCCAACGACCTTCAAACAAGGAAAACTAAACTCACTGCCATCAACTGAAGGCAACCATGCCCACAAAAAAACATTCTCTCTCCGCCAACGAAAATCAGCTCTGCAATTCTCTGAATCTATTTGAACAGTACCTACAGAGTCACGTTCAAGTCCTCCATTCTCGTCTTGACATTCATTATTACACATCCGAACTGTGTTGGCTTCAAGAGGATCCACTGGCAGCCAGGCTAATTGGTCGGTAACGAAGTAACAGGTTTCGGCGAAGAGGCCTTCATAATGGGCCTTCTGTCACGCTCCTGCTTCTTCGAGGCAAGCAGCCGAGACTCATTTATTTCCAGCTTCAGCTGCACCCGACGTCTGTGTCAGTCTTTTGAATGAAGCCGCAAAACTGCCTAATCGCTGCTCTGCTCTGGGCGACCGGCTCTGAGCCACAAAAGAGCTTGCAGCCCGAAAAACCGTCTTGGAAAGAGCTTGCAGCCTGCAAACAGATCCTAAAGAAGGACAAGGCTATCATAGATGGCTTGCTTTGACTTCACTGAAGGAGGCCGCAATGCTTCTGAATTAACCACGGGAGGCGAAAATGCTCTCGTGCTTGGGTCCTGCTTGCTGGTTTTCCATGAGCACCTGGTTGGCCTCTGTGATAACAGGATGCTGGGTGATAACTAGATGGGCCATTGGCCTGATCCAGTAGGCTCATCTTCTGCTCCTAAATCAATGTCCACAGTATAGTAAGGTGTCCGGTGTATTGCTGTGCTTTCCTTTGGACCACATCAGTGAGGCCGGGGATTAATCCCAAACCGGAATTAAGATTGCTGGAAGAAATATCAACAAGCTCAGGTATGCAGATGACACAACCTTGGTGGCAGAAAGCGAGGAGGAATTAAAGAACCTTTTAATGAGGGTGAAAGAGGAGAGCGCAAAATATGGTCTGAAGCTCAACATCAAAAAAACCAAGATCATGGCCACTGGTCCCATCACCTCCTGGCAAATAGAAGGGGAAGAAATGGAGGCAGTGAGAGATTTTACTTTCTTGGGCTCCTTGATCACTGCAGATGGTGACAGCAGTCACGAAATTAAAAGACTCCTGCTTCTTGGGAGAAAAGCAATGACAAACCTAGACAGCATCTTAAAAAGCAGAGACATCACCTTGCCGACAAAGGTCCGTATAGTTAAAGCTATGGTTTTCCCAGTAGTGATGTATGGAAGTGAGAGCTGGACCATAAAGAAGGCTGATCGCCGAAGAATGGATGCTTTTGAATTATGGTGCTGGAGGAGACTCTTGAGAGTCCCATGGACTGCAAGAAGATCAAACCTATCCATTCTGAAGGAAATCAGCCCTGAGTGCTCCCTGGAAGGACAGATCGTGAAGCTGAGGCTCCAATACTTTGGCCACCTCATGAGAAGAGAAGACTCCCTGGAAGAGACCCTGATGTTGGGAAAGATGGAGGGCACTAGGAGAAGGGGACTAAACAACAAGTGAGGCCGAGAGGGGAGTCTTGCCGTCTAGGCAGCCCAGGAACTCCGGACACACTGCCCAGGATCGCACCCGGGGGAGGGCACTTCAGTGCTGCAAACGCAGCAAAATCAACGCAGCAGCTACAAGTTACGGGTCTCTGCTGCTGCAGCAAGCGCTGTGATTCTCCAACGGCTTGACTTCACCTCCGGAGGTGCACTCCATTGTGTCTTGAGACCAGACGGATGCCAACAATACTAAGGTGCAGTCCTGGTGTGATTTTGGATCCTAACCCTTGGCACAATCACGTTTCGTAGGGTTGCCATATCTTGAAGAGCAAAAAAGAGGGCAGCCCGAGCTGCTGCCAGCCCAAGCTGGGGAAAGAAGTGCATGGAGCCACCGCTGCCACGCCCACGTGCTTCTTTTCCCAGCTCGGGCTGGCAGCAGAGCAGACCAAGACCAAGCCTGAGCTGCTGAAAAAAACCCGGACCCAAAAACCCAAGACATTTCCTTTAAAATGTAAAAATCCACCTGGATGGGAATGATGCCCCCCCCCCCAAAAAAGAGGACATGTCCAGGTTTTCTCAGACATACAGCAACCCTAATGTTTGGGCAGCTTTGCTCCAGTTGTGACTTATGCTGGTGCATAAATCAGATAACAGTGGTCCCTTGACTTACAAATTTAATCCGTTCCAAATGCACATTCGTAGGTCGAAAAGTTTGTAAGTTGAAAAAAGCGGTTTCCCATAGGAATGCATTGGAAACGGAAAAATTCGTAAGCCGAGTAAACCACATCTAAAATTCGTGAGTCGAGAAAACCCCATCTAAACCACAACGGTTTTCCTTTCGGATGTCGGGAAAAAAGTAAGCGTGCGGCCATTTTTTTTATTCGTAACTCAGAATTTCATAAGTCAAGTACTTCGTAAGTCGAGGGACCACTGTATTAGCTTGGAGCATGATGAAGAAAGAGGAAGCAGCCCAGACAGGAAGTTGGCAGCACTACAGCTTCCTGCCAAGGCAGACAAAAGAAGTGATCTCACATAGTTCTCTCTAGCAAATTATCTAGCAAAATGTGAATCATTGGTTCCACTGTAATAATGTCCCACAATTTGCTGGAGGGTTTTGCTATGCAATGGCCGGCAAAGTATTTTGTGGTTATTAAGATAATCCTGTTCTCATTCATTTGCTTGTTTGAATTTGCACAGCTTTTAATGTGGGCCCCCAAACAAAAGGGTTCTCATTAAAGCTGCTCTTTAATGCTTAGTTTCAGTCTTTACTAAGGCTGATTACAAGACCTTTCATACTAGGAAAATAAACAAGGATGCAATTACTGCTCAGAAGAGTCAGGCAAAAACTGACCCCCTTATTATCTGATCTTTCAGAGTAGTAGCTGCATCCCTATTTATTTTTCCTGGTATTAAAAGCTGGGAAATATACTAATTATCAAAACCAACTATATCGGTAGTGAGTTATGGAAATAAGCAGCTCAGTTCCCACCATGAGAGGAGTGAGAAAGTGGGAATATAATCCACAAAATGACTTGCTCCAAAAGACTGGAACCGAAACAGACATTTTTTTAAACGCTGGTATATTATTTATTCATGCATATATTTATTTGTTTTAATGAAATGCTGCTTTTTGTTTTTAAAAAAGACTGTAAAGGTAATCAAGCAAAATCAAATGCAATATATAAAAACCAAATTAAATACATTATACAAAACGACATTATGCTACCAAGCCAAGTTCAAGTTGTTATTATTTGTATACAAAGCCCTTAACAACATGGTTCCAGATTACCTGCAAGATTGCTTCACACAGTAGAATTGACACTGGTATGAGTGTCACATAATACCCATTCCATCTTGGTAAGAACTCAATCATTTAGTGTGGCAGCATTTACACTTTGGAACTCCCTGCCTATTGATATCCAGCAGGCACCTTCTTCCCTGTGCTCTTTTCAGCACCTGGAAAAACATTCTCATTTGGACAAGCATGCCTGGATACTTAGAAACGCTGATGTGAATTTGAATCTATTTTAGTACCTTAATGTTGTGTATGTTTTAAAGCAGGCACGTCCAACAGGTAGATGGTGATCTACCAGTAGATCACTGGGCGTCTGCGGTAGATCACTGGTAGATCATTGGCTCCCTCCAAAGAAGCTGAACAACTATGGCTCCCCTAAAAAAAGCTCAAACATTTTACCTCCTCCCTGAAAAAATTCAACAACTTTGACCCCCAACCCACCCAAAAAATGGGCCTTCCTACTTCCTAAAGGGGGGGGTAGATCACTGCCAGTTTTTAACTCTGTGAGTAGGTCACAGTCTCTTGGGAGTTGGCCACCCCTGTTTTAAAGTATTGCCTTTTTTAATTTAAAATATTCTTGTTTTTTCTCTTTTTGTAAGCCCCTTTGAGGGTTCCTTTCACCCAGTGGTGCATAAACCCTGTGAAACAAAGGAAGAAAGAAGCAAACTATGAAGCATCAACACTGACAATAGCCCACTCACTCAATACCTATATAATTTACACACACACACACACACAGAGAGAGAGAGAGAGAGAGAGAGAGAGAGAGAGAGAGAGAGAGAGAGAGAGAGAGAGAGAGAAATGCACTCCTTCCTTTCTCAAACCACATTCACCCAAACACATGCACACACAACACACTCCTGCACTCTTAACAATTACCAATGCCAACAGTAAATATAAAGAGCGTCACGCCCCCGGGACACACCCCAGCTACGCCACACCTGCTCTCCGCCCCTGGGGCGGGAGCATGAAGCTCCACCACTGGCCGAGACCACATAACACTGGTATTGAAAGATGTACATCCAAGCACAAGTGTTGGTGCTGACCTTTAAAGTCCTAAATGGCCTCGGCCCAGTATACCTGAAGGATCGTCTCCATCCCCATCGTTCTGCCCAGACACTGAGGTCCAGCTCCGAGGGCCTTCTGGCAGTTCCCTCCCTGCGAGAAGCGAGGTTACAGGGAACCAGGCAGAGGGCCTTCTCGGTAGTGGCGCCAACCCTGTGGAACGCCCTCCCATCAGATGTCAAGGAGAGAAACAACTGTCTGACTTTTAGGAGACATCTGAAGGCAGCCCTGTTTAGGGAAGCTTTTAATGTTTGATGTTTTATCGTGTTTATTCTGTTGGGAGCAGCCCAGAGTGTATGGGGAAACCTAGCCAGATGAGTGGAGTATAACTATTATTATTATTATTATTATTATTATTATTATTATTATTAATCTCCCTCCCTCAGGAGGCAGTGACGGCCACCAACTTGGATTGCTTTAAAAGAGGATCAGACAAATCCATGGAGGAGAGCCACGAGAGCTATGCTCTGTCTTCACAGATGGAGGCAGCAAGGCTTCCAAACACCATAAATTCATAAAACTGTAGAGTTGGGAGAGACCGTTAGGATCATGTAGTCCAACGCCCTCCAATGAAGGAATCTGTTGCCCAATATGGGACTTGAACCCATGACCTTGAGATTAAGCGTCCCATGCTCTTCCATCTGAGCTATCTCCAAGCAGTTTCTGGAGATCACAGGAGGGGAGAATGTTCCCATGCTTGGGTTCTGTTCCCTTGGTTTTTCCTCAGGAATCTGGTTGGCCGCTGTGAAAACAGGATGCCATTGGCCTGATCCAGCAGGCTCCTCTTATGTTCTTATGGAAGGGCCATAGCTAACGGAAAGCCAAGAAGCATCACCAAAGCTCAAGGAACCATTCAACCAGGCAAAAGTACTTGAGGGTGTGTGGAGCATTAGCAGGTGAGGTGAGGTGTATGTTTGGGAGAGAGTTTGGTGGGCGGCACTTGCCTTGTGGGCTGGAGGTTTATCACCCCTGTTGTCTCCACCATTAATTGTATTTAGACTATGTCTATTGAATCAATAGACTTAGTAACTTAATTCCATCGATTTTGATTTGGATATCCCTCTGACTACTAAAAACACCAGTTCACAAAGACCCACTGGAAAAAGCTAAACGGAAGAGAAAACTAAAATATTAGGTTGGAGGAGGAGGAGGAGGAGGAGGAGGAGGAGGAGAAGAAGAAGAAGAAGAAGAAGAAGAAGAAGAAGAAGAAGAAGAAGAAGAAGAAGAAGAAGAAGAAGAAGAAGAAGAAGAAGAAGAAGAAGAAGAAGAAGAAGAAGAAGAAGAAATGCTTTATTCAAGTCTGCTTGGAATCTTCCAAGATCCTTTACAATCTCCAAGGCCCCAAGTCTGGCAGCTGCATTCTGTCCACCATTGCTTATTGCTCAGGGAAACCTGAGAAGTCTCAGGGGACCGTATTAAGGATAGGCTCCTTGAGTTCTAGCAAGAGGATAAACATCTGTTCTTGTTAAGCTTTAGAGCCAATCCCCATAGGTCTCAATGACTCGTTTTCAGTGTCCATTGAGCTCCTTAATATTCTGTGAGCTCCAGGTTCTTCTCCCTAGTCCAAGACAGAAACAAACAAACAAAAAAGGAGCAAAGAATTCTGGATTCTAAATTGGAAAAAATAAGCATTAGGCAATCAAAACAGGGTAGCTCGGTTGGTTAGAACATGGTGCTGAAACGAGCGAGGTCCTAACCAAAGAAGAATGGCAACTTAATTTGACAGAATATGCCCAGCTTGCAGACTTAACATATAGAATAAGAGAACAAGAACATTCGTTTAAAGAAGATTGGAATTCAGCAGTGTAAATAAGTTTTGATGGATGCAGTAATGGAATATTGAATGGTATAGTTTTTGTAAAATATGCAGGGATTTATCATATGCAAAATGAACCATGGAAAGTGAAGAAGGGAAGTCATTGATATCTTAAGGATGTAAGAAGGAGTACTTTTAATTGTAAACCAGAAAATTTATACACACACACACACACACACACACACACACACACATGGCGCTGATAACACCAAGGTTGCAGGTTCGATCCCTGTATGGGACAGCTGCATAAGTCCTGAATTGCAGGGGTTGGACTAGATGATCCTCAGGGTCCCTTCCAACTCTATGATTCTATTAAAATACTTCATGCAACTTATGTCACATAAATTAGCATAGCTTACAAAAAATATTCAACACACAGAATTTGAGACCCTACTTGAAATGTTTCCCAAGAAGGCATGGTTGTGTGTAGTTCACCAGAATCATGAGGGTCTGTCTTTGCTTTATTATTATTATTATTATTATTATTATTATTATTATTATTATTATTTTCCAGAAACCATGGTTACAATTGTAGGTATGTACGTACTAAAAAGATGGAGTGCCTTTCCATTTCTGTAAGCTAGGGATGAATAAAACCTCACAAAATATGTTGAGGAGGAGAGCCAGTCCCCTATTAACCAGCCACTAATGTTTAAAATAGTCATGATTTTGATCTCACGTGGCTAGTCAGGATATCTCTCGCTGACCACTAGGTGCTTCTCTGCCCCAAGGTTTCCACCCCTCTTAATTCATCACAATCTTGGTTGCCAAGTCATCTGGAAGCAAAGTGAGGAGCAGTCGGAGGAACATTTCGCCAGGTGCCCACCTGAAGTATGAATTGAGTCAGGCCATCAACTCTGAAAAGGCTACGGAAACAGACCCGAAACTGGTTCACTCCCAAAACCATCCATCAACCGATTTGTGGGTTGTGTTCCTGGTAAACTACTTTGCTATCTGGTCTGTATCAATTTTTCATCTGCCTGGACAGGGAATAGAGAGCTTTTAGCCATTATTGAATTATGAAAGGGTGAACTGCTTCAGTACTGCTGTTTCCAAAGCAGGTCGGAGGTTTGAGCACAGACGTTCGACAGCCAGAAGGTTAATCGGCTTTCCAGCAACTTGCTGCCTTTTAATTATCCAACGGCCGCCCATTTCAATATTTCAGAGGTGGCATCCTGCAACTCAAGGATCCAGGACTGGGCTGAGATATCTGAATTTCCAACCATCTTGAGATATAGGCTAGGGTTTGAAATTCTAAGGGACCCTTTAAATTCTGAAAAAGCAGGATGTTCATTCCTCCTTTGTGTTAGCAAAGATGGGTGCATCAGTTGCAGTAAAATGTAGGACTCCATCTCAGAGGATGAAAACTGAATCAAAAAATTAGTTGAGGACGAATATTTAGGCTTAAGCCTTTTTACAGTGTGATCCTATAAAATGTAGCTACTAGCTATGATGGCTGCCGCCACAATAATGTTTCTGAATTTCAGTCGCTGCAAACCAACAGGATGGGAGAGGGCTCTTGAGTTCCAATCCACAACTTGCTGTGAGGAACAAGATGCTGAACTAGATGAGCCATTCGGACGATCCAGCAGGCTCTTAGTGCCATAGAATTGTAGATTTGAAAGGGACCCTGAGAGTCATCTAGTCGAACCCCCTGCAATGCAGGAATCTCAGCTAAAGCATCTATGGCAAATGGTCATTCAACCTCTGCTTAAAAGCCTCCAAGGGAGGACAGTGAAAGACCTTCCAAGGGAGACCATTCCACTGTCAAACACCTCTTACCATCAGAAAGTTATTCCTGTTTAGTCAAAATCTCCTCTCTTGTAATTTGAAGCCATTGGTTCGAATCCTACCCTCCAGAACAGGACAGAAGAAGCTTGTTCCATCTCATTCCAGTATACCTGAAGGAGCGTCTCCACCCCCATCGTTCTGCCCAGACACTGAGGTCCAGCGCCGAGGGCCTTCTGGCGGTTCCCTCGCTGTGAGAATCCAAGTTACAGGGAACCAGGCAGAGGGCCTTCTCAGTAGTGGCACCCGCCCTGTGGAATGCCTTCCCACCCATAGCTGCCAAGTTTTCCCTTTTCTCGCGAGGAAGCCTATTCAGCATAAGGGAAAATCCCTTTAAAAAAGGGATAACTTGGCAGCTATGTTCCCACCAGATGTCAAAGAGAAAAACAACTACCAGACTTTTAGAAGACATCTGAAGGCAGCCCTGTTTAGGGAAGCTTTTAATGTTTAACAGACTATTTATTTTAATATTTTGTTGGAAGCCTCCCAGAGTGGCTGGGGAAACCCATCCAGATGGGCGGGGTATAAATAATATATTATTAATATTATTATTATTATTATTATTATTATTATTATTATTATTATTATCCATGTGACAGCCCTTGAGATAATTGAAGATGGCTATCCTATCTCTTCTCAGTCTCCTCTTTTCTAGGCTAAACATACCCAGCCCTTTCAACCATTACTCATAAGGCTTGGCTTCCAGACCCTTGATCATCTAGATCAGGCACCCCCAAACTGCGGCCCTCCAGATGTTTTGGCCTACAACTCCCATGATCCCTAGCTAACAGGACCAGTGGTCAGGGATGATGGGAATTGTAGTCCAAAACATCTGGAGGGCTGACGTTTGGGGATGCCTGATCTAGATTGCCCTCTACTGTACACGTTCCAGCTTGTCGACATCCTTCTTAAATTGTGGTGCCCAGAACTGGACACAGTATTCTAGGTAGGTGTGGTCTGACCAAGGCAGAATAGAGTGACTTGGTTTCCAGACCCTTGATCATCTTGGTCATCTTCTTATGAACTTATATTCTTATCCCAGCCAGGCGAAGGCATTCAAGGAAGGTGTGGCCTGTGGAAGGGACAAATCGAGCTCTAGAGAGTCACATTTCACCCTCAGGCCCCCTACCCCTGTTCTAGATTAAGCTCTACCTCCACCACCACCTTAGCATTTCACACTTCAAGTTTTTTTACTGCGCTGTTTTATACAGTGGAACCTCGGTTTACGAATTTCTGTATTTTAGAATTTCTGTATTTTAGAATTTCTGTTTTGTTGGAAGCCGCCCAGAGTGGCTGGGGGAACCCGGCCAGATGGGCGGGGTATAAATAATAAATTATTATTATTATTATTATTATTATTATTATTATTATTATTATTATACGAACACCTCGGTTTACGAATTTTCGGTTTACGAATGCCACGGACCCATCTGGAACGGATTAATTCACTTTCCATTACTTTCAATGGGAAAGTTTGCTTCAGTTTATGAACGCTTCAGTTTAAGTACTCCACGGACCCATCTGGAACGGATTAATTCACTTTCCATTACTTTCAATGGGAAAGTTCGCTTCAGTTTATGAACAGACTTCCGGAACCAATTGTGTTCATAAACTGAGGTACCACTGTAAATGATGACTTTATCACAGCGGTGTCTGAGAGCTGAGTTTGACGTGCTGATTTCTGTATGCTTTGGACTTCCTTTCAGGTGAGAATCTACGTAAGCAAGCATCAAGCACCCACCCACATCATCTGGAGCCAGGAACACATTGTTTCAGGCTAGCAAAGCAGAAGTTGGTGCCATCTTCTAAGCCGGGGTTGATTGGTTTCCTGCGGAGGAGGAGGGGGCCACGAGTTCAGGAAGTGGAACATAGCATATCATTTTCCAAGAACACTTTAGGAAAAGTTCTCTGAAGTGCCGAGAACTGAGACGTAAACACTTATGTGACAGTAATTTTTGTAATCGCCCTTTTGAATGCAGGGAGGGAGGGAGGGAGGGAGGGAGGGAGGGAGGGAGGGAGGGAGGGAGGGAGGGAGGGAGGCTACATACACACACCCATCCAACTACATTGTAGGAAGAACTGATAAAAGAGTAATAAGAAATGGGAAGGAGAGGCTTTTAAAAGGGAGCAGCCGGAAACCAATATGATCCAATAATGATCATTCGCCCTGACCACACAACTATAATTGGCAAGTCAATAATTGGGGAAGGAGCAGAGCTCAGTGGTGGAGCACCTGCATTTCATGCAGGCGGCCTTGGGTTCAATCCCTGGTGTTCCCAGGTAGGGCTGGAGACCTGCCTTAAAACCCTGGAGAACCAATGACAACCAGTGCGGGCAGACAGGGCTGAACTAAATGGGCCAATGGTCTCATGCACTACAAGGGTGCACTTCAATTGTGGGTATCCAGACGTTCGTGGACAAAAACTCCCATCATCCTCAGTAGCATACCTGCCAAGTTCCTCTCTGAAAAATAAGGGACAGGACCGAAATTAGCATACGGGAAGTAGTGCGGCGGCCATTTTGGAACTGGGCGGAGCATGCTCAGAAGTGACTTTTGATGCTGCTGTGCCCAGTTCCAAAATGGCTGCCGCACCAGAAGTCACGCTGCAGCCATTTTGGAACTGGGCAGAGCAGCATCAAAAGTCGCTTCTGAGCATGCTCCGCCCAGTTCCAAAATGGCCGCCGCACCAGAATAAACTGGGGAAAAACAAAAAAAAATCAGTTTTTTCGGCTGGTGACAGCTGGAAAAACGAAGGTTTCCCAGGGAAAACAGGAGACTTGGAAGCTATGCTCAGTAGTCTTAGCTAATTGCCAGGGATGATGGGAGCTGCAGTCCAGCAACGTGATGCCTAGCGTACCGGTAGTTTGAATGCCTTTGTTTGTTCCGCCTGTTTTGTTCAAGATATACAGAGTTTTCCTTGTCTTTATACTGTATGACTATATTGTTGCAACCCGCCCTGGGACCTTTAGTTAGCAGGCAGGCAAAATATTATATATACACTATGCAGAGCCACAATCCAAACTCGCCCCCCCCCCCACCGCTGGTGGGGATTTTAAGAGCAGTGGACATAAGAACATAAGAAAAGCTTTGCTGGATCAGGCCAAATGTCCTGTCTAGTCCAGCATCCTGTATTCGCAGTGGCCAGCCAGGTGCATGTGGGAAATCCACAAGTGGGACACGAATACATGAAGCCTCTCCCCTCCCGAGGTTTCCAACAACTGGCATTCAGAAGTGTCCCTGTCTCCAAGTCCTGGAGGCAGAGCCAAGCCATCATGGCTAGTAGCTTCAGTTTATGGGCCCTCATCTCTCCCATTACTGAGCTTCACCAGACTTAACATGGACACTGGTACCAGAGCCTGCAATAAACCCAGATGCCAACTTTGCTGCCACATACACCCGGACAACATCATTACTGGCCCCAACAACATCCAACATACCACCTCAGGACTATTTAATTGCTCATCGTCTAACATTGTGTATGCCATCAAATGCCAACAGTGCCCTTCAGCTCTCTATATTGGACAAACAGGCCAAACCCTACGCCAAAGGATAAATGGACATAAATCTGACATCAGGAACCAGAAGACAGAGAAACCAGTAGGAGAACGCTTCAATCTCCCAGGACATTCTATACAAGATCTCAAAGCAGCTGTTTTATTACAGAAAATTTTCAGAAACAGACAAGAAAGAGAAATTGCTGAATTGGGACTCATTACCAAGCTTAAAACCACGGAGCCACCTGGGATGAACAGAGATATCGGATTCTTATCTCATTATGCATGATCTAGCTTTCTTTTGTGCCTCATTATGCATGATCTAGCTTTCTTTTGTGCTTTGCTTCCCCCCCCCCCCGCAGGACCAATTGCAGTCATCATCAGTCGTTAACAGCCATCAACAGGTTCACCACTCCTATCAGCCCATCACCCATTCCCACCCCCCCACCCTCTGAATATAAATAAGGGTCTGGTTGATTCTGTTTCAGTGTATCTGACGAAGTGTGCATGCACACGAAAGCTCATACCAAAATAAAAACTTAGTTGGTCTTAAAGGTGCGACTGAAGGAATTTTTTTTTTATTTTGCTTCGACTCAGACCAACACGGCTACCTACCTGTAACTGTTACTGAGCTTGTGCAATTCACAGGGGTTTTCTTTGTTTTTAATTTTCCAAATCTACTTCGGCTTCATATATCTTGGCCTTGGTGCTGTTCCTAAAGCAGGCAATTATTCACAGCCGACTCTGAGACGAAAAGCCTTTCGGGAATTCTTTTCATCAGCCTCCCCTTTTGCCGATTCATAATTCATTTCGAAAGGAAGGAGGAATGCATCAAAGGTAAGAGGTGCTATGTCAGTCTTGAGTAGCAGACAGCCAAAGAAATGAAAGAATGTGCCCTTACTCGGCTGCATCGCTGACTGCTTGTCCCTATGCTCCTATGCACAAATGAGTGCTTGGGCGCACTGATTCAGTGCCATCCTTTATGGGCCTTCCATCCTTATCTCTTCTGACTGTCCGTTCCATTCTGCCAATATGCATCCAGCATACATTACATGCCTGCTAAGTAAGGGAGTGTTGCAACAATAAAGTCATAGAGTAAAAAAAAAACAGGTGAAACAAGCAAAGTCATTCCAGCTGCGCTAGTCATCACCTTTCTGCATTTCGCCTCATCTGATTTTCAGAGCTCAATGGAGCATCTTTTGGGAGGGTATTCATGCAGTGCCTAGTTCTTTGAAGGCATGTTTAGTGGACTGGTTTCATAATATCACTTCCAAATAAAGCGAGAGATTTGGCTGGCTTCCCAGCAACAGCCAGACAAGTGCAAGGTAATGAAATATCTTTAGCCATTTTCCTCTCCTTTTGTTGTGGCTGTCCTGCCGTTTTGTCTTTGTTTTTTAATCAGTGCACAAAGGGCCTCTCTAGGAATTCTGTATTCTGTAAGGGGACGGGGGGGGTGTCCCACTTCATTGAAACACCTCCAGGAGGAGGAAAAATCCTGCAACAGCCAGTTGGGACTCACTCGTGGATGTCCACAGGTGGGGACAAGGGGGTCAGTCCCCCACCCCGATGAAAAATAACCCCAGATTCACAGTTGTCAGTTTTCAAAGAGAGCCTTTGTAGAATCAGAGATAAGAGGTGAAATGTACAAACACTTTTACTCTCATTTGGGGGTCAAGAGAAAGAAATTAGCCTGATCTCCCCTTTCAGTACATTTTTTACTTTGCCACTTCCCCTGGAGGGGACAAATCCTGTGGATGCCCATCAGCAGAGGAAGCTTTCTCTCTCTCTCTCTCTCTCTCTCTTCTCTGCTCCACCCAGCGGCAGATTTAGGTGAGTTTGACGACTTCCGTCACACTGGGTGTGGCACCTCGGCAGGGTGGGGAGTGGGGGAGCAGGGGCTGCTGCAACTATTATTTAGAATGGAGTACGAGAGCCGGAGGGGGAGCCAAATTTTGGCATTGCACAGGGCGTCGCTGCCATTTGAGATCCCAAAGATTGACACTGTACCACCCAAGAAAAAGAAAACCACTTTTCAGAATTTCTTTTTTCCTGGGAGATTTCCCCAACACCTCTCCCCGCCCCCGCCCCCGGTATACTCCACAGCGCTTGGAACTTGCAGCACCCCAAGGTTTTAGGGGGTTGAGCAGCGGCGGAGCAAGACGATCGGGCACCTGGGGCATTGCCCGTGTCCTGGGCCCAGGGGCAGGGCCAGCCACCCGTGGGGCGGGGGCAGCCGGAACAGGACGCTCCATGGGGCCTCCAAGCAGTCTGCCTGCCTCCTCCCACTCAGCCGCCCTACAGCTGGGGGGGAGGCAGTGGGCAGGCCATTTGGGGCAGTGTGGAGCCTGTGGGTGCCCAAGCCACTACGTCACTCCCAGGAGAGACGTGTGGCTTGGGCACGCTGCAGGCCCCACGGTGAGTGCCGCCCGGCATTTTGTCACCGCCCTCAGGTTTGCCAAATGTGCCTTCCTCTTAGCACATTTCTCCCTTTCGTCCTGAGTTTGAGCATCTTCAAAGCCCAGGACACCTTTGGTAAAGGCTGTTCTCCAATTGGCGCACTCACAGGCAAGTGGTTCCCAATTGTTGGTGTTTATACTTTTTATTTTAAAATAATTGCCTTGAGACAGTCTTTAAACCTCTTTTGTTGACCACCAGCATTACGCTTTGCATTTTTAAGTTCGGAATAGAGTAGTTGCTTTGGAAAATGATCATCAGGCTTCTGCACAACATGACCAGTCCAACGGAGTTGATGTTGAAGAATCAGTGCTTCCACACTGGGTGATCTTTGCTTCTACCAGTACACTGGTATTAGTTTGTGTGCATTAGCCCCTTGCAACCATGATCAATATATCACAGCTTTCATCAATATATCACAGCTTTCATAGACAGCTAGTTCCTAATCCATTGAATACATGATGTGTACAAACTTCAAGAAAGAAGATTCCACCTAAACATTAGGAAGAACTTCCTGACAGTAAGAGCTGTTCGGCAGTGGAATTTGCTGCCAAGGAGTGTGGTGGAGTCTCCTTCTTTGGAGGTCTTTAAGCAGAGGCTTGACAGGCATATGTCAAGAATGCTTTGATGGTGTTTCCTGCTTGGCAGGGGGTTGGACTGGATGGCCCTTGTGGTCTCTTCCAACTCTATGATTCTATGTGTACAGGTAGATGCTCAATGGGAGTGCTCCTGTTTCCTGCTGAAACAACATCTCTGTTCCCTCTGCCCATTCCATTTCTCTCAGGCCCCTGAGCAGCTGCTTCTGTGTCTTCCTCTCACCTGCGGTGGCTAGAGAACTGCTCCTGCCAATGTTCCTGTTCAGCACCTGTACAGCTGCCTCCTTGGTTGCAACAGAGCATCAAAGAGAAAACATCTTTCTCCATCAGGAGGTGGGGGGTAGTGATTCGATAGAGGAGAGTCTGGTGCTTGGTGTGCAAACCATCCTTCCTGCTGTTCCGACTTTCTGCAGATGCCTTTGGGCATGTAGAGATGCCACATGGTAAACAAACAGGAATCCATCTGCTCAAAGCTGATGTAAGATGCCAAGGAGCTCTCTCTCTTATTTATCTTTCAGTTTTAATTCCCATTCTTGGCTCGCTTGCTCTCTTTAAAAAACCAAGAAACATGGTCAAAATGTTGTTAAAAAGATATTTGCTGCATAAGGTGATGCACAATTCAAATTGATATTGTTTGAAATGGGCTCATGGTTTGCGTCCTGTTGCTCAGATTTATGTTATATGATTCCATTATTTGTTATTTAAATTGCTTTGTAATAATGAACTTGGAAATGGATGTTAATTGAAAATATGTAGTTCTGAAGTACTGACAAGCTGAAGTCTATATACTTTACCTCTCAATCTCGATTTTCAAGGAGACTTGGAACATGATTAAAACACAACAAGATAAATCCATTCCAAGCTGGTCATTTTATCTTATAACCAATTTTACAATGTATTCAATAATTCATAATCTTAAAAAATATTAATTCACAAACTTGGTTCAATTCCTTCTGGCAGATTTCACTGGTGTAATTAAAATTGTCACCATTTTCTTCACCCAAAAAGTCAATCTGACATAGCTGATTAAGGGCTAGCTCTTGATTTCTCATGCAATTATCATAAGCATATCTGCTTTTTTATTTTTCCAGCGCTAAGCTACCAACACTCTCGCTGTCATTAATGAATAATGAATCAATTCAATACCACAGCCTGGTCCTATGCTTCCCAGGAGTTGTAACAGAATAATTAAAGGCTGTGACGAAATTTCCAATCCTGTAGTCAATTAGAATTAACAGTTTCTGTGACACTTAATTCAGAGCATTGTCACTGTCGATGTTGCTGCTGTTATTGCATCAGCGTTGTGGCAGGTGCTATAGATCAGTGGTAGAGCAGTGGATACAACCTCTGGCTTTATCATGTTCCAGCTGTTTTCCAAACCATGAGATCTCCAAAGACTGGGAGCAGGATACTCTCCAAGGAAGCCCAGAACCCCAGGGAGCCCAAGGGAGCCATTATTTCTGAAGCTTCAGGTGCCAACATTCCAGCTGCAGAGCTGGGGGGGGTCTTCCTGCTGGTTGCCTCAGCTCTTTCCTAGATCTCAAACCTGCATCTCTCATCATCCCCAGGGCTACGATGGCAAATGAGATGATGAGCCCAGCAAGTGTGAGTAGAAATTCCCTTTGGGGGTTCATTGCGGGAGGTCACACCAGATTCTCAGACTTTTTTTCAGTAATGCATTTCCGGGGCTGTGGCAGGTGGCAGAAGAAAGCGAGCGATAAATCCCATGGAACAAGTGAAGTTCACTCAGCAAAACAAGGTCTGCTTAGGAATGCCAGGCCTAATGGCAGCAGCAACTCCTCTCGGTAGGTCTTGTCCCCGTGGGACAGTTGTAGAGACTGAAGGTCTCCATCTTCCCACAGCTGCCTAAGTCTCCTCCTCTCCTAGGTTCTTCCCAAAGGATCTGAGACTATGTTGACAAGCCTGCCTTTGCTTCTCCTCCTCTGGTCCTGAGAGTCCAGTGGCGAGGGCAGCTTGCCTCAGCAGGAGGGGGGCACACCCATGCCTCATCGCCAGCCAGCTTCTTGGCTTCCCTCCTCCTGCTTCCGCTTCTGTATCTGATTCTGGACTACTCTCTGCCACAGATGCTCCCTGCTCACTAAGCCCTGTTGCCTCTTCAGCTTCCGACACCTCCTCCTCTCAGTCTGCTCCCTCTTCTCCCTCCGACAACTCAACGTCATCCCACCAGCCATCCCCTGGCTCTGAACCAGAGTGTTTGGCAAAGGCAGGGGGCCAGGGGAGTGGCTTAGAAGAGGGGGCCAGTGATTTACGGGGTTTGTTGCCGCCTGCAAGGCAGGAGCCAGGGAAAGGGAAAGAGGAAGAGTCAGGGTACTCCAAGACAGAGGAAGACCCGCAGGATGTAGGTTGTCAGTGAGTTGGGAGGTGGGATTGAAAAGGCTAAGAAAGATTTTGGGGGGTTCAGTCTTATGCCCAATTTCTGCACAAGTAAACATGATATTTCTTACTTTTTGGTGGCAGAGGAGAGAATGGAGGGTGGCTCTCACCCTTCCCTCCACCGTCAGCTCCATCCTGCTGCGCTGAGCGCCAGCGGCTGGAAGGAGGGAGGGCACATTCTAGCTAAAAATACCAACTTAAAAGCAATACAGTAAGCATGTCCCTCTGTTACTATGGTCTCCCTCAAGTGCTATCTGCCCTTTCGGAGACAGGTAATGCAGAAACAAAGGAGCGGAAAGCTGCCTTCAAAAGAAAAGAAAATGTGTTGTCTCTGGGAAAATGTATACTAATGATGTCATTTTTAAAATAAAATAAGAGTCTTCTTTGTTGTTTGTAATTTAGAAGCACAGCCACGCAAGGGGGCAAAGCTGCATTGCTTGAACTTCCAGAAAGATTGGATCTGGACCTCTTTCGTGGGCTGAGTGGTACAGTCCCTTGCAGAGTGGGACTGTACCACTCCAGGGGGGGGGGGGGAGACTGCCCTGTGGACGTAGCCCAGCCCGCTCCACCACGTGGATGAAAACAGTGGTGCAATGGGTGTGCTGCCAAGCCCAGTTCTGCAGCAAGGAGGGTCCCTCATCCAGCCTTTGGCCTAATTTCAAAAGCCCTCTGCAAACGAGCAATCGAGGCCTCTGTCAAGAACCAACAGTCCATCTGCCAGCAGCTCACTGGGCAGGGATGAAGCAGGAGAGATGGAGGGCGGGTGTCAGAAAAACAGAGAGAAAGGGGAGGTGAGAACAAGAAAGCTAAAAAAAGAAAAGGCAGCGACAGAAAGACAGAAGAGAGGCGGCAGACGGAAGCAGGGGTGGCCTCATCCACTTTCGGCTCTGGCTTTACTCGCCAAGGGCTTCAGCACTGCGCCACCTCACTTGCATAAATCTGTCACCAGAACCTTACCAGAACTTTCTAGAACATTCTGGTGCTTTAGCTGTCTCTAAGCTTCTCGAACGACAGCTGGTGTTTCCCAGTCTGTGTATTATCTGAACTTCAAGGCCGCTGCTCCGGGACAGAGTATATCTGATGCCTGCTGAGCAGTTCTGTTATTCTGTCTTCTTCTTCTTCTTCTTCTTCTTCTTCTTCTTCTTCTTCTTCTTCTTCTTCTTCTTCTTCTTCTTCTTCTTCTTCTGCATTCTACTTATCTTCCTTTCGTTTGCAATATCTTTATCCTGTGTATCGCTGGATATTTTATCCTGTATTGCTGGAAACCGGATTTGCTCTCAGGAGCCAAGTTTTGAACCTGATGAAATTCAGCAAGAACTGCATGCTTTGAAACCTCAGTATACAGTTACTGAAGGGACACGGGTGGCACTGTGGGTTAAACCGCAGAGCCTAGGGCTTGCCGATCACAAGGTCGGCAGTTTGAATCCCCGCAACGGGGTGAGCTCCCGTTGCTCGGTCCCAGCTCCTGCCAACCTAGCAGTTCGAAAGCACGTCAAAGTGCAAGTAGATAAATAGGGACCGCTCCGGCGGGAAGGTAAACGGCGTTTCCGTGCGCTGCTCTGGTTCGCCAGAAGCGGCTTAGTCATGCTGGCCACATGACCCGGAAGCTGTCTGCGGACAAACGGCGGCTCCCTCGGCCTATAGAGCGAGATGAGCGCCGCAACCCCAGAGGCAGACACGACTGGACCTGATGGTCAGGGGTCCCTTTACTTAAACAGTTACTGAAGAATTTACTTCTGTCCGTGTGTGTGGTTTTTGAACTCATCCCGGTAATTGCTGTCCACGTGTCCAATATGCTTCTGCTACTCTGCTGATACATGGAGACGGGGGTATCTAGGGGTTTTGGGGGGGGGAGGCACCTTACCCCATCAATATCTCCAAGGCTGGCAGGGACTGGCAGGATGAGGTGGAAGGAAAAGCACGGAGGAAGAGAATTTGGATCCAGGCTCCTGGTGGTGATAAACCTGGTACACTTCAGAGAAGGTGGAGAGCTGGGAAGTACTGGAGGCTGGGAGCTTACACAGGGCAGGGAAAGGAACCATACTTGGCAGCTCCACCACAGAGGCACCCTGACAGCTTCTCTGCTGGCAGCCTGCAAGCCCCAGTCCCACTCCCAGAACAAGGTTTCTGTTGCATGTTGCCGAGCAGAGAGCCAGACAGTGAGTGTCCCTTGGGGCTTGCCGTAGACAGAGGGAAGGGCCTGACACAGAAGGATAGGGAGTGAAGGGAGAGTTACAACCCAGTATCACTTGGGACGTGGGTGGCGCTGTGGTCTAAACCACAGAGCCTAGGGCTTGCTGATCAGAAGGTTGGCGGTTCGAATCCCCGCAACACAAAAAGCAGGGACAATTTGTTCTTGACAAAGGACAGCTGGACATATAAAGGGCCCCCTTACCTTCAGGAGTTTAGAGCCTCATCAAACCTAAAACCGGCCCTGGCAAGGGGTTCCACAACTTACGGGCTGTCACAGCAAATGCCCTCTGTTGGAGGTTGATGGAAGAATTCTAGGACAGAGTAGCTGGGCTGCTCCCTCCATAACTCTTGCCATCTTCTCTCATGCTTCTTGAAAAAAAATGTATTGGATGCTTCCATTTAACTCACACAGCAATCGCAAGGCAAGAAAATTAAATACTATTAAGAAAGAATTGCCTGGCCTGGCAGGGGAGTGGGTAGCAGGAGTTGCTATTATTCCCAGAAGAATAATCTGCACCTAGAAATCTTGATTTCTAAGAACCTTTCTGTACTTGAAAAGTAAGACCACCTTTGGCTAAAGGTCTTTCATTTTAATCTGTGCCTGGGAATCTCAATTTCTAGGAATCACACTGTACTTTATTATCCAAGAACTAAGTGGGTGGCTTCGCGCTCATTAACACGATGTAGGATTAAGCATCCATTGCAAAATTGTTGTTTTCTACTACTGCCTTCCTCTTTACCTTGCATTTCTGTATTTTGAAAAGAGACTGGGTGAAATGTTGCACTTTCTTTCCCTTCTGGGAAATGCTACGTTTCGCGTCCACAGTTGCATCTCTACCTGCCTCATACCTGAGATCAAATATGGTGACAGGTGTAGGATGAGAGGGGTGTGGTCTGGCGGAACAAAAAAGCAGATGCCAGCTGAGCCAAATTTGGCCCATGGACCAAAGATTCTCCACTCCTAGTCTAAGCCTTTGCTCTGGGCTGAATTACTTCCTTTAAAAAGTTTCTTCCAAATACAGTGGTAACTTGGTTTCTTACCTTCCAAGTCCTGGACTGCAGAATCCGGGACCAGCAGCCGTGTGACACCAGAAGTTGCGTCGACGCAACTACCGGTGTCGCTTTGCCCTTCTATGGGCACCAAAAATGGCCGCCACCGACAGTGGAAGTCACGTCTACGCATGTCCGGAAGTGTGTAGATGCAACTTCCGGTGTCGCTCTGCCCATCTATGGGCACCAAAAATGGCCGCCACCGACAGTGGAAGTCGCGTCTACGCACTTCCGGACATGCGTAGACGCAACTTTTGAAGCCAGCGGTGGCCATTTTTGGTGCCCATAGAAGGGCAAATCCGAAAGAAAGAAAAAAAGGCTGCCGGCAGGAGAAAATAACGGAGAAAAACAGGAGACGAAGTGATACGGGGGACCGCCGGGAAAAGGTAAGTAAAAACGGGGGTTTCCCGGGGGAAACGGGGTACTTGGCAGCTATGCTTGGTTTATGAATTTAATCCATTCCAGAAGTCCGTTCTTAAACCAAAGCGTTCTTAAACTAAGGCATGCTTTCCCATAGCAGCAGGACTCAATTTACAAATGGAACACACTCAACAGGAAGCAGAACATGTTCTGCTTCCAAGACAAAGTTCACAAACCAAAACACCTACTTCCGAGTTTGAAGCATTCTTATTCCAAGTTGTTCATAAACTAAGCTGTTCTTAAACCAAGGTACCACTGTACAGGCAAGGAGCCTTAAGCAGACTGGAAGGAAAAGGGGGCATCACTTAGAAAACCATCCTAACATCATTAACAATCAGCAGTCCTTTTAAAGGCAGCTAATTACTCCAGTAATGATTTCTTGAATGAATCATAAAAGGCCATTGCCATAAAGTGACCACCAATGAAAACAAACTAATCCGGCTATACCATGGCTCCAAGGCAAGAATTTGAGAAGGATGAGCTATAGGGAGAATTTGGAGAGGGTTTCTGAGGAGGGAGGAGATGGAAGCGGGGCATGAGTCATACTTTGCATTATAGTACGTGGCTCTGAAGCTAGTTTGGCAAAAGATGCCTTGAAGGCAAATCTTCCCTAGAAGCATGTCAGCTCTGCCGGCAATGGCTTCTTCCAAGGGATCCTCATAACTGTCATTGGAATATCCCTTCATGGATCAATGCCTTGTCATGGTGAAGGGGCTTGAATAACTCAGAGAAGCTATGAGCTATGCCATGCAGGGCCACCCAAGACGGACAGGTCATAGTGGAGAGTTTTGACTAAACGTGATCCACCTGGAGAAGGAACTGGCAAGCCACTCCAGTATCCCTGCCAAGAAAACTCCATGGACAAAGACAACAGGCATGTAAAAGTTATGACGCTGGAAGATGAGCCCCTCAGGTCGGAAGGCGTCCAACATGCTACTGAGGAAGAGCAGAGGACAAGTACAAGTAGATTCAGAGCTGACGAAGCGGCTGGGCCAAAGCCGAAAGGTCGCTCAGTTGCGGATATGCCTGGAAGCGGAAGGAAAGTCCAATGCTGTAAAGAAAAATATTGCATAGGAACCTGGAATGTAAGAACCATGGATAATGGTAAGCTGGATGTGGTCAAAAATGAGATGGCAAGAATAAATATTGACATCCTGGGCATCAGTGAACTAAAATGGAAGGGAATGGGCGAATTCAGTTCGGATGACTATCATATCTACTACTGTGGGCAAGAATCCCGTAGAAGAAATGGAGTGGCCCTCATAGTCAACAAAAGAGTGGCAAAAGCTGTAATGGGATGCAATCTCAAAAATGACAGAATGATCTCGATACGAATCCAAGGCAGACCTTTTAACAAAACAAGACAGGAGTGCCTGGCGTGCTATGGTCCATGGGGTCATGAAGAGTCAGACACAACTAAACGACTAAACAACAACAAGTTCATTGTCCCTCACAAACATATAGGTCTCAATAAGAGATCCCATCTATAGTAGGGACGCGGGTGGCGCTGTGGTCTAAACCACTGAGCCTCTTGGGCTTGCCGATCAGAAGGTCAGCACTTCGAATCCCCGCAACGGGGTGAGCGCCCGTTGCTCTGTCCCAGCTCCTGCCAGACTAGCAGTTCGAATGCACACCAGTGCAAGTAGATAAACAGGTACCGCTGCGGCGGGAAGGTAAACAGCATTTCTGTGCGCTCTGGTTTCCGTCACGGTGTCCTGTTGCGCCAGAAGCGGTTTAGTCATGCTGGCCACATGACCTGGAAAGCTGTCTGTGGACAAGCAGTGGCACCCTTGGCCTGAAAGCGAGATGAGCAGTGCAACCCCATAGTCGCCTTTGACTGGACTTAACCGTCCAGGGGTTCTTTACCTTTTTTTACCTATATGGAGCCATCGTGCTTGGTCCGGAAGCTGCCATTTGTTCAGTTTACCAGTGAGATCTCCTGTAATACCCGTTCCACTTTAGGAAAATCTTAATTGTTTCATGTGACAGTACCTAGCCTTTGGAACTCCCTGCCTATTGAGATCAAACTGGCACCTTCACTGCACTCTTTTCAGATGCCTGTTAAAAACATTCCTGTTCAGACAAGCCCACCCAGATGTTTAGAAAGCAAAGATAATTTTAATCTGTTTTGGCATTTTAACTTTTGTATGTTTTAAAGTAGGGTTGTAATTTTCTCTGGATTCTTCTGTTTTATCTTTTGTAAACAGTTGCAAGGTTCTTTTGTTCTTTCAATCAAGCAGCGTATGAATTTTATGAAATAAACAAATATAAAGGCGAACTTACCTAATTCATGCTTTCCGAAACATGATCCAAAACACGGCCGTCCTACCTGTATTCTACAATACAGTACTAAATGCAAGGAATGTGTACAAAAATCCACATAAGGGAGTAAAATGTGGATGGAAATGGGTATATTCGTGAAAATAACACACACAAATGTGTACTATTAGGGGAATTTTTTTGGGGGGGGACAGTCCTTATGAGACAAAATGCCATGCAAACACGTAAAAGGAGGTTTCTGGACTATCCTGATGAATTTTCATGAGGCCTTAAAAAAACACAAACTTGTCCCTAGCAGAGAAAAATGGCAAGCTAAGCTGATGGACTGTGCTGAAATGGCAAAGCTGACTGGAAAACTCAGGAACCAAGAGGACAAAAACTTTTTTTAAAGAATGGGGGGAAATTATAAGTTATCTAGGAAGCCGCTGTAAGCAGATGGAAACGTTCACAGGATTTAATTCCACTTGTAACGTAACAAATACCATGGATAATATGGGTTGATATAAAATTTAGAGTATGGAACAGGGGTCAGCAAACTTTTTCAGCAGGGGGCCGGTCTACTGTCCCTCAGACCTTGGGGGGGCGGACTATATTTTTTGGGGGGAGAACGAATTTACTGTCCCTCAGACCTTGGGGGGGGGGCGGACTATATTTTTGGGGGGGAGAACGAATTTATATGCCCCACAAATAACCCAGAGATGCATTTTAAATAAAAGCTCACATTCTACTCATGTAAAAACACACTGATTCCCGGACCATCTGCGGGGCGGATTGAGAAGGCGATTGGGCGAGATCCGGACCCTGGGTCTTAGTTTGCCTACCCCTGGTATGGAAGAATATGCAGTTGTAAATGTTGAGAACCCCATAGAGGGCTTGGGGTGGAGTTGTGAGATTCAGCGTAATCTCTATATGTGGATATGTATTTGGACTGTTATAATTTTTTATTTGTAAAATCAAATAAAAATGATTTTTTAAAAAAATAATAAAACACCATAAACTCATGTGGAAACATGGAAAACTGAACTTGAGTTTGGGAGAATGTGAAAGTTAAAGAAAGGGCAGTGGGCAAAATGGCCCATCCTTAGCTGCCACAGCTTCTAGATCAGGCATCCCCAAACTTCGGCCCTCCAGATGTTTTGGACTACAATTCCCATCTTCCCCGACCACTGGTCCTGTTAGCTAGGGATCATGGGAGTTGTAGGCCAAAACATCTGGAGGGCCACAGTTTGGGGGTGCCTGGTCTAGATGATGCTGGTCTCCCCCATTGCTAACCGTTGGCTGTGCTGGCTGTGGGGTAGATGGAACTTGGAGAGCAACAACCTATTGAAGGCACCGTGCTGGCTGCCCTTAGTATCACATCATATTGGTTGTTTATATTATTCTAGGAGATAGTAGGCACATTTATTGACAAGGAGGTAGGCAATCTGTAAAGCCCATTTTCGGTGAAAATGCCACTGTCACTTTGCAGGATTGCAGCCTGGCCACAAAACTGGTGGAACCAGTTTAGGGGGGACCTAAACGAATGCTGGTGTGAAAAACAATTCCAAATAAGAGACAGGGAGGACTCTGCAATTACAGTTTAAAAGGGGGGGTTAAGTAAGTGCTTCCAAGGGCTGGGGTTGCATAAGAGATAGTGGAGTTATGGAGTGGCAGAAAATAGTTGTGGAGAGGATGGAACAGCCAAAATGATACATTCTTTTCCTATATAGCATGAACCGGAATTGAACGCTCTCCCAAAATCTAGGCTCTGCCCAGTATAGTGGAACCTTGGCTCTTGAATGCCTTGGGAGCCAAACGTTCCGGCTCCTGAACAAACGAAAACTGGAAGCCATTGTTCCATTTTTAAAACGTTCTTTGGAAGCCAAACACCTGGTGTGGCTTCCACGGCATCTGATTGGCTACAGGAAGCTGCTACAGCCAATCAGAAGCCACGCCTTGGTTCCCAAACTGTTTCGGGAATCGAACAGACTCCCGGAACAGATTAAGTTCAGGAACCAAGGTTCCATTGTAATGTATTACTGGACAAAGTCTGACCAACTGGGAATTCCCTACCTATTCTTCATATTTATTTCATTTCTGCTATATCTCACATTTAGATCTTTAAAAAAGATATTCTGAGTCAGTACCAGTCCAACGATTCCTTCCTTCTCTTCGCTCTTGCATCCTCCATTATTGGCGCATCAAATTCTATACATATATATACCCTGCTTAAGTCTCTGTGTTGCATGGCGCTGCTAATGACAGACAATTACGAGCCTTTGGCTTCTGCACAAGGGATGCGGTCGTCCTGTGGCGTTTTTCCATTTCACCCCCAGCTACTGCGGCCTGCTCCATTAGGGATGGGCTCCAGGCAGTGATTTGACACAGGAGGGGTGTCAGAAGGAAATGAGATGAAGCATGACTCGGAGCATTAATTTAGCGGCCTGCTGGCTGCCTGCCTGCCTGCCTCATTGCAATCAAAGGTGTCATGAATGGCAATGGCAGACCCTGCGTACTGGAAGGAACCAAGGGTTTCTGACCCCGTCCTCCCTAAAACCAACGTATGGGTTGATCAGGAATGACAGAGGTGCAGATCTCAGCACATAGGGACAAGCCTAAGATATCCAGACCCACAAGCCCATCCGGATCCTCAGCACACTATTCTCAGCATCCCCAGAAGGAAGGGACACAGGATCGTACTAAACAGCTGCAACCTTGGAGAAAACGCTAACAATTTGGAGTCCCTTTTGCTGCCGACACCCCTGACTTGGTTCTGGCTGGATCTCCTTGCTAAACAGAAGCAGCTGTTCCTGATGCTAATTCACTGTTTAATGACAGCTAATTAGCCTGAGTAAAGTTCAGGATAATGAGTACATTTCCTCCCGGCTCTCCCAGTTCCCTCTCAATGCCCACCTTCTGCCATGCTCTCTTCCTGTCACCGTGAGTTCTGACATTCCATCTGTAAGGGAACTGGAACTCACAGCCAGAGGCGGAGCTAGCTGCTCCAGCACCCGGAGCGGCGCACATGCTGTGCCCCCAGGGGCGGGGCCATGGGGGCGGTGCAAGCATCCCACGGGGGTCAGCGTCCCAGGGGGGCGCCGTGGCAAGCTTCCCGGGGGCGAGAGGCACATGGGGGCGGAGCGAGCCACCCATGGCGACCTGCTTCCTGGGCGAGGAGGAAGGGAGCCGAGCCGCTTTGCCAGCAGCCTTCCACCCTTCGCTCTTCCTTTTGACAGCTCAGGGGAGGCTCCCCCTCCAGGAAGCAGCCCGTGAGTGGGGGGCAATGGCGCACCGCCCACCCACAACTCCCAAGCCTCCCTGAACTGTCAAAACGAATGGGGAAGGGGGTAAGGCCGCCAGCACGGCGGTGCAGCTCCGCCCCTTCCTCCGATGGCTCGGGGTAGGCTTGGGAGTCACGGGCAGGCAACGTGCTGAATGTCATCCCCCCTCGGTGATGACACCCAGGGCGAACCACCCCCACCGCCCCCCTTCCTCTGACCCTGATTACAGCTTTGGTTCTCTGTTGTCTTTTACTTCTCCATGAGTAACTGGGGCATGTCAACACCTAGAATTTCTTGCACAAGTACGTATTTTTTGCTTCATAAGATGCACCTGACCATAGGACGCAATTAGTTTTTAGAGGGGGGGGGATAAGAAAAAAAATATTCTGAATCAATGCTGCTGGGAGCGGCAGCAGCGGAGGGAGGAGCAGCCCGCTTTTCGGACTGCTCATCCCTCTGCCGCCGCTGGGAGCCATGGATCCGGCGGCAGAGGCCTCCCTCCGGTCGAGGGATCCTGCTGCCGTCCAGTGCTTTCGCTCCATAAGACACACAGGCGTCTTATGGGACGTTTTTAGGAGGGGAAAAGTGAGTCTTATGGAGCGAAAAATACAGTGGGTTTCTCTCTTTTGCACCACAACACAAGAAGCTCCCTTATGTGAGATCATTGGACTCTACATCAGAGCTCTCTGCCTGGACCTCAAGCCACTGAGAATCAAGTTTGCTGCTCCTTGTTTAGCTCCACCCCTTCATCTGCACATCCACACCCTGCTTTTGGTCAGAGATGTTTGAGCATTGCTTTTCTGCATATAAATCCTGGGCTCTGCACTCCCCTGGTAGAGGAAAGGCATGTAATTCTCAAACGAAAAACATCAACGTTCTGACTAGAAAGATCTTGTTTTTTAGCAAACAGAAACCCCACCAAAACCAAAACGGAATGACCAGAATGAGAATGAGCTGGTCTTTGAGAAAGCTGCAAATGAGTAAATAAACCATCTCTTCTTCCTCTATAATTTTCATAACTGCAACTTGTAATTTAAAACAGAAAGAAGACACTGGATTTCAGAAACAGCAGTGGTTCTCTGTGCTTTGTTTCTGAAAGAGTGGCTGAGTGTTGGAGCAAACAGAAAAATTAATAATAGATTTTACTAGGTTATGTTTATTTACTTATTATTTATTTATTCTATCAATCTTTAATTGCTTTCAATTATATATTTTTTCTGTGTTTTTAGCTGTTCTTATATTTATCTGTAAGCCAACCTGGGACAGCTTTTGAACATGGAATGAGCAGGGTGAGCCCCCAATTTGTCTTTTGCCTTGGAAAGGGCTTGGATTGGCCTGGGAAGGATGAGCAGAAGCTTATGCATTGCAGATTATGATACAAGGCATTTTTTTATACAGATGGTGAGAAGGGAACGGCCTGCAGGAGCCTGAATCGCTGAAGGGCTGTGACTCCAATGAAACAAAACCACTGAAGTGTTTGGGAAGCCCTGGATCGAAAACATCACCACTAGGAGGCAGTCTGAATGCAGTTCTAAAGAACTCTTTCTCCTAAAGGCAAGGCAAAGAAGCAAAGCAAGGCAAAGAAGCAAAATTTTAATCTATTGCCTCCTTGTCAAACCAAGCCTCTCTTTTTTGTGAAATTGGCTGTGGGTAGAAATGGAGGCAGTGAGAGATTTTACTTTCTTGGGCTCCTTGATTACTGCAGATGGTGACAGCAGTCACGAAATTAAAAGACGGCTGCTTCTTGGGAGAAAAGCAATGACAAACCTAGACAGCATCTTAAAAAGCAGAGACATCACCTTGCCGACAAAGGTCCGTATAGTTAAAGCTATGGTTTTCCCAGTAGTGCTGTATGGAAGTGAGAGGTGGACCATAAAGAAGGCTGATCACCGAAGAATTGATGCTTTTGAATTATGGTGCTGGAGGAGACTCTTGAGAGTCCCATGGACTGCAAGACGATCAAACCTATCCATTCTGAAGGAAATCAGCCCTGAGTGCTCACTGGAAGGACAGATCCTGAAGCTGAGGCTCCAATACTTTGGCCACCTCATGAGAAGAGAAGACTCACTGGGAAAGACCCTGATGTTGGGAAAGATGGAGGGCACTAGGAGAAGGGGACGGCAGAGGACGAGATGGTTGGACAGTGTTTTCGAAGCTACGAACATGAGTTTGACCAAACTGCGGGAGGCAGGGGAAGACAGGAGTGCCTGGCGTGCTCTGGTCCATGGGGTCACGAAAAGTCGGACTAAACGACTAAACAACAACAACACTGGTAGCGACTCAGTTGACAATGCACAATCAGGGAACTTCAGAGTGTGCTCACAATTGTGCATTGGCAAGGGGAAGAAAGCTTGTGTTGCTGTTTGTTGTTGCGTTGATTGTGCTTGCTGCAACGCAAAGATGGTGTCTCAGGTGTGCCAGAACTTCCATGCTGACTGCCAAGCTGCTGTAAACCAAATGATTAACCTGGAGCTCCATGCTAGCTATGTCTACCTGTCCATGTCCTACCACTTTGACCATGATGATGTTGCCTTGCACCACATGGCCAAGTTCCTGAAAGAGCAATCCCAGGAAGAGAGGCAGCATGCAGAGAAATTCCTGCAGTACCAGAACAAGCGGGGAGGACGCGTCCTGCTGAAGGGCATCAAGAAGCCAGAGAAGGATGAGTGGGGAAGCAGCCTGGATGCCCTGCAGTCTGCCCTGGAGCTTGAGAAGGTGGTGAACCAGGCCCTGCTGGATCTGCACAAGCTCGCAACGGAGAAGGGAGACCCTCATTGGTGTGACTTCGTGGAGACGGAATACCTGGAAGAGCAGGTGAAGGCCATCAAGCTGCTTGGAGACCACCTCACGAACCTGAGGCGCCTGGGGGTGCCCCAGAATGGCACGGGAGATTACCTCTTTGACAAGCGAGAGAGCAGATGTGCGGCATCTTAAAATGTGATAGCTTATGATGGTGTTAAAAATAATAAATTATTGTCCTAAATGCAATGCCTGCTGCTTTGGGAACCCCTTGCACAGTTGATGCCTGCAAACAGCAGGCTTTGGCTGCAATGCCCATCAGCTGATATGCAGCGGTGGAAGAAGCCTCTTGGGCATCTGGGGTGCCACCCATAGGGGCGGGGCAGGCGGCACCCAGAGAGACAGGGTGTGCGGCGTCCATATGGACGGGACGGGGTGCAAAGCGCCCATAAGGAGGGGTAGGGTGTGCAGCACCCGTAGGGGTGGGGCGGGGCGCTTTAGCCGTCTTACAGCTGGGGGGACGCAGTGGACAGACAGCGTGGAGCCTGCAGGCGCCCAAGTGCATGGCTCAGGCATGCTGCAGGCCCAGCAGTTAGTGCTGCCCGCCATTTTGTCACCCTCCTCAGTGGGGACACCCGGGGTGGTCTGCCCCCACCCACCCACTTGCTACGCCCCTGCTGATATGAGAGGGAAACCACACTGGATTGCCTGCAAAGGGCTTGCAAACCAGCTGTTGGGCACTTCGGAACCTCTGTGTAAAGGATTTTAATTGGTGGGTGGAACCTACCGGTCAATCATGCCTCAATGTCACCATGTGATTTAGCAGGTGTGTTCTCCCACCTACCTGCCAATGTCAGCCCACAGCTGGGGACAGATAAGGATCTGGCCTGTGAAGCCGAAAGATTTCCCCACCCCGGTCCTAAATTTCCAACTGCTGCAAATTCTGGACAGATTTATAATAATATATAATAATAATAATAGTTTATTATTTATACCCCGGCCATCTGGCTGGGTTTCCCCAGCCACTCTGGGCGGCTTACAACAGAAAAATAAAACACAGTAATGTATTAAACATTAAAAGCCTCCCTGAACAGGGCTGCCTTCAGATGTCTTCTAAAAATCTGGTAGCTGTTTTTCTCTTTGACATCTGATGGGAGGGCGTTCCACAGGGCAGGCGCCACCACCGAGAAGGCCCTCTGCCTGGTTCCCTGCAACTTGGCTTCTCGCAATGAGGGAACCATCAGAAGGCCCTCGGTATTGGACCTCCATGTCCAGGCAGAACGATGGGGGTAGAGACGCTCCTTCAGGTATACTGGACCAAGGCCATTTAGGGCTTTAAAGGTCAGCACCAACACTTTGAACTGTGCTCGGAAACGTACTGGGAGCCAATGTAGATCTTTCAAGACCGGTGTTATGTGGTCTCGGTGGCCGCTCCCAGTCACCAGTCTAGCTGCCGCATTCTGGATTAGTTGTAGTTTCCAGGTCACCTTCAAAGGTAGCCCCACGTAGAGCGCATTGCAGTAGTCCAAGCAGGAGATAACCAGAGCATGCACCTCTCTGGCGAGACAGAGATTTACCACTACTCTGATGTTCCTGCAAATGTGCAGGACCTGGGGGCTGCCGGCTGGTGGATTCTACATTTCAGATCATCCCATGGAGCCTCACAGTTCCCAAACAGATAGTTTGTGAAATGTGAAGCTGGTCGGTCAGCTATAATTAGAAATAGCTTTGGTTTCCCACTGGCAAAGCGTGCAAGAAGTTGGCTCTTGGCTGGGAAATGTTTGGACCCGATGTGGAGTTGCTTGTTTATTTTTGTTCTCCTCTTTTGAGAATGTAAACCTCGCTTTGTTGGATCAGGCCAAAGCTCCAGCATTCCATTTCAAAAGGCAGTGGGCCAAACCTTCTTGGGTCTTTAACAGCAAGATCTGTCTCCTTGGCAAAGGGCAAGGCTGGCATCAAAGTGTAGCATTTGGGGGCATCTGCCAAGCTCCCTTGCCCCAACTCCCAGAGCCCTAGCTCTCATGACTGTAAAATCGGAGTATGGAAGCAGTGACGAGAGAGCGGTGAAGAAGATGCATTCTCCCTTTGTCTTGTCCCCTCCAAAGGGGTCCAAAGTGGCTTTAGGCCAGTGATGGCGAACCTATGACACGCGTGCCAGATGTGACACGCAGAGCCCTCACTGCTGGCATGCGCCCCATTGGCCCATTCGCGCTGTTGTTGTTGCCCCTCCCCAATTTGTTCTCCCGCTCCTCTTCACGCTACAGCTTGTCTCCACTGTTAAAACCCGGATCCTTTTTTGTTCTTGTTGTTGCTGGTAGCCAGAGATTTGTTTTTTAACCCTTTCTGTGTGTTTTTTCTGGCGCTTTGGCAGACTATGATTGGGTGTAACAGCGTTTGTTTTTTAACCCGTTCTGTGCTGGGTTTTTTGGCGCTTTGGCAGACTATGTCTGTGCTGTGTGTTAGTTCCAGTGAAGGTAGTATTCACCATTTATTTCTGCTCTCTTCCCCCCCCACACAAAAAAGTGCAGCAGCTTTGGGGTATCCCCCCCAAAAAAGCAAAGCAACTTTTGCACCCCCAAAAAAACTCCAAAACTTTGGTTAGCAGGTCCCCCCAAAATGCTCAACAACTCTGGGCACTTTGTGATAAATACGGTAAGGGATTTTTGGTTTGGTTTGGTTAAATAATTAGTTTTTGGTTTATTAAATACAGTTATATATTACAATTATACAACATTTTTGTTATTTAAACTCTAAATATCGCGAAATTATGGGGTTTTTTTCTCGAAGTGACACAGCACCCGAGTTATGCTCGGTTTTGGGGTGAATTTTGACACACCAAGCTCAAAAGGTTGCCCATCACTGCTTTAGGCAGAGGTGGATCGGCCGTGGAGACAGTAGCAAGGAGAAGATGGGTCTACTTGGAGAAGGCTGCACTAAACAATGATTTAGCATCCCTTCCCAGTGCAGCTATGTTTTTATTATTTACGCATTCTGTAAATGGAGATACGTATTGTTCTAGATTTGAGGGGGATCCACCCCTCGCCAAAGAAAATCCTAGAAATAAATAAATGGCAGGATTTGTATTAATGGGGTTATGGGTGAAGGTAAAGCTGCAGAACTGTGCCAGACAAAGAATCCCTGGGCTCTCTTATGCAAACCAGCAAATCTGTTAAAATGACAAAAGGGGTTGATGGGCCATGTGAGAGTAGGGTTGCCATAAGTCCAGAATTTCCTGAACGTACCTGGAATACTGCAGTCGGAAGCAGGGTCGGCAAATCGGCAAAAATGTTTGGGGAAATCCAGATGTATGGCAACCCATGTCGGCAGTGTCGTTTTTGCAGATTTCCCTGAAAGATAGCTCAAAAGCATCTCCTCCCATCCCATTTTTCACTTTTTGAAATATGGCAACCCTATCTGAGAGGACTCCCTTTGGCTTGGTAGACAGATGTTGCCAATGTGATAGGGTGTATGTTTGAAGTGACAGGGAAAGAGAGTTTTAAGCAAGGTGTTCCGGGAAGAAGATGGAAGAAAGACTGGGCTCCATCTTGGGCCGGTTGGCTGAAGGCTGGCTGGGAGAGATGCCTTGGACTCCATGGCTGTGGGGTACAAGCCCCTCTTGAAATGACCATGCAGTAAGATCTTGACTCCCTCCATGCAGACTGAAGATGTCAACAGGTGAATAAACCATATTTCTTAATGCTACAGCAGTCTCCGCCATGTCTCAATTCTCCAAGTGAGTTTCTGGGTGAGTGCCTGGAACCCCCTGGGGTCTTGGCAGAGCGTGGGGTTGGCACCCAACTTTTGTAACAATATAAACCCTTTGCAGGATCCCTTCGATATGGACTGGTCCACCCCACACCTCACAGAAGGCATGGATCACCTTCACAACGGCAGTGTCCTCTAGATGCTTACCCCTGATGGAGCAATTATGTAGCAGAAAGTAAGAGTGTGTACTCAAGAATCCCGTTGTCCTGAGGAATGAACCTGCCCTTAGTTCCAGGTGGCCACAGCCATTGAGAATCCAGCTTGCTCCAATCTGCACAGTCTCCCTGTATATCTACATTGTGCTATCCTGCCCGCTACTTCTTGGTCACACAGGAGTGTGACAGAATGTCTGGAGTGGCTTTTTGTCTGAGAGCAAGAGAACAATAGTAACAGTGTCACTGAATGGCAAAGGATGAGTAGAAGCATCTTTGGATTCTTCTTCTGATGAGGCTTCAGGTATTAACGTTTCGTCTCATCTTCAGATCCTCCAAAGTCTGCTAAGTTCATCGGGGAATTGCTAATCAGCCAGCCTCGTTTGACTTGAATCCCACTGCTGCTAAAAACCGTGAATTAACAGCGCTCATCAGTGTCAATATTTGAGATAAATCAGCTCAAGCTGTTAAACTGACTTTCAAGGTTGAACAACAGACTCTGTGTGTTGAAATCCAATATGAAAACGGTAGCTGGGGCGTGACTCATCTTGTCTAATGCATTGCAGTAAATTTCAAATCCAGGAAATTGAGCTGATTTGAATGAGACTGAGGGTGCATTCAGATGGGATGGTTAAAAGAGGAATAGCCAAAATCGTGGAGGAGAGGGCTATTGAAAGCTATTAGCCATGATGGCTGTGCTCTGCTTCCACGGTCAGAGGAAGAAATGCTTCGGGATGCAAGTTGCTGGAAGCGAGAGTGCTCGCGTTCTTGTGCTCAAATCCTGCTTGCTGATCCCCCACAGGCACCTGGTTGTGAGAATGTTCAGGGTGGCAGGAGAGGATATATTGTTTATTAATATCCTTCCTAACTTGCGCTAGCAAGTTCCTTTACTTAGCAGAGTGCATTCCCCTTTACACAGCAGAAAACTAGTTGCAAACTTGTGTAAGTTTCTTAAAACAATACGCAATTCAATCTGGCTTGTCCAGATTGAAATGTGTTCTAATATTTTCCTGGTAAGACCCCTTGAATCCCTCCTAAAAGAATAAAGACACCACAGTCTTGTTCATAAGCAATATTTACTCATGATTAGGCAGAGCACAGTGTGATCCCTGAAGGCAGGCTTAAGACTTAAAGTTACAAACATATACAAACAGGTTTACTCCATAAGGGAGATTTACCTAGTGACTGCAGGCTAGCAGTCCAGCATTTCGCAGGACGAAAGGAAGATGGAAAAGAGAGAGAGATTGGCAGCATGCCTTGGCCTTTTACCAGATCTGGAAAGGTCACGCCCACCCACTAATAATAATATAATAATAATATTATTATTATTATAATTTATTATTTATACCCCGCCCATCTGGCTGGGTTTCCCCAGCCACTCTGGGCAGCTTCCAACAGAAATATTAGAATACACTAATTTCTTAAAGATTAAAAGCCTCCCTAAACAGGGCTGCCTTCAGATGTCCTCTAAAAGTCTGGTAGTTGTTTTTCTCTTTGACATCTGGTGGGAGGGCATTCCACAGGGCAGGTGCCACTACCGAGAAGGCCCTCTGCCTGGTTCCCTGTAACTTGGCTTCTTGCAGTGAGGGAACCGCCAGAAGGCCCTCGGCACTGGACCTCAGTGTCCGGGCAGAGCGATGGAGGTGGAGATGCTCCTTCAGGTATACTGGACTGAGGCTGTTTAGGGCTTTAAAGGTCAGCACCAACACTTTGAATTGTGCTCAGAAACGTACTGGGAGCCAATGCAACCCACTAGTCACATACAAGGAAGGATGCTCCAGCCAGGAGGAACAGGAAGTTTCAACTGGCTGGACCAAACATTCCCTTGCATGTCCACTCTAGGAAAACAAGGAAAGTTGTATTTGACTGCTCCCAGTGGATTATATCCCACACTGGTTGGCCACTGTGAGAGCAGGATGCTGGATTAGATGGGTCACTGGTCAGATCCAGCAGGAACTTCTCATGCTCTTGTGTGACAACCAACCCCAAACTGACAAGCTTCCGCTCCTGATTTCTGCAACTCAGTTGGATGCTGAAGGCACAAGAAGAGGCCCAACTCCCCTCCCTCCCCTCTGGTTAAAGCACATTGAAGAAGAAAACATTTATCCATCAAAGGCCATTCTGCAAGAATCTGCTTCTGTTCTGCTAATCCTCATTAGCAGGCAAGCTCAACAAGCGATAGCCATCTCTCTCCACCTGGCCCACAACAAAGGCAGCCTTTCTGTCATAGTGTTTGTGTTCTCGCCCCTCGACTTCCCCAGGGGAACTGAACTCTGCTGCTGTGACACAAATGACTGAAAGAACTTAAGCGTCTTACATTAAATCCAGCTAATGGGATGGCGGCAGTAGCCAAAAATGTTCCCAGTGGGTGCCTGCCCCGCTCCCCTCAAAGTGCACATTTCATCACAGTTTGGTTTGCAAAGTTGGCCAGGTAGCTCGGCTGCCTTGAGGGTGGACCTGATAAGGACAAGGCTGAGAGTCAGAGTCCCACGAGGGATCACAGAATCTCAGAATTGCAGAGTTGGAAAGGAACCCAAAGGTCTTCTTGTCCAACCCCCTCAAAAAGCAGGAATTTCAGCTAAAGAATTCCTGGGAGATGGCCATGCAACCTCTGCTTAAAAACCTCCAGGGAAGGAGAGAGTCCACCACCTTCCACTATTGTTCCACTGTCAAACAGCTCTTATACCATCGGAAAGTTCTTCCAGGTTTGAGATGGATAAGGTTCTCATGGCTGCCCCCTTTGGATCCAGCCGTTCCTCTCACTGGCCCTCTAGAGAAAAGTGTCCCATCCTTCCTTTATGTTTCTAAAATGATGCATGGTCTGGAGAAAAGTGCTAGATTTTTTCCCCCCTTGTTTAATACTAGAATGTAGCCAGGAGCAGAATTGGTGGGGTTGTGGGTATATTCGGTCTTTACAGGCCTCTCTCATATCCTCTGAAAACAGTTTTTCATTCCCCATTTCTTTTTCAAAGCTTCATCATTCCTATTATGAAAATGCTGGTCTCCAATATTATTCACCTCTTAGGAGAGCATTTAGGGACGCAGGTGGCACTGTGGGTTAAACCACAGAGCCTAGGGCTTGCCGATCAGAATGTCGGTGGTTCAAATCCCCACCGATGGGGTGAGCTCCCGTTGTTCGGTCCCAGCTCCTGCCCACCTAGCAGTTCGAAAGCACGTCAAAATGCAAGTAGATAAATAGGTAAACAGGTAAGTAGGTAAATAGGTAAATACAGAGGGAAGGTAAACGGCGTTTCTGTGTGCTGCTCTGGTTCACCACATGACCTGGAAGCTGTACGCCGGCTCCCTCGGCCAATAACGCGAGATGAGCGCCGCAACCCCAGAGTCGGTCACGACTGGACCTAATGGTCAGGGGTCCCTTTACCTTTACCTAGGAGAGCATTTAAAGGGGGGGAATGGAAAAGGAACAAAGAACTAGTATAGAACAGTTTGTTTTTTACAAACATATTAATAGTTTGAAGTCGTGAGTTGCAGGTCCCAGCATACTTTAACAATGACCCTATGGAACCGCTAAAAATCACAGCGGCAGTGCTGCCAGGTCCCCCAAATTCCTCTCTTGATCTGATTTGCAACATCTTCTGCTCTTCTGGTCTGGGCTTCCTCTTTAGAGACCCCCAATATGCAGAAACCTCCCACCCACCCACCCATCCCTGTGAGGTCAAATTATCTCCTTCTCTGCCACTGATCCATTGCCCTTTTAAAACGTTGGCAAGTTTTCCCCTCCACTTAGTCTTTTAGTTTTTTTTAAAAAAAAACCCAGTGTCACAGGCGCGGTAGCGGCTACTCTAGAGTAAAGACTCCTCACGACGTTGCCTTTTCATGCTTTTATTCAGTGCAAACTATTTACAGTGCAGAGTCAGTACTATGTACATGTTGTCAGTCTGGGTCAGAACCTCCGAATGGAGATTCCCGCGTTTTCCTCCAACAAAGCAGCCTGGGAACATTGAATCTCTGCCCCCGTCGCTTTTTGCGCAATTCCGGGGTCGGCGGGAGCGGTCTTCTGATCGCGCCTTCCCTGCTTCCCACTTCCTCTCCTGAGCGGATCAGTGGCTCTGCTACCCTACCTGAGCTGTGCTCTCTACTTCCTGATTCCCCGCTTGAGACATCCCCCTCCCCGCTCCCACTGGCGCTGGGAGATGAACTTGTGCTTAGGATGGGAGGAGGCTGTCTGTAGCTGCTCTCCCTCACATCCAGCTTCTTTGCTTTATTGCTGCTTTTGCATATATATTTTTATTTATAGAGTGATTGAAACTTTACTTATTGTTGATGTTGCAACGTGCTTTTACATTCATCATTAGTTGCTTGGACATCCCCATTTGGCAATTGCAATTGCGCATTGCAATTTTTGTGTGTCGATAAAAACCGGGATTCATGGGTTGTTAGGGGAGGGGGGTATTACCTCTGATGGGAGACATGTCATGCTCCTTCTGGGGTCGTTTGTCCGCCTTTGGTCCCCACCCTGCCCTCAGCTCTCACCTGTAGCTCCATGAGACAGCGGCCAGAAGGGAGGGCTAAAAGCATAAGAGGTTATTATGTGTGGTGGCAATGTAAAATTATTTAAAAGGCCTGGGGGGAAACATATAAAGATCTGAAGAGAGTGTGGGAAATTATTGTTGTTTTAAAAAAATTGAAGTTATGATATTGAGAGGTAAAGGACTTGATGGACTTATTGAGCGAAAGACTTTGTTCCTGTATTTGAGAGTGGGTTCCAAGCCAAGACCAGCTAACTCCTACAGAAGGAAGAAACCTCCGCCAAAGAAGAAGAAGATTGGCAAAATAAATTATTGAACTATGCAGGACAAATCAGCCAATTTGAAAGAAAGAAAGAAATAGGACTTTGATCTTTAAAGAAGGGGTAATGGTTTACTGCATATTCTTCAAGCTTTGTGTATAGACTTCTACATTAGTATAACTTTTAAAACTCATTTGTAATAAGATAAATCAGGTTTAAAAATTGGATTGTTAAGAATATAAAGTTTTATGGACATACATGAACAAGTATTAAATAATGGGACCATGTTAAAGTCTGAGAAAGTAAGGCAGCTTTGGAGAAGCAATTAGAAAGCTGGCAAGTAGCCAAATTGGCTGGACTACCTGATTAAAGTTTGCCCAGCAACCTAGAGGCTTAGGCTGTGATTGGATGAAAGTTCTCTAATAAGCAGCATGATATTGCAAGGTTGCTGTTGGGGAGTTTTGAGAGAGTCTGGTGATAGTTGTGTGTGTTAGATGAGAGAGCTGTGTATGGTAGCTTGTAAATACTTTGGTTTTGGTTTTGCTCTGCTGTATATAATAAAAGCAACTGGAAGTCAAGTTACTGTTCCTGAAGTTCTGTTCCTGAACCACTGCACTGGGCTGCACAGTCTTGCTGGGTCCCTGTCCGCTGCGGGAGGATCGGCATAAGATCCACCAATAAACCAAGAGGGGGAGTGGAGGGAAGTCAACCAAAAATTATGCTTCAAAAATTGGTTTATGATGGGGTTTGTTTGTTTGTTTTGTTATTTTTGGAAAAGTAATAAAATGTTATAAGAAAAAAAGCACGAGACAGCAGCCACACCTCAGGAACCAGTAGCTTGTGGTGATTTTTTTGTGGGAGAGCAATTAGGGCAGAGGAGCCAGCTTGGGAGGGCAGTGTGTGGCGATGTCGCAAAGGTGGGTATTGTGCCACCTTCCCTAAGCCAGGCAGAAGCCTCCCAGGCTTTGGGAAGGAAGTGCCAGGACGCTGACAGGATGCTAGAGAGCCCTGCTGCCTCCTTCCCAAAGCTGGGAGGGCTTTGGGAAGGTGGTGGAATGGCTCTTGGACTCGTTGAAGCATTGAGCATACCTGCCAAGTTGCTGTCAGAGAAATAAGGGACCAGGCCGGAAGTAGCAGACCGGAAGTATCGCTGCCACCATTTTGGAACTGGGCGGAGCAGCATCAAAAGTCGCTTCTGAGCATGCTCCGCCCAGTTCCAAAATGGCCGTCGCACCAGAATAAACCGGGGGGAAACCAAAAAATCAGTTTTTTCAGCTAGGAACAGCTGGAAAAACGGGGATTTCACGGGGAAAGCGGGAGACTTGGCAGCTATGGCATTGAGCCACCCCCACCCCCCCTAAGCTGAGCAGAAGCTTCCTGGGCTTTGGGAAGAAGGCACCAGGGGAACATGTAGGGGACTGGCCTAGTTCCCCTAGTCCTCTGACCGCACACCACTGCCAGGAACAATTTCGACTGTGTGCATGCACACGAAAGCTCATACCAAAATAAAAACTTAGTTGGTCTTTAAGGTGCTACTGAAGGATTTTTTTTCTATTTTGCTTCGACTCAGACCAATACGGCTACCTACCTGCAGCTAAAGCAGGTGAGGGTAGCCGATGGGTCTCAAACCCTCAGTGAGTTGGGGACTTCCCCTGTGTGTGAAGACAGGCTCCAGCAGACTGAGAACAATAGTAGGTCCAACGGTCAAGAAGATTGGCTTCTGCGTGTGCCGTAGAAGGAAGTGAGAGGTAGTTGGGGCTTATCAACCTGGGAAGGGAGTCCATCTTGAAGAAGGAAAACTCTGGTCCTAAATCTCCGCTGCCTTGCAGGACATCTTCAGGAGAAGAAAATGTTAAGAAGTAAACCCGACACAAATCCAGAGTGGAGTCACTAAGACTGTTGCATGGCACTTTGTACGCCTCCTTCCAGCAACTCCTGCAGCCAAGCTGGTGACAAACATCTTGCTCTGCTTTCCTTTGGAACACATCAGTGAGGCAGACCTCACTGGGGGGGGGGGGGATCTTGTCGTTTGGGCAGCCCAGGACTTCCATACACCCTGCCCATGCTTGTGCCTCAGGGACGTCACCTCAGTGCTGCTAATGCAACCATTTGACATCACCCCAACAGCAACCATTAGATAGAATTCTTCTTCTTCTTTTTAAATGAATTGTAAACCTGCTCCTGACAGGACCCAGGTGGAGCTGTGGGTTAAACCACGGAGTCCAGGGCTTGCTGATCAGAAGGTCGGTGGTTCGAATCCCTGCAATGGGGTGAGTTCCCGTTGCTCGGTCCCAGCTCCTGCCCACCTAGCAGTTCGAAAGCACATCAAAGTGCAAGTAGATAAATAGGAACCGCTCCGGCGGGAAGGTAAACGGTGTTTCCGTGTGCTGCTCTGGTTCACCAGAAGCAGCTTTGTCATGCTGGCCACATGATCCGGAAGCTGTCTGCGGACAAATGCCGGCTCCCTCGGCCTATAGAACGAGATGAGCGCCGCAACCCCAGAGTCGGGCACGACTGGACCTGATGGTCAGGGCCCCCTTTACCTTTACCTTTAAACCTGTTCCTAGAAGCCCCAGCCTCTAGCCACAACCTCTAGGTATTCCTGCCCCCATCTCCCTCTCTATTTTTTAAAAAATGATTTTTATTGGTTTTACATATAATCATCTTACGTAACATCCTATCCTCTTATTTTATCTCTTTGGCTCAACTGAGCCTAACGACTTCCCTCCCGCCCGCCTGATGGTTTACAAAATTAAACTTTGCACCGTTACATTTCACTTCGTTTCCTATCCTTGTTACATCATTACCTAAAATATTCAATGACTCAACCTGAATAGGTAGCAATTTCATCTTACATATCTTCAGATAACCCTGCTAGTGATGTTAATTGCTAACAGTTGTCTTTCAAATATAATATGAATTTATTCCAGTCTCTTTGGAATGCTTGGTCTCACTGGTTCCGGGTTCTTCCCATCAGTTTCGCCAGTTCTGCAAAGTCCATCAACTTCACCTGCCACTCTTCTTTTGTTGGTATTTTATGCTGTTTTCATCTTTGGGCTAACAAAATTCTTGCCACAGTTGATGCATATAAGAACTTTTTTAAAAAAACTTGTCTCGGTATCTTTTTACCCACTATACCCAATAAAAAAGCTTCTGGGTGTTTTTTTAAAAAAACAAAAGTGTATTTAAACGTTTTCTTTAACTCACCATTTCCCTCTCTGAGTTTCAGTTCAGCAGGCCGGCAAGCAGCCGGCTTGCTGGTCAGTGCATGTGTGTGAAGGCTGGGCAGACTGGGAGGGCATGGGAGCCTCCTTGCCATTGTCTGAGTTGCCTGGCAGCTGGGTTACCATGGAGACGTTTGTACGCTGGAGGCCTGGACCAAAAGGACAGACCAGTACAAGGCCCTGAGAGAGGCAGGAGAGGATGTTGATTGGCAGGTGAGAGAAGGGTTGCAATGGGAGAAACTGAAAAGTGGGGAGGTTTGTTTTTAGGGTAAGGGCAGGCATCCCCAAACTTCAGCCCTCCAGATGTTTTGGACTACAATTCCCATCTTCCCCGACCATTGGTCCTGTTAGCTAGGGATCATGGGAGTTGTAGGCCAAAACATCTGGAGGGCCGCAGTTTGGGGATGCCTGGGTAAGGGGGAGCCTGAGTCAGGCTAGCAGGAGCTCCTGGGGGCTCCTGGCCAACAGCTGGCACCAACCCCAACTAGGAAATTCGCCATCAAGGTCACAGGTAACCTGTCCTGTCATGTCCACTTTTCCCATCATGCACCCTGGAAAGCAAAGCATGACCTGGTGCTTTTCTCTTTTGACCAACAGGGAAACTATTGTCTTGCATTGTATCTAAAGACTTGCTAATTGAGACTGAAGTTTTGTTCTCAACGAAGTGGCTTTTAAAACAACAACAACAACAACACACACACACACACCATTGAATTTCCCCAAAAGGTAAGTGTCATTACAAAGGGGTGTGTGAGTGTTTAACAGCAATATTTGCCCAAGCTTAAATGTAGTAAAGGCTTACCTTCCAGAGCTGGGGTGAGTATTAATTAGCACAGCAATGCTTAAGGAAAGCGCTGGACAAGTGGCAGGTAGGATGATGCATTTAACAGAACAAGATAACAGGATTTATTTCCTTTGGGGAGTAAGTGCTGGAAGTAAGGTTGCCTTTGCCAATGGCCGGCAGGAATGTGCCATGGGGCATGTGGGGAGCATCAGCGTGGGGAGCCCAAACAACTCAACCGGGTGTCATGTAGTGATGGGCCCTGGCCCATTCAAGAACCTGCATGGAGCAGACAGAATTACATTCTGGACCTTCTAATTCTGTGATCTACACAAGAGGTTCTCTGTGGTTGGCTTCTCCCAACCAAATGTTCCAGCAGTACTTTTTTTTAAAAAAAAAAAATAATGTTTCCATTCTTGGACAGGGTTTTGTAAGAGCAACACCCCCTGCAGCAAATCTATGCCTGCGTCCATCTGCGAGTTGCGGTTGTGAGCCATCACGCCTTCCAGCCCAAAAGATGCTTGCTGGGCGAGACATGATTCATCAGAAGCCAGGCAGAAAATGCCACAGGCGCTGACTTGGCACTGAGGAGTTGTCCGCTACTACTGTAGCTTGTGGCTGAAATTCTAGTTAAAAGGCTCTGGTATCACCCATGAAACCGCTTCCTCTTTCTTATCAGAAACATCCTGTGTAATTTCCTGCTAGCAGGCTCAGGAGACCCCGGCGATGGGGAGCGTTTTCCTGTTTTGACACGTCTTTCTATTTTCGTTTTCTCTTCTCTTCCCTTCGTAAATCTGTTGTGGAACACAAACATGCACGGCGTGGTTTTAGGATGTCCAGCCTTTCAGCCAAACCCTCGAGCTGTGCCTCTTTTTTTGCTGTTCGGCTTGATCCGAAACTGGAAGCAGGGGATACTGTTTGCTTCCATGCCATGAAAGCAAAAGTGGGCAGGGGAAAATAGTGAGGGGGGCTTGGTCAGGCCCCTGAACTGGGCATTAGACACCCCTGATGTACAGAGTTGGAAAGCGTTTCAAATAGCCTTGTGTTTTCCCATGGTCAAGCTGTTTGGCCTTCCTCTCTTCCATAGCCCTCCTGCCGAGCAGCATCCAATCCAAGTCGGCGAGATAAGCAAAGATGTCCAAGGGCGGAGCTCTCCAGAGAACTAAGATGACAATGCGACACCCGAAGCGTTCGAGCGCCAGTGAAGCAAACAAGATGACTCCAGCGCAGATGGCGCGCTACTTGGCCTTTGCTGACCCCAGTCAGCCCAAGGTGAAAGAAATGCTGGCTGCCGTCCTCATGAAGGACAGGAAATTGGTGCCGGAAGAGGAAAAGGTGGCAGAACAGAAGAACCTCATCGGGGTCCTGAAGGCCACCGAGGCTCGGAACCGCCTCCGGAACACTAGGCTCCAGTACCAGAATCTGAGAGTGAGTTTGTATGGGGTTTGGGGAGGGGGGCAGCGATGTCAGGGGCAGGCTAGATGAGGAGGAGAGCTGGAGACCGCCTAACCGAGAGGCAACCATATTTCTCCTTTCTCTCAGCCCTATGGGGTAGCTTAGGCTGAGAGTGAGTGACTGGCCCAAGGTCACCCAATGAGCTTCATGGCTGAGCGGGGATTTGAACCGCAGTCTCCCAGGTCCTAGTCCAACACTCTAGCCACTATGCTAAATCGGCACGTAGTATCACAGAGTACTGTGCACCCTGACTTCAGTAGGGTGGGGATGTTTACTACTCTGCTTCCAGCAATAAAATATCTTTGGCTGACCCTGCTTGCCCTGTGGCCTCTAGCTCCCGACACTCATTTTCATCTCACCATAGGGGCATCTACTTCATCCTGAGAACGGCAAAGAGGTTGGGAAATGGAGGCACCGTTCATGGGAACGTAGCCAGAGACAGCAAGGGTGTGTGTGGCAGAAACAGCCCAGAATTCCTGGTCCATGCACAGATTTGTTTTTTAGGGGTTGGGAAGTGTTATCGCATGCCATTCCTAAATGCAAGCCCTGGGAAACCTCCATCGAGACCTATAGGAATAACCTGCCAACGCAGTATCAATGCCTCTCCAACTTTCCCTGTGTAATCCCCGTGAGAAAGCTAGTTCTGGAAAAGTTGCTTATTTTAGACCAGACATGGAAGATATTTTCTCTCTCTATAATCCCAAACAACATGATGTCATAACTTGGCTCCTGCTATAACTCTGGGCTTGTTATTTACAGCTCCTGCCATAAAATATGCTATAGTTAGCAAGCTTGGAACAGGACTTTGCCGCCGCTGCTGCTGCTGCCGCCACTGCTACTGTCAAAACAAAGCCTTTCCTCTCCTTCCAAGGCTGGGGCTATTTTGGCCAGTGAAACAAAGCATCTCTCTTGGGGGTCTTTAACTGGCAATAAACAACGACCGCCCTTTGCAGGCTCCCAAAAACTTGGCAACAAGCAGCGTAATATGTACACAGAGATGCCTCTCCCAAATAAACCCAGTGGCTTTTCAGGGATTGTGCCTGGGTTGACGGTCAGATTCAGGCAAACGGACGTGAGAGGGCTGAGGCCCCGACAGACGGGTGTTTGTGACACTGGAGAGCCCAGGGGTGGAAGAGAAATCCAATGCTATTTGCATTTAAAGGCAAACCTCATTTGCACTTTCTGTAGCAACACTAGCACAAAAAAAAAACACAGCCATCCTTCAGAATGTGCACTTCTCCGAATTTTGCAATGCTGTTCTCCATTGAAAGAATGTGTCCAAAACTGCACATGTTGGGATAAAGTGTTCAGCAAATGGCATATATTCATGTAAATCGCATTGCAATATGTATTCTGTTAGGGAAAGCTGGTTTGTGGGGCGAGTTGATCTTCACCCTTTCCTCTCCCAAAACAATCCTCAATTCCGCCGCCGCTGCCACCAGCACAACAGTTAGCTTTAGAGGGAAAGCTCCCATTGGTGGCAATGGGAGCTTTCTCTGCTTCTGAAGGCTTCTTGCAGTGCAGGTGGGGTTTTGCTGGAATCACAGTAGGGGAGGGCAAGGATAAACCTCCCTCCCCATACACTGTGGTCCTGATGAAAACCCTCCACCCTGAACCTACTACTATTTTTTAAACTTACGTGTGGTTGCCAAGCATGAATAGGGAGCAGCTTTCACCAACCGGGCGCCCTCCAGATGTTCTGGACTGCAACTTGCATCAGCCCCAGCCAGAACAGGTGTGCTGATGCAGGGCCGGTGCTAGGGCTTTTTGCGCCCTGGGCAAAATCACCTTCTGGCACCCCGGGCACATGCGTCATGCCCCATGCACAACGCTGCTGATGCCCCTGCGTCCCCTCCATAGGCGGGAGGAGCGCAAGCCAAAAGGAGAGCTCAGCACCCTCCCGCCTATGGAGGGGATGCTGTGAGCTCCTCAGCGGCTACAGTGAGTGAGCGGCAGCAGCAGCAGCAGCACCCATAGCTGAAGGTTTCAGCTACGGGAGCTGCTGCCACTCACTTGCTGCAGCCGCTGAGCGTCCCCTCCATAGGCGGGAGGAGCGCGAGCCGTGGGAGGGCGGCGGTGGCGCGGGGGTTTTGCGGGGCAGGCTGGCCAGCGCCCCCTCCATTTGCGCGCCCTAGGCAACTGCCTACTCCGCCTAAATGGACGCACCGGCCCTGTGCTGATGGGAGTTGTAGTCCCAAAACACGAAGTATGAATTGGCGAAGGATGAACTAGGTTGGCGAAGGATGAATTTAGAGTACCACCTTGTTTGGCCCTCAGGTCTCAGGATTGGGAGAGAGCGCTGCCATTCAGAGTAGACAGCACTGGACCAAAGGTCTGGTTCAGTCTAAAGCAGCTTCAGTTCTTCATTCATTTCATTCTCTTTCGACTCCAGGCACAAGAGATCAACTTCCTGATCTCCTTCCAGAGGAATGCTAAAGGTGCTGTGAGGCTCGAGGTCTTCCTCCCGCCCAGGAAGAACCTTAGAAAACTAGCAGACTGCATGAACACAGTCCAGGTATGTTGAATGCACAAACTCTCTGGCAAAAAATTCCTTCCCACTGACATAGCTCTCCATTTCCCGGTTCTGAAAGGGGGGCCCATCAAGAAAGAAATGTGGGGCTGCGCAGCTCCCTCTGCAGACAGCTTGTGCATGTCACTGCAGAATATCAAGGAGGCCCGGCCCCCTCTTTTAATTTTTTGGGGGGTCCTAGACCCCTCATGCCCCCCTAGATGGCGCCCCTGATTCATATGGTGGACCGTTTCCTGGGAAGTCGAAGTGAGGACCATCCTCTTCAATGGTTCTTTAAAAGCATTCAACTAACTCACTGTGGCTGGATCCATTGATAGTTAAGAACATAAAAGGAGCCAGCTGGGTCAGACCAGTGTCCCATCTAGTCCAGCACCCTGTTCTCACAATGGTTTACTAGATTTCTGTGGCAAACCAGCAAGCAGGACCTGAGCACAACAGCCCTCTTCTCAACCCCATGGATCCCAGCGACTCTTATTCAGAAACATTCCTGCCTCCAACTGTGGAGGCAGAGCCAGGGGCGTAGGAAGATAGGGGCCAGGGCCATCTTAAGCGCCCCTGGCACGTGGAGCGACGGATCCCTCCGGCGCCCCCCGCCCCGTTTCCCAGCGGGGGGGGCAGGCACAGTGCAGTTGTCAAACCGGCGGACCGGGCGGGCGCAGCTCTGTGGTGCCCTGCGCCACCGGGGGTCTACCTAGAGCCGGCCCTGATAGGGGCGGTATGGGCGGGCCGCCCCGAGCAGCGGACTCCAAGGGGTGCCATCGTGGGCACCCGCCCCCGGAACACGTGCCACGGCCTTCTGGGAGGTGCGCCATGCCCCCAGGAGGCGTGCCACGGCTCTGGAACGTGTGTCCCGCACCCTCCGGGAGGCTGGCCCCCGGCCCCAGTGCCGCCATTGGGCAGAGCCACCACAGCTAATAAATAGCCTTCTCCTCTGTGAATTTGCCCAATCCTCCTCCTCCTCCTCCTCCTCCTCCTCCTCTTCTTCTTTGAAAACTTTACTGAGTACAGTGGTCCCTTGGTTCTCAAACTTAATCTGTTTCATAAGTCTGTTCCAAAACCAAGGCATTTCAAAACCACAGAAAGTAATGCAAAACGGATTAATCCGTTCCAGACTTTGAAAAACAACCCCTAAAACTCCAATTTAACATGAATTTTACTATCCATTGATCCATAAAATGAAAGCAATAATCAATGTACTGTACTATAAAATAAATGAGACAGTGTTGTAGATGACAAAAAATATTATCCACACCGTCATAAAAACAAATTAACTTAAAAGTCCTCAAAAACAAAAACGCAAAATAAATAGCAAAAACAAAAGTGCCAAACTTAATACATTTCGGAATTCCATTTGACTTCCAAAATGTTTGAAAACCAAGGCGCAGCTTCTGATTGGTGCAGGCATCCTGAAAACAATAGCCGACAACTGCATCGGATGTTCGGCTTCCAAAAACATTTGAAAACCAGAACGCTACTTCCGGGTTTTCGGCGTTTGAGAACCAAGGCGTTTGAGAACCAAGGTACCACTGTATCTTAAAAACAGTTACCAAATTCATTTGTCTTCCAAGACAAATACATGCACTGATGCGAAGTCTTGCGTGCTGCCATTCACAAGGCATCAAAACAAACTTGGAGAATCTTTTACATTACAAATTCAGCTCACAATCCATAGGGTGGACTTGAGACAATTTCTTAACCGGTGACTGCTGCGACTGAAATGGACACGGGATTGCTGCTGTTACTATTGTTAATAAACAATGCGAACCGAGACCATCTGCACACTGTTTCCTTTCCTTTGCTTTACAGAGAAGCCGGATTGAAGAGATTCTGGAAGATGAAACTGGTGAGATCTATATCAGAAAGCCTTGAAACCCCACATAGGACAAGGCAGTAAAAGGGGAGGAGAATATGCATGGAAGCCAGACAGGGACCAAATCTCTGGACAGCTCCAGCTTAGAAAAACTATTGCTGTTCAATAAACTCCATGGATTATTATCCATGACTTAAAACAAAAAACAAAAAACCTCATAGTTAGGGATGGACAAATCTATTTCAGCTCCATGTTATTTTTGCATGTGTTCACCCAAAAGTCTGTTCCATCCCATTTTTTTCCATTAATCTTCGAGATCTCCAAATATATCTTGCATTTAAATATGCATTTTAGGCTGCAGTGGGACCTCTCAACAGTTGTGTGTAAGGCTGCGCGGTCAAAATGCAATTTTGAAAACAGTGCATTGTTAAACATGTAGGATACTTTTTAAAAGAAACGATGTGGCTAAACATTCAGGAAGTACAAACAGCTGGCCAATAACTTAACTGGTGCAGATCTGCACCGTGGTCAGGGAGGTCCTGATCAGCCAAGATGGGATTCTCTCTCCAATTTGCAGTTCTGCCTTTCAAATCAATGTGCGTGGTACAGGGCCTAAAGCATCCTTTGCCGATCTGGCGCATGGCTCTGCTTGCTGAGGCTGACGGGAACTGTCATTCAAAACATCTGGAGGGCACCAGAGTGGGAAAGGCTTGCTAGAGCGTTATGCCTGGGATGGGAGATGCCAGTTGGAGGAATGCTGGACCTGAGATGAGTCATCTCCTGTTAAGAGACATGCCTTTCAGTTTGGTACGGAAGACTTGTCCTTTGGAAGCTTCGTATTTGGTGCAGTCCTCTGCCTAGTTAGCAAAATATCTGAGCATCAGACTTGCAGAATCTGCTGTGCTCTGTAGAGACTGAATTCCTTCCATTTAAACCCTGTGCAAAGCATGCAATCCTGTGCATGCTTAGCCATGAATGTGGGACTCACAGCATCCTCATTCCAGTGGCGATGCATGTGAAACCACATGATAAGCAGACACGGGCCCCAATCCCCATCTGTCCCCACCACCTTGCTACCTGAAGGCAGCCCTGTTTAGGGAGGCTTTTAATGTTTAATAGATTATTTTATTTCATTTTTCTGTTGGAAGCCGCCCAGAGTGACTGAGGAAACTCAGCCAGATGGGCGGGGTATAAATAATACCGCAAATTATTATTATTGTTGTTGTTTAGTCGTTTAGTCGTGTCCGACTCTTCGTGACCCCATGGACCATAGCACGCCAGGCGCTCCTGTCTTCCACTGCCTCCCGCAGTTTGGTCAGACTCATGTTCGTAGCTTCGAGAACACTGTCCAACCATCTCGTCCTCTGTCGTCCCCTTCTCCTTGTGCCCTCAATCATTCCCAACATCAGGGTCTTTTCCAAGGATTCTTCTCTTCTCATGAGGTGGCCAAAGTATTGGAGCCTCAGCTTCAGGATCTGTCCTTCCAGTGAGCACTCAGGGCTGATTTCCTTCAGAATGGAGAGGTTTGATCTTCTTGCAGTCCATGGGACTCTCAAGAGTCTCCTCCAGCACCATAATTCAAAAGCATCAATTCTTCGGCGATCAGCCTTCTTTATGGTCCAGCTCTCACTTCCATACATTATTATTATTATTATTATTATTATTATTATTATTATTATTATACCTTGCTTCCTCCTCTGTCAGTTTTGTATTGTCTGCCTCCCCACCCAGCAACCATATAGCCTGTTAACAACTACTAGGCACTCTCTCCATTCCAAAATAAAGCAGGGGGTCAATATGCAGCCAGGTGGTCCCTGGTCCATGAGATAGTGTGTGTGTTCCCCCCCCCATCTGCAGAGAACGTGGCTGACAGGAGTCATTGCATGAATGAGATGCCTTCACAGGCTTCAAATGCTTAGAAAATGTTCCTATATATGCCTGCTTCTAAGGTTTAACAATACGAAAGTAGATTCTACCAGGCTCATTAAAAAGCATAGGACATGTCTAAACTGCACCGCTTCGTAGGGTCATAGAATTGTAGAGTTGGAAATCTCGGCTAAAGAATTCCTGAAAGATGGGCCCTCCAGTCTCGGTTTAAAAACCTCCAGTGGAGGGGAGCCCGGCACATTTTGTGGCCTTCCGTTCCACAGCTCTTACCGTCAGAAAGTCCTTCCTGATGTTTAGTCAGAATCTCATTTCTTGTCGTTTGCATTTGTTTGTAATTTGTGTTGTGTTGGTTGGTTTTATGCACTGGTTTCGCTTGCCATGCCTTCCCGGGAAGAATTCTGGGGACTGAAGTTTCTCGAGGTGCCAAGGATTCTTTTTCTTCTTCCCCTACAAAGCTACAGTTCTCAGCATTCCCAGGGGAGAGGGGCTTTTGCCAAACCATGTGAATGGCATAATATATATATTATATATATGCCCGAGGGGTCAAGTTCATATATCTTTTGTGCAGGGAGGGACAGAAAAGGCTACTTCCAAGTCCATATCAGTTTCAAATGTGTTCATTGCCTATCTCCCTTCCACCTTCCTTTCTGCATTATGCTTATTTTTTTAAATAAAAAAATCCACATGAAAATTGGCATTTAAACCGATGTTTGGCTACGTATATTTTCGCCACATATGTGAGGGTGTCTCAATGTAGCCAACCCATATATTCCTCTGACATGCACATTTTTAAAATCAGTGCATCTTGGTTCTTTCTTGAGCCGATGACGTCACTGCGCAATTCGGAGAAGTGCGAAATCCGAAGGAGGTTATGCAAATTGTGAACAGCCCTGAGACCTTCGGGTACGGGGCGGTATATAAATTCATTAAATAAATAAATAAATGAGATAAGTAAATAAATATAACCCACCTGCCCTCCACACATGTGTGCATGTTGCATCTGAAACTGACTGGGCCAGCCATTGTAATGCTGGGAACTGTTGCGAGGGAGAGATGGAAACTTCTCCGCTTTGCAAAATCTCCAATTCTCGGGAATCTTATGGGAAAGCCATGCAAGATCCAGGGGTGGGGAACCTTAGCCCCCAGAGGCCTAATATGGCCTCCTTAAACTCTTAAGAATGCCTCTTTTCTGGCCTGGGTGGAGGACCGAGAGGGGTTTGAGTGTACGAACGAGCCTACCATACAAAGCTGAAATTTGCATCCATTGCTCTGCCCATTTTGGCCTCTGGTCCTGACGCACTTCTGGCATGTGCCCTCCCCCCAAAGCTTGCCCAGAAGGGAACGTGGCCCTTGAAAAAGGTTCCCCGCCCCTGATAAATCAAATCTGCATTGTTAACAGCCAATGACCAGCATTCCCCTGGTATGACCTGTCTTTTGAAACTGGTTCTCAAGTGCTAAACGTTCTGTGTCTGCTCTCTTTTGCCACTTCAGCGAGATTCTAGGGCAACCACCCTCTGGAAATAGGTTCTCCATTTCCTTTGCCACAATCAGGGCTCTTGGCGATGAGCGCTTGGCCTTGTGCTGAACCAAGGGGAGTGTAGCTGCTCAGACGTCTGTAGAGCCTCTAAGCTTGAATAGGTCGCTTTTTCGCATATGTAAAGTTGTAAAGATGTAAAGATAGTCACCATGTATATATCCATGTTCCAATAAAGGCAACCGACCCAGCCAGGAATTTCGGCTTCTATGTTATTTCTCCTTTGCTCACTATTCTTTCTGTGAGGTTCACCAGGGCTGAGCCACCATGATGTTCCGCAATTCACCACCCCAGTTTGTCCTGACCACCATGACTCTCATGTACCCAGGAGCATTGTGTGGGGAGGGCCAGGGGCCCCCTCTCCCCCTCATTGAATGGCCACCCAGCCAGTGTTGAGGGAATGTGTCCACAAAAGACCGTGACGGTCAACAGGTCCCCCCAGCGCAGGCAGGCAGGCAGGCAGGCAGGTGACGCAGCGTGGCCCCATGAACCCTCTGTGTCCCAGAAGACACCCAGGAGAGAAAGTTCTCCAAGTGCAATCTGTTGCCCAGTGCATTTTGGAAACAATAAGTTCCTCCTCCTCCCATTATTATTATCATCATCATCATCATCATCATCACCCTGCCCTTCACCCTAAGGTGCCACAGCAGGTTTCAACATTAAAATGCAATATTAGAAACAGTTTAAAACAGGCATCCCCAAACTGCAGCCCTCCAGATGTTTTGGCCTACAACTCCCATGAACCCTAGCTAACAGGACCAGTGGTCAGAGATGATGGGAACTGTAGTCCAAAACATCTGGAGGGCCGAAGTTTGGAGATGCCTGGTTTAAAACAACCTACAATCACAAAGATAAAGTGGATCGGAAAAATAAACAACTCCCTTCCTCCAAGACATTCCCCTGCATATATATATATATATATATATATATATATATATATATAATGACACACACACCCCGTATTGGCCCAACTATAAGTCGCACCCGCAAGTAAGCCGCACATTTAAAATTCAAGGCTTATTTGTGGGGGCAGCCCGCCTCCTGGCACTACCGCCCTGAACGGGGGGCGGCCTGCGCTCGCCACTCTGCTCCCAAGCCAGTGTTGTCACTCGGCTCCAAATACAGTATATGCCACACTTTAACTTGGCAAAAATAAAAATAAAAGTGCAGCTTATATTTGAGCCAATATGGTATATATTTTACTGCAGCTTCCCCCTTTACCAAGCATGGGCAATAACAAAAGATTTCGGACACATTCATAACTTTTTCCTCTCTAGGTTGTTGTTGTTGTTTTGCTGCATTCAGTGCCTCTCCCCCTTTTCCCGCAAATTGTGCCGAACAGTGTCCTTGTGAGGCCAATCCCCTCTCCAGCTCCATTCTCAGGAGGAGACGTCTGGTAGCTTGTGCTACCTGGGCCATAGCTCCGTGGCAGAAAGTCCCGGGTTCAATCCCCAACCTCTCCGGGTAGGCTGGGAAAGGGTCCTTGCCCGAGACCCTGCCAGTCATTGCGTTGACAACGCTGAGCTAGATAGACCGATGGTCTGATATAGCATAAGGCAGCTTCCTGCGCTGCAATGCTTAAAATGTACTGGCAGTGTAGAATAGTTTTAGGGCCCAATCTGACACTTTGAGCCACAGTAGTTTTCTGCACAATCTAGAGTCTAGACAATGGAAGATCTTATTTCTAAGGGTTGCAGTCCGCTAACTGTTCCTTTGAGTACGGTAGATACACTGAAATTAATGGCCATGACTAACTTGCACCCGCTGATTTCAATGGTTCTACTCTGAGTAAGTTTGTTGTTGTTGATGATGATGATGTATTATTATTATTATTATTATTATTATTATTATTATTATTATTATCTGGATGGCTTCCACAACCCTTCACTCTTACCTTAGCAGCAGCTAACACACATTGAATAAAAGGGGGGTCAGAAATCAATTCATCGTTTTATTCTTGGAGTCTCTGGATAACCACATATTCCCCATGCTGCTCAAGAGGAAAAAAAATACTCACTGCTCAGCCAGGTTCCTAAAACACAAGTGGAGCAACCTCCCTTGGGCTATCATCCTGCTTCTGACTCCGTTTTTCTAACACTGTGTTATATTTTGCTATATTCCAAGAGAGAAGCAGGAGGTAGCATAAAATTACACACAGACATGTTTTTATTTATTTGTACCCAGCCAGATGGACAGGGTACAAATTATTATTATTATTATTATTATTATTATTATTATTATTATTATTATTAAATGGCTCCTCCATCCTTTGCTCCTTCCTCCTCAACCAGCACAAAGTCCTCTGAAGTACTGTGCTTGGGAATTTAAATGCCGTGGGCCAAATAAAGTCTAGGGTTTATGAAATTGTAGGCAAGCATATTCCACCTTTTTAATACCTTGGCCTTTACAATTTATTAGTTTTATTATTAACATGCACTCCCAGGGTCCTGAATTTCTTGGAAATTAAATTCTGCATTGTTGCTTTTAAGATTACTTCTTCTAAATTTGTGTTTTTGTGGCGGGGGCATGGGGGGGGGGTACTACGTGCTTTGGGGCATAATCTCATACATGCTTACCTGGGTGTGAGTCCCACTGAACATAGCAGGCCTTACTAATGAGTAGACATGCCTCTAAGATTGCACCGTTATTGTGAATAGGGAAGCATTGTTAGGAACTGATTTTGTTGTGTGGCTAACCTGATTGGATTTTGTTTTGTTATATTTTGATAACTCCTTTGTTAAACAGCATTGCTGTTTAATACCTTGCTGTTGAATAAATAAACAACCGACTATAAAATATGATATATGTATGATTGCCTTGCTGTTGTAAGTGACTTATTGCATTATCCTAGATATTTCAGATTGCTTTGTTTGTTGTTGTTCATCTCTTGTATTATTATTGTTTCAATGTAAATGGTCTTAAGCACTTCATATGCAAAGATAAATAAACTGGAAGCTGAGTTCAATTACCTGTGGCATCTCTGACTCTTCTTTGCTGTCCAGAGCCTTGACTTCCCCCGGACTCGGACTATGCAGCCGCCTTCAACCTCTCTGAGCAGAGTAGAAAGGCTGAACCTTGTGTGATTTGAGGAAAGACTCCTGACGGAAATCCTGGAAAACACCTGCCAGCCATTAGACCAGACTTCCTCAACCTCGCCCCTCCAGGTGTTTTGAGACTACAATTCCCATCATCCCTGACCACTGGTCCTGCTAGGGATCATGGGAGTTGTAGTCCCAAAACATCTGGAGGGACGAGGTTGAGGAAGCCTGGTGTAGACAATATTGAGCTAGATAGACCAATGGTCTGACTCTAGTTTCCTATTTTTTTCAGCATAAACTACTTCACAGGGTTGTTGGGGGGATCAGATAGGAAGGGGGGATCTGTATATGCTACTTAAGCTTCCAGGAGGAAAGCCAGGATGTTGTTGTTGTTGTTATTGTTGTTGTTGTTTAGTCGTGTCTGACTCTTTGTGACCCCATGGACCAGAGCACGCCAGGCACTCCTGTCTTCCACTGCCTCCCGCAGTTTGGTCAGACTCATGTTCGTAGCTTCGAGAACACTGTCCAACCACCTGTCGTCCCCTTCTCCTTGTGCCCTCCATCTTTCCCAACACCAGGGTCTTTTCCAGGGAGTCTTCTCTACTCATGAGGTGGCCAAAGTACTGGAGCCTCAGCTTCACGATCTGTCCTTCCAGTTTTCTTGGCAGGGATACTGGAGTGGCTTGCCAGTTCCTGCTCCAGGTGGATCGAGTTTAGTCAAAACTCTCCACTATGACCTGTCCATCTTGGGTCCATCACAGCTATTCAAGCCCCTTTGCCACGACAAGGCAGTGATCCATGAAGAAACCTGGGGCAAGTCCGGTGGAAACTAACTGCTCAGCAATTGTCACCCCTGGGCACTTCCCTGGGTGGGGTGTGTGTGTGGTGTGTGTGTGTGTGTGTGTGTACATGTTCTCACAGGAGGTGGCAGGGAAGAGTCCTTTCCCCAAGGGCAAAATGGCGTTGGAATGTGTTTCAATTGGCAAGGGGGTGTGTGTGATTTATAAAGCTAGGTATCTTCCCTGAGCAGTCAAGTCGAAAGGATACATTCAGGCATAATATTTGTAACATTCAACAACCCCATAGATGTGCCCCACCCCCATAATTTCCATAACACCTGGGATCTCCAAGGGTCGCTTAGGGCAACTCCCTGCAATGCAGGAATCTCAACTAAAGCATCCATGGCAGGTGGCCATCCCAAACTCTGCTTTAAAACCTCCAAGGAAGGAGAGTCCACCTGCTCCCGAGGGAGACTGTTCCACTGTCAAAAAGCTCTTCCTGTCCGAAAGTCCTTCCTAATGTTTATCCTGAGTCTCCTTTCTTGTAACTTGAAGATATTGGTTCAAGTCCTGCCCTCGAGAGCAGGAGAAAACAGGCTCGCTCCATCTTCCTTGAGGCAGCCCTTCAGATATTTGAAGTTGGCTATCATCTCTCAGTCTCCTTATTCAGATAAAGGTCCAGAGAATCTTGTGAAACTCCTATATTGGAGGAGACTATCCCATGCAGACAGAGTCTCTGTGCACATCATGCATTTAAAGCACATTTAAAGCATGTGCAAAGAATCCTTCGCTGAGCTACAATTCCCAGCACCCATTACAAACTACAGTTCCCATTATTATCAGGGAAGACATGCGCTTTAAATATATGGCTTGCACGCTTTCTTCTGGCACTGAGCAACATAGTGCAACATCATATGGGATGTGTCAGCGCTGGATTGGTGCTCCAGAGCTTTCTGCTATGTACATAAAAATGTAATGCTGTCATCACGCTGCCCCAATTGGAGGATTTGTTGAGTCACATCACAATGCTGGATTTGCATAAAGCCAGAGCACAGCCTCCCATTGGAAGATTTGCAGTGCCTCATCAAGGGAGGGGGAATGGGAGGGGAGTTGGCAAGTAAATTGAAAAATAGGCAGGAGAGCCATTCTTGCAGTGAAGGACTATCTACTGGGATTTTATTTCCTTTCTAAGGCATACATAACAAGCCTAGAGGGAAATGGAAGTAATGGCAGCCAAGTAGTATCTCAAAGGTATCTGCTGCAACACTCAGAATGGATCCTTGAATAATTGTTCCCAAAAGAAAAGGTGGCAGCACAGAGAAGAATACTTGAGACTCAAGAGGAGTGGAGATCAGGAAATTGAAAAGGATAAAGGTCAGAAGGATGTCAGAAGCAGAAAAAAGGCTCCATGTCTTTTCTTCCTAAGAGCAACATCTCCAATGCAGCGTCAGAGTTCAGCAGAACTCGCTCCCCTGAAATCAGATGTAAGCAAAACATTACATTTGCAAGTTGTGGTCCTCCAGTGTAATTGGAAGCATTAAATAAAGCTTCAGGGGGATTGCCGCAGTATACAAGCCATACATGTGATATCAGTTCCTTTAATGTAGGGTTCCAGACGTCCCCGGTTCCCAGGGACAGTCCCCGGATTAACCAATCTGTCCCTGAAATGTCCCCGGATTTTAATTAATGTCCCCGGCTTTATGCCTGCGAACTTCCGGCGAGGCAACATGGTGGGCGCCATGGCAGTGAGCAGCACCGGAGGTCCTGGCCACATCAAAGTTCCAGCCAGCCAATCCGCTGGCTGGGGGGGGCATTTAAACCGAGGTGCGAGCCAGAGAGCTTCCTTCAGTGAGGCACTGAGGCGGTGGAGAACAGGAGGAGAAGCATAGAAAAGAAATGTGCCGCGTTGCGAGACAGAAAGAGACAGAGCATGGGCGTACCCAGCATGGGGCAGGGGGGCAGCTGCCCCCCTAGAAGCAGGGCAGCTGAAGAGGACAGGCAGGGACGCTGCCTGCTGTGCTCCGCCTCAGCCTGCTTGGCTGAAGGGAAACAGCAGCAGCAGCAGTGAAGCTGCCTCCGTTGAAAAAAATCTGGACCTGGACCTGGGCTAACTTCAGCCCACACTCCTTCAAGTCACAGCGAGCACAGCACAGAAAGTGCTGCCCCACAATGCTCCGCGGCACCTCATTTGCATACATGCACTCGCTCTCCAGTGGTCTCCCTGTTATGGGAAGCTGGTGTCTTGTGTGTGTGTTTTAATGCGTGTTTTCCCAAGACCAGCGAGCGCCTTTACTTGATCTCTCTCCCCCACCCCCACCAACCTCTCTCTCTCTTTCTCTCTTTTGGTGTTTTTGTAGATAGGCTTCTCTGCTTGCCTTGTGTCAAGGTGTGCGCTCGACAACTTTGGGGCATCCCCCCCCCAAAAAAAGGTCAAGAACTCTGGGCAACCCTTTCCTAAAATAAAGCATTAAATTAAAAAAAAATTAAAGTGTCCCTGGATTCCTTGAAAAAAATCTGGTAACCATAATTTAATGTTGTGGTTTTCAAAGGGTGTTACGGGAACCCCTGAGGTCCCTTAGAACAGGCTTCCTCAACCTCGGCCCTCCAAATGTTTTTGGCCTACAACTCCCATTATCCCTAGCTAGCAGGACCAGTGGTCAGGGATGATGGGAACTGTAGTCTCAAAACATCTGGAGGGCCGAGGTTGAGGAAGCCTGCCTTAGAAGATTACCCAGAATTCCCCAACGAGCAGGAAAGAGAAGCAAACTTTACCCAAAGACAGCTTTCTCCAACCCCATTTGTTTATTTAAACCTCTTTTGTTGACCACCAGCACTACGCTTTCCATTTTTAAGTTCGGAATAGACCAGTTGGTTTGGAAGACGACAATCAGGCATCTGCACAACATGACCAGTCCAACAAAGTTGATGTTGAAGAGTCATTGCTTCAACACTGGTGATCTTTGCTTCTTCCAGTACGCTGACATTAGTTCGCCTGTCCTCTGAATGATGTGTAAAAATTTCCGGAGACACCGTTGATGGAATCTTTTGAGGAGTTGGAGATGGTGTGGATAAGTGCTCCATGTTTCACAAGCATACAGTAAGGTTGGTAGTACAATAGCTTTGTAAACAAGCATTTTGCTTTCCCTGCGAATGTCGCCTGTGCGCGAATTTGTTTTACGAGTGTTCTATCATTCTACCCCTAGGAAACACGACTAGGGAGCTTTGTGTGTTTATCAGACTGGTGAGATCCAGGACGAAGCATGCGGCAAGGTCACAGAGGCAGAGGGGGAAGATTTGACATATTTGTGTGTCATCTTTCACATGTCAGTTTTGATCTCAATCTTTGGCTGCAGGAGTGAGCGTGTGGCTAGCAGGAAACAAACGGTGTTGTGGGAGGGTGAGACGGCCAGAGAGAGAGAGAGAGGAGAGAGAGAGAGAGAGAGAGAGAGAGAGAGAGAGAGAGAGATGGGTCTGTCCTCTGGTGTGGGCCCAGGAAATCGAGTTCCCGATTGCTGGAGTTGGGTGGCACCTACTGGATGAGCAGAAGAACACAGCTCAGAAGGAAACGCCGAGGAACGGGGAGAAATTAATAAATAATACAGTAATAATACAGTAAGCTCACATTCCCTGCTTTAACTGCTTTACGGGGGTTATTTTATTGTGTGCTTTAATTATGGGTGCTTATATTTTAACGTTACAATGGTTTTGATTTCAATGACTACTGAGCTTGACAGCTATGCCCTACCTCCCCTGTCGGAGACAGTATGCTTCTGGGTACCGGTTGCTGCAAACCACAGAGGAAGAGACTGTTCTTGAACTCAGGTCTTGCTTGCCCCAGGACTGAAGGTTCCCACACCAGTCACATGGCTTGCTGGCCAGCTCTCAGAGACACAACCCTTCTCTCTCTCTCTCTCTCTCTCTCTCTCTCTCTCTCTCCTCTCTCTCTCTCTCTCTCTCTCTCTCTCCCCCCCCCCCCAGAGCAACAGAAGCTGAGGAGGCAGAGAGCCAGATGGGATTTTCAGAACAACCACAGAAGCCCAAACTCTTTGCTTGCAGAAGCGCTGGGGAGGGGGGAGTGGACGGCGGAAACTGCCTTCTACCGAGCCAGATTGACTGGTCCATATAGCTCAGTGCTGCCTACACTGACTGGCAGAGGCTCTTCAGGGTTTCAGGCATGCGATCTCTCCCAGCCTTGCCTGGAAACGCTGAGGATTAAAGCTGGGAGCTTCTAAGTGCAAAACACCATCGATCTATGGCCCTCCCTGGCAAAAGTGGAAACTCAGGCATAGCTCAGGGCCTGACTGAGAGCCAGAGCGTAAGCAAAGCTGCTGGATCTGTCTTTTAAAGGCATCCAAGTCTGTGGCCATCCCTGCCTCCAGTGGGAGTGAGTTCCATAGCTTCAACTATGCGCTGCCTTTCTTTTTTCTGTCCTGAACCTCCCAACGCTCCGCTTCCTTGCATTGTCCCTCCTCAATTAGAGTGTGGTGAGAACGGGAGAAAAAACTTATCTGCATCCAACACCACCCTTCAAGAATTCTGGGAGCTGTAGTCTGTTAAAAGGGTGCTGAGAGCTTTTAGGAGGCGCCTGTTCCCCTCGCAGAGCTACAGTTCTCAGAGAGAGGGAGGGAGGTGTCTCTCGAGGGAAAGATACAGAGCCTTCCCAGCTATAGGAGAATTGGCTGATAATACTATTGGGTGAGATGGCCAAGTTAACGTGTTTAATTAGAGAAAAATCATTCCTGACACTTATTAAGGCTTGGAAATTTCTTGTGGAGTTTTTGCGCGAAGTAGAAAATGAACTTGTCATAGCTGAAGATTGAAAAAAATACTGGTTTATAGAAGAGAGAATGATTGGATCTTAAAATCATAGCTGCAGGACAGAGAGCTGCAAGTCCTGTTATCCTTATTTATCTCTCTCTAATCTCTTTCTCGCCTCTCTGTTTCTCTCTCTTTAGGTTTTCCTTTTTCAAATTCTTTTCTCCTTTCTGCCTTTGTTCTTTTTTTAGACTAAGTAGCTGTTTTATATCATTACATTACATTACATAAAAACATACTTTGTGATGGGTATGTATGGAACAGCCGGAAAAGCAAAACAGAAAGCTGGGGAAGGGGTAGCGAAATGCTCCAGTCGAGCTCCTTGCAGCTTATAGTGCCTTGGAGGGAGACATGGGTGGAAAGTCGGAATCCTGAAAAAGAGCGCCCCTGCAGGAGGGGAGGACACACTGCAACGTGTTTCGCAAGCCCCAAAGGTCATGCCGCTCTGATAGGCCTACCCTCCTCTATGAATTTATCTGACCTCCTCGCTAGCCTGTCTAATCCAGAGGCAATCACTGTATCTTATCCCATCAATCCTGAAATGGAACCCCTGGTAAGAACCCCACAGGGCTAATGCAGGACAATTTCAATTGATTCCAGCCCATGACATCTTTGTTTCTCTTGCAAGTCCCGAAGATCTCAGAAACTCCCTCCGCAGTAACTCTCAAACTTTTGTTAAAAGAAAAAACTGCTCATTTTCCCTCATGGGTTACCCAAGAGCCCGTATACTAGAGTCCTTATGCAGGTTCTCTATGGGTAGGAGAAAATAACAGAGGCCAACCAGAGAATATTGAGAATCAAAACAGCTAGTAAGCATGATCTTTATTAAACTGTTGCAACAGGGTGCTCACCCCCCCCCCACACACACATGCAGGAAGGAGGAGGGGAACTCAGAACATTGGTGCGCAAGCTCTTATATAGACTTTTGAAATTGCCTACCCTGTAGCTCAAGACCACCCCCCAAAACATCATACATACATCACAGGAAGAGGTGGTCCCCAGCAGAAATTTGAGTGTGTTGCTTCTCTCCTGTCTGCCAGGATACTGTACCTGATAATGCCTTATCTGTTTCCCTTTTCTGGGTAGCCTGGCCATTCCTTTGAGATGGTAAATACTTAGTTCCTGAATCTCTTATGCATACTGATAATGTGCTCAGCTTAACAGATACTTGTCAGACTGTATTTACAGGGAGGTATAAGCCCCTAGGTGACCCAGGTGGCGCATAAGGGACCCAGGTGGCGCTGTGGTTAAACCACTGAGCCTAGGGCTTGCTGATCAGAAGGTCGGCGGTTCGAATCCCTGTGACGGGGTGAGCTCCCGTTGCTTGGTCCCAGCTCCTGCCAACCTAGCAGTTCGAAAGCACATCAAAATGCAAGTAGATAAATAGGAACCGCTACAGCGGGAAGGTAAACAGCGTTTCCATGTGCTGCTCTGGTTTGCCAGAAGCGGCTTTGTCATGCTGGCCACATGACCTGGAAGCTATACGCCAGCTTCCTCGGCCAATAATGCGAGATGAGCGTGCAACCCCAGAGTCGGTCACGACTGGACCTAATGGTCAGGGGTCCCTTTATAAGCCCCTACAGTTCAAATACAACTAGAAAGCTTTTCCCATTTCCTTCCTCCTTACAGAGAAATATTTGTACTATTTCAGGCACATGGTTTATATACTTCTTCTTTGGCAATCAATCGTAGCCAAGTAAGATTGTCTTCCATAAACACGGTTTTAACAATGGGTCCGTAAGTGACTGTGGAGGCCAATTCTGGATCCACACGTCCTTCCACAGTGGAGACATTGGTTTCCAGGCAGGAGTTGATCACGGTGTGGATTTGCCAAGCATGCCTTCCTCTTAGCACGTTTCTCCCTTGCGTCCTGAGATCGAGTTTCTTCAAAGCCCATGACACCTTTGGTAAAGGCTGTTCTTCAACTGGAGCGCTCACAGGCCAGTGTTTCCCAGTTGTCAGTGTTTATACTACATTTTAAAAGATTTGCCTTGAGACAGTCTTTGAACCTCTTTTGTTGACCACAAAAGCATTACACTTTCCATTTTTAAGTTTGGAATAAAGTAGTTGCTTTGGAAGACGATCATCAGGCATCCGCACAACATGACCAGCATGTCACAGCCGTTGTAACATACCGCTTGTTTTCATCTGCCTGTTCTGCCATTGAGGACTTCTAGGATCATTCTTTGTCTAGCTCCTTCCCTTTGACCTTACCGCCTTGGGTGACCCCGCTGGGAGTACGAGATTCCCGACGGCTTCGCTCACAAGGGTCATAAGAACACGCAAGCCCACTCACCACCACAAGGTGATGATCCAGCGAGTAGGGTTACATACTTACATATATGTTTGCCTGGTACATTTATGAACATTTACTTTATATCTTAGACCTTATAATTCTCATAACACTTTCTTGCACTGAGAACTGCTATTCTGTTGTGTTTATTCTTTGCAGAAATTCCTTGTGTTGTTTTATCTTTTGGCAACTACGGGAGAGGATAAAGACTAAACATTCAAACTCATACATTAATTTGCCCTTTGTGGCTGTGACCAGCAATGTTATATGTATGCATGGGGGGGGGGATATTACAATATACTGTCAGGTTTGTTTGTTTATTGTATTCATTAAATTTGTGTACCACCCTTTATCCGTAGATCTTAGAGCGGGTTCACAGCATAAAAATACAAGATAAAAACAAACTATATATTCATGAAGAGGCAAGCAGTATTTCTATGAAGTGGCTTGCCTCTTCAGCACAAGGAAGATACATCACAGAAACTTTCATCACAGATTATCAGCAGTTTCTTCGGTCACTTTCCTGGTCGCCTTGGCAACCAGCCCGAAAGCTGTTTCTCCGCAGCCTCTGTTTAGCAACCACTTCTCTAAAGCATTTAAATAATGAACTTATGACAATAAAGTTCACTTTTGAACATTTTCTGCCCTACCCTATGCATAAAAGTCCCCCCCCCCAAAGTTCAATAGGACTTACGCCCAGGTAAGTGGGTATAGGATTGCAGGCTAAGAGCCTACCCAGAAGTGAGTCCTTTGAATTCAATGGGGCTACCCCCCAGGTGAGTGGAGTTAGGGGTGCATAGAATCATAGAATCGTAGAGTTGGAAGAGACCACAAGGGCCATTCAGTCCAACCCCCTGGCGAGCAGGAAACACCATCAAAGCATTCTTGACATATGCCTGTCAAGCCTCTGCCTAAAAACCTCCAAAGGAGGAGACTCCACCACACTCCTTGGTAGCAAATTCAACTGCCGAACAGCTCTTACTGTCAGGAAGTTCTTTCTAATGTTTAGGTGGAATCTTCTTTCTTGTAGTTTGAATCCATTGCTCCGTGTCCGCTTCTCTGGAGCAGCAGAAAACAACCTTTCTCCCTCCTCTATATGACATCCTTTTATATATTTGAACATGGCTATCATATCACCCCTTAACCTTCTCTTCTCCAGGCTAAACATACCCAGCTCCCTAAGCCGTTCCTCATAAGGCATCGTTTCCAGGCCTTAAGTGCAGCCTAAGTGGTTTTAAAAAATGGCTCCCTCTTTACTGTAGGAATTTTTTTAAAACGCAAATAAAAGGGAGACTTAAATCTTAAACATTTAGAATCATAGGAAACTGCCTTAAGCCGAGTCAGACCACTGGTCCATCTAGTTTAGTACTGTCTGCACTGACTGGCAGCAACCCTCCAGTCTCCCAGTCCTACCTGGAGATGCCAGGGATCGAACCCGAGATGTTCTGCATGCAAAGCAGGTGCTCTGCCATTGAGCTGTGGCAAAGGTATCCGCATTTGCCACTGGAATAATATTCACCGGCAATGCCCACATAATATTCTGCTTCATGATGTGCTGGAGTTCCCTGGCTGGATGTCTCGCCGTCTTCGAACTAGTTTGCCGGAACAGATCAAAGATTGGTTCTCGTGAAGCGTCAGCTCTAACAGGGAGGAACAACATCTGGCAATCAAACAGACGCTGCCCCTTAATGTTAGCAGTCATTGCAAATAGACAATAATCCGGCAACCTACTTTACATTAATGTGTCTAATTTGTTTCTAGCATGAACTGCCCAGTTTCAGATGAAGGGTGGTTTATATAAATGTAAAAATAAATAAATAAATCTAATAAAGGTGTATATTTTTGCCCAGGCTTTCCCTGACCCATAAGAATGGACTCTCTTATTACTGAATTCCTGCATTTTATAAACTCTGGGTTTTTTTCAATCTTTAAATATAAAAAGACTGAGTTTATTAAGCAATAAAAGGTAAAGGTAAAGGGGCCCCTGACCATCAGGTCCAGTCGTGTCCGACTCTGGGGTTGCGGTGCTCATCTCGCTCTATAGGCCGAGGGAGCCAGCATTTGTCCGCAGACAGCTTCCGGGTCATGTGGCCAGCATGACAAAGCTGCTTCTGGCGAACCAGAGCAGCGCACGGAAACGCTGTTTACCTTCCCGCCGGAGCGGTCCCTATTTATCTACTTGCACTTTGACGTGCTTTCGAACTGCTAGGTGGGCAGGAGCTGGGACCGAGCAACGGGAACTCACCCCATTGCATGGATTCGAACCGCCGACCTTCTGATCAGCAAGCCCTAGGCTCAGTTATTTAACCCACAGCGCCACCTGGGTCCCTTTTAAGCAATAATAAACCCTTTAATCAATGGATTGATGGCATGACAACAGCTGCAACATATGAATGGATTGCTGATAGCTGCAGACTTTGTTTGGATAAATATGTTTATACATTGGAACGAGTTTATACAGAATACATAGGTTATTTATAATCATATATATATTGGGACAATAATATTACTTAAATATCTATATAATAATGTATAGAAGTGAAACTGACTATACTTAGTGTACTATGTTATATCTTTTTACTTATTATTTTTTTCTTATTTATTTGCACTTTCTCATTTTTCTCTATAACTGAAATTCTCATAATATTAATTGAGAAGAAACACTGCTTTATTGTTTTCCTGTTGTAGTTCTGTATACCACCTACACACACACACACCCCTCCCCATCTGAAATGAAATGAATGGGCCTAAGTTACCCACGTTCATAATTTAAATGGATCTTCTGCGAGTAAGGCTAGCATTGGTACAGCCCAATGGGTGGGGGAGTGATTAGATGTCATCAAGTCCAAAACTTCCCCCCCCCCAAAAAAAAACCATGATTAGCTTGTCCTTAGACTGTACAATCTAAAACATTTGCCAGCTGTTATCTATGCGAAAGGGCTTTTTTCTGGGTCAAAAGCTGTAGGATTTGTGACCGGGAGGATAGAACAGTTTAACTCATTCCTACAAACAGAAAGATAGCTTTCCAGGATCAGCTCACAGGTCCACGTAGCTCTGCAGCTCCTTGCCACCCAGAGGTACCAACTTGAATAAAATATTCAATATTTTGAATAAATATCACATACAGTGGTACCTTGGTTCTCAAACGCCTTGGTACTCAAACAACTTGGAACCCAAATACTGCAAACTTGGAAGTAAGTGTTCCGGTTTGCGAACTTTTTTTCAGAAGCCGAACGTGCTTCGTTTTGAGTGTTACACTGAGGTCTGTCTGTTTTCTCCATTTATTTTACCTTTTTGTTTATGTGGCTCTTTTTTGTTTTGTTTGTGCGACTGTGTGGAACCCAGTCCAGCTACTGATGGATTGATTGTGTGACTGCAGTACATTGTTTATTGCTTTCATTTTATGGTTCAATGTTCTCATTAGATAGTAAAATTCATGTTAAATTGCTGTTTTAGGGGTTGTTTTTAAAAGTCTGGAATGGATTAATCCATTTTGCATTGCTTTCTATGGGAAAGCATGCCTTGGTTTTGGAACGCTTTGGTTTTGGAACGGACTTCCGGAATGGATTACCGTAAGTTTGAGAACCAAGGTACCACCGTATCGCGACACATGTGCACCATTTGAATGGCAATGCCCATTAACCTGGGGGGGGGGGCAAGATAAAAGAGCACTCAAACATGGAGGTTTAAGGTGCAGAGGAAAGGCAAGTGAGAATAAGCCACATTCTTTCCAAACTAGGTATACTTTTATAGCCCCACCCCCACCCCACTTCTCAAAGGCTCCCTCCCTCTCACACATGCATGAGATTCTTGATATAAAATGTAATTCAAGGTGGAGCGCTGCTCTTGCAAATAGCAAAATTCGCTCTGCAAAATTCGTTGGTCTGCAAAAAAAAAAAGGTCTCGGGTTCAATCCCCAAAAACTCCAGGCAAGGAAGGTTGGCAAGAGGCTCCCAGAAATTCCTGGAGAGCCACTGAGATAGATGGGCCATGGGTCTAACTCATGGGTAGGCAAACGAAGCCCTGCGGGCCGGATCCAGCCCAATCGCCTTCTAAATCCGGCCCGTGGACGGTCCGGGAATCAGTGTGTTTTTACATGATTAGAATTTGTTCTTTTATTTAAAATGCATCTCTGGGTTATTTGTGGGGCCTACCCAGTGTTTTGACATGAGTAGAATGTGTGCTTTTATGGAAAATGCATCTCTGGGTTATTTGTGGGGCATAGGAATTTGTTCATATTCCCCCCCCCCAAAAAAATATAGTCCAGCCCCCCACAAGGTCTGAGGGACAGTGGACCAGCCCCCTGCTGAAAAGGTTTCCTGGCCCCTGGTCTAACTCAATCGCTCTCACCACCAATGAAAACTAGGAAATGAATAGGAAGAGAACCTTCCCGCAAAAACTTCACACAAACACTATGGAAATGAATGAAAGTTCACTACCCCCGATCTCTCTCCCCCCCATCTGTCTCTCCCCCTCTCTTCTTCACCCAACCCCCCCCCTCCTCCTCCTCCTCCTCCTCCTCCTCCTCCTCCTCCTCCTTCTTCTTCTTCTTCTTCTTCTCCGGAGATTCCTCGTAGCCGAGTAATTATTGTGTTCCATAAACACGGTTTTAACAATGAGTCCGTAAGTGGATTGTGGAGGCCAATTCTGGATCCACACATCCTTCCACAGTGAGGACATTGGTTTCCAGGCGGGAGTTGATCAGGGTGTGGATTCGCCAAGCCAGTGTGGATTTTTGTTTTTTTTCAAAAAGTCTGGCCCACCACATGGTCTGAGGGACGGTGGACCAGCCCGCAGCTGAAAAAGGTTGCTGACCCTTGGTCTACAACAATAGTGTCTCACATAGAATATAACTGATCTGTAGAAAGGGCTCTCATGAACTGAAAGTTGACTGTATGGACTCTTGTAGCTCAATAATATCTTTAATAAAAACTTTTTTTAAAAAAAAATAGAAGGCAGCTTCCTACGGTTTTCAGGGAGCAGAGCTTCATCTCCAAACTGCTTTGCATTCATCTGCATTCTACACTGTTATGATTAGATCCAATACGTCCCTTAATATCTGTTCTGCACCACTTTCTCCTGGAATCAAAGTTTCGCCTTGTTTTGTATCGTGCTGTTTTCTCTTTTTAAGCCTTTAGATTTTCAAATCCAGTCCAAATAGCAGCATTCTACCAACTTGTCTCCGACCCACAGAAATAATTTTTATTGTGCCTTCGGGAGAATTTGCCCTTGCGATAGGTATTGCGGTAGTTGTACACAATTAGCTTTCAATATTGTTAGAACCTGCAAAGGTTTCAGAATAAATACTACTCCGGTTCCAATTGGGGCATTTCCTGGTGGCTGAAATCTTTTAACTTTTAATGCCATAGATCAGGCATCCCCAAACTTCGGCCCTCCAGATGTTTTGGACTACAATTCCCATCTTCCCCGATCACTGGTCCTGTTAGCTAGGGATCATGGGAGTTGTAGGCCAAAACATCTGGAGGGCCACAGTTTGGGGATGCCTGCCATAGATGTTCCATGGGAGGTGGGTGGGTGCTTTCATACCCTCCAACCAGGGCACAAAAAAAAACGGGATTTGCATCTTCCAGGGCTGGGCTCCCGTGTGAATCACATGACGTGATCATGGCCCCAAAAGACAGGCTTGGGGCGGCACCATGCGAGATCACGGCTCCCCCAAAAGTGTCTAGTGTGAGATTGCGGTGCCCAAATTGGCCACCATGCTCTCGTGCGAAACAATGGGATATCCTGATTTTTACCAGGGCACTTGAGGGGGTTGCATCGTAGCGCAACTTTTGCTGCCCCTACCTAAAGAAAAGTCAGGGCAAAAGTCGAGATGGGTCCTTAGAAAACTCTGCTCAAATACAGGAACAAAACCCAAACAATATTGCAGTCGCTCCTTCCAGATCTGACAGTGTGAAAAAAGAGTAAAGGTCACTGCCGTTGCCTATGGCAATTGCTGGATAATAATAATAATAATAATAAATTCATACAGATAAACTGCATTAACCACATCTGCTGAAAATCTTCCAGAGAGTGCCCCCCCGGGTTTTTACATATGTGCAGAGTTCCTATTTAAAGATGAATTTATCCAATTCACACTTTCTCGAGTACCAAAACACAGCCATTCTATGAAATTCACACTTACCTGACCTTTGCGGTGCAGTTCTCCAACCAAACGATTTGACCAAAATGCCCTTAATGGGGAAAAGCATGTGTAAAAAGGAATATACTAGTGAAAACAACAATATATATATACATACACACACACACACACACACACACACACACACACACACACACACACACACACATATTGCATGTAAGGAAATTGCTTGAAAATGGTGTGCAGGAGTCAAATCTGCGTACAAAAATGTGCTTATTGGGAGAAAATGGCACAAAAATGCTGATGAATGTACATGACAGTTGGGTTTAAAACAAAAACGTAAATTGCTGCAGATCTGTAGAAAAATGAATTTGACATTGGGGGGGAAATAGAAACTGAGCAGAACAAAATCGACAGTTCCTTCCATCCCTATAATAATAATAATAATAATAATAATAATAATAATAATAATAATAATAATAATTTATTTATACCCCGCCCATCTGGCCGGGTTCCCCCAGCCACTCTGGGCAGCTTCCAACAAAACATTAAAATACAGAAATCCATCAGACATTAAAAGCATCCCTAAACAGGGCTGCCTTAAGATGCCTTCTAAAGGTCTGGTCATTGTTGTTCTCTTTGACCTCTGGCGGGAGGGCATTCCACAGGGTGGGTGCCACTACCGAGAAGAAGAAACCCCAAACAACTGACAAATATTTTCCCCCATGATAGAGCTCAAAACCAGGAAGAGCCACCGACCAATGATGCTTTGTGTCCAACAAGTCTCATGCTTAATCCCCGGTAGAGATGGAAAAGGTTCTGTCACTGAAACCATTGAGTCTTTGCCAATCAGTGTAGACCAGGCATGGCCAAACTTGTCCCTCCAGGTGTTTTGGGACTACAATTCCCATCATCCCTGACCACTTGTCCTGTTAGCTAGGGATGATGGGAGTTGTAGTCCCAAAGCACCTGGAGGGCCAAGTTTGGCCATGCCTGGTATAGAGACCATGGTTAGGTACCAACTACAGCTCCCATCAGCCATGACCATTGCCCATTCCGGCTGGGAGGTGATGGGAGCCCAATATGAGAAGGGTACAGGTAAGCCACAACACATTAAGGCAGGGGTGGGGAATGAGTGGCATTCCAGATGTTGTTCCCATCTGGAAATTGGACTATAATACCTCAAGGACCGTCTCCCCCCATATGAACCGCCCCAGACCCTGAGATCATCACCTGAGGCCCTTCTTCACGCGCCTCCTCCGTAAGAGGTACGGAGGGCGGCAACATGAGAACAGGGCCTTTTCTGTGGTGGCTCCTCATCTTTGGGATGCTCTCCCCAGGGAGGCTCGCCTGGCGCAATTGTTCCATATCTTTAGGTGTCAGGCAAAAACATTCCTTTTCTCTCCCCCCTGCCGGCCTCTGGCTAATTAAACTACCCATAGAGGGTTTGTTGTATTTGTTTGTTACCGCGTTACATATTTTTGTGTTCATAAACTGCCCTGTGGTCCTCGGATAAAGGGTGGCATATAAAATAAATAAATAAATAAATAAATAAATAAATAAATAAATAAATAAATAAGACAACCATCCCGGATTCAGGTACCGTAGTCTGATGCAGTTGAAATAAAATTTTAAAAAATTAAAAATTGTCCAGTAGCACCTTAGAGACCAACTAAGTTTGTTCTGGGTCTTCAGTATATCTGAAGAAGTGTGCATGCACATGAAAGCTTATACCCAGTACAAACTTAGCTGGTCTCTAAGGTGCTACTGGACACTTCTTTAATTTTTTAAATTCATTTCAAAACCATCCTCGATCATTGGTCACTCTGGCCGGGCTGATGGAAGCTGGAAATGTAACTACATCTGGATGGCTGTTTGTTCCCTGCTCCTGTGTTAATTGTTGCTAAACACAAACAGACAGCATATTGGAGAACATCACTCAGAAGTCTCTGCCACTTTCCTTCCCACTGCTGTGCCACAAGTTGCAAACCACAGGTGTTAGATTGCAGTGCCCTTTACATCTGGGTCAGTGGTTCCCTTCCCCCCCCCTCCGACAACCAAGGTTTGCTTGGCGTGGGGTGAGCAAACTACGAGTCCAAGATTGGAGGACATGACAAGTTAAGGTTTGGGCCCAGACCTGAAAGATCCGGGTGTTAAAATCTCCAGGTGAGCACGTTCTCTGGGTCTCATCAACATCAGAAGCCCAGCTGGGGGCGGGGGACACGAGGGAGAGCCGAAAAAAGGTTGCCCCTATTTTGCGGGTTTCCTTCCTAAGTGAGGATGTGATGGGCTCCCTCTTTTTATCCTTCCTCCAAGTTTACTGAGACAAGCCTTCGGAATTTAAGGTGCATATGATGTTGAGCATAGGGCTCCTTTCAGGGCAAACTGGATTTTCACTTTGGCACTGGAAAAGGCATGCGAGAGATTTTCACATTTTCAACCCTGAAGGCAAAGAAACGGGAAGGTTTTGGGGAAAACGAAAGCGGTTGCCGAGCTCGTGCAATTTCTACACCAGTTTTTTCTCTCGATGGATTCCAACTTTTACATGAAAGGAGCGTTAAAGAAATTCATGGAGGAGAAGGCTCTCAAAGGCTACTAGTTATGATGGGCTATACCAGGGGTCAGCAACCTTTTTCAGCCGTGGGCCAGTCCACCGTCCCTCAGACCATGTGGTGCGCCAGACTATACCGTATTTTGAAAAAAAAAAATGAACGAACTCCTATGCCCCACAAATAACCCAGAGATGCATTTTAAATAAAAGCACACATTCTACTCATGTCAAAACACGCTGATTCCCAGACCGTACGAGGGCTGGATTGAGAAGGTGATTGGGCCGGATCCAGCCCCCAGTCCTTAGGTTGCCTACCCCTGGGCTATATGTTGTCTCCAGGATCAGAGCTCTATAGTATTCCTCTTGGATATCAGTCGCTTGGGAACAAAGCTATTGCACTCAAGCCCTGCTTGTGGGATTCCCATTGAGAAAGCTGACTGTCCACGGTGAGACTAGATAGGCCTTCGGTCCAATCCAGCACGACACTTCCAAGGTTATTATGTGAATACATTCCCCCTCTTATTCATAATGAACTCCCATTAGGAAGAACTTCCTGACAGTAAGAGCTGTTCGGCAGTGGAATTTGCTACCAAGGAGTGTGGTGGAGTCTCCTTCTTTGGAGGTCTTTAAGCAGAGGCTTGACAGGCATATGTCAAGAATGCTTTGATGGTGTTTCTTGCTCGCCAGGGGGTTGGACTGGATGGCCCTCTTGGTCTCTCCCAACTCTATGATTCTATGATTCTAAGTCTTAGCACATACAGCCAATTGCAAATGTTCAAAGCTCGAAACATACTCGATCACCTTAATCCTGACAAACCAGCCCTGTAAGGCAGGCCAGTATAATTAACCCCTTCCTGCAAGTGGTTGAGGCTGTGTGTGTTTGTGTTGAGGCTAAGCCAGGCACCCCCAAACTCGGTCCTCCAGATGTTTTGGGACTACAATTCCCATCATCCCTAGCTAACAGGACCAGTGGTGAGGGATGAAGGGAATTGTAGTCCCAAAACATCTGGAGGGAGAAGTTTGGGGATGCCTGGGCTAAACAGAATAGTCCCCTGCCTTAAGGTTCCTTAGCAGCTTGTGGCTGCAATGAGATTTGAACTATGGTTGTAATGGACTAGGACCTGGGACACCAGGGTTCAAATCCCCACTCTGCCATGAAGCTCATTGGGTGACCTTGGGTCAGTCACTGTCTCTCAGCCTTGTCTACCTCACAGGGCTGTTGTGGGATTAAATGGGCAGGGGAGAATCCTGCAAGTCACATTTGCTTCTTGGAGAAAAGGGTGAGCTATAAATGTAATAAAGACCTCTCCAGCATTTCCTCGAAGAAGCGGTAGGATATGCGCAGTGACCACGCGTCCACTGGGCGGCAGGTGAGAGACCTGGGGAGCCACCTCTGCCGCAGGGTCTTCGAGTTCCCCTTCGGACATGACCCACTGGGAGCGTCAGGAAGTGGGGTGGCAACGACCCGGCTTCCGCGCTATCCAAACTTGCGAAGGAAGGGCGCTTTGCACGTGCTCAGAGGCACTCCTGGCACTCCACACCTGCCCGTTCCTTTCGGCAGCGTTCTGCCCTGAATCCGAATCCCATCTCAGATTAAACTTCCAACAAAAATAATGCTAACAATAATCAAAGCAGTTCAAAGAAAAGCGCGTGGCGAAGCGCCTGAACTTTCTCACGCGCGGAGCCCCTAAAAAAAACCCCCACCCACCTCAAAAACCCCACCCACCCCCCAAAATACTACTCCGCTCTGCAACTTGCGCCGTCGGCGGATGCAATGCAGATGACGAGCAGGTTCGATTTTCTTTCTCCCATTTGCAAGCCTCTCTCTCCCTGCTGCTTGAGCGGTTCCTTTGCACGGTGCAGCAGCAGGCGCTGGGTTTGCAATGCATGCATGCACCCGGGAAAAGGTGTGTATGTGCGCATGCATGGGTGTGCATGAGCTGCGGGTGGTTTGGCAACCCCTACTGCCCGGTCCCGGGAAGAGGGGGGTGGGGAGAGAGAGAGAGAGAGAGGAGCGGGAAGGGGGCTGGTTGGTTAGCTCTTGACGCGAGGAAGTGCAAAACAGCAGTTGCTTTAGGAAGTCAATCGCTGGGGCTGGGGGACGCGTGCGCAGTGGAGACCCTGCCAGCCAGTATTTTTTTTCTTCTTCTTCAAAGCTTGCTTTCCAATTCTCTCTTCGCCTCCTTCCTTCCCCCCTCCCTTTCCTCAAAGGGTGTCGATTCTGGAGCTTTAAAATAAGAGGCGAGGAAGAAGCAGTCCGGGGGGAGGAAGGCAAGCAAGGCAGGCAGGCACGGATGTGCTCCAGCCGGCGGGGGGAGGCTGCAGGGGCCTCGGATGCAGAGAACGTGAGTAACCCCCACTCTTTTTCTTTTGCAAAAATATATATATTCTCTTATCTACGGAAAGACAGACAGCAGCCACTCTCCATGGTCCTCGGCGCGGGTGCAAAAGAGAAGCGATCGGGCCGGGGGTGGGGGTGGGGGGCAGAGGAGGGGGTGTTTCCTTGGAGGAGGGAAGGGAAAGAGCAGAATCGGAGCAGACCTTGCAAGAGAGAGAGAGGAAAAGCCCCTCCGCCCCTCCCCGGTCCTCTTCCTGTCTTTGCATCGCGTTGCAAAAGAGAGAGAGAGAGAGAGAGAGACGAAAAACGGCTTTCCTGAAACTGCCGCGCGGGGAAGCGAGCGAGCCTCTTTCTCTCTCCCTCCCGTCTTCATAAATGCATCAAGTGTGCCACTGGGGTGGGGGGGTGGGGGCAGGGAGAGAGAGATCCACTTGCAATGGACTGGGAGGAGATGGGCAGCCAAGGGTGGAGGTGGAAGGAAAGAAATAAGCCAACACACACACACACACACACCCCAGCTGCTTAGTGCCTGCAAATTTCTGGACTTGGAGGGGAAGGAGGCAAAGCGGGTGCGTTTGGAGGGGGGGTGGCCGCGTCCCGTTTTGCCAGCTGAGCGAGGGTCTCTCTCCACACCCCCTGTGCTGAGGCGGGGGGGGGCATTGCATTAAAAAAACACACACACCCGCCGTATGGCCCTTTTGAAATCAAAGCCATGTGCGGTGGTTTGCATCCGATTTGAGAGAGAGAGAGGAAGCCTTCTCTATGCGTGGCTTTTGCTCGGAAGGGGACTGGAGAAGGGGATCCTGAATGGGAGTTTGCATCGCTTGCAACGCAGCCGGTTGCCAGCTCGGGTGGGGTGGGGGGTTCTTCCCTTTTTGAAGGTGCAGCCAGGGCAGGAGGCTGGCGCGCGCCCTCTCGCTTCCTCCTCCTTGACCCGAGGATTTGCCGGGCGTGTCGCGTGGCGAGTGATGCCCGCCAGCCCTTGCACGAGTTGCTCGGAGCAAATGTCTCTCTCTCTCTCTCTCTCTCTCTCTCTCTCTCTCTCTCTCTCTCTCTCTCTCTCTCTCTCTCTCTCTGTGTGTGTGTGTGTGTAAAAATATATATAACATGCACTTAAAAAATAAATAAATCAAGGATGCGTTGGAAAGCTCCTTCAAGAGGGCGCTCCCAGCAGCCTTCCTCGCCCCCCCTCCCCCGGCTGGGCTGCAGTCCCTTCCTAGCTGGCATCCATGCCTGCCTGCCTGCATTGCAAGAGTGTTTCCCCCACCCCGCCCGCTCTGCTGCATCCTCGCCCTCCCCTGGACGGTGGAGGGAAGGGAGGTGCAGGGGCTTTCCCTTTCCAGAGTCTGCGGTGGGGGTTTCCCCTCCTCCTCCTCCTCTTCCTCCCTGCAAATATTCTGTCTGTCTCTCTCTCTCTCCAATTCCTCTTTCCCCCTCCCCACTTTTCAGCCCCACCCTGGAGAGCTGGCATCCTCTGCCGGAGCAGGGAACCCCTGCTTTTGCACAGGGAGAGACAGCCCGCAGCAGAAATCTCCCCCTTTTCTAGAGCAAGGAAATGTGTGTGTGTGGGGGGGGAGTATTCGGCTGTGGGATTTCCCTGTCTTTTAATTCCGGGGCTTCCCAGCGGAGAGAAAACCCGGCCTTGCCGAAGGAAGAGCTGCGAATTGCCTGGCACCCCACCGCATTACCTCCGAAAGCCCAGTTTAGTAGTGGCTCTTCTCCGGCATCCATGCTCTCTTTGCATGCAGAAATCCCCACGGTGGAATCCTTGGGGGCAGGAAATCTCTGCCTTGGTGAAGGACAGCTGCCAGTCAGAATAGACGAGCCACTGGACAGGAGGAGCCAGACAGATCTGCTTCAGTTACAAGGGACCTTGTTTGTTTGTTTTTTAACGACTGCCTGCTAAAAGTACCGTGGCGATATACGTAGTTTTGGCCTTGCTCGGATTCGATCTCATGACAACCCTGTGATGGAGGTCATTGCTAGCTCCCGCGTTGCAGATTTTGGAAAGAAAAAAAAGAAAAAGCAAAGGGTGCAAAAGAGCTTCAGGCTAGGGAGGGATCTGAACCCTGGGTGGCTTGGATTTTTATATTCATTTTATTGCTTTTTTATCTTACATGGTTCTCCCTTTCCTCATTCAATCCTGTGAGGTGGTTAAGGATGAGAGGCAGTGGCTGACCCAAGGTTACCCATTGAGCTTTGTGAATGAGCCAGGATTTGAACCCAGGTCCCGGTTCGGTTTTGCTGTCCTCCTGGTAGAACCCTGAGTTGCCTGCAGAATGTCCAGTCTTTGTAGATACCGCCTCTTCTCTGTCTTTGAGAGCCAGCGTGGGGTAGTGGTTAGAGCAGGGGTCAGCAACCTAAGGCTCATAGGCCAGAAGCGGCCCACGGAAGTCGTCCTGAACCGAGCTGCCTGCTCGTGTGTGGCGCTAAACCAGCACGGTGCGGGGACTCGCTTCTGTGGCACTGGAAATTGTGTCTGCGCGTGTGCAGACGCTGAAAATTGCAGGGGGAGTGCGTGATCCGGCCCACAGAGGGATCTCTGCAGGACCCATCCGGCCCAGGCAAGATAAACCTTGCTGACCCCTGGGTTAGAGTGTCGGACTAGGACCTTGGGAAGTCAGGGTTCGAATCCTCACTTGGTCAGGAAACTCACTGGTTGACCTTGGGAGTCGGTCACTCCTCGTTAGAAACTCAGATGTATAAGCTTAGGTGCTAAATAGCTCCTTAAACCAGGGTTATAGTCGCCGAAACAGAACGCCTTGTTGCCATTTTGGGGCCGGGCAGCTCAAAAGTCATACGTTTCAACGTGAGTTTTTGGTTCCTGAAATTCGTTCCGATTGTGCAGATAAAGTACAATGGGTGGAATTCTACAGGGTGTGTTGTTAGTGTGTGAAAACAGTCACAGTCCGAAGACACCTGGGCATGTGCCTCCAGATGGTGGAGATGTCAGACACCATTCCTAGCACCTGGGCATCTTCACTTGGTCACAAGTGGCCGGTATCCGGGTGCAAAATGCGCCTGGCAAATTTTGAACTCGCTGCCTCTCAGCCTAACCTACCTCGCAGGGCTGTTGTATGGATTAAATGAGTAGGGATAGAAGCACGTTTGCCACCATGAGCTTCGTGGGGGCGGGGAATGTGAGATGCAAATGCAAGTAACAAATATATCCCGTTAAAGATGAGGAAACATCTTTTTCTGCCAATCAGAGAGGTCGGGCAGACCAGTGGAGTCTGCCTAAGGCATCCTTCTGCTTTTCTGTAACTTTTTTTGTTGAATTCAGGAGGAATTGGTGAAAATGGGTGTAGCATTCGGCTACGCCTGTGTGAATTGCAATTTGTCTCGTCCAGCATTTGGGGGTATCTTAAGCCCAGTGGCTGTACCTATCGATCTGGACGGGGGACCGTTCAGATTGCAAAAACAAACGGCTGCTCCCTCCGTTTGTTTTGCTTTCCTGGCACGGGCGACGCGCAGCTGCGGTTTTGCAAAACGGAGAAACGTCAAAATGGGAATGATGCGAGAGTCAATTAAAAGATCATTTATAAAACCACATTTATTTATTTATTTATTTATTTATTAAAAAGGACTCCCACACTCGCTGCTTGGAGCCTAAGCTGCTCTCAGCTAGCGCCAACGAAGGCGGCGGCACAATTTGCCAGCCAGGTGGGGGCGGGCAGGTGGCGTGTTCCCCCCAGGAGGGAACCTGAGCAACATGCAGGAGCCTCTGTGCATGCCCAGCACCCAAATGTGGAAGGGATCCCCAGAGGGGATGGCAATACCCCTTGAGAAACAAATACTGCACCTATCCAGCCCACCCTCTCATTCTCCAAAGCAGTTTCCTCAATGTGGCAGCACCCAGATATTTTGTACTACAGCTCCCAGTTGCACGCCAAAACACCTGTGTGTGTGTGTGTGTGTGTCGTTTTGCATTCGCATGAATTAAGTATTTTAGTGTGCCAGAACTTTGGAACTCCCTGTCTCTTGATCTCAGGCAAGGGCGCCTTTGCTGTACAGTACTTTTCTCGGCAGCTGCTACAAACATTTTTGCGTGTGAAGCCTCTCTGGGAATTTAGAAAGTTGTTGCGAGTTTTAATCTGTTTTTTAGTTTACTGTTATTTTAATGTTGCAAAAGTCTTAAATGTTGCCGATTCTCCTTATTGGTGATTTTATTCATTTTATCTTTTCCCCCGCAAACTGCTTTGAGGTTTTGTTTGTTTGTTTGCAACCAGGCAGTCAATCAGTGTTACGAAATAAATAAAAATAAATCGATTAGGATGAGCTGCTTGATGCTGACCGATTTAGCTAAGTATGGTCCACACTCCACTGGCTGGCTGTGACTCTGCAGGATTGTAGCAGCTAAGAAAATGAATTTCAACAGGGACAAATGTCAGGTTCGGCACTTAGGCAGGAAGAACCAGCTGCACAAATATAAGATTGGGGGGGGGGGGGCAACCTGGCTTGCTGGCAGTACACGTGAAAAGGATCTAGGGGTCTTGGTGGACCACAAACTGAACATGAGTCAACAGTGCGATGGATTATTTTGAGAGATTAGCTAATTTTGTTTGAGAGAGAGAGAGAGAGGATTCCCTTCTTTTCTTTTGATAGATAAGTGATGTCAGACTAATCTGATCTCATTTTTTGACAGAATTACAAGCCTGGTAGATGAAGGGAACGCTGTGGATGTAGCCTATCTTGATTTCAGCAAGGCCTTTGACAAGGTGCCCCATGATATTCTTGTAAAGAAGCTGATAAAATGTGGGCTAGACAATGCTACCATTCAGTGGATTTGTAACTGGCTTACTGACCGAACCCAAAGGGTGCTCATCAATGGCTCCTCCTCATCCTGGAGAGTAGTGACTAGTGGGGTGCCACAGGGTTCTGTCTTGGGCCCAGTCTGATTCAATATATTTATCAATGACTTGGATGATGGGCATCCTGAGCAAGTTTGCAGATGACACCAAATTGGGAGGGGTGGCTAATACCCCAGAGGACAGGATCACACTTCAAAATGACCTTAACAGATTAGACAACTGGGCCAAAGCAAACAAGATGAATTTTGACAATGAGAAATGTAAAGTACTACACTTGGGCAAAAAAAATGAAAGGCACAAATACAGGATGGGAGACACCTGGCTTGAGAGAAGTACATGTGAAAAGGATCTAGGGGTCTTGGTGGACCACAAGCTGAACATGAGTCAACAGTGCGATGGATTATTTTGAGAGATTAGCTAATTTTGTTTTAGAGAGAGAGAGAGGATTCCCTTCTTTTCTTTTGATAGAAAAGTTGTTTCTGTGCGTCAGTAAAGCCTGGGGCTTTTCCAACTGTACTGATGCTTTGATCTTGTTACCTCGTGTTAGGTGAATATCCTGGTGACATTCACAAGCTGAGCTTTCTATTAGGAAGTGTGTTGCATATCACCGTCAGCACGCATGTCTCTCTTTAAAGGTCCCTGCCCCAGAGAGCCTACAATTGAAGATCTGACTGTGGGAAGCCTAAGGGGGACGGAGGAGAGAAGGGTGAATGGGAAGGATATGTACCCTGTTCAGTTACACGTACTCGGGCTTTGTTTCCATAGCGAAGAGATGGAGCGTTTTCCATTCAGCCCTGTACTCGTCACATGCAGCACTGTTCCCATTCTGCTGCGATTCGCCTTCTGCCATAAACAACACTTTTTGTCTCATTTTGTCTGCTGCGGCAAAAGTACGTAATTCGGATCAGTTATGTTATTCCACCCCATTCATTTGCAAAAGCAGGTGGGAAGGGAACGTGATTGTTTGCAGACTGAAAGCAACCGGGACAATAGCAAATCCTCATCGTATTGGCCAGGTGGATTTCCGTTCCGGACAATAGACGGGTATGCCGACTACGGCAGATTGCACCCCTGTTTCCATTTCTGTTCGAATTCTCCAACGTGGCATCCCTAGTGAGGACTAAGAGGCTGTGCCAAAAGCTTTATAGGAAGAATGGCTCTGGGTTGTATGGATGGAGAGAGAAACGGAGGACAAGGCCCTAGAATTAAGGATGAGGGGAGATAATAATAATAATAATAATAATAATAATAATAATAATAATAATGACTTATTATTTATTCCCCAGCCACTCTGGGCAGCTTCCAACGGAACATTAAAATACAATAATCTAGTAAACATTAAAAGCTTCCCTAAACAGGGCTGCCTTCAGATGTCTCCTAAAAGTCTGGTAGTTGTTTTTCTCGTTGACATCTGGTGGGAGGGCGTTCCACAGGGCGGGTGCCACCACTGAGAAGGCCCTCTGCCTGGTTCTCTGTAACTTGGCTTCTCACAGCGAGGGAACCGCCAGAAGACCCTCGGAGGAGGACCTCAGTGTCCGGGCAGAACGATGGGAGTAGAGACGCTCCTTCAGGTATACTGGACCGAGGCCAGTGTAGGGGTTCAGTGAGATGCAGGGGTGCAGCCTTTCTGTGACTGAACTGCGCTGCAGCGCAGTGGTTAACGCAACTGGTATTCAGAAGCATTGCTGCTTCCATCATCATCAATATTATCATCATCAATTTAATTTGTTTACCCCCTCCATTCAAAGATCACTGGGCAGTACGAAATGAAAACCCAGGATAGCTCAGTCGGTAGAGCAAGAGACTCTTAATCACAGGGTCATGGGTTCCAGTCCCATGTTGGGCAAAAGATTCCTGCATTCCAGGGGGTTGGACTAGATGAACCTTGGGGTCCCTTCCAAATCTGCAAGTGTACCTATAGAGCACAAAAGACATGGGTGGTTGAATCTTCATACTACACTTCAGTAAAGTCTTGCCTTAAAAAGCATTCCATTCATTCAAAGAACGTAAAAGTAGCCGTTCTGCCCCTGCCAGTGCTCACCCAAATTTCCCTACTTTCCTTAATTGGGAAAATTGAGGGAGAAAGTCCTTAGGGGTGGGTCAGATCTTCTTCCCCCCTCCCTCCAGTTTCCTCGGCTCACAGACTTCTAGGTAGAAGAGGTGAATTGGCTCCTGCTGGATAATAACGACTAGCTAAAACCTTGCAGAAATACTGGAAAGCATTTTTCAGTGCATATGGTGACGGAAGAAGCACAGTCTCCGAAATGTGCCACGGTGGCTCCTGTCACAGTTGCTGCAGCCTATAAATGTATGATTGGGGGTGAAGGTGAGCCTCCTCTAGGGATCCATGAAGCTGTCTGGAAAGCCAACAGTTCTCCTTAAGCAGCTCTGTAGAGCCTTCCAAGAGACCTTGGCAGACATCAGGTTCTTTAAAGAGGCCACTGGCAGAGTCTGACGTTTGGCTGCTCTTCATCTCCCCTCCAGACTAAGTACCGTATCCACACATCCCAAAACAGACCAAATCTCCTTGTTTTCCAGACACCTGGAGTTCCTTGAACTCCGCTGGCCAGATGGCATAGGTCTGGAGTTCCCCTTGCGCTTGAAAAATTGTTGCGTTTATTTTACAGTGGTACCTTGGTTCTCAAACTTAATCCGTTCTGGAAGTCCATTCTGAAACCGGGGTACCACTGTATTTGTTTGTTGGCAACTGTTTGTCTCGGGAGAGACAGTGGAAGAGCGTGCCTTTGGGGCTGAAGTCCAACCGTTGGAGAGTTGCAGCGCCTGCTGTGGCTGTAGAGACCGATATGGGAGAGACACATTTCGTTGCAGCTGGGGCAGATGAAGGTGTCCTGCTGGGCTGCTGCGGAGGCACCATGGTTTTTCTTTTATATTTATTGCATTTATATTCCACTTTTGTTTCCTCCAAGGAGCACACATGGTTCTCCCTTTCTTCATTTAATCTCCACAATGACCCCTGTGAGGTAGGTTAGGCTGAGAGGCAGCAACCGAACCGAAGTCACCTTCGTGGCCAAGTAGGGATTTGAACCCAGGTCCCAGTCTGACACTAACCGCTATGCCACAGTCTCACTGCCATGATGCTTGTAACAAGGTCCACCCTGTTCCATATACACCTGTCTGATCACCTGAAGAAGCCTTCCTGGTTGTTCCACAGTTAATTCACTTTCGTATAATTTCTTTGTGACGTGAGGCTTTTATCATAGTAATTTGAGGTCCAGCTCTGAGCGCCTTCTGGCGGTTCCCTCATTGCGAGAAGTGGGGTTACAGGGAACCAGGCCGAGGTCCTTCTCAGTAGTGGAGCCCTTCAGATGTCAAGGAAATAAACAACTATCTGACTTTTAGAAGACATCTGAAGGCAGCCCTGTTTAGGGAAGTTGTTAATATTTGATGTTTTATCATGTTTTTAATATTCCGTTGGGAGCCACCCAGAGTGGCTGTGGAAACCCAACCAGATGGGTGGGGTATAAATATATTATTTATTTATTTATTTATTTAGTGTTCCTATTAAAATCAGACAGGCACCTACAATTCTGGTTGTTTGTCGCCATCTGCAGAAAATTTGCTTTGCCAGCGTTTTTGGAGAATTAATTTGATTGTTTGTCATTTGTTCTGTATTTTATGATCTTGTAATTTTTCTCATTTATATATATATACAAATATTACACACACACACACACACACACACACACACACACACACACACACACTTAGACTGCTTGCAAAGGATATAAGGAAATATTTGTCTCTCTCAGATGGTTTTGTCTGCCTGTGAAAGTGATCCGCCTAGTATATAAGGAGAGACCACCCTCTTGTCTTGGTCAACTTTTCGGCCTCCAGACTGTCGAAAAAATATATAATAAAAATAAAAAAGAGGTTGTAACCAGTGACTTGAAATGGATTTGCTGTCCCACTCTCAACTCTGTCTGCTGCTTTTCCTTACTTGTGGTCTCAAGGCATTTTCAGGTGCAAAACTAGGAGATGTCCAAAGGCATGCCTTTGCAAAATGGGAACAGGCAAGACTGCAATCTTGAAATCTTGTCTCCTCCTTCATAACCAAAGTGGAAATTCCATGCACAGGGGTAGTGTATCATTCAATGGCACAAAATTTGGGGGCAAGGCAGGTTGTGTGGTTTCTCGCCTCCCTGGAAGCAGGGAGCCCTGGTCAAAACAGAAATGGTCAGCAAGGCAATTTTCACGATTATGCATGTGGAAAACATGGGGAGCCAAAGTGTGGCACTGTGTACATACAGCACTGCATTTGTGAGAGCCAAAGAGGAAATTTGTGCAGTGCTATTTAATCAGTACCTTAGGAAGGTGTGGAGTGATGGAGGGTAGGACGTGTTGAATTCTCCAACTTTCAGCTTCCAAAAACGAGGTGTGCTAAAAAGTTGTGACATGACCTGGGAATTCAAAAGATATACACTCAAATGTAATGTGCACCTTTTTTTGGCCAAATTACATCACAAAAATTAGGGTGCACATTAGATTTGATTGTGCATTTACATTCACCAGCAAAAAAAAAATTTGGTTTTGAAAATTGAGGTGTGCATTGGATTCGATGTTGCATTAGATTCGCGTCAATACGGTAAAATGTGTGCAAAGTGGGATAGAAATCATTAGAAATGATTGCCAAGTACTTGCAGTTAAATTATGTATTGCTTTTGTTTTTATTTTTTATTGTTATTAAGCATTGCCTGACATTTTCAGAAGGTAAAATTAAAATTCTTTGTTTTTCTGAAAGCAATTCCTGTGCTTATAATATCCTAGAATTGGAAAGGGACCACGAGGGTCATCTAGTCCAACCCCATGCAAGGCAGGAATCTTTTGCCCAACATGGGACTCGAACCCACAACCAACGCTGAGGTTAAGAGTCTCATGCTCTACCAGCTGATGATTATATTAAAATTATTAGATGCCAAATTTTTGGAGCTGCCATCAAACACTTCCAGCCTCAACAGTCCATTGCTGGTGTAGAATTGGGAACAACTTAAAAATTAAAAAAAATCTCCAAGCATGTCGATGGAGCATTATTTTTAGTGCTTTGCATAATTTATATTGCATGCTGAATTTAGACTTCTTTCTGGCACGTTAGGGCACCTTGGCAGAAAGTGCTATGAGCAACCTTCTCCTTGCAACAGATAAATACCCTTTGCCTCCCACCTCCTTTCCTGTCTCCTTTCCTGCAAAGCCTTTCCACTGCACTGCTCAGGAATGCTTTCCAAAAGGGGGGTTAGGAAATACATTCCATTTTGTCTAAGGGAAATGCTGATTAAATAGCTATTGAGTCTTCTTAAGCTGTCTTTGATAGAGCTTTAACTAGTGATTAATAGGTGCTTATCTGCCCCTGGGTTGTCCGTCCCTCTATAAATTCGCTATTTGTGCAACAGCACTTGGCCGATGTAAATCTTAAGGCTTGGAAGGATTATAGAGATATAACACTAAAGGGAGCCCTTGTATTCTTTTGTGGTGAAAAAACTGATTTTGGGTGTTGTGGAAAGGGTACGTATTTATGTGCATCCACCATAGGAAGAAGAAGAAGAGTTTGGATTTGATATCCCACTTTATCACTACCCGAAGGAGCCTCAAAGCGGCAAACATTCTCCTTTCCCTTCCTCCCCCACAACAAACACTCTGTGGGGTTAGTGAGGCTGAGAGACTTCAAAGAAGTGTGACTAGCTCAAGGTCACCCAGCAGCTGCATGTGGAGGAGTGGGGAAGCAAACCCGGTTCACCAGATTATGAGTCTACCGCTCTTTACCACTACACCACACTGGCATCTTAAGGAGGTTAGAAACCTCCTTGAGTACAGTAAGAAACCGAAACTGAAAAAAACAGTTGTGAACGATACAAACAGAAATAAGACAAAAAACCCAGCACAGAGGTTTAAACAAGCTGAAAACAATTTTTAGCAGAGGAATAAAGACATTTTCTCCCTGTCTTATAATACTCGGGGACGTCCAATGAAGCTGAATGATGGAAGATTCAGGACAGATAAAAGAAAGGGCTTTGGCCATGCCTAGTTAGACTGTGGAACTCCCTCCCACAGGAGGCAGTGGTGGCAACCAACCTAGATGGCGTTAAAGGCAGATCGGACAAATTCGTGGAAGTGAAGGCTGTTGGTAGGTACTTTCTGCCTCCAGTGTCGGAGGCGATATGCCTTTGAATACCAGCTGCTGAGAATCACCACTAGGAAGAGTTCTGTGACACTCAGATCTAGGGTGGATTTGATTTAAATCAGGATTTAAATCACTAGTCAGTAAGACGTGATTTAAATCACTAGTCAGTAAGACTTGATTTAAATCATTTTATTTTATTTTTACAGAAAGTCTCATTCTTGCTGGTATAATCTTAATATTTACAACCAGATGAAGGTTTCATTTTTGGAATAATAAATTTTCAGAGTAGTTTTTACAGTTATATCAAAAATTACCGATTTGGTTGTACTATTAGAAATACATAGACAGATAATGACAAAATTATTCTGAGGTTTAATAAGTTAACTGTTTATATTTGGAAAACTTTTCTGCAGTACTTTATTGGAAGGAGAAAAATAATCATTTCCTTAATAACAATTTAAACAATTTATTTAACTAAAGCGATAACATTGTTATGTATCCATGTTTGTTAACTGATGTGGTTAAACTTTTTTTAAAAAAAAAAACTTAGACTGTTTTAGCACACATGAAAAACTTAAAACAAATCCTTATTTCCTGATGGATAGCCTTTGGACTATAATGTAGCCTAAATAGAAAACAATCTTTAGAAAGATTTTTCCTCCAAAAGCATTTTATTTTAAAAATCCGATTTAAATCAAAAATATCTGATTTTTAGATTTATTTATTTTAAAAAAATCTTTGATTTTTTTTTTTATCCACCCTGCTCAGATCCCTCCTGTATCTGTTTGGTGTCTTCTGGGCATAGCTGCCAAGTTCTGGATTGAAAAATCCGGGTCCAGCAGTGGCATGGCACCAGAAGTCGCTTCTACGCGACTTCCGGACATGCGTAGAAGCAACTTCTGGTGCCGCGCTGCCCATTTCCAAAATGTCCGCGGCGCCAGAAGTCACTTCTACGCACTTCCGGACATGTGTAGAAGCGACTTCTGGCGCTGCGGCCATTTTGGAAATGGGCAGAGTGGCACCAGAAGTTGCTTCTACGCACTTCCGGACATGCGTAGAAGTGACTTCCGATGCCGCCGCCGCCCAATTTCCAGTGCCCATACATGGGCAGAGTGGCACCAGAAACCTGGCCGCCAGCAGGAGCTGCTTTCCGGGGGATTTACGGGATATAAATCCATTTGGGAGACCAGCGGGAAACGGTAAATAAATACGGGGTTTCCCGGGGAAAACGGGGTACTTGGCAGCTATGCTTCCAGGATGCAGAGAAGGGAAACTCTGATCCTAAACATCCACTGCCTTGCGGGATATCTTCAGGAGAAGAAAAGGCTAAGGAGTAAACCCTACACAAATCTGGAGTCAAGTCCCTAAGACGGTTGGATAGCGTCTTGTCCATCTTCCGGCGACTCCTGCAGCCAAGCTGGTTCCAAACATCTTGCTCTGCTTTCCTTTGGACCTCGTCAGTGAGGCTGAGAGGGGGGGTCTTGTCGTCTGGGCAGCCCAGGACCTCCCTGCACCCTGCCCAGGCTTGCAACCAAGGGAGGTCGCTTGGGGGCTGCTAATACAGCGGTTATGAATTATGAATTGTGCTGGAGGATACTCTTGAGAGTCCCATGGATTGCAAGAAGATCAAACCTATCCATTCTGAAGGAAATCAGCCCTGAGTGCTCACTGGAAGGACTGATCCTGAAGCTGAGGATCCAATACTTTGGCCACCTCATGAGAAGAGAAGAATCCTTGGAAAAGACCCTGATGTTGGGAAAGATTGAGGGCACTAGGAGAAGGGGACGACAGAGGACGAGATGGTTGGACAGTGTTCTCGAAGCTACGAACATGAGTTTGACCAAACTGCAGGAGGCAGTGCAAGACAGGAGTGCCTGGCGTGCTCTGGTCCACGAAGAGTCGGACACGACTAAACAACAACAAAACAAATACAGCGGTTGGACTTCACCCCTGGAAGGTCATATATATATATATATGTGACCTATAACATGATTGCTGGCCCAGCGAGCTTCATGCTCAAGTGTGGATTTGACCCCCCCCCCCGGGTTCCCAGAGCCTATCCCAACTTTCTAGCTCCTACGTCACTGTGTTATGGTGGCTTCTGTTTCTCAACGTGTCTGCTGGACGGGACATTGTGATTTGGAAGGAGATAAGAGCCATATAAGTAGTCTTTAAAAAGATATATATTTCTGTTTAAATGCAGTGCATTTCCTCCCTAAATTTTACATAGCCTACCTTTCTTGTCAATCACAGGTTTGCCCAGGCTTGCAAACAGCTGCTGGCCCAGTGGCCATGCCCTCTAAGCATTCGTTGATAAAAAAATATAAATCGTTACAAAAGCTTCATTCTCTCCCTGCTGCTTTGAAAGTCACAAATGACTATTTGTGGGCAGGCAGCCAGTAACACATTTTTTTTTTGTAGGCTGATCCATACCTTGCAGACTTATTTGCAAAGCTGAGTTTGCTAAACAGGAAGAACTACCGCTTAACAAGGAAACACACAGATGGCATCTTTGTAAATGCAAACGAATCTCACTGCTTAAAAAAAGGGCTGGGGGGTGGGTGGGAATGAACCAACCCCATTATGATTCAGTAGAAAAATAATCCGCTTCAGTTAGTGAAAAGGTGTCATCTTGATTGGTGACAAAACCGGTGATGTCACCTAGAGCCAGTGTGGTTTACTGGTTAGAGTGTCAGCCTAGGACATGGGTAGGCAAACTAAGGCCCGGAGGCCGGATCTGACCCAATTGCCTTCTAAATCCGGCCCGCGGACAGTCCAGGAATCAGTGTGTTTTTACATGAGTAGAATGTGTCCTTTTATTTAAAATGCATCTCTGGGTTATTTGTGGGGCATAGGAATTTGTTCATCCCCCCCCCCAAAAAATAGTCCGGCCCACCACATGGTCTGAGTGGACCGGCTCCCTGGTGAAACAGTTTGCTGACCCCTGGGCTAGGATCTGGGAGACCAGGGTTCAAATCCCAACTCAGCCATGTGACACTCATTGGGTGATCTTAGTCCAGTCTCTGCCTCTCAGCCTAACCTACAACACAGGGTTGTCGTGCAGATTCCTTGAGGAGGGAGAGAAGAACCATGAATGCCATCTTGAACGTCTTGGAGAAATGCAATAAATGATGCAGATTTTCTCAGACTTAATGGCGTTTTAACCTAACTCAGCCCTAATTGGAGAAGTCCCATTGAAATTATTGGAACTGTTATTTTTATTAGTTGCTTTCGTTACAGAAATGATGCCAAGCGACTTGCAAGTCCTGTCCATTAATTTCAGTCGGTCTACTCTGAGTAGGACTCGCTTTGGTTGCAACTGAATCTCAGGGCTTTCGTTTACTGGGGCAAACCGTGTGTTTTGCGAACCTTTTGTGTTTGGAAGGGGCTCGCCCTTCAACCATGAGACTCAGTAGGTGATCTTGGACCAACTAAAATCTCATGACCTAGCCTACCTCGGAAGGTTGCTGTGAAGGCAACGCTGGGAGCAGGTGGGGTACAAGAACAACTTCGGAATAAGGGCAGGGTGAAAATCCAACCAATAAGCACAGTGGTTGCCGATATGATGTACGGAGTCAGGCCTCGTGTGTTGCAAGAAGTCCTGGTGGGATCCCTATCCCTAGAGACTAGACCTGCTGGATCAGGTCAAAGATCCCATTTAGTTTAACATCCTGTTCTTGCAAATGACTCCTCACTAGTGAGTCTCAGCAGCTGGGATCCGGAGGCATCCTGCATCTCATCCGCAAGGATGTGCTCTATGGCAAGCACCCCCCAATCTCGGCCCTCCAGATGTTTTGGGACTACAACTCCCATCATCCCTAGCTAACGGGACCAGTGGTCAGAGATGATGGGAATTGTAGTCCCAAAACATCTGGAGGGCTGAGTTTGGGGATGCCTGCTCTATGGGGAGGTGGTTTGAGGCACTAGGCCTGTTGGCAAACCGACTCTGCATTTCAAAGATGTCTGCAAATCAGGGTGGAATTGATTTAAATCAAATTGATTTAAATCACTAGTCAGTAAGACTTGATTTAAATCATTTTTTAACAGAAAGACTCATTCTTGCTGGTATAATCTTAATATTTACAACCAGATGAAGGTTTCATTTTTGGAATAATAAATTTTCAGAGTAGTTTTTACAGTTATATCAACAATTACTGATTTGGTTATACTGCTAGAAATACAAAGACAGGTAATTATGAAATTATCGTTTATATTTGGACAACCTTTATGCTGTACTTTATTGGAAGGAGAAAAATAATCATTTCCTTAATAACAATTTAAACAATTTATTTAACTAAAACAGTAACATTATAGCATATGTATCCATGTTTATTAACTGATGTGGTTAAACAATTTTTTTTTAACAGCAACAACTTAGACTGAGTTTTGGCACACATGAAAAACTTAAAACAAATCCTTATTTCCTGATGAATAGCCTTTGGACTGTTGTTGTTGTTTAGTCGTTTAGTTGTGTCTGATTCTTTGTGACCCCATGGACCAGAGCACGCCAGGCACTCCTGTCTTCCACTGCCTCCCGCAGTTTGGTCAGACTCATGTTCGTAGCTTCGAGAACACTGTCCAACCATCTCGTCCTCTGTTGTCCCCTTCTCCTTGTGCCCTCAATCTTTCCCAACATCAGGGTCTTTTCCAGGGAGTCTTCTCTTCTCATGAAGTGGCCAATATACTGGACTATACTGTAACTTAAATAGAAAACTATCTTTAGAAAGGTTTTTCCTCCAAAAGCATTTTATTTTTTTAAAAAAATCTGATTTAAATAAAAAAATCAATTTAAATGAGAAAAATCTGATTTTTTTGATTTTTTTTCTTTAAAAAGCATTTATTTTTATCCATTCTGCTGCGAACATGACATGAAGGAAAGCACCGTCAACCCCCTCATATGGGAATCCCTTGCAGACAGACAACCGCAGTGTAGAAAGTCCTGAGCTATGTTGACCAATGGCCTAACTCTGTGTCCGGAAGTGTTCTTTGTTCCTAGCCTAAGATGTGGTGGACAGGTCTTTCTCTGCATCCCACTCAAAATGGGAGTGTGGCCAGTGGTGGCTGGAGACAGGGTCTTCTCTGTGGTGGTACCCAAGTAATAGAACACTTTGCTGTTTCCACAATCCCAAAACCACCAGAATGCCTATATTACGCAAATCCAATTGGAAAAAAACACATAAACGCAATAGGCCGTATGGTAACAATTGCAAAGTTATTTACTAGAAACTACTTCTCAAAAATTAGATACAGCTTCTCATAATGTCAAAATCAACTTCCTGACATAAGATATTACAAAGTAGCTTTTCAGTTGATCACCAAGTCCAGTACAGTATGTACAAAATACAAATCCTACATTCTTTTCTAAAAAATATATTTTATGTCACAAACTTGATTTCGACATTGTGAGAAGCTGTATCTAATTTTTGAGAAGTAGTTTCTAGTAAATAACTTTGCAATTGTTACTATAGGGCCTATTACATTTATGTGTTTCCACAATCCCAGCACATTTGCGCTTCTGCTTGGCGATGCCTATGCTGGCTTGGTCATGGCCACAGAATGGAAGATGGTAGGTTCCCTAAGGGCGTGCTCTGTGGGGAACTGTCTTCAGGCACCAGGCCCATAGGCGGACCAATTCTGCATTACAAAGACGTCTGCAAACGAGACACGAAGGCTGGCAACGTCAACCCTGCCCTGCGGGAATCCCTTGCAGACGACCGCAGTGCTAGAAGATGGGACAGTCAGGTTGTGCATCCATCGCAGTGACCGGAGGAGGGATGACTGCCGGGAGGAGCACCCCAGCTGCAACAAAACATGTCTCTCCTGTATTGGTTTCTACAGCCACAGCAGGCGCTGTGTAACTCTCCAACGGTTTGACTTCACTTCACTTCACAGACAGATGCCAAGCAAACTGAGAGGAGAACTCAGCCATTGTGGCTGGTAGCCACCGATAGTATATATTGAAGGAGAAAAAATGAACGAATTCCTATGCCCCACAAATAACCCAGAGGTGCATTTTAAATAAAAGGACACATTCTACTCATGTAAAAACACACTGGTTCCCGGACCATCCGCGGGCCAGATTTAGAAGACGATTGGGCCGCATCCAGCCCACGGGCCTTAGGTTGCCTACCCCTGCTCTGGGATGTGTTTAATCCCCCTGGAGGGAAGAGGACTGAGGAGAGAGGCCCTGGAGGCTGGAGGGGAATCCTTTAGTAGGGCGTTGGTTGTCATCCAGTGTGCTGGGGCACCCTGGGGAGACTTGAGGAATGACTAGGGAATCCCAGGGGGGGGGGCGTCACTTCATTAACTTGCAGCCTGCGTTACCTCTCGGTGAGGAACATTCAGGGGAGTCGGGAGAGGGGGCAGAACCGGTCAGGGTGGGGACTGAATGGGGGGAATCCCCATTTAAACACATCCTGTAACGGAACCCTGGTCTGAGTGGCTCCCAGAGGGAAGCCACAGAAAGATTGTGGTTAAGTCAAGGGAGCTGTGGACTCGAAAAGGTTGAAAACCACTGGCAGAAGCCCCCTCCCCCCAACAAAAATCCCAGATGCAGGCAATGTTGAGCTATGATCTGGCTCAGGGATGTAGGAAGGATTTTGCCTCATGCCGTCTCTGTAACCTGCACCGGTTAACCTGCATTCTGCACCCGCTGAACCCAGCACTCTCGAAAGGCAGCCCTGCTTTGAGCTGCATGTTTATTTCCATAATTGCGTCCTTAAAGACAATTCCTGGGGAATTTGCACGGCTTAAAAGGCTTGTTGAGAAAGGAAATTCCTCCGCATGCGCTAAGAAGGCAACCGAGGCGGCCCCTTTTCTTAATATTCCAGGGGAGGGTAATATGCACAAATGTCACTGCTGCTTCCTGTAGTAAAACATTCGTCGTAACAGATTTCTGCATGCATTTCTTCGTGGCTTGGCTGATCTACCCGCTGCTTCGAAAGTGAACTGGAGCACGATTCTACTGCCGTGTTTCTTTTCCTGAACCTTCCTAACCTAGAGCAGTGGTTCCCAAATCTTTTTTTGCGCCTTTGGGTTCCTTAAACTCCTTCCCAGTGCCCCCTACCCTATAAATAGCTTTATTCAAAATAGTGGCTTGCACTGGCCACTCAGGAAGATAATGGCACAATGAAATTCAAAGCAGGAACCATTAATTGCACATTTATTTCAAATCCAATTAAAGCTATTTAGTTTAATGAATTTGGCAAAACTGATGCTCTTGATGCTGTGATACCAGCTTTTCAAAGGGGCAAAGTGATCTGGAGCTTCTGAGAATTTGTTGTTCAGAAGTAACCTTGGGCACTCTTAACAGACAGCAATAAGATCCACCTTGGCGGCGGCAACAGGGGTGCTTTCAAAGAGATCTTCGAAATTCTTTTCTCCACAATTGACCCATTTCTGACACCCGCCTTTTTCCCTGTGGGGCTGGGCTTCTCTCATGTGGCGGTGACTCCCAGATCAGGATGCATGTGAGTAAGTGAGCTCTGCTTCAAGGTTTCAACGGTGCAAAGGTCAGTGAGGAACTCCGGTTAGACTGGGCGGTCAGTCAATCGGTCAGTTGGGCCACTGGCTCTTCTGCCTCTGTAGAGCAGTTTGATGCATCAACATAACTGGGTCGCCTCTCTGTCAACGCCTGGCAGAAGACATGAACTTAATGCTGGCATGTTGGAAGTACAGTACATTCCATAGGGCAGGTGCTACCACACCAAAGGCCCTGGCTTTGTTGGACAAAAGATGAACCTCCAGAGCAGGCATAGACAAACTCCGGCCCTCCAGATGTTTGGGACTACAATTCCCATCATCCCTGACCACTGGTCCTGTCAGCTAGGGATGATGGGAATTGTAGTCCCAAACATCTGGAGAGCCGGAGTTTGCCTATGCCTGCTCCGGAGGGAATGAAGTGACCAGGCAGGGGTACATGGTTTTGGATCCTTGGAGATAACCTAGGATGCAGCTAAAGGCAAAGGTACAGGACCAGAAGCGGCTTAGACATGATGGCCACATGATCCGGAAGCTGTACGCCGGCTCCCTCGGCCAATAAAGCGAGATGAGCGCTGCTACCCCAGAGTTGTTCACAACTGGACCTAATGGTCAGCGGTCCCTTTACCTTTACCTAGATTCCTCCCTAGTCCCATATTGTCCAGGGCTGTCAAAGCTCCTGCCCAGAGAAATACCATGCAGAATCCAAGTTGGGATATACTGTACACCCCTGCTGATGGCAGTATGCAGTGCATGAAAATGCTTTGGATTTAAACTGGGTTTCAAAGGGGCTTTAGAGACAGCAAAGGAGCCACATAGAAGTTGTGATTTGGAAAGCAGAGAGAAGCCAGTTCTGAAGCAACTTGCATTTTGAAAACCAACCAAAAAAAAGGGTTGTTTTTTTAATCATGGCAGTCGTTTGACTCCGTTAGGGACATAGCTTATTTGGCAATGAGAGCTGCAGTGAAAATGTATAATTAGTTAGTGGGTTTCACCTGATTTTCATATTTAATCACAGCCAAGACTAAATATAAAGCAATTCTCTCAACTTATTTGCTCCTTCTGCAATTCAAGGGATGCAGAATAAAGGCCCCAAACTGTAAAAGCTCATATCTTTTGCTAGTGGAAAACATATTCTGCACAGCATCTGCCCATATTGTCTGTGTTTTGTTGGAATGTTGTGGGGGCTGTGTAGCCTTGATCCTGTGCAGAAGTGTGTGGGCCCGGTGGGGCTTACTTGAAAGAACCTGTTCACAGAATTGCCCTGAAACTCTGTTGGATTGAGGTTAAAATCAGCAACACATTTATAGAAAACTATTTGGTGTTACTTGCTTTTGTTGAAGTACCCTTGCTGTGTCACTTGGCTACATTGAAATTATTCTTAATTTCATTTATGAATCCCTTCCTTTAAAGCAGGCACCCCCAAACTTCGGCCCTCCAGATGTTTTGGACTACATTTCCCATCTTCCCCGACCACTGGTCCTGTTAGCTAGGGATCATGGGAGTTGTAGGCCAAAACATCTCGAGGGCCGCAGTTTGGGGGTGCCTTCTTTAAAGCATCTCAAGGCAGTTGTCACAATACAATACAATACAAACCACATACATTGCATATATATATAAATAGTTTGAACAATTAGCATAAATGAAAAGAGTTCATAAAGCAGTTTCAGATACATTCAGATAACGGCTGGGACATACATAGTGCTTAGTTCATAGCGTTGGAGTTTGTCAATCCCATTCTGAAAAAAAAATATTGTGCAAGATGGTGAGTGCTATAATGCAGGCTTGCATTTAGCTACTAGCCTGGTACCCACTGGTAGGCATGCTGTGCAGGTGAATGAAAGCCTTCTGGGGGAAAGAGAACTAGACACCTGGAAGGAGACTACTCAAACCTTCATTGGAAGAGTGTTCCAGAGCTTGGGGGCTGCCCAGGAGAAGACCCCCTTGCCCCACGGAGGCTAAGCCATACTTTTTTGTTGGATGGGGTCTGTAGGTGAACCTCCCCAGAAGGTTTCAAGGGCTGGAAGGGAGGGCAGGTTCATAATCGGACTACAGATACCGTAATTAGGACCCAAGTTGTTTCAGGATTTAGAGGTCAGACATAGGCAAGGGATGTCATTAGCATGCAGAAGGTGTCTGGTTCATTCCCCGGCATTTCCTGGTAGAAATGGAAATATCCCCTCCTTGAAAAACTGGAGAGATGCAGCTAACCAGTGTCAGCAATACTGGGCCATCTGGACCAGTGGTCTGACTCTGTATAAGCAGCTCCCTGTTTCCTGTGTTCACATCACTTAGCAAGCCCTTTGTCTCATTCTGCACCAGCTGCAAGTTCCAGACATTTCGCCCCAAAGGCAGGCTCTGCATAGAATGCCTCTCAGTCGGCAGATCTGGAAGTTGCATGTTCTGAATGAGAACAGCCTGGTCTCTGTCTTCCTGTGGCACTGAAAGCAGGCATGTCAGCCAACACTGATAAAATGCCATAAGCTGCCACCTGGGATTCCAAGAGCTCAACCGCATTGCTTGGGCCAGCAGATCCAGATCTTTTGCAATATATATTTTTTTAACCAGCTTTGGCAGTTAGGTTAAAGCACTTCCATAATTGCAAAAAAAATATGTGCTTATTTTCTGCAATATTTTTGCAATATTTTAAAACCAATGTTGGTAATTAGATGAATGCACCTCCATATTTGCAAAAATAATAATAAAATGCTTATTTTTTGCAATATTTTTGTTGAAGAGTTTTGCGGCGCAGCAAGAGAACATAACATGGAACACACACACTCTCTCTCTCGTTCCAAACCCTGCCGTTCTGTGCCTCCTCCACACTTTTTCTGGTTTTCTCAACCGCTTCCTCTCTTCATTCTCTGCACGGCCACCAGCTTTTCCTGTCTCTAGGAAGCCTTCACAAGAGATCTTCGCTGGCCGGGGCTTTCCCAAAAAAGGGCTTTAGCGTTGCATTAGATTATGCCATTTCCTTTGCCACTCCCTTTCCTGTGAAGTAACAAAACATTCACTTCCCCTCTCCTCCTTTTTTTGTGTTCTATCACCCCTCGAGTCTATCTGCCTTTTTTCACCCCTTCCTTTTTTGCAAAATGTGTTGTTTCGTGCCCTGCAAGTAGACATCAGTCTGCTTGGAGAGACCTCAGGATGGCTAGATGGAATCCTGCCAGCCACGGAACAGGTAGGGAACCTGTACTAACCTGGAACCTTTTTTTTACCATGCTCTCAAGGTTGACTTCTTCTGATTTGGGGCAAGATAGCCTTTTGCAATGGGCTGGTGTGTCTGCAGCTGCCCAGCCCCAGCAGCTTTTGCAAACAGAATCCACTTGTCCACAATGTTTGGGCTTTTTTTGTTTTTAACCACCTGCCCACAACTTCATGTGTCTGTTGCCAGAGGGGGAAAAGAACCAGCTCCCCCCCCCCCTGTTTGCAAAAGATTCCCTGCTTTTATTACGAACTGTGTGCAAATGAATATCTACCTGTCTGCCTCATTTAAGGGTCTGCCTGTCAAAGCCATATTCTAAAAACTTCAGTGCTATGCTGTAGTTCATTCCCAGATAATTTCCCTTAATAGACATTTGTATTCCGATGTATTCAAAACTAGGGGGATTTCTGCTTACTCAGAAGCTTGGTGTTTCGGGAATATTTGTGCTCAGAGCTGGAAAAAATATTTCATATCCTGTTTCACGCTGGTGTGACCTGTCCTTGTCTCAATGCTTTCTGCTCGTTCTCTTCCATTTTCCTCTTCATATCCTCCCCACCTCTTTTTCATCCCATGCCTTTGTTCCGCTCACTACTTTTTAGCTGCTTCTGTCACCTCTGCTTCTCTCCCCCCGCCGGCCGCCAACCTCCTCTTTCGGGGATCATAAATGCATAGATGTTTAAGTGGATTATCCTATTGATGCTTCGGTTCAAGCTTATGCGCCGCATCTTGGTCGGCGCATAGAAATAAGCCCTCTTTGAAGCGCCGTGCTCATGCCTCCATCGCTCCTCGGAAGACAACAATCGTGTGGGTGCCTCTCCTGCGTGGGAAGCTGTTTGCACGAAGCGGTTCCTGTGTGCGGTGTTACTGCAAACCTCGCTCTTTTTGCAGGGGGGCTTCGGGGCTGGGGCCAAAGATGGCGCTCGAGTCATTTGGGTGTCATTTCACCACAATGCGTTCCTCGGGTGCAAAGGCAACCACCCAGTTTGCCATCTCCTTCCTTCATGTTGGCAATGAGGTCACCCTGAGAGGTTTCGCACCTCTTCCAACAGCCGTTGTGGGTGCGTAGATGAACTGGGAGACACCCAGTTATGCCACGTTCTCCCAGGAACTTTTGTCCGAATCCCACATTGCCCTCTTTCCAGTAACTGGCAACTCTCTGTTTGTTTTCTAAGCCCATAAACTTCTCCCAGAACATATTAATCTGCTTTAATCTGTTTCATTTAAATATCCATACGCCGTTTCACATTTTAGGATTCCTGCTCCAGATTATTTTCATTTCCCTGTTCACGTTAACTCTATTTCAAGATGGGGTAGTGGCAGAACACATCATACTGTCAGGTTACAATTGTATTTTATTATATTTTCTGACCAGGATTCGGCTACATAACTTCAACATCCAAGTAGTTTGTTTTTTATTATTATTATTATTATTATTATTATTATTATTATGTATTTTGTGTTTCTGTATTGTGATTTTATGTTGTAACCGCCCTGAGACTCGCAGGTATAGATACAAATTAAAAAATATTTATAGTTTGTGAGTTTCCTGAGGCTATTTTATTCCAATTGTCCCTCTAGCTTAATAGTATATTAAAGGCGGTAAGCGAGTTTCCTTTCTGCTTGGATTAGTCATTGTTTTGTGTTGTGATGGAGGGGCTTCCTTTTCGTTGCCTGCTTTTATTTTATTTTTATTTTAAGAAGACCCCCCAGGTGGTTACAAGATCTGACAGGAGTTGCCATCCCAGCAGAATGATTTCCACCTACATATCAAAACTTCCCCTAAAATCCCACCATGTGCCCCCCCAGCTCCCAAATCTACTCCAAGAAGGAAGTTTTTAATGGTTGATGTTTTATTATGTGTTTTAATATTTTGTTGGGCAACCCAGTCAGGTGGGGGTGGCATATTAAATAACAAAATTATTATTGCTTCCCCCCCCCAAAATGGGGGGATTGCCACAGCAGATGGGTGTGTGAGGAGAGCGAGGGGAATTTCCACAGCACTGGCAGAAGTCATTCGCAACTTTGTGCCATATACGATAAACCAGTGATGGCCAAACTTGGCCCTCCAGCTGTTTTGGGACTACAACTCCCATCATCCCTAGCTAGCAGGACCAGTGGTCAGGGATGATGGGAATCGTAGTCCCTAAGCAGCTGGAGGGCCAAGCTTGCTGATCACTGTTATAAACATTCCTCCCCCCCCCAAAAAAAAATCCTGGGAAGTATAGTTTGTTCAGGGAAACCCCCTATTCCCCTTCACAGGACTACAGTTCCCAGAGTCGTTTTATAATCATCCTGGCCACTCTCAGCACCCTGAACAGATGACATTTCCCAGGATTCTCTGGGGGAAACCATGACGGTTTAACGTGGCATCATTGTGCTTTGAATATATGGCGTGATTGTGGCCTTTGGGCTGGATTCAAACCCTGTGGTTTTCTGTGTGAGAATTAGTCTCTGGTTTCCAGGTGGTGAAAATATCCCAAGTACATAGTGGGCAAACATGCCCAGGAAATTCGATGAGAACTAGGCCCGGTCCTAACGTTAGGCCGGAAGAGGCGGCCTACCTCAGCTGGAAGTTTCTTGTGGGGCCAGGAAAGAATGGCAAAAATTGACAATTAGTTAACCAACATGTATTTTTACCACAGTTTTGTGGTAGGAGAGGTGAATGCCATTTGGATATGCCATCGCCAAAATGTTTTGGGCCGTCTCTGGATGTGAGGCAACTTTCCTGGGAATCTTTTTGCCCATTGTGGGGCTCAAACCCACGACCCTGAGATTAAGAATCTCATGCTCTACCGACTGAGCAATGTGGGTGTTTTTGTATATATATATATATATTGCAAATTCATATACTGCTTAATAGTAAAATACCGAAGCAGCAAACAATGCCAAATTCTCTTTTTAAAAATAATAATAATTAAAAGACACAATAACAAATAATCTATCACTGGGTCACACTCCAGGGAAAGCTTGTAGAAATAAATTGTAAACCGTTTGTTTGTTTGGTTTTTTGCATGACTTTTGGCCGTTCCAGTGGAATATACTATAGTCGCCGTTCCCCTTGGAATTCCAGTTTTTAAAACTTAATTTGTCTGGCATAGGGCTGGCTCCTAGTGACCCCTTTGAACATCACACTGCCTCATCACCAAGCCACAATTTGGAAACCGGGCGGCAATGACTCTTGAACTGCGCTGTTGTTAAATCTGTTGCGTACGAGTCCAGGTTCCCCAGAACAAAAGGGGGGAGCCACCCCCTTTTCAAAGCAAAGAGACGGGTCCTTATTTTGTTGTCTTGGGAAATTTCCGCATTTTCAAATTGTTCCTCTTCGCAATTAACACACTCTCTCTCCTTCCTCTTTTTAAAGGGCGTTTTGAGATAAACTGCTGGTATTTTAGCTACCCAAAATGAACTTCCTCCTTTGCTCTGCTGCTGGGCAGAGCCTCTGCAGATTTTCATGTGCCCTCGATAGGCCAGGTCTGCAGAGCTTGCAATCTGCAAAGCCACATTCACCCCACTGAAAGTGGATGGTGGCCTTCAGAAGCCTCCTAGGGAACAGAATTAGGGCCCGGCAATTTTTTGTAATCATAGAATTGTAGAATTGGAAGGGACCTTGCGGGCCACCTTCTCCAACCCCCTGCAATGCAGGAATCTCACCAAGCGCCCTTCTCCTCCCAACTCTCGCTGTCTCACACTTTCTCCTCTCTAAAATCTGGAGATTCTCCATTCTCTGGAAACCCCAAAAGAAGAGCCAAGGGGTGTGACCTTTTTCAGACTGCGGCCAATGGGTTTGAACTAAAGGGACCCGGCTGATAACCGAAATAACTTGCTAACTGCCCTTGCAGCCAGGCATCCCCCCCCCATTTGTTTGCTTAAGTTGATCCCGAAGAGACAAGACGTTACTGCTGAGCTTCAAAAGCAGCTTGTCTTCGGCATTAGAAGTTGCTTAAAACCACAGCGCCTTGAATTGCAGCCCCAAACACTGGTTGAGCAATGTTGTAAGTTTCAGAGATGGTGTGATTAATCGCATCGAAGGGTCTCTCGTACTTTGTTTGTTTGTGTCCACTAATAAATCACTTCTGGGATTTCCACTTGGTCAGCAGATGCCAGTCCGAATAAACCATCCTTCCTCAACCTCTGGTGTTTTTGCACTACAAACTAACCACCATCAGATGTGCTGGCTGGGAGCTGTAATCCAAACTATCTGGAGGGCACCAGGTTGGGAAAGGCTGGAATAAACCGTATTGAGGGGCAAGATGGGCTAATTGACCTGGGATAAAGCAGCAGCTTTGTCTGTTTCCATGTTCATGCAGAGCCTCCTTCCTTTGGGATTTCCACTGAAAGCATCTGCCAGTGCATGTTTATTAGGCATAAGATATCCCAGCAGCTGGGAAGGAAGATTAGCCACCAAAAGAGATCAGCGGGGAGAAGCCCTCGCCAACTGACAGCTCCCTCCTCCAGCAAAGAGCTGCTGTGCTTGCTGAGTGCAAGTCCGGCACAGCTTCCTCCTCCTGTGAGCACTGGGGAAGTCAAGGGGCAAGGCAGCGCTGAAGCCTTTCCGGCCTTCCTTCTATGCTGGTAGGGGCAGCATGTGGCCAGGAGTCGTCTGTGTTCAACACAAGCGGATCAAAATTGCTTGCACACTCAAGCACTGTATCTTGCAGCCTTGCAGCCTGGCTCTCGGAGTTTAGCGTGAGTTACAATATTCTTGGTGTATGTGTATGAATGTAGATCTTGGGGTTGTATCGAACGAAGCCCTCCCATTTGCTCCTGGACTTACATTTGTGCAAGGCAACGTCCCCTCGCCTTCCCATGTTGCCCCCAGATCCTGGGGGGGGGGCAGAGCAAGAGGGGAAGTTCTGCTGCACAAGCTGAAGTCCTTTTTGCAAAGAGGATGACTTTGTTCAATCCATTATTTGTTTCTTATTTGTATTGAATATTTAGAGTTGAGATTAAATAAATTCCTATGTGTATTTTTTAAAAAAACAACTCAATTGAAAGCAATGCAGCGAACCTGGCTAGCTTCTTTCCCCTCTCTTTCCCCTCTGTTTGCATTCTGGGAAAGGTGATTGTGCAAAAGAACTTCCTGACAGTAAGAGCTGTTCGGCAGTGGAATTTGCTACCAAGGAGTGTGGTGGAGTCTCCTTCTCTGGAGGTCTTTAAGCAGAGGCTTGACAGCCATATGTCAAGAATGCTTTGATGGTGTTTCCTGCTTGGCAGGGGGTTGGACTGGATGGCCTTTGTGGTCTCTTCCAACTCTATGATTCTATGATTCCATGAAATGCTCGTGTGAGCCTCATCTCTGGCCAACGAAGCCCAAAGTTGCATAGAGAGGCTCCTGAATGACAGGAAGGAGTTGCCCAAATGGTGAGACCAGATGCTCATCAACAAATGTAGAGTTCCCAATCCTGCATTTGCCTCTAAAGCGTCCTGTGGAAGTGAAGGAAGTGGAATCTTTTGTGTTATGTGTGCTTAACCCTTCCCCTGCAGCAACTTTCCCCATTTCCCTGGGAAACATGGCCTTAGAGCTCAGCTAGAGTGAGGAACCGTTTCAGAAGACCAGTAATGACAGAGGGAATAGTTAATTCCCTGGCCCTCCTGCACACACATACTGGTTCTTCCCTGCAAATGACCAGCCCCCCGTTTTTTCTCTCTCTCTCTTCAAAGGCAAACACAGGTTTAGTAACCCTGTTCCATGTTTTATGATGAATCACTAGTTCTGGCCTCAAGTTAGGGATGGGTGGTTTTTTATGCACACTTTAGTATATGCATTTTTTGGACACATTGCTTGTGTGGAGAACTCCATTGTGATATTCAGAGAAGTGCACATTTCAAAGGGATGCCTGTGTTTTGGTTCACACATTGGACAGTGCAGAATAGCTACCGGTAGATTCGCCTTTCAGTGCAAACTGAATCAGATTCCGCCCCCATCCCTACTTCAAATGCACTTTAGAAATTTTTTTTATAATGTTTTTTATTGAACATTTTTTCAACAAACATACAAAATACAAAACACATCAAAAACATCAAAATACAAAAATACAAAAATCAAACAACATATAACAGAAAAATATATCATTTCTTATCCAATTTAATATTCATTGTCTTCAGGCTTCCCCAATTCCCTACTATCTGATTTTCATTTTTATAAACTTCTATAGCAGTTTCTAAATCATCCTCTATCCCATCATATAGTCCCTTTAAAATTTCCAAATTAATTCATCTTCATATCATTTACCCTAATTTCAAACTTCTAATCTTCTATTGTTTCCCTAATGCCTTTACCTCTTTACTTTCCTGGATATTCAAACTCTATTTATCGAATACATTCCCTATATACATTTTAAATTTCTTCCAGTCCTTTAAAACTTTGTCATTTGTCTGGTCCCGGAGTCTTCCTGTCAGTTCTGCCAATTCCATATAGTCCAGCATTTTCATTTGCCATTCCAATGCACTTTAGAAATTTTGGTTGGAAGAGGCAGGGCCAGTCTTGGTTTGCAGCAGGACACATGCAGCTTTCCCAACCAAAGCAGCATCACTTCTCCAACCGAGGCAACAACAGTGGAGGCTCCCTCCTTCCTAGTTTCTACCTTTCCACATCGCTCTGTACATTCCATCTTCCCCAATGCCTTCTGCTTCCAGAATGGGTTGGGTAAAGACTTGTGGGGAAGATGGGTGGATGAAGACTCATGATGGATAGCTCACAAGCATCTTAATCTCAGGGCCGGGGGTTCGAGCCCCATGTTGGGCAAATATTCCTGCATTGCAGGGAGGTGGACTATAGATGACCCTCGTGGTCCCTTCCAACGCTACAATTCTATGAATTACGGAAGGTTGCATATGTCTGCACTCCTTAACTCTGTAAAGCTTTCTAGGGCCTCCTAGAAAGACATCTGTCTTTCCAGACATTTATTTTTGGGAAGAAGCTGTCACTCAAGCCATGGTGCACATGCTCTGCATCCAGAAGGTCCTCTGTTCCATTTCCCCCCTCCCCACCCTGCAATCTTCAATGAACAGAGTCAGAAGTGGCAGATCAGATAAGAGCACTGAGTGAGCCCCTAGAACACTTGAGGAGGAGGAGGAGATCAGCTACTGTACAGTGGTACCTCGCAAGACGAATGCCTCGCAAGACGAATTCGTTTTGCGAAAAATTCATCTTGCGAATTGCGGTTTCCCATAGGAATGCATTGAAATTTAATTAATGCGTTCCTATGAGCAAAAAAAGAAATTTCAATGCATTCCTATGGGAAACCGCAATTCGCAAGACGAATTTTTCGCAAAACGAATTGACTCGTGGAACAAATTAAATTCGTCTTGCGAGGCACCACTGTATTTTATTTCTGTCTCGACTGCTGACCCAGGCAGTATTACGCCTCCCTCCCTGTTATGGTCCCAGGGCGTCCATCTCCTCTCCAAGCCTGCAATAAATTATCCCCGCCTGTGCCACTGGATGCCCATCGAATGGAAAAAGCCAGGACTGGAGAATGAATGACTCTAAGGGCCATTCTTTCATTTTACGCTTTAGTTCAGGGGTCAGCAAACTTTTTCAGCAGGGGGCCAGTCCATTCTCCCTCAGACTTTGTGGGGGGCGGACTATTTTTTTTGGGGGGGGTGAACAAATTCCTATGCCCCATAAATAACCCAGAGATGCATTTTAAATAAAAGGGCACATTCTACTCATGTAAAGATGCACTGATCCCTGGACCATCCACGGGCCAGATTTAGAAGGCGATTGGGCCGGATCCGGGCCTTAGTTTGCCTACCCATGCTTTAGTTCAACCGGGCTGCACTGCTACACTAAAGCATTTTTGCTGCCATTTTTTTATTCAGTGTGTACTTTTCGTTTCCGTTCTCTCTTTACCCCCTTTCTGTAGCACTGACTCTGTCCTCTTTCTACAGCCCATCTGAGTTTCATCCCCACCCCATTTTGGGGAGTTGGTGTTTAAATGCGTGGCATAAGTTGGAACTTAAATCACTGCTCGAGGGGCACACTGTGCAATCACACAGAGACTTTTGAGTTTAGGACAGTGGTGTCCAAACTTTTTTCAAAAAGGGCCAGATTTGATGAAGTGAAGGGCCGTGGGGGCCAACCAAAGTTGTTGAGCTTTTTTTCGGGTTGGAGTTGTTGAGGTTTCTTTAGGATTTTACCCCAGGAAATAAACTTCCACAGGGACCAGATTAAACCAACCGGCAGGCCAGATTAGGCCCCCGAAACAGACTTTGGACATGCCTGGTTTAGGAGAATGAGAAAGCCATGTTTATTACAGGAAATGCATGTTGGTTGGGAAAGTTCCCTAAGGTGGAGTCGCCTTGAGCTATGCATCTCTTCAGGAGAGAGACACAAAGATGTCTCCTCTCCCAAGGTGAGGATGAAAAAGGAGGAGGTAGGAAATGATGCTAGCCACCCAGGAGTATATCAGTCAGTCTTGCACCTGAGGGAAGGTCAACACAGGTTAGGCCAGGAAGGACAGGAGGTTCCTCTCTCCCATGCAGAGGCACCAGCCTCCAATGCAGTTTCAGCATTTCCTCCATGCAACAAGTTTCTGTGATGCCATTGCGCAATCCTCCCCATCCTCCTTTTTTTCTCTCCCTCCAGCCTCCTCTCCCTGTCTTTCTCTCTCAGCTCCATTTCCTCCCCCTTGTGTCTTATCCTTGCCTCTTCCTGCGTTGCGGCACAAAGGGCTTTCGCTCCCTCAGCAAACCCTCACACAGGAGAGAATCTCAGGTGGCCTCTTGCGGTTCTTGCTGGTTGCAACAGGCTGGGAAAGCGGTTGGCAAGTCGGAAGGTGCAGAGGCATCGTTCGGGGCTTTCTCTTACCCTCTTTGCTTTCTCGCAGGGCAACACAAGCACAGGAAATAAGGTTTCACGTAGAAGCCGCAAGCTGCGTCGGCAGAGCCCATACGCAGCATGACACTAGCTACAAGCTGGGAATGGCTGTTCCAGAGCATTGTTCCATTTTCCAGGGCTGGAAAAATCCCAGAAAATCCTGTTGCATCCTGGCAAGGGTTTCCTTGTAACTGGAATGGGCATCTTTGGAATAGAAATGGCAAGTTTTCCTCCGTAACGGCTCCTATTGCTGTCTTGGGTGCATTGAGGTTCTTTATTCCACAGCTGTTCCAGGGAGATGATCCCAGACTTTTACAGCTCTGCTAGTTTTTTGTTCCCCCCCCCCCAAATCCCAATATGATTTCTAATTGCCATCATCTGTTTCTTCGGGTGTGGTCTGGCTAATCCCCCCCCCATTTTCTCCCAGCTCACATCCTTGTGCTTGCCGAATTGGCCTGGTTTCCAGCTTCTCGCTGTGTGGTGTTAATATATTCTGTGAGGGAAGCACCTGGGATTCATGGGAGCGTGTGTCTGGTTTTGATATTAACGTAGTCGCAGAGGGAATCCACAAAGTTTGTCATCCGCTTGGCAGATGTTAACAGAATTGCATAACAGGATTCTGAGCTAAGCCTTTTTATCCTAACATTTGGTGGCACGGGTCTTCTTTTTTCCTTCTTCTTCATTTATTCTGCAGATTGAAGTTTTCTCATCCAGCTGAGAGTCGTCCCCTGAAACAGCCCCGTTCTCAGAAGCCGATGCCGTGAATAGATAAGGTTTACCATAAGGTGCCTGAGTTAGGTGATCTTGACATCCTGTTTGTTTGGGATCCAAGCGGAAGCGTGTCTTGTCTTTGCCAACAGCCGTTTTGCATTTGTCATTGTAGTTTTATCAAGCACCCTTCAGTGCTTTGGCAATGTTATTATCTCATGCGACAGCCCTGCGAGGCGGGGCCAGTATCATTGACACATAGTGCAAATTTTGGGAAAGAGGCATTTGTCTGATGCCCTGAGCTGCAGGGCCAGGGTGCCTAGAGGAGATGTTTTGGTGAGGATACAACAATTTTTTGATGGGGTGGTGGTGGAATTCATAGGTATAAACTGAGCACCTTAGCCACCGATTCTGGGAGCAATGGAAAAGTTCTTTGGTAACAGTTTACAGAATAAGGAGGGCATTAACACAAAAGCATGTGAGCGATCTTTGATGCGGTTTCAGCCCTTGATGCTGCCATGGGCTCGTTTGGGAAGAACAGCAGGATAGAATAACTTTAATAAATCAATAATAATTTTCGGAAGACAAGGGGTGCATCCTGAGCGATGGTTCTTTTGGGGAGGGGGCGGGGCTTCAGTGCTCTGCCTTGTTCCCTTGTGCATCTCCCAACTCCTTGCATGCTCACTGCAGATGGTGCAAAATGACAAAGAGTGGCTCAGTTTTAACAAATGTCAACAGAGGAATTTGGAATTTCTTGGCAAAGATTTGGTGGGGAGGGGGGGTGGATCATAGAACTGTAGAGTTGGAAGGGACCCTGAGGGTCACACAGTCCAACCCCCTGCAGTGCAGGAACGTCAGCTCAGGAATCCCTGGCAGATGGCCACCCAACCTCTGCTTGAAAACCTCCAAGGAAGGAGAGTCCACCACCTTCCGAGGTGCTGGCAAGGCCTGGACAGAACCTTCAAATATGAAGGTGGCAGTTGACTTCCATGCTCTCCCCTCCGTGCTGAGGTTACTGGCAGGATGTTGAGGAAGATGCAGAACACCAGGCAGGTCCCGTGTTTGACGCCCTCAGCCTGTGCTGCATTGTGTAAGTAAGAGAGTCTAGACTCAGCTTTGGAGTTTCTGTGTCGCGGTGGCTCTGGCTGTTTTACAGATTGTTTGCATGAAAGGGAGAGGCAGTGGCAAGAAGGCTAGCATTGAAATAGGAGGAAAGCAGTTAGTTTCTCTCTCCCCGCCCCATGTGCAAATGCAGTAGAGCTGGGAAATGCTCCACAGCCAGCTGTTCATACCAGGGCCATGGCTCTCTGGCAGGACATGTCCCTGTCTCTTAAAATCTCAAATAGAGCGCCTAGTGTATCCAGCTCTAAGGTATTGGCTAGCAGGTGCCCCAAGTGAAATGCTTGGGGGGAGATTTTGGTCAGAGTATCAAAGAATTGTAGAGTTGTAAGGGACCCCGAGGATCATCTAGTCCAACCCCCTTCCAATCCAGGAACTCCAGCTGAGGAATCCCTGGCAGATGGCCATCCAACTTCTGCTTAAAAACTTCCAGTAAAGGCGAGTCCAATTTCAAGACAATGAAAGGTTTGGAAACCAATCCTTATGAGGAACAGTTGAGGGAGCTGGGCATGTTTAGGCTGAGGGGAGATATGATAGCCATCTTCAGATCTCAAGGTCTGTCCCATGGAGGATGGAGCAAGCTGGTTTTCTCCTGCTCCAGAGGCTAGCACTCAGTGTGGTGTGGTGGTAAAGAGCGGTAGACTCCTAATCTGGGGAACCGGGTTCGCGTCTCCGCTCCTCCACATGCAGCTGCTGGGTGACCTTGGGCTAGTCACACTTCTCTGAAGTCTCTCAGCCCCACTCACCTCACAGAGTGTTTGTTGTGGGGGAGGAAGGGAAAGGAGAATGTTAGCCGCTTTGAGACTCCTTCGGGTAGTGATAAAGCAGGATATCAAATCCAAACTCCTCCTCCTCCTCCTCCTCCTCCTCCTCCTCCTCCTCCTCCTCCTCCTCCTCCTCCTCCTCCTCCTCCTCCTCCTCCTCCTCCTCCTCCTCCTCTTCTTCTTCTTCTTCTTCTTCTTCTTCTTCTTCTTCTTCTTCTTCTTCTTCTTCTTCTTCTTCTTCTTCTTCTTCTTCTTCTTCTTCCCAATGGCTTCAAGTTACAAGAAAGGAGATTCCGATTAAACGACAGGAAGAGCTTTCTGACAGCGGAACAATCTCCCTCGGGACATGGTGGTCTCTCTCCTTCCTTGGTGGTTTTTTAAACAGAGGTTGGGTCGCCATGTGCCATGGATGCTTTAGCTGAGAGTCATGTATTGCAGGGGGTTGGACTAGGTGACCCTCGGGATCCATTCCAACTCTTCGATTCTATGATTTTATGACCATTTAGGGCAAGGAATCTGTGACCTTCCAGAGGTTGCTGGATTCCATCTCCTGTCATCCCTGCCCATAATGGCCATTCTGGATGGAGTCTGGCCACATCTTGAGCGCTGCACATTCCCTATTCCCAGTGCTACATCCAGGTTAGAGAACCTCTAGCCCTCCAGGTTCTGCTGGACTCTAGTTCCCACCATCCCCAGCCAGCATGGCCAATGGTCAGAGATTATGGTAGTTGTAGCCCACGTACATCTGGAGGACCACAGATTCCCCACCCCTAGTTCAGGGCTTTTCTGTACGTTGCTTTACTTGCCAGGGCCCTACACACTTCACAGGAAGCTTCATTGCAGGGGGTTGGGCTAGATGACCCTTGGAGGTCCTTACCAACTCTACAATTCTATGATTCTGCTAAATCGGACACTGGTGCACAAACCCATGTTTCCAGACAAACCTGTTTCTTTCCCACATTGCATTTTTAGACCCGTGCTCAAAAACTTTAGGCATATTTATAAAATATCTCATATATGAAATGCCTTTTAGTCTGGCTCAGCAACCGTGGAGCCTCCATCTGTCAGTATCACAGAGGCAGGGAAGGAGTTAAAGGGACCGACATTGACCCCAGCTTCTTTGGTGGCTGACTGATTCGCCTTGTCTTGTGTGGTGTGCAGCTGCAGCAAGCCACTTGAAGTTTTCGTTCTTTATCTTCTTTTAATCAGCAGTCGCAGGGGCTGGCTTGCCCCGCTGCTAACACGGTTCCCTAGTCCCATGCAGATTCTGCTCCGGCATGCACAATCCAGTGATTGCGCCACTCTCTGTGGCACAAGGTCATGCAGCGAAGTTGCAGCAGAGGGCGTCGGATGTGCAAACGGCCCACGGAGCTGATCAGGTTGCGCGATTGGTGCTTAGGCCCACAGATTTGTGCTCCTGGGGAGGAGGCAGCTGAAATGGTTAGTGAAACATCCTGCCCCGAGTAGTTTTCTGCAGTGCCCCTCTTCCCCCCCCCCCAATTACCCTTTAATGGGAGGTTCTTTATGGAAGACCATCATTGCAACTACCTCATTTGTGTGTGCAACCCAGAAGTCTTATCTCTCTAATCAGCCTTGCCCCATTAACACAGGAGTGGGAAACTCCCAGATTTCCAGATGCCTAAATTTGTAGGAGCCTGATTCTGTCATGTAGCTTTGTGACTTCTCCAAACACCGTCTTGCTTATTATTCCAGTTCTGTGTTGGTCTGAATCAGCAAAGAACATGACAGCTTGCTTCTGTTAAAATGCTTCGTATCTGAGGCTTTGAGAAACATCTCTCTGTGATGACTTCCACACCTGCAGGTCATCAGTTATTTGATGGTGAAGAATGTTTGCAGGGGAAAGAGTCCCCTTCCATTGCTGTAAGGCTGTCACACTTTTCCGTTTGTGCCAGTGTTGTGCATGAAGGGCCTGCGAGCATTTACCTAGCTCTATTACTGCAATGTGCTTTACATGGGTCTGCCATCAAGTTTTGAGCTTCCCCACTTATGGAGCAGAGGCCACGGATGTGGCTTTATTTCTCTTTGCGCATAGGCAGGCGTGGGAAACTTGTGTACCGAGTTGGCCAACAGCCTTGGCCAACCGCAGTTGCCTTGCCAGGTTCCTTCCGCCTCCCTTCCGCTGCCACTTGGCCAAGGCTGGGCAGAGGCAAGTCACAGGTTCGATCTCTCCAGGCAAAGCTAACAAGGACCCCTGTCTGATACCCTGGAGAGCCTCTGCCACTTGGTTTACATGATGCAGAGCTAGGTGGGCCAATGGTCTGTCTCCGTGTAAGGTAACTTGCTACGGTCCTAAGTTCCTCTGCAGAGCATCAGCCACTGAAATGCCCCACCTCCCTTTCTTCCAGGAAAGACATGGAGTGTGCCAAGCCAGTCATGGCGTCCTCTTTCCAACCTAAAATGTTTGGAGGGGGGCCACCACACTCACATACCCACACTTCTGTAGGACCAAGACTTGAAGGAAAGCTCATCATGTTCGCCGGAGGGTAGAAGAACACTATCTGTGGTGAACATGGTCAGCCAGGGATCATGGAGGCACCTGTGGCCTTCCGGGTGTGGTTGGATTGGAACTCTTGTCCGCCCCAACCAGCTTGGCCAAAAGTCAGTTTGGCGTTGGAGTCCAACAACATCTGGAGTAGCCACAGGTCCCCTGCCTCTGTGATGAAATGCAGGTGCTTTCTTTGGTACATCGTACCAATCGTAGGTTTAAATTTAAAAGAGAGCTTCTGTGGACAAGTCTGTAGACACCTGAAAGATTAAGCCATGTGTGCCCAGGAACAGAGGCTGCTTGTTGCCCGGGGGGGGGGGTTGATGTTGAGGGTGAATATAGTCAAACTGATGGACATTTAAAGGTAAAGGGACCCCTGACCATTAGGTCCAGTCGTGACCGACTCTGGGGTTGCTGCGCTCATCTCGCATTATTGGCTGAGGGAGCCGGCGTACAGCTTCTAGGTCGTGTGGGCAGCATGACAAAGCTGCTTCTGGCGAACCAGAGCAGCGCATGGAAACGCCGTTTACCTTCCCGCTTGGAGCAGTTCCTATTTATCTACTTGCACTTTGCCATGCTTTCGAACTGCTATGTTGGCAGGAGCTGGGACCGAGCAACGGGAGCTCACCCTGTCGCAGGGATTCAAACTGCCGACCTTCTGATCAGCAAGCCCTAGGCTCAGTGGTTTAACCCACAGTGCCACCTGCGTCCCCTTTACACCTTTAGGGAACCAATATTTGTGATATGACACATAAGCAGAATGTTATAATAATACTGTGCTATGTACATTCTTTCCCACCAATTCAGCTAAGGAGACCTATATTCGTGAGCAGACATAGTGGGTGTGTGTCATTTTGGATTGGGAAGTAGATTGCGAATTGGGAGCATATCCAAGTGAGGATGTAGTTTAGCAGTGTGACTTTGAATAGGATGTTCATTCCAATGAGCATCCGAATCCATGTTATTGCACACCAGACAACATGCTAGCACCTTTTTTTTCTCTTCTCTTCTCTTCTCTTCTCTTCTTTACATGTGATGAGCAGGATCATCAGTTTCTTTGGTTCAGAGGTTCATTTTGTGTGTGTGTGTGTTGTGGTTTTAAAATTAACCCCCCGCCCCCAGGCATTAGAGATAAGTTGAGATACTAAAAAACGATAATACGCTACTGTACTTCCTTTTCTGGTATGCGAGGTTCAACTCCCTCGGCAAAGAAACTGCATTGTGATGACACTGAAGGGCTATTGCCTTTGTCTTCCGACAGGTGCCATCCCATAAACTGCAGGGGCCCTAGGAAGGGCAAGTGTCAACGGGACGTGTGGCCAGCCCTTGGCCAGAAAAAACAGCCACGGTGGGCCAGAACGGCAGAGCAGAACTGCCCATGCCGGCGGTTTATGAAGTGGGGAAGCAGGTGAGCTTCTGGTTTTGTCTTACAGGAAGGTCAGGCTTGGGGTTAATCTGAGAACCTTGGGAAGTGCTGCCCTTCTAGAGGTTTCTTTCACCCCTTCGTTGCATCGAAAGGGGGTATTCAAGAGTGAGACAACGCTTCCTGAATTGGTCACACGGTCTCGGGTGACATCAGAGCACAGTCAAATCTGATTGGCTAAGTAGCACCTTGACGTCATAACTTGATTTGAGTGGGAGCATTCATGCCACTGACTCGGTTTTGGGGGAAATGTTTAGCATGTTGCCACATGACGTCATTATTCAGCTAGTACTCCAGAACAGTATAACGAGGGGGAGCTTTTTCTTCTTCCATTTGAAAAATCTGACTTTTGTGAAAGAACAGGAATGGATGCTCAGTATTTTTTATGGCATGTGTATAAGCATCTTCCCACTTCCTGTGTGGAGTGGGGGTTGGGATTGGTGGATCTGGTTTGGAAGGCATGTGTTTCCTACCACTTTCCCTCTCACTGGTGCGAGCTGCAAGTTTGTGGCTCAGTTCAGAGGAGAGATGTGGCAGATCAAGCTGAGAGTCCTGAGTCAAGAGTGCTGCCCATGACAGCAAACATTAGCTGGAGACAACATTTCATCACAATCGCCAGGTTTGTCAGACAGACACATAGTTCCTCTTCTAATCTCCTGTGCTCCCACAAGATTAGAATTCCGGAATACTCAGCATTGAATAAAATTTTGAAAGGCTGCAGAAGGGCTATTGCCACATGCATGTTAAAAACTCTTGACTTCTGCGGACTGAAGGAACACAATTCAAAGTGTTGGTGCTGACCTTTAATGCCCTAAATGGCCTTGGCCCAGTATACCTGAAGGAGCGTCTCCACCCCCATCATTCTGCCCGGACACTGAGGTCCAACTCCGAGGGCCTTCTGGTGGTTCCCTCACTGCGAGAAGCAAAGCTACAGGGAACTAGGCACAAGGCCTTCTCGGTAGTGGCACCTACCCTGTAGAATGCCCTCCCACCAGATGTCAAAGAGATAAACAACTACCTGACATTTAGAAAACATCTGAAGGCAGCCCTGTTTTTAGGGAAGTTTTTAATGTGTGATATTTTAATGTATTTTAATCTTTGCTGGAAGCCACCCAGAGTGGCTGGGGAAACCCAGCCGGATGGGCGGGGTACTAATAAATAATAATAATAATAATAATAATAATAATAATAATAATAATAATAATAATAATAATAAGGATGTGATGTGAGTACAGCCACAGATATATTTATTTTTTCCAATTTGGGCACAACCCATCATTACCGTACAAAGGAAAACCCTTTGCCCCCTAATAGCAGTAACCTATGCCCAAATGTGCAGGCAGTCAGCTACAAATTCACCCTCAAAAACATTGGATCAAACGGCGGTTGTGCCACTATGAATGGTAAGTTTAGAAAGCCCCAGAGGGTGGAATATGAGTGCTATCATACGTACCATTCTATTCAGCGCTGGTGAAGTTTTGGCAAGAATTGTTACCACCTAGATTTACAGGAGTCAGACCAATGATTCATCTAGGCTCATACTGCCTATGACAAATAGGCCCTAAGAATACATTTAAAGCAGTATTTAAACTTTAAGCCACTTTAAACAGTTGTGGCTTCCCACAAAGCGCTTTAAACATATGGTGTGAATATGATCTAAGTGTCTGTGGGAGCAGGACAATTTCTGCTTGCACAGTGGCACTTCCCCTTCTTATCCTACTCCCATGTTTACCCCACAAATCCCCCCTCCCCCCCAAAAAAATCAGCTCTGGGGGCTCCCACAACCCTTCCCAGTAGATTAGGGAGTCCATTCCACCTTTAAACGGCTCTTACTGTCGGAAGGTTCTTCTCGATGTAACTTGTAACTTGAATCCATCGGTTCGAGCCCTACCCTCCGGAGCAGGAGAAAACAGGCTTGCTCCATGTGACATCTCACGCTCCTCCTTCTGCTTCCTTCCCTAGTACCCGGAGCCAGAGTACGCGGGGAGACCCCTTCCAATGTCCCAGCATGAGACCTCTCCGACAGTACTGCGACGCGCCAGCAACCACCGACGCAACAACCCCTGCTGCTTCTGCTGGTGCTGCTGCTGCAGCTGCTCGTGGTACGTGGAACAAACTGGGGCGGGTTGGGGGGGTTGGACGCTGCCTGCCTGTGCCTGTGTCTTAGGGCCTGGGCCGGTGGAAGCTGCTGCCCATTGTGGTTAGCAGGAGTCTAATCATAGCATAGGTGGTGACCGAACCAATGATGGGCAGGGTCAGCTAATTTTGGTTTGAAACTATGGAAGATGAAGACGATAGGTTAGAATCATAGAGTTGGAAGAGACCACAAGGGCCATCCAGTCTTTCGTTAAGAGAAAAGGCGAGTAAAATCAACAACAGTTTATGAAATAATTCATGGCACAGAGAAGGTGGATAGAGAAGTCATTTTCTCCCTCATAACACTATTCATTTACAGTATTTGACTTATTAGTCACTTGTCACCCAGCAGATCTTACACTGAAGAACTTATATACATAAATACATTCTGAAACACAACAGGGGGGAAATAAACATTTAACATCCCATACAGCATATTTTTAAAAGCTTCTTCAAAGACAGCTTTTAACTGAACCCATCCTATTTTGTCAAGTCATGCAGTGACATTCTGTTCCAGCAGTGATGCCCCACTGCTTTTAACAACCCAAACACACAGCAAAAAATAAAATAAAAATTGCAGCCTTCAGAATGCATTCTTATATTACATATTTGAAATTACATTTTTCAAACGTCTTACCTAGCAAACCTGCTTGGATACTTAGAACAGTGTCAATGCAGTCTAATGCAGAGTACTCACAAAAAGCAAAATACGGAAGGTTAACTCCTCTAGAACGCTAGAACTTGGGGAGACAAATTCGTAGAAGGGAGGGATGTTGATCACTATTAGCTGTGGTGGCTCTGTTCTGCCTCCATGGTCTGACGCAGTAATGCTTTTGAAAAGCAGCTGCTGGAAACCACAGGAGGGGAGAGTGCTCTTGTGTTCAAATCCTACTTTTGGGTTCCTCACAGGCATCTTGCTGGCCACTGTGAGCACAGGTTGCCGAACTAGATGGGCCATTGGTCTCTTCTTATAGGCAAGTTTTGGAGGTTCCCTCTCCTTCCGCTGCCTGATGTTCAGCTGCCGTGTTTCGGAGGAGCCATGTGCTTAAGCTTTGTTTATAGCTGGTGGCTAATTGGAGGAGTATTTAACAAAGCAAGGGTAAACACCATCTTGAGCAGATGGTCTGGTATTTGTGCCTCACAGAGTGTGGAGGCCCTTGGAAGCATCGGATGTTCAGTTTTGTTTGGGTTCGGATGCGTGTTTGTGTTTTGGATTTAGGATATTCTGCACGGCTGATTTTCCCCACAATCTGTTCTAGGAAATGCTGCTATTTCCTAGTCTGTGCTCAAAACTGAGCCCCGTCTCCCATTTGCATTGTGTTTATCATTGTTAGATTCACATGCAGTACAAGGGCCACATTCCCTTCCGTGCAGTCTTCTGGGGGCCACATGCCAATAATGGGCAGGGCCAGAAGCAAAAGGGGGGAGCATAGCGCCGAATGTGAAATTTAGCTTTCTGTAGTTGGCTGCTTCCTACAGACATTTGCACACTTCTGTCCTCTGTTCCAGGTGAGCAAGAGGTATTGTCAGAGTTCAGGGGCACATTTCAGCCAGGTGAAAACACTCAAGGAAGGGTGCAAAGCAGGGCTGGTGAAGTGTGTGGCCTGGGGAGAGGAGTGTGGCTTGGAGAAAATCCCAAGGGCCAGATAGAAAAGCCTGGAGCATAGGCATAGCCGGGGGGGGGCTGCTGCCCTAAGTAAATCAAGTAAATTAATAAAAAATACCAATCAAGTCGCAGATTGTTGGTTCTGCCCCCGCCTTCACAAAGGTCCTGCCGCCCCCTCAGCAAAAATCCTGGCTATACCCATGGCCCGGAGGACTGTATTTTGCCTCCATACAGTGTGATGCAGCAGCAAAAAGAAGCTGATGCTATTCTAGGCTGCATCAACAGAAGTCTAGTGTCCAGATCAAGGGAAGTCATAGTACGACTCTATTCTGCCTTGGTCAGAACACACTTGGAATACGGTGTCCAGTTCTGGGCGCCACAATTTAAGAAGGATGTTGACAAGCTGGAATGTATGCAGAGGTCAACTAAGATGATCAAGGGTCTAGAAACCAGAAGGAGTTGGGTATGTTTCGGCTGGAAAAAAGGAGACAGAGGAGATATGATATCCATCTTCAAATATCTCAACGGCTTTCACCGGGAAGAGGGAACAAGCTTGTTTTCTCCTGCTCTAGAGGGTAGGACTCAAACCAGTAGCTTCAAGTTACAAGAAAGGAAATGCCGACAAAACGGCAGGAAAAACTCTCTGACAGTAAGAGCTGTTTGACAGTGGAACAGTCTCCCACAAGAGGTTGTGGACTCTCCTTCCTTGGAGGTTTTTAAGCAAAGGTTGGGTGGCCATGAGTCAGGGATGCTTGAGTTGAGATTCCTGCATTGCAGGGGGTTGGACTAGATGACCCCTGGGATCTCTTCCAACTCCACAATTCTATGATGTCTCCCATCTCAGAATTAAAGAGGCCCAAATGCTGCAACTTTTCCTCAGTGGGGAGTGGCTCTTTATGTGAGCTTTTAAAATTCAAATGGTTCCCTATTTTTAAACCCTTTGGTTAAACCACATTCTATCCGTGTTCACCGGTTCACAAACATGAGGCCTACCCAGAATTTCTCCCTCTTCTCCCAGTGTGGAGCAGCTGGACCCTTCCTTGGGAATTTGTCCCCAGGAATTTATTTATTTGATAAGACAATTGTTGTTGTTGTTTTACCATGCCCTTCTGATGCATATGGATTACTCAAAGCAGCTTGCATCACTTAAAATTGCAATCTTGCAATAAAACCGCAGCAGCAGAATAGAACAGAGACAGGCACAGCAGATTAAAAACACATCTTCAATTCACAAGATTATTTACCTGTCAAGGCAAATCTCTGCCAGAATAGGGAAGTCTGTACTGTACTGTTGTTGGCATACTTCTGTCTCGGGAGACAATGGAGGAGTGCGCCTTTGCAGGTGAAGTCAAACCGTTGGAGCGTTTCAGTGCCTGCTGTGGCTGTAGAGACCAATACGGGAGAGCCATGTTCTGTTGCAGCTGGGGCAGAAGAAGGTGTCTGGTTTTGCACCATGACCTTTCTTTTCTCTGCGCTCCTCCCAGCGGTTATTCCTCCTCTGGTCACTGCGACAGATGCACAACCTGACTGTCTCCAGGCACTGCAGTCATCTGCAAGGGATTCCCACATGGTGGGGTTGGTGTTGCCAGCCGTCGTTTCCCGTTTGCAGGCATCTTTGTAACACAGAGTTGGCCTGCCAACACACCTGGTGCCGGAAGCCAGATCATCAGGGAGCACATCCTTGGGAATCCTGCCATCTTCCATTCCGTGGACATGACCTAGCCAGCGTAGACGTCGCTGAGACAGGAGTGCAAACATGCTGAGAACATGGAAGCAGCAAGAGAGGGAGCCGCCCAAATCCCATGGGGCAAAGTGTTCTATAACTTGGGTACCACCACAGAGAAGACCCTGTCTCCATCCACCACTGGCCATACTCCCATTTTGAGTAGGATGCAGAGAAAGACCTGTTCACCACATCTTAGGCTAGGAACAGGGAACACTTCCTTACACAGAGTTATACCGTTGATCCACATAACTCAGTGCTTCCTGCCCAGATTGGCAGCCGCTCTCCAGGGTTTCAGACTGGGGACACTCCAAGCCCGAACTGGAAATACTGGAAATTGAACTTGGGACCTTCTCAGCCATTGCTGCAACAAAGCCCTTCACCTCCAGGCTGCATTATTGTTATTTTTATTGATTGATTGATTGATTGATTGAGTTCATATACCACCCTATACATGGAGGTCTCAGGGCAGTTCACAGAAAAAATAACAACATATTTTGTTGTTGCTGTTGTTTAGTCATTTAGTTGTGTCCAACTCTTCGTGACCCCATGGACCAGAGCACATCAGGCACTCCTGTCTTCCACTGCCTCCCGCAGTTTGGTCAAACTCATGTCCATCGCTTCGAGAACACTGTCCAACCATCTCATCCTCTGTCGTCCCTTTCTCCTTGTGCCCTCCATCTTTCCCAACATCAGGGTCTTTTCCAAGGATTCTTCTCTTCTCATGAGGTGGCCAAAGTATTGGAGCCTCAGCTTCACGATCTGTCCTTCCAGTGAGCACACAGGGCTGATTTCCTCAGGATGGATAGGTTTGATCTTCTTGCAGTCCATGGGACTCTTAAGAGTCTCCTCCAGCACCATAATTCAAAAGCATCAATTCTTCGGCGATCAGCCTTCTTTATGGTCCAGCTCTCACTTCCATACATCACTACTGGGAAAACAACATATACAATCAGAATAAAAACAACAACTCAGTTAACACCCCCCCCCCCCCGCGGGGAAAAGAGCCACATTTGAAAAGGGTTTAAGGATGTAAAACAGATCAACCAAAGGCCTGGTTAAAAAGGAACGTTTTTTGCCTGGCACCTAAAGGTTTATAACGAAGGCGCCAGGCAAACTTCCCTGGAGAGAGCATTCCACAGATAGGGAGTCACTGCAGAAAAGGCCCGTTCTCATGTTGCCAACCTCCGGACCTCTCGAGGAAAGGGAACATGGAGGGCCGCAGAAGATGATCTCAAGGTTCATTTGGAAAGAGGCAGTCTTTGAGGTATGGTGGTCCTGAGACATTTAAGGCTTTATAGGTCAAAACCAGCACTTTGAATTGGGCCCGGAAACTAATTGTTAGCCAGTGCAGTCGGACTAGGATCTGCCACTCTGTCTGCCTCTCCCCCAAGTCCCAGCAAGATAAGCCTGTGGTGGCATTTGGACTCAGAGTGGCTTCCTTTGGCAGCGGCATATCTTCGTGCTAATTCTTTTCCTGTATAGTTGATGCCCTCAGACCGCCAGGCAGAAGATGGAGAAAAAAAATGAAATTTGCGCATCGGAACTGCTGTTCCTGTGGGGCTTCGAGCGAAAGTTCTTTTTCTTTTCTTTTCTTTAAAAAAAAGGAAGTTGAAGCAACTCAGGCCTACAGTTGCTTGCCTCGGGCACAGAGGAGGCTGCTAACATTGATCTTTTATGTTTGAATCAAGGATGCAAACTTTAATAGGTGAAATGTCTAGAGTGTAATTTTTTATATAAAAGAAGACTGACTAGAAAGATGCTCAGATTAATCAGGCAGTATATGTTTTTGAGTGTGTGCTAAGGGGAATGTAAGTTGAGCAGCTAATGTGCATAACACCTGGCCATTATGCACATTCACTGAGCCTCATGGAGAAGGTGCAGAGAATCTGTCCGTGGAGAGGATATTATGTGCATTTCCTGGCCATTATGCACAATCCCCAACAGGCCTTGGGGAATGTGCATAATATCGGCTGCGTCTTGTGCATTGTCTGGGCAATATGCACATTCTCCAGCCACTATGCATAAACTCCAAAGAACATACTTTCCCCCCTCTATTTCTTGTTCAGAAGTATGCAACCTGTGCTCCCTAGGCTGCTTCTAGCCCACTGCCTAATCTTACATGCCCCACAGCATACCCTCCCCCTGATGAGCCAAGCAGGAGGGGGTGGTCCAGATAATTTTTCATTAACTTCATGTCCCATGCTTCTTCCAAAAGAGTCCCCTTTTCTGCAGTGCAACCCCACTCTCAGCTGTCCCCTGGTCAGCGCAGAGAGGATTGTGCTGAGACTTTAACACTGGAGTTGAGCTTGAGGTGATGCAGAAGAGAGCAGGGCTCATTGTGTAGGTAGGAGAGGGAATTTTGACAATTGAAGGTTTTCCTACCCCTGCTTTTGAAAATTCTGCCTTGGACATAGCTGCCAAGGCACGTGAACATCGTAGGCGAACGGCTGAGAGTAGGACTAGACAGCAGGAAAAGGGGCTCTTTTGGACTAAGCTTGGGATATAAATATAATGAAATATAGGAATCTGGACTGTTGGTCCACCCAGCTCAGTATTGTCCACACTGACTGGCAGCTGCACTCCAAGATTTCAGACACTTGTCTCATCCACCGACTTCTAACAGAGTTATGGTTCTTGCTTGTCTTCCTTTGGCTCTGGGCATCACCTCCAAGCCAACATAGCGGTTAAAAGTTTCACTTCCTGAAGCAGGGTTTAAACTTCTTATATTTGCTAGTGAAACTGTTGCCTGCTTTAACTTTGAGAGAACACTGACCTCTACTTGTCAGCTTTGGTAAAGACTGCTGCACATTTCCTTCCCTAAGTTTCCTACAAGCTCTTGAGTCTCAGTCTGCCTCTGATGTGGAGTTTATCCATTCTTCACTCTCTCTCTGTTTCATTCTCAAAACACAGCAGCCCGGACGTGAGCTGCATCTGTGCAGAAGGGTGCAAAGTGCTTAACCCTTCCCTCCCTCGTCATTTTTCAGCTCAGAACGGACCTCCCCTGGGTGCTTATGCACTTGTTGGGGAGAAAGCTAGATGTGCTCTTGAACAGGAAATCTGTAGGAGTGGAAAGAGGTTAAGCAGCTTTTCCCAGTTAGGTCTGGGTTTTGGGGAGGAGGCAATGCATAGAATCAACTCTGATTAACATGTAGTTTGAACTTTACTCATAAGGTGGGGTGGTGGGGAGCATGAGCATATGCTTAAAGCTTCTCCATAACTTCATTCTTGATGCTGTACACACCCTGCCCTATTTGCAGTGTTTTCATTTTGATACTAGGAATGAAGATCGTGAGCGGGCATGGAGGGCATCGCGAGACACCAAACTGGAGCCCATTCCAAACTGTGAAGCCTGGTGAGTTCACTCTTTGCCGTGGTTGCAGCTCTTGTCTACTCAGAATTTTCACCATCAACCTGTCCGTAGCAAGCCATGCTGAGGACTTGCCAGGACAACGGGCAGGGCCTTTTTGGTGGTGGCACCCTCACTGAAACAATTTACTCCCCAGATAGGCAAGTTCAACAGGTCTGTTTTTCGGCTTGTTTGTTTTTCTGGAGATATGAAAGAATCCACTGCCAAACGTTTGGGGAGCTAACTAGTTTTCTGAGATTCTGATTTTTATAGGGTTTTTAGTGGCTGTGGCACTGTTTGCTGGTTTTTACGGAAGCATTTTAGTGGCTGTTTTTAGTGATGGGTTTTTATCTGTTGTTAGGTTTATTCCGGGCTCCTTTGGAGCCATGGGGAGGGAAGGTAAATCTCTACACAAAAGATGCATGACCCAGCTAAAGTGATGATGTGCCTTCCAAATTTGATCACTTTCAGTGGGAGAGTTAAGTACTGTTCACTGACATCAAAGAACCGTAGAGCTGGAAGGGACCACGAGAGTCATCTAGTCCAACCCCCTGCAATGCAGAAATATTCCTGCCCAATGTGGAGCTCGAACTCACAACCCTGAGATTAAGAGTCTCATGCTCTTAACGACTGAGCTATCGTGCATAGGCTAATAGGGGTTTTTTTTACAAGTGCTTGACTTGTCCCTCTGGAAGCAAAGGAACATAGGAAGGTGCCTCACACCAATTTATCCATCTAGCTCAATATTGCCTACACTCATTGCAAGCAACTGTCCCATCCCTGCCTTTGAGACCCTTGCATTCAAAGCAGATTCTGTACTGCTGAGCTACAACCTTCCCCCAAATAAATTGGCATTAGCTTGGAACACAGCCTCCCCCAATGTGGTGCTGGTTCCCCAGTGGTGCCAGCTGGGTCTGGTGTGAGCTGTACTTGCAAACATCTGGAGGGCACTAGGTTAGGGAAAACAAACTTCTTTTTTTTATTACAGACGTCATTGAATCTTTTAAGGACAATTGCCAAGCATCAAACTAAAGCAAAAATGCATGTATAGATGTTAAGTCTTGTATGCAGACTCAATTTTTAAAAACAAAATAAAAAAATTCCTTCCAGCAGCACCTTAAAGACCAACTAAGTTTTTATTTTGGTATGAGCTTTCGGGTGCATGCACATTTCTTCAGATACACTTCAATTTTTAAAATAATAATAATCAGAGTGAAGCATTCTATGTTTGTTTTGTTTTTTTGTTTTGCTTTTTAAAGCATGTTTCTCGTCCTTAATAAGCTCAAAGGTGGGTGCATGATGAAATCTCAGAAACCAAAAAGCAACGTTTGGAGTCGGGGGGTGGGATAGGGCCAGAGTTCAGCTGGTCAGAGAGGGTGAGGTTTCTAGATCCTTTGTTCTTTCCATTTTAATTTTCAAGGCTTTGTCTTGCAGTTAAAATAGCAATCCAAATTCTCTTTATGAAATACATAAAGAGAGAGAGGAAAGAAGCACAGGAGACATGGGTGGGTTGTGTGTGTGGAATATCTCTGCCCCTTTTGCACATTGAAAAGCCATAAATGGATCTTCAGAAAGTCAATGGCCGTGTGTGAGCTTGCCGTAACTCAGGGCCTAGTGCAGTCCTGCAAGCTTGTTTTTCAGAACTGTAGTTAAAGCATAGGAAGCTACCTTACACTGAATTAGACCCCTGGTCCATTTTGCCAATGGTTTCCCAAACTTGGGTCTCCAGCTGTTTTGGGACTACAACTCCCATCATCCCTAGCTAGAAGGGCCAGTGGTCAGGGATGATGGGAGTTGTAGTCCAAAAACAGCTGGAGACCCAAGTTTGGGAAACCCTCAGTGCTGTCTATACTGACTGGCAATGGCTCCTACCAGCGGTACCTGGTGATGCAGAGGATTGAATATGAGGCCTTCTGCGTGCAAAGCAGAAACTTCACCTCTTTAGCCCACCTTTCCCCCAAGAAGCTCAAGATGACGTACATAGTTCTCTCCCCAACCCGTTATATCCCCACAACAACCCTGTGAGGTAGGCTAGGCTGGGAGTGAGTGACTGGCCCAAGAACACCCAGTGAGCTTCATGGCCGAGTGGGGAATTGAACCCTGGCCTCCCACGCCCTAGTCGAACACTTTAACTACTGCTCCACACTGCCTGTCAGCAGTTTCAGTACCTAGCTCCATATTGTAGGCCAGGGTTCCAGGCAGAGGACCTTTCTGCCTACCTGGAGATGATAGGGATTCAGCCTGGGACCTGCTGCATGCAAAGCAGAATCTCTCCACCTGAGCTATGGGTTTTCCCAGGCGGCAAGCACACTGGGGGAGACTCTTGAGAGCAAGCCAAGGGGTCTTAAGTAACTCCTTTTCTCCCCTATCTTGTTCCCTGTGGCTCCTCCTATGCTTCCTTTGCCTCTGCCTGGCGGGAGGGCTGCCCCTTTCAGCGCCAAGCCAACAACTGAGGAAGTCAAGGGCTGGTCCCAGTCTTTTGACAAGTTGATGAAGAACCCAGCTGGCAGGAACGTGTTCCGGGAATTCTTACGGACTGAGTACAGCGAGGAGAACATGCTCTTCTGGCTGGCTTGCGAGGAACTCAAAAGCGAGTGCAACAAGCATGCCATCGACGAGAAGGCTCGGATGATCTACGAAGATTACATCTCCATCCTTTCGCCCAAGGAGGTACCTGTCCGTTTGCAGCTAGAATTGTAAAGTTGGAAGGGGTCCCGTCCCGAGGGTCAGCTATCCCACCCCCTACAGTGCAGGAATCTCAACTAGATCATACATGACAAATAGCTACCCAACCTATGCTTAAAAACTGTTATTTGATAATGTACTTTATTATCCCTCCCCCGGCTGATGTTTCCATTTCCCCTGTACTCCCCAGTAGGGCTGAGTGATGTATCTTTTTTTAAAAAAAATAATTTTTATTGGATTTTACATAAAGAAAAATACAAAAGTATAAAACCGTATCATTAAATCTCATTTCTTCAATATTCTTCACTTATAAAATAAAAATAAAAAACAACAACAATATATATATATATATATATATATATATATATATATATATATATATATATATATATATTACCATACTTTTCAAATTTGAATCTAGACATTTCGGACTTCCTCATTCCCCCTTCTTCAGTTCTTTATAACAGTGTTTTTCAACCTTTTTTGGGCAAAGGCACACTTGTTTCATGAAAAAAATCACGAGGCACACCACCATTAGAAAATGTTAAAAAAATTAACTCTGTGCCTATATTGACTATATATAAAGTAATAATTTTTCCCATGGCACACCAGGCAACATCTCGCGGCACACTAGTGTGCCGCGGAACAGTGGTTGAAAAACACTGCTTTATAATTCACTAATTGTTGCAGTTTCCAACTCTAAACTCACAATCTTTCTTCCAAATTATAACTTCTTTTTAACCATTAACCCTTCATATCAATACGTCATCCAAAATTGGTTTGAAGTCCACATCGTGATAACGGTTTCATAATATTTGACATGGCGATATTTCGTGAATCATATGTGTGTGCTATGTAAAAAAACCAAGATATGGGGGGAAACAGTCATCCCTTCTCTTGTGATTCCTGCTGCCCCTGTTGCTCTGCACTACAAAATAACAGTTGTAACAATTTGTTAAAGATAAATAAAAATGTGTCGCTTTTAGACCCCTAAGCAAGAGCAGTTTCCGGGACATTACCCCCTTTGCTTCTACATACAGTAGTTAACATCCTTATTGCAGACATCATGAAAAATCTGTATATCACACTGTTTAGCTGGTGAAAACCAGACATCGCTCAGCCCTTCTCTCCAGCAGATTTGCTTCCCGTCTTTCCCCTAAAAGGTGTGTCACTTCTCTCGCCCACCTGTCCTTCAGGTCAGCCTGGACTCCCGCGTCCGCGAAGGCATCAACCGCAAGATGCAGGAACCGTCTTCACACACCTTTGACGATGCACAGCTACAGATCTACACGCTCATGCATAGAGACTCCTACCCCCGTTTTCTGAACTCAGGCGTATACAAAGCACTGCTCCAGAGCGTCTCTCGGTCATCCTCGGAGTCCTAAGCCCCTTCCACCACCGCCATCACTGGAGAGGGTGGGGAGAGAAGCAAAATACGAAGTGACGGTTCACCTTTCATACGGCAGGTGTTAACTTTGGGTATATATGGACCTCCCACTTGGTCTTACAGAACCAAGGGACCTGAAATGGCATTCCGGGCCAAATCCCACAACACTGCCTCGGTTCTGAACAGCAAGCTGCTGGGTCCAACTTACTAGGAAGTTCGCTCCATGCAAACCTGCCCTGTCTTCTTCTGCCAGAATGGTGGCGTCTGCCGTCACGTGAACCTCAAAACTCAGGCCTCTGCTTTTACTACTGAATCCGTGTTGGCAAGCTAGCACATGCTGACCACGCAGAAGAACTAAAGTATGGAAGGAATCTGCCAACTGGTGCTGGGAGGGGTGGGTGGGGAGGGGGCAAGAGAATCCTGGGCAACATGGCGAAAGAAAGAAAAAAAGGCCAAAATCCACATCTTCTGAATATTGTTCTTCCTGTCTTTTTTCTGTTTTGTTCAGTTTAAAAAAAAAAAGAGCTGTTTCCGTGGCAGATCTCAAATGGTTCTGGTGGAAACTTCAGTCAGACCAATATGGGTGTAGCATAAGAATATTCTGAATTGCACAGGTGTAGGTGGTGGTTTTTGCCAGAGAAGAGTCCCGTGCAACTCAAAGGCTTTCTCTTTCCCCCCAAGTTGCATTTATTCCAGCTGGGGCCAGACCTCGGGAAGGCTTCTGTCATCTCAGGGATGTGGAAAAACTGAGCAGGGCTTGGCCTCAAAGCTCTTGGAGGGGGGATAGGTAGGGTTGTTGAGGAGTTCCACTGAAAGCAGACCTCCCTGGTGCAAATCATGGTTTTTCCCTTCCCAGAAGCAACCCGGAAGTAAACTCCAAATTTCCTGAGATCCCAGAAGTGTACTTCCACGTGATAGACCCCCGTGTTATCAGCACAGGGGAATTCATAGTACGATTACGTGTTTGTCCTACAAAGATTCAGGAGGCCTTCGGTGGTGGAGATGCTTATTGGAGCCCATCAGATTCTGGGAGGTGTGAGGCTCTGGAACGGAGAAGTGGTTTTCGAAAGGTAAAGGAAGTGTTTGGCAGGTGGCCACCTTATTCTTTTGGGAGCAGACTTGGATGGAGAAGGAAACTTTTCCGCCGGGCCACAGCAGAGTTCCTCAGCACTCCGTGGCATAGTAGTCATGCCAAGATGAGGCCTTGAGCCTCTGAAGGCTGTTGCTTTCATGTCCTGCTTGTGAGCTTCCTAGAAGCATCTGGTTAAGCAGAAAGCTAGAATAGATGGACCATTGGTTTGATCCAGCTGGTCTCTCCTCACTGCACATGCTAGAGCGGAATGGAGTAGCTCAGTCATGCCTGTTGGAGGAAGACAGAGCACCTCCTCTCTCCAGCGACTCAACAGCAGAAGTAGGCCGAGTGAGTGAGTGAGATAGGACTATGGGGTATGGGATGGGGTGGTGTGTCTCAGAGGCTGGGTTGCTTAGCAACAACCTATAAGGAAGTCTAAAGGTCAAGGGTGTCACACACGCCTCTCAGATTTGCAGAGTTGGAAGGGACCCTGAGGATCATCTAGTCCAACCCCCTGCAATGCAAGAATCTCAACTAAAGCTACCAGGACAGGTGGCCATCCAACATTGCTTAAAGGCTCCCAGAAGGAGTCCATTCCACTGTTGAACAGCAGTCGCCGTCAGAAAGTCCTTCCTCCTGTTTAGTCAGAATCTCCGTTCTTGTAACTTGAAGCTGTTGGTTTGGGTCTTATCCTCTGGAGCAGGAGAAAACTAGCTTGCTCCATCTTCCATGTGGCAGTTCAAGAGATATTTGAAGATGGCCATCATATCTCCTCTCAGTCTGCTCTTGAGGAGACAGGCATCCCCCCAGATTCAGTTTCTCCCACCATACTGTTGCAGTGACAGGAGAAGCTGTATCTGCAAAAAGGGACAGAAGCTCCTTGGCAGAAACTCCTTGCATGGAGTGTGACGGCTGCCCTTCTTGTTCTGTTCATGCAGAGTTTCTCTAAGCAAAACCCTCACGTGAACTATGCCAAGTCGCAGAGGGCATCTGCCTGGGGCAATGCCAGTTTGTGGGCTCTTCCTCACACTAGATGCGCAGCTGCTTTTGTGTCTTCTTCCATCAAAGACGGGGCATCGTCCTTTTGTTCTCCCACCCCCCCCTTTCATGATCTCAAAAGCTTATATTGTTTGATGCTGGGTGCCAAAGTTGTAGCTAGTGTCATGAACCACAGCCTCTTCCGAAAGATGGGTGTGGGTGTCTGTTGAAATCATGCTTTCATCAAGCCACAATATGCAAGGATGTTGAGGCCTCTGTATCTGTGTCACCGCCACCCCACACCAATGTTGGAGAGCTAGTTGGGTGTCCAGTAAGACTCGAGCTCCTTCTCGACCGTCTTTTATTTGCAGTTCTCTCGTTTCTGCCTAGTGACACCTGCACTTCGCGAAACTGGCCTTGGAGAGTCTTAAAAGGACCGGTTGGGTTTCCACACAGAGGGCACACATTCACATCATGGCAGGCTTCTCACACATACACACACAACAAACAAACCCTTTTTTGACCTGTGGAATTCCCTTCCACCAGAAGTAATAAAGGCCAATTGTGTCAATTGAGGATTATTCTTTTTTTTACAGGTGTGAGAAATGTGAGAGTAGCAGCAAGTGACCTCCAGTAATTACAACAGTGTGAATAGGCTGAGTGTCCTTAATTCTGGAAAGAAAGGAAGCGCCACTTTGTGAGAGAGTACTGTAGCTCTGTTAGGATACATCTAGGCCCGTCCTAGCCATAGAGGCTAGTGGCGCGGAGAACCACGGCGCCGGGCGCTGGAAGAGCGCCAAGTGACCGCAGGGTTCCGGCGATCTGGCCAGGACTGCGCTCCTTCTCCGAGGACTCCACGCTGCGCCTCCTCGTTTCCCCAGCGCTGGGTTCCGCTCAGTCGAGCTTCGCCACCAGCGCATGCACAGCGCCCAAGCAGCTCTTGCTGGTCCTGTGGTGCGCGCGCTGGTGGTGAAGCTTGACTGAGCAGAACCCAGCGCTGGGGAAACGAAAAGGAGGTGCAGCGCGGAGTCCTTGGAGGTGGCCTCCCGCTGCTGCTGTGGTCCGCTTGGCACTCCCGGGCCCTTGGAGAGGCTCTGGAGGGGGGCGCTGGAGGGACCTAGCGCCAGGGCGCTGGATGGGCTTAAGACGGCCCTGGATACATCTTTCCTGATTCAGACTGGAGAGATCAGTGCTGACTCTTGCATTGATATAGACGTAGTGACGACAAAATCTTTCTCTTGAGTGCCAGTTCTTACATACTGGTGTGTTTGTGGAACGCAGAGGTTTGCAGAAATGCCCCCCCCCCAAAAAAAACTTAGGGGAAAAATTGAGGGACAACTCCAAAACAGCTCAAGGAGGGCTGACCATGTTCAATGGGTGGGGGACTGAAAGCAGAGTGGATGCAATTGAATATCCAGGGAGGAAGTGTGGCTGGGTAGCTGGAACACTAGACAGAAGGATTCCATACTGCAACATTATATATTCCTCTTGTGCAGCATAATTACAAGGTGCTTTGTCTTCTATTCACAACAACCCTGGGATGTAGATCATTCTTATTTCCATTTCATAAATTGAAAACTCAAAACAACGCAGCAAATGCCTCACCAGCACCCAACTCTCTTAACGGGCAGCAACAGTCGTGGTGCTTCTGTGGGTCTTGTCCCTTTGGGTTAAGGAATATGGCTAGTGTTTGTGCTGTGCATTGAGTGGGAAAGCCAAGGCAAACTTGTGTCACAGTAACTATAGGGGCAAATAAAATTCCCCTGTGGGTGATGTTGACTCAATATATAGAGAATTTACCTTGGCAGCCACCTGCCAGATCCATGCAAAAAAAAAAAAGGGGGGGCCCACCTGCCACACTCATTTTGGAGAACAGGCAACAAAATGTGGGGTTATGTTCCATGTTCTGGGGTGGCTGTTATGCTGCTTTGAACGTGGAGGTGGTGATTATCTGAGTGCTCCACCAAGGAACGAAGATACAACCACACACACCTTGCTTCTTAATGCTGTTTTGTGGTTGTCTAAAAGCAGCAGAAATGCATCTGGGTTCCAGCACTTTTTTGACCAAAGCTTTTCCTGCAAGCGTGGGTCAGGTGCAAGGTCTGGATATAAGGGATCTGGTTTGTGTATGAGAGAAATAAATGTTTGGGGGGAATGGTCAAGAGATCGCCCAGCTAATTGTTCCTGCTGGAAAGATGTTGGGATGGGCGGATCTGAGTAGGAAAAAAGCTGGAGGAGAAAGGGTTAAGTTGCCTCTCCCCACCCAACCTTCCAATTGGGCCATTTTCAATTTAAAAAGAAGCATAGCACTCTAATGTAATGCTAGACCAGGGGTGGGCAACCAGATGCGGCCCAATCGCCTTCTCAATCCAGTCCACGGATCATCCGGGAATCAGCATGTTTTTACATGGGTAGAATGTGTCCTTTTATTTAAAATGCATCTCTGGGTTATTTGTGGGGCCAGCCTGGTGTTTTGACATGAGTAGAATGTGTGCTTTTATTTAAAATGCATCTCTGGGTTATTTGTGGGGCATAGGAATTCGTTCTCCCCCCCCCCAAAAAAATATAGTCCGGCCCACCACATGGTCTGAGGGACGGTGGACCGGCCCGTGGCTGAAAAAGGTTGCTGACCCCTGGGCTAGACTATCCAGTGCTCAGCATGGAGAGCAGGTTTTGCCACAGGAAATCTCCCTATGTGATTTCTCCAGTATTAAGGATGGGTGTTATTCACTGGGGTGAATGGGTAAAGAGTCCTGCCTGGGGCATGGACAAAATATTGTCCCCAACCTTTTAGAATCAAATGTGCTTCCTACACAGCTCCGTAGGACTGAAAACTTGAGATGCATCACAACAATTGGGGCAAATGGCTTCAAAAAGGAACAAGCCTGCATTGCATGACAGATATTTTCCAGTTAGCTGAGTGGGATAAGTGCATTTTCTCAGGATGAGAGATACGGGCTAAATTTTAAGAGCTTTCAAAGCCTCTGCCTGAGCTGAAATGTCTGCAAGAATTTTGAGGGAAGCTGCAAGGATTTTAATTTTTTTAACTTTAAGCAAAGCTTCCACATGCACTTTTGCACATCTCTGCCACTCTGGGGAAGGACCCATACGGATTATTCCGACTGTGAGCTGGGCAAAGTTAGGTAATGTATGGAGCTGCATGTAACTGAGCCCTGTCAGTTCTGACTGGGCGCTTAACAACAACGTCTCCCTCCTGGGATATTGATTTGGGTTTAAGAGACTGCCATTCATCCCAAAGGATCCCCAGGTGAACATAGAAGATGAAACAGTCTACAGTGGTACCTTGGTTCTCAAACTTAATCCGTTCCGGAAGCCCATTCCAAAACCAAGGCACACTTTCCCATAGAAAGTAATGCAAAATGGATTAATCCATTCCAGACTTTTAAAAACAACCCCTAAAACAGCATTTTAACATGAATTTTACTATCTAGTGAGACTATTGATCCATAAAATGAAAGCAATAATCAATGTACAGTACTGTAAAATAAATAAGGCAGTATTACAGATGATAAAAAAATATCATCCACACAGCCACAAGAACAAATTAACAGAAAAGGCCTCAAAAATGCAGAATAGTAAAAACAAAAGCACCAAACTTAATCCGTTCCGGAAGCCCGTTTGACTTCCGAAATGTTCGAAAACCAAGACGCAGCTTCTGATTGGTGCAGGTGCCCCGGAAATTATAGCCGACAGCCACATCAGATGTCTGGCTTCCAAAAAAAGTTTTAAAAGCGGAACACTTACTTCCGGTTTTTGGCATTTGGGAACCAAAGCGTTTGAAAACCAAGGTACCACTGTACTTAAAACATCACATTAAGCAGGTAAAGTGGTTCAAGCACCCAAATATTCATGCCCTTTCACAGACCTTCAAATGCACACGTGAAAATCTCTCCCAAATTGCCAGTGAGCGGGAGGTGGGGGGGCAGCCCCTTTTGTGGAGTTTTACCAATGGGAGGGTCTGCTGCAGAAAAAGCCCTATTGTATGACACAGACCTGGCCGCAGCATCAGGTGCAGCCACCAGTGGAAGCAAAGCAACAAGGCCCAGCCTGGCAAGTAATGGAGAGTAGCTCCCAGTGAGTTCTTTGGTCCCGACTCCCAAGTTGTTAAAATACAGCACCTTGTAGCAAACGTCAGTGAGATCTGGCCAATAGCTACAACTGAGAGAGCCTTTTTCTCTGGGCTTCCAATTTAATTGTTGTTTAGTCTTGTCCAACTCTTTGTGACCCCATGGACCAGAGCACGCCAGGCACTCCTGTCTTCCACTGCCTCCCGCAGTTTGGTCAAACTCATGTTGGTAGCTTTGAGAACACTGTCCAACTTGATATCCTCCAACATTTCTCCAATGTGGCACAAAGGGCGGGAGAATATGATCAAAAGGTACATGCAATCTTTGGGACGTGGGGGAAGTTTATCAAATGCATGGTAGGCAAAGCAGATGGATGATTCTGTCCAGAGCACTAGAACTCTGGGTATCCCAATGGATTTTACTGGGAGTGGATTCAGGACAGACCAAAGTACTGCTAACAAAGCAGTATGTAATTTTTGTAGATTTGGAAGGGATCACCAGGGTTCATTTAATCCACCCCCCTGCAATGCTGGAATCCAATGTGGGGCTCGAACCCACAACCCTGAGATTAAAAGTCTCGTGCTCTACCAACTAAGCTATCCTAGCAGTAGATCACTGCCACTGTCTTATCTGGTTTTATAAAAAGAAAATGTGTGGAGGGCAGCTCTGTGCAAAGCTACTTAGCCATGCTGGTGAAGTGGAATCTCCGTGTTTTCAGGCAGCCTCAACCCCAACACGTGTTTGTGGGTCATGTTGGTTTGTGAATTTCCCAGAGGCACCTTGGCTGGCAACTCTTGGAATTTGGTTGCTTGGCTATGCAGAGCACCTTGGTTTCTAGTCCTCATGTTCTCTTGTGCAACTTTCAATTGCTGTAACGTATCTGCAAGGGGATTTTCTGTATAGTGTGCCCATGATGCAATGCATAGAGAATCCTATTTGCAGGGCAGGGAGTAGGACTCTTATGACCTTCAGATTCACCTAGCTCTTTTTACGCTTCAGCTTGCTATGAAGATGAGAGCAGGAAAGATGCGGCCAATCAAAATGATTCCTTTATATAGTATCTGCATTTTAAAATTGCAGCACCGTTTCCCTAAAATTAGGTTTTTAGTTTACTTTTAGGTAAAATAAACGATCATGAAATGCTATTTTACAGTGGATCTTATATTGCACTCATTTTGGATTTTTTGGGGGGGAGGGGGGGGTCTGTCCCCCCCCCCAAGAAAATCCTTATTCTATGGATGCCATGGAAACAGCAGCAAATACCTAGCTGAATGCACAACAGTTGTTTCTCCATATCAAGCAACTCCAGCAGGAATGGAAATATGTTGGGGGAGGAAAGAAAATTATGTTTATTTTTGCAAAACATAAAAGGTGGAGCTTGGAAGCGGATCGGCAGGCTTGCTGCAATATTTGTCATATTTAGTCTGTTCTCCAACTGGCAAAGGTACAAAACAGCTATGGAATCCCAGCACACGTGGCAGGCTGCCTTTTCAGATCTTGTCAAATCCTTTCTGTCTATCTGACCCATCCCTCTACCAAAAAACCCTTTATTTTTTTATTTTTTTAAATAAGTCTCCCCCACCCGAACCGATTACGGCAGTGAGTTCCTGGTGTCTTTAAGTGATGGTATTTTAGAAGGAAAGGACAACAATGAACATGTTTTTTATTTTATTTTATTTAAACGACCTTTGTTGTTCCACTGCTTGGAAAGGGAGAATGAATGTTCACATCCATGGATATCCCAAGATCTTCCTGTGCCGGCAGGCTAGAAAGATTCTACTAAACCAATTCAAGGAAGCAAACGTGCCTGGCTGTTGTAAGTGGATGGCTATTTTATTTATTTATTTTTTTAAAAAAACCAAAGGCAACCAGTGGGATTTCGCTCTCACCTCTGCCCTCTTTAGAAGGAAATCCTGCTCGACCTAAATCTATGAAAATTATGCAGTCATTTGGCCCTGTGGCACTGATTTCTAAAGAGGGACTTTGATGTTTTAGAATTGCTACCCGGGTGCAGTGCATGAAGAGCTCATGGCCTCATCTTTCTGTTAGGAATTTTTATTACTTTGTTCCTTCGCAACTGTGCCTGGAACATACCAAAAAAAGCAGGTGGGGAGGTGCAGCAAAGGGCAGGAGGTGCAAGCCAATCTGCCTTTGCCAAAAGCTGTGCCATCTCCCCTCCACTTCTCTGCATTTTCATGCTCACAGGTGCTGCCCTACCTTCGAGCTACATTGGCGGCCTGGGAGTGATGGTGCAAAGTCCGGATTCAAAAGCCTTTCCCTGGGATCGAAGTGGGTGCTGGCTTTTCCGCCATCTAAAAGCCCAAGCCAGCCATGGCCTTCCCCACTCCTTCCACCCACTTGAAATGTCTTGAGCACAACACCTTCCCCTTGCCAGGGACCCACCGGGCCTTTCCCTCGGCGGCTGTTGCGTGCCCAATCTCACGTTCGCCAGCAGATTCTTCTTTTCTTGACCCTTCCGCGTTTGCATCTGCTGGCCAGGTCATTCGCTCCATGCTGTAGCGGTCTTGCTCTCCTTTCTGTCGTGCACCCAGTGGACCAGCACAGACACCCCCACAAGAGCCCAACTGGGAGATGGGCCCCACCGCTTCCAAGATCCTCCTGTGGTTTCTGCTACTCACGAGGCCAGCAATGTTGCTACCCGCTAAGGAAGGCAAGGGAATCTCGAGGCACGAGTTCTCAGCACCCCTGACAAATGTCAATTCCCAGATTTCTTTGCCACGACAGGTAAACTATTATAAATGTGTAGTGGAGATAAACCCCAAAAGGTTCAGTGCACAGCATCAAGTGGACAACCAGGAAGTTGGAGGGCAAAGCACGAGAACGAAGCCTGACTTTACCCCCTCTCCGGTGTCAAGCACTTCCTAATGGAGGTAGTCCTCATGAGGTTCTTATTCGGTATGCTTCGTTGCTCTGAATCCATCCCCCTCACATACCTTTCTTTTGCGACACCTTTTCTGAGGCGTCTTGTCGTACTGCCTGGTTCTGGGAGAAGATCTGCTTTGAAACTGGTTTCATTGTCACCCCCACCCCAAAAGGAACTCCTTATGGGTTGTGGTCTGGCAAGCGTGCGGAGGGGTCTCAACTAAGAATTGCCCATAGAATTTTATTCCATAGACATAAGCCTCGGTTGCAGCGGCTGCAAATGTGGCTTCCTACGTCTCCCCTTCTCCTGCCTCTGTGCTAACAGAGTGAGGCAGACATTCGTTTGAGCTTTTGAGAGAGGGCACAAGAAAGGGGTGTCAGAAGAAGCTACCGTATGCTCAAGACGAGACACCTGGCCAAATTTCTTTTTAAAAAAACCAAAACCAAAAAAAAAACGTTTAATACTGCTCCAGACCCTCACAAAATACTGATTCAGGATGAGAAACTCCAAAGGTGGTCAAGTCCACACAAATTCTCCATCTGGCCCCCTCCCAGCCTCCAACCCCGGCTGCTGCTCTTTCCAGAGGTGTGCAGGCAGCTGGGACCTCCTCTCCTCTGGATGATGTAGAGAGCACAAAGCAAACTCGGCGACAAAAACAGTACAAAAGTTGCTGGCGGTGGTGGGGGAATGTATGGCAGAGATCCGGCCCAGCGCTGGCGGCTGCAGCTGATGCTCTGGTCCGGGACATCTCAGCAGAACTGCAAGAAGTTGGTAGGATTGGAAAGACTCAACCAAGACACCTCTGATTTTACCCCAAAAACACAGAAGCAGCAAAGACTCTTTGCAGAATGACCAGATTTGATTTTCTTGCTGCTGTGCAGTATTGGCAAGGAAGGGAAGGGACTCGGGAAGACAAAGAGGGCTGACAGGGCAGGGAGACTGGCCTGAGAGTTGTGATTTTTTTTAAATAACAAAGCCACACCCTGCCTGCTAGAATCCCACTGCAGCCATTACATGTCATTGACTACAAACCTTTTTGGCTGCATGCGGAGGTCAAACTGAACACAGTACTTCTATCTGCCAATGTGATGCCTTCCATATGTTGGACTACAACTCCCATCATCCCTGAGCACTGGCCGTGCTGACCTGGGGCTGATGGGAGTTAACAGTCCATCAATGTCTGCAGGGCAAGGCATTGGCTAGCCTGCTGTAGACAGACAGAAAGAGAGGCAGAGAGTCCTCCATTAAAGATAACAAAGAGACCAGGCCACAGGAGCTCCATTAAAAGTGGTCTCGATATGAACATTACTGAAAATACAAGTTGGAGACATGGTGTAGCAGCAAACACGGGCCAATGGGTAAACAACAATCCAATTCAGATGATAGAGTGCGTGTGAAGTATAAAACAATTATGCAAAAAGCACGGGACAAGATCTATATCGGGCACCCCCAAACTCGGCCCTCCAGCTGTTTTGTGACTACAACTCCTATCATCTCTAGCTAACAGGACCAGTGGTCAGGGATGATGGGAATTGTACAGTGGAACCTCGGTTTATGAACACCTCGGTTTACGAATTTTCGGTTTATGAACACCGCGGACCCATCTGGAACAGATTAATTCACTTTCCATTACTTTCAATGGGAAAGTTCGCTTCAGTTTATGAACAGACTTCCGGAACCAATTACACCCATGCTTCGGGTTAAGTACGCTTCAGGTTGAGTACTCCGCAGACCATCTGGAACAGATTAATCCACTTTCCATTACTTTCAATGGGAAAGTTCGCTTCAGTTTATGAACGCTTCAGTTTATGAACAGACTTCCGGAACCAATTGTGTTCATAAACCGAGGTACCACTGTAGTCCCAAAGTTTGGGGATGCCTGATTATATGATCTATGCCTATTCTCCAAGTGTCTGAAGGAGTGCAAAGCAAGACGGGAGAGCTCAACCTACGTTGTTTGGAGAATTGTTTTATTCTTCACATGTGCCATTTCATCTGGAGAAGAGGTTGGTGGAAGACGGCGTAATGGAACTGCAGGTTTTGCCCTTAGGTCAAATCAATAAAGGGAGTCAGGCGTGCTTACCTTCCAGCGGTTCCCACACTCATTGCACACAACAAAAGTGGTCATTGGCTCATCTGAACTGCGGGTTTGCACCTGTGGGAAGGAAGGAAACACCTGAGGAGGAGTGAGGCCTGTACTGCCTGTCTTTCCACATTGCCTCCCATCATGCGGGTGTGGAGGACTCCCTGGTCCTGAATGGGGTAACTGTGCCCCTGAAGGACCAGGGGCACAGCCTGGGAGTCATTTTGGACTCACAGCTGTCCATGGAGGCGCAGGTCAATTCTGTGTCCAGGGCAGCTGTCTATCAGCTCCATCTGGTATGCAGGCTGAGTCCCTACCTGCCTGCGGACTGTCTCGCCAGAGTGGTGCATGCTCTGGTTATCTCTCGCTTGGACTACTGCAATGCGATCTACGTGGGGCTACCTTAGAAGGTGACCCGGAAACTACAATTAACCCAGAATGCGGCAGCTAGACTGGTGACTGGGAGCGGCCGCCGAGATCACATAACACCGGTCCTGAAAGACCTACATTGGCTCCCAGTACGTTTCCGAGCACAATTCAAAGTGTTGGTGTTGACCTTTAAAGCCCTAAACAGCCTCAGTCCAGTATACCTGAAGGAGCCTCTCCACCCCCATCAGTCTGCCCGGACACTGAGGTCCAGCGCCGAGGGCCTTCTGGCAGTTCCCTCGCTACGAGAAGCCAAGTTACAGGGAACCAGGCAGAAGGCCTTCTCGGTAGTGGCACCCACCCTGTGGAATGCCCTCCCACCAGAGGTCAAAGAGAACAACAATTACCAGACCTTTAGAAGGCATCTCAAGGCAGCCCTGTTTAGGGAAGCTTTTAATGTTTGATTTCTTTATTTTAATGTTTTGTTGGAAGCCGCCCAGAGTAGCTGGGGGAACCTGGCCAGATGGGCGGGGTATAAATAATATATTATATTATTATTATTATTATTATTATTATTATTATTATTATTATTATCTGCACTTGCTTGTTTGCCCGCCACTCATTTTAGAATGGAAAACTGGTGCTCAAGCCAGTAGCAGCTCCACAGAAACTTGTTCTGAGGATTTGGGGGGGTGAGAAAGCTCCCCCGCTATTGGCCTTAGCAAAGCTACCAATTACAACCCGTCCTGATGTTGCCAGAGATGGAAGAAGACCCAAATAATCCTCTTTCATTTCCATCAGTAGAAGTGGACGGCTGTATTGTCCTTTCCCTCAACTGGCCTGGTACAAATCTGGACTCAATCCTGACGGAACCGATCCTTCCAAGGAGAAGTTGAAGACCCTCACATCTTTGTGGAATGAGAGGGTGTTCAGGACCTCGAGGAGGGTGCCCTGTGCACACCTGGAGTCTCACCTGGGTGTAGGTGCAGTTCTTTTTCTTGCACTTCCCGCAGGTGAAGAGGTCAGTCTGGGTCCCTCCCGTCTTCGCCATCTGATGCTCCCGGATGGCCTCCTTGGTCATGGCTTTCCGGATTTCTTTCAGCTCGTTGCTGGCCATTTCCTTTCAGGGAAATAAGATAAGGGCACCCGCTCAAGTTTGGCTTTCTCAATTTGCACACTAGCGAGCTGCATTTCCACTAAACGTGTTCAAAGGCACTCTATAATGAACTTTTGTCCCGCACGGTCATCGGAAACCGTGGAGCAAATGAGCTCCCCCCTGAAAGAGCTATGATCTTAACCTTTTTTGGTTTCACGGGCCAGTTTAAATACAGCAGGAAGAGACGGGGACTGAGAGGGGGGAAGCGGCAGTTTTAAACAACAACAGAAGCTTGAATAAAGCAGAGTCGGGAAGACACTGGCGGTGAATTTAATTTTAACAAGGAGAAATGTAAGGCACTACACTTAGGCAAAAAAAATGAAAGGCACAAATACAGGATTGGGTGACACCTGGCTTGAGAGCAGTACATGTGAAAAGGATCTAGGAGTCTTGGTAGACCACAAATTTGACATGAGTCAACAGTGTGATGCAGCAGCTAAAAAAGCCAATGCAATTCTGGGCTGCATCAATAGGAGTATAGCATCTAGATCAAGGGAAGCAATAGTACCACTGTATTCCGCTCTGGTCAGACCTCACCTGGAGTACTGTGTCCAGTTCTGGGCACCACAGTTCAAGAAGGATACTGACAAGCTGGAACGTGTCCAGAAGAGGGCAACCAAAATGGTCAAAGGCCTGGAAACGATGCCTTATGAGGAACGGCTTAGGGAGCTGGATATGTTTAGCCTGGAAAAGAGAAGGTTAAGGGGTGATATGATAGCCATGTTCAAATATATGAAAGGATGTCATATGGAGGAGGGAGAAAGATTGTTTTCTGCTGCTCCAGAGAAGCGGACACGGAGCAATAGATTCAAACTACAAGAAAGAAGATTCCACCTAAACATTAGGAAGAGCTTCCTGACAGTAAGAGCTGTTCAGCAGTGGAATTTGCTGCCAAGGAGTGTGGTGGAGTCTCCTTCTTTGGAGGACTTTAAGCAGAGGCTTGACAGGTATATGTCAAGAATGCTTTGATGGTGTTTCCTGCTTGGCAGGGGGTTGGACTGGATGGCCCTTGTGGTCTCTTCCAACTCTATGATTCTATGTTGGGAAGAGGCAGATTAAAACAAGTTTTGAGTATGGCACAAGGGGATCAGGAAAGACTGTTGTGTTTAATTCTGCATTGTTACCATCACTGCTATTTCTTCTTGTTAAAATTGTTTAAGATGCACACGCACAACCAATCAGTGTCTCTCCTTCCCTGCTTTACTCAAGCTTCTGCTGCTGTTTAGAACCACTCTTCCTCTCAGTGGGGAAATGGTCACACACAGAGGGACCCTTCTTCCTTGCCACCAAGGCCTTCCCTTAAACCCCCTCCCCACACTTACAGCAGATGTGAGCTTCCTCCTTCCTGCCCCTTCCTCTGTCCCCTGCCTGCCTTTAGAACCTTTAGAAATGGACAATGAAAACAGAACGACGCTGGACCCAGGCAAATACAGTATAGAGACAACCCAAGGAGAATAAAACACAGAGCGAGAAATTCAATGTGCTGCTACAAACATCCCATCAGTACAAGCCTCTCCGCTTGTCATATGGAGCCCTCTCTTCTCCTCCCCCTGCATGCAGCTCTGGGGATCCTCCCACCCCAGAGCTGGGGGGGGGGGGCGTGCAGAGGGAGGGAGGCGGAAAGGCCGACTAGGCTAGCAGAAGTCCTTGCAAGGGCTTCCACTAGTGGGACCAGTAAGTAGAATCCAGGCCCGAGCCTCTACTGTGAGCCCCACACCTTAAAATACATACTTTATCCTTTTAAGGTTTTCTCCGGAGGATGCATGTCAGAGCTGGCCCAAAGCATTTGACCCCCTCTGCAAAGGCCTTTCCCCTCTGTTTACAGACAGTAATTTTAACCCTACACTGGATATTCCTCCTTGTCAACGGCAGCTGTTTAGAATTTTGGTAACAGAACTACATCTTTGAAAGATCAGGCTATTTAGTAGACTGGAGCAAGTCTCACTGGGTTTTGCTAGGCAACCGTCCATCTCACCTCCGAGGTCATCACCGCAATTTGCTCTGCAGTGATCACTCCACACAGGACATTCTTTCGGAGGTCAGGATTCTTGGAGTCCTTGAGGTTGGAGAGGCGGCTCCTGACCCGGTTCTTGTACTTCAAGTCTGTGTTCTTGACATCTTGGTATATAAGTTCAAAAGCCATTAAGGAGCACCACCATCAGGTTGCCTTTGCCCCAGCCCCAAACATGTTAGCCCGACAGTCTAAACCAAGGTTTGGGTATCAGGGAGAGCTCTGCATCAGCAGAGGAGTCCTAGAACCCTGACGATGGAAGGGATCACCTTGGAAGCCCCTCTGCCAGGCACCTTCAAAGATTAAGAGGAGGAAGACTGCCAAGTGACCATGAAACCTTCATTCCCTGCTCCTGAGGTTTCCTAGCCCACATTCTCCTCTCCGGGAGCTCTCTCAGCACCTTTACTACAACACCCTTCACAGGACAATAGAGAACCCATAGCCCAGGGACTGGGAGCAGGATCCAGCCTGCAGCTCAGACCCTTATTTCCGCTAACCCCCATGGGCCAAATTTGACTACCCATCTGTCAATCGGCTGATATTACAATGATGGCAGGTGACGCAGCACTTTGGAGGCCTGACAATCAGCTGATTGTTACTTGAAAGAGTCATGCACACCTCTGTGCAAGCCCCTTACTAAAAGCCCTGCACTGCCTCATGAAGTCCCAACAATCAGCTGACAGTCTGTGCTTCAGAAGGAAGGTGTGTGATGCTTCTGCAGTGCCACCAACCGACTGATCATCAAGACTTCGGAAGCACTGAACTTGGGATCAGCTGGTCTGGGATCTGAACTTGGGATCTGCAGCACTTCCAGAGCCCCAGCCCAGGTAGTTTTTGAGCTGCCCACATGACACCAGGTGATTGGCTGGTGGGTGTGGCATGGTCAAAATGGCTTGGTGGGCCAAATTATTATTATTATTACATTGTAGTTGACCGGCCTCTCAAGTTAAGCTCTCCTGCTTAACTTATTCTTATCTCTGGCACCCAGAGTGTCCGGCTTGTGGTGCTCCACTGCCGTTCTGCAGTCTTGCCATTTTCTTAAATGCGAGGATTCTTGGTAACCTCAAAAACTATCCAGGATTCTTTGAGAGAAAGCCCTACTAAACTGCTTTTAAGGGTATCATTGCATGGAGAGAGTTTAAAGTGTGAGGATTGGGAGTTTGCCTTTGAAATAATGGCTGCCCAGAAATCCCCTACGCCTCCTTTCCAATGCTACAAACAAAGCAAGGATATATTCTTCGATCTGGCCTGCAAGCTGCTCACAGTCGGCACCGATGGCCACATAGTCATCTGTGAAGAAAGAAGAAAACAAAAAGGTAGCCTAGTGGGTTAAGGACCAAGACTGCATTCCCTAAGCAAGCAGTTGCCGTCACACTTCGGCACCAGGTTCCCGCTGTACTGAACCAGAGACTCACATTTAAAGCAGAGTGCCCATCTGCGCCATTTGTCTACATACAAAGTTATAGGGTTGGACTAGATGACTCCCGTGGGTACCTTCCAATTCTATGATTCTGTGAAAGCTCAGAATTTACTAGTTCTTGGTATAAACACCAGCAAACATGGGCTGTTTGGAAAAGGGCACAGACTCAGGAATGCAAGGAAGACAACGCTGATGGAAAGGAGAAGAGGGGAGGGGAGGACTCGCTCCTTTGCTCCTTACTGTCTGTCTGCAGAGCGGAAGTCAGCATTTCTCTGCATTTGTTGCGCACCGTGTCGCATGTGACAGGCACTGGTGGGAAGGTGGTGATCTTGGGTGTGGTGGGGGTCTTCGGCAGGTCCTGCCTTTTGGCGGAGCTGGAAGAGAAATGAAGCTGGTCAAAAGGTCTCCGCTCACTTTGCAGAAATCAAATCGTGAAAGTCCAGGAGAAAGGTGGGCTTGCAGCTGGTAAAGGTAAAAGGTAAAGGACCCCTGGACGGTTAAGCCCAGTCAAAGGCGAATATGGGGTTACGCCGCTCATCTCGCTTACAGGTCGAGGGACCCGGCGTTTGTCCACAGACAGCTTTTTCTGGTTCATGTGGCCAGCATGACTAAACTGCTTCTGGCGCAACAGGACACCGTGACGGAAACCAGAGCACACGGAAACACTGTTTACCTTCCCGCCACAGCGGTACCTATTTATCTACTTGCACTGGAGTGCTAGGTTGGCAGGAGCTGGGACAGAGCAACAGAGATTCGAACCACCAAGAGGCTCAGTGGTTTAGACCACAGTGACACCTGCGTCCCGGTTGGAGGGGGGGCTCTGAGTGAGAATTCAGACCAGCCTTTGACGTCCTTGATTGCATCTCCCTGACTGGGGCTGATGAGAGTTAAAGCACTGGTTTGGCAAAGGCTGATTTTGAGTTCCATATATCAGTTCACACAAGCTTCGAGCAATCCAAAACCTTGAGAAACCAGTGCAAATAGATGTAGAGTTTCTTAGCTGCTAAGCTTTTGTCCGCATCCACTGGTCAAACAACTGCCGAGTTCCTTTATGGTTGCGATGTCCATTCTAGCCTCTTAATTTGTGCTGCACTAACTGTACTTCCAGACACAGCACAAGCGTAGCCTTATTATAGCACAATATTACAAGGTAACCAACACCCGCATTTCTGGAACTGGAACCAGTTCAGAACATGCACAGCCTCTCCTGATTCAGACATTGCAGAAAAAAATATTGCTGATGGCGTCTCACCCCAAATCTCCTAATAATAGCTTTCAATGATTTTATCTAGATCAGGAGTGAGGAATCTTTCCCCCTAGAGCTTACACACGCAATTGAGCATTTTCAATCATGAACAGGTGTTCTGGAAACAGCGTGAAGCATATTTCTAAAAATAATTTTATTATTTATATGCCACCCATCTGACTGGGTTGTCCCAGCCACTCTGGGCAGCTCCCAACAATAAATATTACACACACACACACACACACACACACAGTTTTTTAAGAAGAGCATGGGTGGCCATGTGGGGGGGTACCCCAGGGCTAGGGATGGGATTGCTGAGTTTCTGCACCCTCTTCAAACTATTCCCAGGAATTCTTGGGGGATGGCCAGGTTCATGGCATGCTGCTAAAAATGACAAGGGGCTCAGAGGTACCCTCCAGCCAACTGTATGACTTGCACTGAAGCTTTCCGTGCACAAACCGAACAACTTTCCGGCTGCACAACAGAACATCACCTTCCCCATGCAGTTCCTCCTGTGCCCTTAAATTTGATCTGGAGAATTCAGAGACTCCCATCAAGCAATTTTGGTGGTGCACGGGGTGTGTGTGTGTGTGTGGAGGGGGACTGTAGGAGGGAAGCGAGTTCCTGTTGCAAGAGCAGAAGTCTGCTTGTGCAACGCTGGATTCTGCCCTCTGGGTATATCTGCACCACAGATTTCTAAGTGACTTAATGAGCATTACTTTGTCCCAGGGAGTCCTGGGAAGTGGAGAACTGAGCAGGTCTATGGAAGCGATTGCAGAATCCTCTCCATGCTCATCAAACCAATTCCCAGTATGAAACCAAAGCAGTCTCCTTGGCAGGTGTGCTCTGCGATTCCCTCCCCCACTTCTGCTATAGCCATTTTTGCTTTGTTTCATTCCTACAGAAGGCAAGAACGTGAATAAAGGTCTGTATGCATTTATCCCTCTTGCCAAACCATGTCAAGAGCTCCCAATCTGGGGACCCCCTCCCACACTTTCACGGCACCTGGGATGAGATTTAGAACACCCCTGATATGCTTATTTCCTCGTGGTATCAACATTAGCTCCAATCCTAGAAACATGAGAGTTGGAAGGGACCCTGAGGGTCACCCAGTCCAACCCACTGCAATGCAGGAAAATGCAAGCTATCCCTTACAGGGATCGAAACGGCAACCTTGACATTATCAGCACCATGTTCTAACCAGCTGAGCTACCCAGTCGCGTTAATCTTTCCATTCATCGGGTGTCGTATAGTTCCACCTTTGGCAGTGAAACAAGCACAACAGGTTCTGTCTCTGAAATCTCCAGACAGGTTTCAGTCTCCCGTCTGAAACTGCAGAGAGCTGTTGTCAGTTAGTGTAGGGACGCTTTGGCTTGCAGGCCAGATGTAGCCTTCAGAGTTTATCCTCACTCCCCACACCTTGAACACCCCCCCTCCACTGTTTCCTGCTGGTTGCAGAGGAATTTCTCTCCCAACCCCGCCAGCCAACACAGAAATGCAGCAAATTGCAGGCGCAAAGGCCTAATCCTGATCAGGATCATTGCCTGTGGGGAGGTTTTGACTCTTTAGCCCCCAGAAATTTGCACTGCGATGAGAGACAGAGAAACTCATCATTGCAGGGCTTGCTACCACCACCGATCAGCAATGGCAGAAGCCTTGCTTGTTGCTTAGCAGCCGCATCTTTACCTGTACTATACCTGCCGTCACACGTCAGGTGTGGGCCAGGTCGGTGTGGTTTGGGCAATAACAGATTCGGAAATTTAACCCTGCCAGGCCTAATTTGGCCTGTGGGCAAGGCTTCCCACTGTTGTTGTAGAGCAGGTATCCCCAAACTTCAGCCCTCCAGATATTTTGGACTACAATTCCCATCATCACTGATCACTAGTCCTGTTAGCTAGGGCTCATGGGAGTTGTAGGCCAAAACATCTGGAGGGCCGCCGTTTGGGGATGCCTGTTGTAGAGGGTAATGTCTCTATACAGAGGCCTCTAGTAACTGCTGCCCATAGGCTAAAGGTAAAAGGACCCCTGACCATTAGGTCCAGTCGTGACCGACTCTGGGGTTGCGCGCTCATCTCGCATTATTGGCCGAGGGAGCCGGCGTATAGCTTCCAAGTTATGTGGCCAGCATGACAAAGCCGCTTCTGGCAAACCAGAGCAGCACATGGAAACGCCGTTTACCTTCCCGCTGTAGCGGTTCCTATTTATCTACTTGCATTTTGACGTGCTTTCGAACTGCTAGGTTAATAATAATAATAATAATAATAATTTATTATTTATACCCCGCCCATCTGGCCGGGTTCCCCCAGCCACTCTGGGCGGCTTCCAACAAAAACATTAAAATACAGAAATCCATCAAACATTAAAAGCTTCCCTAAACAGGGCTGCCTTAAGATGCCTTCTAAAGGTCTGGTAATTGTTATTCTCTTTGACCTCTGGTGGGAGGGCATTCCACAGGGTGGGCGCCACTACCGAGAAGGCCCTCTGCCCGGTTCCCTGTAACTTGGCTTCTCGTAGCGAGGGAACCGCCAGAAGGCCCTCAGCGCTAGATCTCAGTGTCCGGGCAGAACGATGGGGGAGGAGACGCTCCTTCAGGTATACTGGACCGAGGTTGGCAGGAGCTGGGACCAAGCAACAGGAGCTCACCCCGTCACAGGGATTCGAACCGCCGACCTTCTGATCAGCAAGCCCTAGGCTCAGTGGTTTAACCACAGCGCCACCTGGGTCCCTTGCCCATAGGCTACACCACTGAAATATGGTGCATCTGCACTGGGCAAACTAAGCTCTTGGACAGCACTTTCTTCCCAGTGAATGGGTAATTTAGAGGAACAGTCAACATACTGTGACTAGTGGGACTGCCATCTCTAGAAACCAGGCCTTCTCAGTCACAGCACCAACCCTCTGCAATAATCTCTCAATAGATATTTTCGAAAATCCATCTGTTGGGTATCTCACACAAACCAAAATTTTTTTTTAAAAAGTTACAGAGACCTATTTGGATACTTGAGAGAGTTATCCTCCTCTGTCTGTTGACTAGCAGTTTTAAAAGATGGCACTTTTACAATATATCCATGGTATTCGCCAGAAGCGGCTTTGTCATGCTGGCCACATGACCTGGAAGCTGTACGCCGGCTCCCTCGGCCAATAACGCGAGATGAGCGCCACAACCCGAGTCGGTCATGACTGGACCTAATGGTCAGGGGTCCCTTTACCTTTATTCTGACCTATATTTGCAGTGTTTCCAGTTTTATTCACGGTATTTTGATCTTCTGATTTCCATAAACTGCTTAGGAATGTTTGCCGGAAATGTTAAGAAATATGTACGGTAACTTTCTAAATAAAATGCACAGGGGACATCACTACGACCTCCCCATATACAAAAAAAAAGCCTCCACTCTCCCCTATGTCCCACTGTAATCTCTCCGTAATCCATGGCCCCATGCTGAGATAACAAAGTTATACAGAGATTGTTTCGATGGCTGAACCACAATCCATGTGCTTTGAAAGCAATTGCCGGGCAGCTGTAAGGAAAGGCTGCAAGAGATCTCCCAATGGGAATGTCAGGTCCCAGATTACGGCCACCCGAAGGCAGTAGTTTTCACATCGCTTTCCCTGGTGCCGTTCCAATAACTTGGCTGGAACCTATAAATTCTTATTATAACATCTTGCCACCTTCTGCTAACTCAAGTCAGCACTGCTATTTGAATGTCCGTAAAATGATATGCTCAAGGAAGCAACACAAGAATGGCTGCCACTGGATTTGAGTGTTAGGCCAGTGTAGGAGTGGTTGATGCTTTTGAATTATGGTGCTGGAGGAGACTCTTGAGAGTCCCATGGACTGCAAGAAGATCAAACCTATCCATTCTTAAGGAAATCAGCCCTGAGTGCTCACTGGAAGGACAGATCGTGAAGCTGAGGCTCCAATACTTTGGCCACCTCATGAGAAGAGAAGAATCCTTGGAAAAGACCCTGATGTTGGGAAAGATTGAGGGCACAAGGAGAAGGGGACGACAGAGGACGAGATGGTTAGACAGTGTTCTCGAAGCTACGAACATGAGTTTGACCAAACTGCGGGAGGCAGTGCAAGACAGGAGTGCCTGGCGTGCTATGGCCCATGGGGTCATGAAGAGTCGGACACGACTAAACAACAAGGACTAGTACTCCAGCTCCGAGCATGAAAACTTTTGTTGCTTCTCAAGGACAGCCGGCCTACTCATAAAGCCAGCGTTCCGACCTGGTCAGAAGAACACTGCTGCATTGAAGACCAGTGTAGTTAGGCTGGACCGTCCATAATGATCTGGGCAGGATGCAGAATCCATCTGCCTACATCGCAGTTTAAAATGTCTCACTACACTTTATGCAGAAACGCAGTAGATGGGTGTGGCTCTTCAGTTTATTTGCTAGTCGCAGTCAGGGCTTGATCAGACCAGCGAATGACCCTGGGTTTTTCCACCAACCTCTTTTGTTTTGGCCTTCCTCTAACGCTGCTCAATTAAGCTGCTCTATAAGTGAGCTCCCATTGCTCCTGTCAACCTAGCAGTTTGAAAGCAGGTCAAAGTGCAAGTAGATAAATAGGTACCACTCCAGCGGGAAGGTAAACTGTGTTTCTGTGCGCTGCTCTGGTTTGCCAGAAGCGGCTTAGTCATGCTGGCCGCATGACCCGGAAAAACTGTCTGCGGACAAACGCCGGCTCCCTCAGCAGTAAAGCGAGATGAGCGCCACAACCCCAGAGTCATCCGCAACTGGACTTAACAGTCACGGGTCCCTTTACCTTTTATAGGTCTCGTAATTTGCACTTCCTCTCCACCAGGACTGGGCGTTTTGGCTTTTCGACACTGTGATTATCATCAGCCAAGCATCATGATATAGTGACACATCACAATGTTGAAAAGCAAAGGGAAGAACAAGCTGCGTCAGCCCCAGAGCCTGTGAGGCACCAGGGTGAAACCACCTCAACTCCCATGGCAAGAGTGGCGGCAGTTTCACCTCCAGGCGCTGGCAGCGGAGGGACTTGGGAGCGACGGTGGTTTCACCAGCGCCATTGCACTCTGGTCCTCAAACCAGTCCAATACATCGCCCAGGCCTACTCGCCATTTATGGCACCCTGATCCTCATTTGATTGGAAGGTGGCAACTATACAGAGTAGCAGATGGAGCTTTAAGCCCCATGGTTCCATCACAGCCAACAGAATCAATGTCTTTTTCCCCTTGGTTTTACAGCATGCAAGTTTTAAACCAGGCATCCCCAAACTTCAGCCCTCCAGATGTTTTAGACTACAATTCCCATCATCCCTGACCACTGGTCCTGTTAGCTAGGCATCATGGGAATTGTAGGCCAAAACATCTGGAGGGCCGCAGTTTGGGGATGCCTGTTTTAAACAAACATTTCCTAACACTTCAAGGCACATGGGAATCGGCGTTCACTGGCGTTCAGAGGAGCTATTGTTTTTAATTAAAGTAACTGGGACAGAGGAAAACTCAAAACACACAGCTGCATTTTGTCTCAAGAAAGCCCGGTGACACTATTCCCCTGAAGAAGGCAAGTAAGTAAAGCTAAAGCCCGAATGATAGGTGCAAGTACAGTCGACGCTTGGTTTGCAAACGTGATCCGTGCGGGAGGCACGTTCACAACCCGCAGCGCCGCGTCTGCGCACGCGCGGGTTGCAATTCAGCACTTCCGCGCATGCGCCGAAACCCGGAAGTAACCCGTTCTGGTACTTCTGGGTTTGGCGCAGTGTGCAACCTGAAATCACACAACCTGAAGCGTCTGTAACCCGAGGTATGACTGTACTGAGAGTGCTGCTACCCTACAGACCAACATGGGAACGTAATTCAATGAGGCTAGTTCAGTGAAGTGGCTCCCCCTATGGTTCCTCACCAACACAAAACAGAAAAGGGTTACTTACACTAAGATAGTTGGGCATGCTCAAACCTCATGAGAGTCATGTCCTTCTACAACTGATGTCTACCAGTATGAACCTAGCCTAGACATCCTCTTCATATTTCCCAACCCGACAAACTAGGAAATGGAGCAAAATAATGGAAAAATCTTCTTTCCTTCCTGGTTAAAGAAAATTAAGGTTCTACCCCCTGTCACTGTGGAGTACAGTCTTTAAGCTATAAAATCAGTGTCAGATAAAGGGTCAAAATCCAGAGAGGTTTACAGAAGGCACCCAATGAGGAAGCAACCGCCAGTAGCTCTGAAGGCTGCACGTCTCGTGTCCAGGAAGAAACACATCACCCCTTACTGCAAAAGAGTCACTTGAGAATGGGCCACATATGGAGGGCTGGTCATTTCCGACCCCTGGCTATTAGGGCTGTGTGCTGGATTTGAACGAGGCCAGAGTCAAATCAGGCATAGGTGTCAGTCCTTAGGCGCTGGAAAAGTCATGTAAAGACAGCCACAATTTCCAGAGGTCAGGTTGGACTGGCCCAGTGTGATCTGTGGTTGGCAGGGGAGAAGACCTCAGGCAGGAGGAACAGGCAGGTTGGGCACAAAGCCACATGAAAGAGGCCAGGACCTACACTGGTTAAGGTGGGCCCAGCACCACAGCTCTCCTTCCTACCTGACATGACCCCACCCCCACCTATGCAAGGTCAATGCCTCTGTTCAACAGTTGTTGGGTGGAGGCATAGATCCTGTGGGGTTCAGGTGCTACTTAGCAAGAGACTTTCCTGTGGGAATGCAGCAGCACCACACAGAATCAGATCCTCCCGCTTACCAGCTGTTAAGGGTAGGATCTCATCCTCCCAGATCCAGTCCTGTACGGTGCCGTGCGCCACCATTTTTAAAAGGTTTCTTATGGGATTAAAAGCCCATAGTCCCGCCCCCACCCCCAAACTGCTTGGGGATGATTCGGGGGGGGGGCTCCTGAGGCAGGGCAAATCACCCTGATCCAGGGGCCACAGGGCAGATTGCTATTAACAGTCTGGAGAAGAATGGTATCAACATAACCTGGAGCTGAGAAGCTGAGGGATTGTTGCATGACACACACTTTCTATTTAAATAGAATTTTGTCCTGTTGCTCTGCTGCAGCTGAGGAAAAAAGGACTACTTCTCTTTTGGTGTCAAAACTAAGCGGAAAGTCAAAACAGGAAAGAGTCTTGTGGCACCTTAAAGACTTAACAAATATTCATGCATATTTTTTATTTTATTACTTGTATATATTATACGCACACATCTGCTGAAATGAATGGTAGTCCATGAAAGCTCATGCCATAATAAAATTTATTAAGACTTTACAGTGCCAAAAAGCACTCTGTTGCTTAAGCTGCAACAGCCTAACACAGCCACCCCTCTGAAGAAGTGCACTTGGGGGAGGGAGGAGAGTACAGGTTAATACATGGGGGAGGGGGGCAGAACCCAAACAAAATAATCAACAAAAACGGAAGTGATGTTTTTATTAATAAAGAATGAGCATGAGAGAGAATAAAGGAGGAATGAAGGTGAATCAAATAATAAACAATGGTAATCAAAATAAACTCACAAAAGCCACTGTGTTTTGTAGACATTTATTTTTTTCCGTTTACAACTATAGCATTAAAAAAAACACGCACAACATGATACCACACTGATAGTTCTATCTGCAACCACTATTTTCTATTTCTCACCATCATGAATTAAGAGCAGCCTTAATTTGACTATACCAAGAGCAAAAAAGTTTCCCATTCCAACAGGCAAAGTAAAGGAATCAAAATTAATACCCAAAATGGAACGTTGGGGGCGGGAAGGGGAATACGAGGCGCAAAAGTGCCACCTCTGGCCAACGGGAAGCATTATTACCTTTGGTCTCTCGAGTCGCCACTCTCCTTTGAGGAGGAAGTTGGCAAGGAGGAATTCTTTTTCTTCTCGTCACTCTTATCCTCTGAGGCATCTGAATGGAGCAATGGCAAAGGAAGCAAGAAGTAGAAAAAGTTAAATCAAGAGGAACTGCAATCTTCTCTGCATGGCATATGCCCAAGGCTGCCTGGCGTTTGATCACCCTTAAGTGAGCTTCTCTAGTGGCCTGGCCCTAAAGCAACTGATCCTAGGACAGTGTGACTACTTGATGTGGCCGCAAATCAGATCGCCCTTCCCCTTCTGTTCCAGGACCAGTCATCTGTCACATGACCCTGCTACACAAAGCAGCTGCTAAGACCTCCGACCTCTCCTCCCATGTTTCCTCCCGAGATGGCACACTCAGAAAACAGCTTTAAATTTTAGGAGCAGGGCAAATGCTGTGACTCAGCTTACACTCAACTAGCGCAATTATGTTCTATCAGCTTTCCCACTGCTTTTGCTGCAGGCATAATAATAATAATAATAATAATAATAATAATAATAATAATAATAATAATAATAATATATTGCTTATACCCCGCCCATTTGGCCAGGCCTCCCCAGCCACTCTGGGCGGCTTCCAACAGTATATTAAGAACACAATAAAACATCAAACATTAAAAACTTCCCTAAACAGGGGAAGTTAGTGACAAAGGTAGTTTTGTGAGCCCCATGCCCCATTGCCAACTACATGCTCATTTCAGCAACCCATGAGCCTTTATGGGTTCAAGCAAAAAAAAGGAGAGAGAGAGAGGAGTGGGCTGTTGCTTCCCCCCCCCCCCCCGGTAGGTGATTGACCACTAATGGCCACAGATAACTGGGGTAGACGAATCCTTGCTCCAGTCTAGGAGGGCTTATCTTACATTCTTGTGAATCTATCCAAACACGCTTATTCCCTCACCAAGGAGTTTCTTCCAGGCCTTGATAAGCGATTTGGCAAGTGCGATCACATCTTCGTCTGTGCTTTGCTTCCGGAGTGCATTCACAGACATCCCTATGCGAGTGGACTGCAGATCGTGAAGGAAGAAATCACCAGTTCATCATATGACCAGCTAGACAGAAATCTCCACAAGGAAACTAGTGCCCCCCCAAAAGCCGAAGCAGCAATAATGAAAGGCTAAGGCCAAATCTCAGACAGGTTACACTAGCTTTACTCCACGAAACAGTAGTTGTAATGCTGTGTGCTTTATAACCCTTATATCATTCATCACAGCAAGATTTCTCCCCTCCCCTCCTTACCGCATAGGACCTTGATTTTTTTCTCCACGACTCTGGGACATCAAGGACTTCTTACAACTAGAGACAGAACACTGTACAGCATAGTCCAAACACTGGAGCCGAGAGAGTCATGCAATTGAACTGATAAGCAGCAGGGTCAGGACAAAAGAAAATAAGCACTCCTTCATGCAATTTCTAGTTCAGTTAAGGAATTCATGGCCACAGGATGAAAACTAGGAGATGGGACTTTTTTTCTATACAGCTCAGGGGAAAAAGAGAAGTCTAGTATTGGCTTCTAGGCATAGCAGACACAAGGATAGTCTCCATGATCAGAGGTAGGATTCTGAGGGACTGCTGCTGTTGGGGGTGGCAGTCACTCTCATGCCCCGTGGGTGGACTTGATGGGCCTGGTCTGATCCACAAAGGCAGGTTGTATTATCAGCTACCAAAGACAGAGATTGTCACCCTTCTTTTGGCCCAAGGGATGCAGTCGCCAGTAGCCAACCATCCAGGGATATCATGTCAGAGCCTCCCGCTCCTCCTCAGCTGACCTTTGTTGAGCGGACTGGGCCAGGGGGTGGGGTGTCATGGTCTCCTCCTAACTCATTAAATCCAATGTCTAGGTAGGGAGCAGCTGAGCACCTTGCCAACTACGTTTTTTCTTTCTTTTTGTTGAATCTACCAAAATTGGGAGAGGATCTTGGGGGGGGGGGAGGGACCAAATTAGGCCCCTGGGTCACACACCTGGAGATGGGAGTGCTTAAACCTAAGCTATGGTATTCCAGTATGTGACCGTGCAACCTACACGAAACAGACTAGCAGGTGTAGAGGGAGAATTCACGCTGGCAGCAGGGTAAAAGCCAAATGGCATCCATCAGCATGTATTACCTGCAGCAAATCCAGAGTTATTGGCATACTTTTCAGCTCCTTCAGCAAATCCATTGCCCCTTCCTGGAAGGAAAAAGAATTCAACAAATGAACAGAAACTGACAAGCGAATTAAGTCCAAATGTGATCATCAGAAAACAGGCACAGCAAATTAAGAACGGAATTCCTCAAAGAGGTCAGTTGCGTCTAAAATCCTTTCTCGAAAAGAAAGATCCCCAGCCGAAGCAGCAATTTTTGCTGCGGATGTCTGCAGCTGTAAACTGTGTAACATTTCACAAATCAAGATAGATTCCAACTTTTTCCACTGTGAGGGGATTTTCACTCTGGCATGGATCAGTATGTGGCTGCAAATGCAGCCATTGCAGCGTAGGAGAAAAGCATGGTTCAGATATTCATTACATGTATGTAATTTAGAAAATACTTCCGCACCAGCAAAACAACCTGGAGTTTCCAAACCCAAAGACTTTTGCATCTGTCTGGATGAGGAGAGAATCACCAATGCCAGCTAAATAGAAGGCTGGATCCACAAAAAGTGCAGGGTGGAGGCTCACAAGTACCAAACAAAACAGATTTAATGAGCTGGTGGGGCTGTGGGGAATTTTTTAAAAAAGCTCTGAAATGATTTATAGAAATTTAGAAACTGAAGTTAAATAAAACCAGAGATTGTAAATGTTCTTTAATAAAGCACTGCAACCTGGTACCCTTGAATCTGTTCCTCCGCCTCTCAATTGATGAAGGAATCTGCACAGGCTGATTTTTTTTTTTTTGCAGTGCTAACCAGACACACATCAGGCTGGAATCTATCAAGACTGGTCAGCAGCTCCTCTCCCCATTCCATCAGACAGGGGCTCACTTGCTCAGTTCAAAGAGTAAATATTCTGTACTCCTGGAAAAAGCAAGCTCTCTAGTGACCAACTGCAGAGGCAGAGAAAGAGGCCTAACCTGACAGACTCACTGGCTTTTGATCTCTTACTCTCCATAAAGAGGGTCTGTTTCATCTCTGAAAGGGTTGCAATTGCCAGAACAATCTGACAAGGAAACAAGCCATAGAGCGCTCGATCTGAGCAAAGCTGCAAGGACCAGGAACTACAGCAATATCCAGAATAAACAATCTGCTCTTTAACAAAGCTCAGTCCCTTTTCAGCTTTCTGAAAATCCATTCGAGCCAGGCCTCCCAGAAAAAACACAGGGAGGGCCAATTTCTGCTTTCACTGAAGGGTTTTTAATCGCTTTTTTGAATAGCAGTATGGCCAAGATAACAGTAATATCCAAGAATTGGCTTTATCCATTCACCATGGGCCATTCTGAAAGACAAAGGCTTTTTTTGGCCCCAGAAATTAGGCCAGCGAACGATATATTGGAGCTCATATGCTATTTTAATCATCTTTGTGAAATACAACATGTATTGCAAGAAAATGAAAACTTATTGTGACTGTTTGTATTTAATAGTTTAAAATGTTTGTTTTGTACACTGCCCTTGAATCAAGCCTGATGAAGAGTGGTATATGAAAATCATTTAAATAAACCAAGTCAAACAAAAACAACTCAGTCTGATTGCTACCAAGCCAGCAGGAGGACTCTCTGCTGCTCTCAAGGAGGCAGGAAAGACTGGGAACAATTAGTGCTGGAACAGTATGCATTCCTTGTATAAAGCAGTTGTCTGGGAGGGGGGGAATCTGCCTTCTGCTCTCTGCATGGAAAGGAAGGAAATTCTAAAAAGTGGGGCACCCAGAAGACTATGACAAGAGAAAATGGGGTGTCTGTCCACTTTTAGTTCTGGATCCTGACTTCAGTACTTTCCTGCCTAGCCCGCCACTTGTTACCTTGAGGGTCTAGGGCTCTCAACAGAAAGAAGGCTCCGCAGCCGTAGGCTGGCTGTTTTAAGAAAAAGCTAGCGCACATTTGACCCACCGCCAAATCTATACAGTTACTCACGTTCTTTTCTCATTCATAAATGACTGCCAATTGTATAAATCAACCAACTTTGGAATGAGCAGTGCTGTCCAATCAATGCCATAGCCTGGAGTGGAGACACCCAGATGTAGCCCCTTACATCTAGAAACAGCTCTTTGCCAAACCTGCTAAAAAGTATGCCTTATTACTTGAAGAATGGGTTCAAGTGGAAAACGACTGCTGAGAACAGAGAAATGTTGGTGTCCAGAGATGGGCATGTATGGATTAAGGTAACTTACCTCAGGTAGCTCCATCTGCCATTACTCATCTATGAAGACGTACAGGTCTTATTTCAGAAAGCGCATCATATGCACGAATCTTTTTCAGTCTGTACCTGAAAGTCAGTCTCTGCTTCAAGGCATGCAATAAAGGGCTGAAAGAGATCTGTGTATTTCCTCTCTCTTTACAAGCAGGATTGTGCACTACAGGGTGAAGAAGTGGGATTGCTGAGGTGGTGAGAGCAGGCACAGTAGCCCTCACCCTGTATGTACTGCTTTAAATCAACAGGAGCCGCCTGTGGCCCCTTGACATGTCGTGAGACTACAGTTCGCATCTGCCCAACCAGCACGGTCAGTGGCCAGGGATGATGGGAGTTGTAGTCCATGAGCACCAGAGGATACCACTGTCTCCTTTTTTAAAAGTAGTGCATAGGGGCCTCATGCACTCTCCCAACATCAGAAACCTTGAAAAGAGAAAGGGGGTGGGATTTTCTAGGTGGCGCTTACAGCTGAGCAGAGTTGTACCACTTCAGCTGGGGGGGGGGGCGCTCACCTCAGTGAAAGCTCACCTATAAAAACTCCCTCTGCTTAACACCTACACATAAGCAAATCCTAGCACTGCCTATACAAATTAATTTATTTTTGTAAGGGTAGAGTGTTCCATCTCAGGAGCCCCCCCCCCCCACAAAACCTGAAGTGGTACAGCCCACACCGCTTGACCTCTCTCTTTAGCCTGACCTACCTTGCAGGGTTATCACAAGGTGGAAAAGTTGCACAACAGCCAAGGATGGGCAGGATACAAATGTAACAAGCCAGCATAAAATGAAATGAGCATATGCCAATGAGCACTGCACAGGCTATTACGAAGGAAAAGGGGGCGTGGCTAAAAGCAGCATGCAGAGCAGGAGGCGGGCGCGAGGACCGCATGGGCGGAGCCAACTGCCGAAGAGCGCGAGCAGCAGTGGGCGGAGCCTTCAGTACCTGAAGAGGGACAAATGGCGATGCGGGCTTCGGGCGGCGGGGCGGAGCTAAAGGCTGGGAAGAAGAAAGCGAGGGAGCGTCGGGGAGGCGACATGGGCGGGGCTAACTCCCTCAGGGCTGCGAAGGGAACGTTGTGGGCGGGGTTAAAAAGCTGAGGGATGGGGAAAGCCGCGGGGGAGGGGAATGCAGAGCGCGGAGGCATTGGTGGACGGAGCCAATCCTTCACGAGACGCGAGTGGACGGTCGTCAAGGAGACCAAAGGGGGGGGCAGGGCGCCCGCTCGCTGGTCTACGGCAAAAAAAAAAACGGAGGGGGGGAGAGAGACGTTACCTGAGGAGGCGAAAGGCGGGGCTTTTTTGAAAAAGGCAAGGGGAGCGCGCGCGACCCACCGAGGGGCGGGGCCACGATGCCGTGTGTGTTTGGGGGGAATCTTTCAGTCAGCGCCAAGTGGCAGAAGAGGCTCACTCACCGCGCTTTTCTTGGCGACCATCTTGTCCAGCCGCTTGGCGATGCGCACGACCTCCTCCTCCCCGCCCATGGCCGCCGGTTGCTCGGCTCGCCTAGGGCGCGTCGCGATGCGGCTGAGGGAGCCGTGCCGCAGTCCGGCGGGCCGTGGTGAGGAGCCGACGAGCTCGCACGCCGCCGCTGCCTGATTCCGCCGTGCGCGCCGGCCCGAGGCACGACGGGAGACGTAGTCCCGGCGCCCCCCTGGGGCCGCTTTAAGAACATTGCTCGGCGCGGGCCGGCTGCACTACTGCTCCCAGAAGGCAGCGCGCGCGGCACTGTTTTGGTCCGTCAAGCATTGTGGGAGGTGTAGTTGGGCGCTTGGCGGTCCCCCGTGGTCGGCCGGTGAGAGGAGGACTACAAGCCCCATCAAGCTCCCCGGCGCAGCGGCAGCTCCGAGCGGGTTGTGCGAGACTGAGGGGAATAGTAGATGGAAATATTTCGGGCGAAGACGACGTTGCTGTGCTTAATTTATTTTGTGTGGATTTCTGCGATATGTTATACGACCAATAAAATTATTATTATTTTTAAGGAGAAAGGGGGGGGGGAGAAGAAGCACAGGGAGAGGGGTATGGGAACGAAACGTCCGTGAGATAAAAACGTGAAACTCAGCCCACAAAGAAAACACGAAAAGGCATGAAAGAAAAGCACGGCTATAAAACAATAGCACTAAGGAAAAGGTGGTCGAGGGCCGCTCAACCTGACGGTTTTTTTTTTATTTCGTTTCGTAAAATGTAGCTACCGCTTGTATATTGTTAAAAAACACAAAATGATTAGTAAAAACCCATTAAGACATGCAGAAAATTAAAATCGGCTGTAAGCCAAGAAGGCATATATCAGGGGTCCCCAGACTTACGGAGCGGCGGGCCGGTGCCCGCCGCGCCGACCGCGCGGTGGGCCGGACTGCAGGGGAGTGCGCGCGCAGCGGGCCGGAGGGCGGGGGAGTGCTCGCCCGTGCGCATGCGCACACGCACACGGGCAGAAAAAAAATCGGCGAAAATCGCTTGTGCGCATGCGTATGGGCCTCCCCCGACCCGGAAGTGCACCAGAAATGACCTCTTCCGGGTCGGGAGAGGCCCGTACGCATGCGCACAAAGGATTTTCGGCGATTTTTTGCCGATTTTTCAGATCGCCGCTGCGCCGCGCGCCGTGAGAGCGGGCGGCGGCAGCGGGCGGCGGGGGTCGTCGCGGGCCGGATTGGAAGGCCGATTGGGCCGCATCCGGCCCGGGGGCCGTAGTTTGGGGACCCCTGGCATATATCCTCCATTCTCAGGCATGCCAGTTGTGGAGGGATCACGAATAGGCCCGGCTGTGTGGCCTGAAAAGCATTTTGAGCACTCGGGAAATTCAGAACATTGTGAAGACGCAACAACAGTGAGGTGCCTGTTGGCAGCCAGAGCCGGGTCCTACTCCCGGCGAAGCTGTGTTGGAAGAGGAGCCCTTTTGAGAGGCACCGGAGGAGCCCTGGCTACAGGATCAGGCCACCATCCTGTCCTCTCAGTGGCCAACCAGATGCCTGTGGGGAGCCCACAGCACTATTCCACGCTCGTGGATTCCAGCATGTGGTGTTCAGGTGGAATACCAGGGCCGGCCCACCCATGAGGTGAAGTGAGGCAACAGCCTCAGGCGGCAGGATCACCAGGACAGCGGATCACCATGTCAATCTTTCTTCCCCTCTCGTTCCTCATGTAGGTCTTCCCTCATCCCTTCTTCCCAAGCGAGGGGAGGGATGCCATTTTGGGGTCCGCCTCAAGTGTCCAAATGCTTTGGGCCGGCCCTGAGATAGAATGTACCCATTGCAGCTAGTAGCCATCACCCCATCCATGAATTTGCCTAATCCCAGCTGGTGACTATCACCTCCCATCCTGAATCTTCCAACGTTCGGCTCCTTGTATTATGCAAGAGGGGGGAAATATCTTCGTCCATGAAGTTCCCTACATCACGTTTTTCTTGAATAACCTAATGGGATGTTTATTCCCCTACCAAATATTTCAGAAACTGACATGGGCAGTTTGGGGGGGACATTTTGCTTGTTGTTTAGTCGTGTCCGACTCTTCGTGAGTTGTGTCCGACTCTTGTGGACATTTTGCTACCACAAGCCAAATCCCAATATGTGTTGGAATAACAAAATGTCCTAAAACAGTGATGGGCAACCTTTTGAGCTTGGTGTGTCAAAATTCGCCAAAAAAACGAGCATAACTCGGGTGGTGTGTCACTTCGAGAAAAAAAAAACCCATAATGCTACAATATTTATAGTTTAAATAACAAAAATGTATACAATTGTAATATATAACTGTATTTCATAAACCAAAAACTAATTATTTAACCTAACCAAACAAAAAAACCCTCATTTATTTATCACAAAGTGCCCAGAGTTGTTGAGCTTTTGGGGGGGAGCTGCTGACCAAAGTTTTGGAGGTTTTTTGGGGGGTGCAAAAGTTGCTTTGCTTTTTTTGAGGGGGTGCCCCAAAGCTGCTGCGCTTTTGGGGGGGGGAGAACAGAAATAAATAATGAATAATACCTTCGCTGGAACTGACACGCAGCACCAACATAGTCTGCCAAAGCGCCAAAAAACCAGCACAGAACGGGTTAAAAAATGAACGCTGTTACACCCAAACATAGTCTGCCAAAGCGCCAGAAAAAACAGCTCAGAAAGGGTTAAAAACCAATCTCTGGCTAACAGCAACAACAGCAACAAAAAAAAGAGGACCCGGGTTTTAACAGCGGAGACAAGCTGTAGGAGGAGCGAGAGAACAAATGGGGGTGGAACAACAACAACAGCACGAATGGGCTGATGTGCCAGCAGTGAGGGCTCTGCGTGTCACAGGTTCGCCATCACTGTCCTAAAACCATGTACGTTGTATTAGAAGATGGGCACTTCTCTGCTTTCTTGGGGCATTTTTTGTTTTTGTTTGCAAAACCAGATGACTCGTGGGAGAAGGAGGAGGAGGAGGATATTAATCATTTATGGGATATTTTTGCCTCCCACACTTTTTATTTACAGTAAGAAAACCATATTGTAAGAGGCTAAAATCTGGCGACATTGTCCACTACTGTGATGGTTTCAGTTTGTTAGAGGGAAGCAGACAATATTACCCTTTTGATATCCTGTTGACATGACCTGTGGTGGGGCGGAGTGGCAGGCTAAAGAGTCAGCAAACTAAAGAGAGGGTCATGGCTGATTTCTGTTTAAATCCAGAGCTGCCTCTATGGAAGAAGCAAGATCCTCTTTGAGTGTTAATGCTGTGAGCCTCTCCATCATAAGCTCAGGTTGTATATGTGTGTGAATAAACCATATATCATAAAGACACCCCAATCTCCTGGTTAAGCATGCCTGGAAACCCTGGAATATCGCACCACTCAGAGATTGGGGTGGCGTGCACAATATGTTCCCTGACAGCCTTACCTTTTGGACAGCCCTGTACTCTTAAACAAGTCTCATCCTTTTGCACCGTGCACTTCGTATTTGGAAATGGTGGCAGGAAAAATCAGCCCTATTTATGTATCTCCCCAGTGATTCCCAGTGTATATGACCCTGCCATCTACAATAGCAGGGTCCCCAAACTAAGGCCTAGGAGCCGGATGCGACCCAATCGCTTTCTAAATCCGGCCCATGGACGGCCCGGGAATCAGCATGTTTTTACATGAGTACAATGTGTTCTTATATATGAAATGCATCTCTGGGTTATTTGTGGGGCCTGCCTGGTGTTTTTACATGAGTAGAATGTGTGCTTTTATTTAAAAAGCATCTCTGGGTTATTTGTGGGGCATAGGAATTCATTCATATGTTTTTTCAAAATATAGTCTGGCCCTCCACAAGGTCTAAGGGATAGTGGACTGGCCCCCTGCTGAAAAAGTTTGCTGACCCCTGTACAATAGGGATAAGGAAGAAAAGTTTAGGCTATGGAAGAAGATGGTGCTATATTGAATTTCTTTCGTGGAACTAGACCCGTCACTAATGACCAACTTAAACAGAAATCAGAACAAATTGGTTACAGCACAATCAGATGCTTAACTTAATAAACCAGGAATTTGTTGAAAGTACTTCATACCACAACCAATTTTGAAATCCTGGTTTGAAATCCAGAAAAAGGTGCCATGGGATTAGTGTCTACAATTTATGCTGCATTGCCAGATGTCCCCCGCCTACTCTTAAAATAACCTGGGAGGCAGATATCAGGAGAGAGAGATTGGTTAAGAGCTGGAATACTGTTTGGGACACAGTCTCAGGATATGTTAAAGAAAATTTCTTGGAAGCCACCCACAGTTATCCCACATGTTCCAGAGTGTTAGTCCTGTTAGCTACTGGGATTGTAGGTCTACGGCCAGAAGCAGGAGCCTGTACTACAAATCCCATCATCCCTGACTATGCTGGCTGGGACTGATGGAAGTTGGAGTCTAACAGCCTCTGAAGGGCCACGGGTTCTTCATAGACTTATGGGAGACATAGATTTATCTTTTATGGGAACGTGAATTTGTTGCTAGGTTTTGGGAAATCATTTAACTGAAATTTTAAACATATGTGAAAATGTGTCACTAGTGCCATATTGAAGATATTTGATGAGGGCAATGCAAGTATTCAAATGAAATAACAGACCTTTATCTATGGTTTTAGCTGCCTGTCTCCCTGAAGCTCATCACTGGAAAACAGGATTCACTCTCCATGGAAGATAGCAGTGCCTGAGAAAATAACTGAAGGTCAGGATGAACCAGACTCATTTTATACAGTTTAGTATCCTTTGAAACTATACATCTCAAGAAGCTTTTACAAAAGAGCCTTTTACATGCTGCAGTCAAATCTGACAGAGCTTTTGTTATTTGCCCACCTGATGGAAGTCTTTTGGTGGACTCCCTATGATTTTGTCCTTATTCACTAATGATTTTGTTGATATACAGAAGTGTGGCACTTGTTCACTTGCTGGCATAATGTGCTTTGGCGCCTGTGGAAGTGCGGAAAGCAGAAAAATGATGAGCAGTGCCTATCCTTGCCTGGGCCTCACTTATATATTATGTTTACTTGAGTTCTATATGTTTCCTATTTTGTTTATTACATCAAATCAATGTTATTGAAACAAACAGGGATGCTTGTTTGTGTTAGCAGTCAGAAATTAGTGCATATACGGTACATTATTAGGCATTTGCCGACATCTCGAGTTCTTGCACTTCTCAATCCCATGAGCAATCTCCTGCCAATAAGGGTAGGGATGGAAGAATGTGCCAATTTTGGTTCCAGTTTCTCATTTTTCCAATCTTAAATTCAGTTCACCCCATTTCGGCATCAGTTTCTAATTTTAAAAAACCACATGAAAATCAGTATGCATTTTCATAGCCATGTTCCTTAATACAATGCATTTTTGTACATTCCTATTCCCAATATACTTTTTTCTTCTTCATAACTTTCCCTAATATATGCACTGTTGTGCAAATTTATTGGTTGGTGAATTCCATCACAAAATTCAGAGAGGTGTGAATTTTGAAGGTTTGCTGTAATTTTGGATTTACATATTGAGCTGGACAGAGTGAATTGGGTGGATTTATATTAAAATGCAAACTGAAATGAATTTCTCCCCCATTCCTAAATTTATACCACACACTCATCAGTTTACACCCCCACCAGTCAAGCAAAGGTAAAGGAGTTCTACCGTATCTACAATGTGTTAACTGAATTGAGCGCCTCTGTAACAGTAGCATCTCTAAGACAGTTCAACACCAAGGTTGCAATCCTAAACCTGTTTTCTAAGGAATAAGTCCCACTGAACTCAGTAGAACTGGCTTCTCAATAAACATACTTAAGCTTGCCATGTTAAATCCTTAAATGTATGTATAATCAAAGAAATAAAGCTGTCAATTCTCCTGTTTCGCTCCAAGAGCAACAGTACTTAAGAAGTCTCTGCAGGTGGCAATGTCGAGCTTTGTGATGAGCATTTGGGTACAGTCAACTGGTGTGGTCACTTTTGATCTTGCAGGAGAAGCTTTTCTGATACTACACTTTTCAATTTCAGTCTTGCAATATATTGGCCTTGCAGAACAAATAGTTGTGACAGTTGGGGATTAGCTATGCTCCTGTTTGCCCCTGTCCTTAATCAGGAAAATAAAAAATATCTGGTTATATGCCTCTTCTAAGTGGTGCCTTTTTGCTACAGATAAATAAATAAAAATCACAAGATGCTGGTACTCATGTAAAAGTGGCATCCAGGTGTTGTGGGTGCCAGCACAAAATGGCTGCCATGGTGTTATGTACTGCTGATTGGTTCGCAGGAGCCACCCAATCCAGCTCCAGGTGGAAGTGAATCAGCAACCTGATTGGCCTGCAGGAGCAGCCAATCAGGCTGCTGGCAGAAGTCAATCCGCAACTTGATTGGCCCACAGGTGCAGCCCTGAAGTAGCCAATCACGCAAGGCCCATTGTGTAAATAATGTATATAAGCAGACATTTTGGGAAAGGAGCCATTCTTCTCTTCTTCTTCTATTACTACTACAAGCCGAATAAAGAGCATGAAATTCACTCTCAGCTCTGAGTATATTTCACATGGGCATCCCAAAAAGCAGAGTGCTGTTGCTCCATACTGGTGAACACTGTCTGTCTCTCTCTCACACACAAAGTCCTGCTTCTAGTACAGAAAAGGTGATGTTTAGTTTTCATAGCAAATTGATTACTTGCCATCCCCTTGCTTGCTTCCCCTATAGGCAGAAACTGAAGGCAGAAACTGAAGCATAAGGGTATTGGGAATTGGAATCCTCTAGCATCCTCTAGCTAACTGAAGGAGCGTCTCCACCTCCATCATTCTGCCCGGACACTGAGGTCCAGCACTGAGGGCCTTCTGGCGGTTCCCTCATTGCGAGAAGCCAAGTTGCAGGGAACTAGGCAGAGGGCCTTCTCGGTGGTGGCACCTGCCCTGTGGAACGCCCTCCCAACAGATGTCAAAGAGGAAAACAACTACCAGACTTTTAGAAGACATCTGAAGGCAGTAATAGATTACTGTGTTTTATTTTCTGTTGGAAGCCGCCCAGAGTGGCTGGGGAAACCCAGCCAGATGGGCAGGGTATAAATTATTATTATTATTATTATTATTATTATTATTATTATTTATTATAGCATGTTTCCCCTTCTCAGTGCATCTGTGATTAAAATGAGTGTGGTCCTCATGGATGGATTAATGGGATGCAGAAGCAGAGCAAATTAGGCCTGTATGCAAGGCAGCAATCCTTGAAGAGAGCAGAACAGGAAGCAGGCAAGAACACCACAGTCCCTGGGATCAGGTACTGAGTTGCTGAATAAGGCACATCCCCAGCAATTGGCAAAACAGGTCACCAGCAGAACATTCAGCCGGTGTGGGCTGTTCAGAGGCAGGAAGTTTATGTAGGGCTCCTGGCCAATCTGGAAGCTGGGCTTGGAAGCCAATCAGGGTTTCGAAAAATGCACAAAAGGCAAAAAGACAAAAGAGATGAGACTCTGCTCCTTGTCCAACTGGCTCAGGATTCTGGGCTCTTTCTGCAGGACTGGTGGCCAGATCAGGACAGCTTCTCTGAGCAAATCTGTCCCCTCCCCACCCCCCAAACACTTCTTCTAGACAGAGAACAGAAAATGATGGCTGTGTGGCCACATCAATACGTGTTCACCCTGCATCAGCCAGAATCGTGGTATGGGGTGATGAGAGTTTTAACTTTCCTCCCCAATTTTGACCACGTAATATGTGGATTTCAAGATACATCAGTTTTTTAAAGAATAGAATTAAAGGTCAACCTTGAAACCGTAGCTGCATACATTCTCATTAGAGGATGTGTGTGCGCACACGGGCATGAGATTCTTCCAGGGATACCAGAACAATGAGCTTCAGTGTAGTACGGATTAGGCAATGATCCAGACCAGAATCTGGAAACAGTACAGTACTTGGCAACATTCCACCCCATGGCAAAATCCAGGCTCTATAGAAAGCCACACTTTAGAGCACGGGGAGCCAAAGGCCTCTAAGCAAGAGAGCAGATTGAGAATAGGTGTGAGCCGATTGAGTTCAAGGCACTTCACGGCCACCCCACAGAAGCCCTTGTCTACACAAAGGATGTTCTACTGCCGCAGGGGCTGTAAAATGTGCTTTGTATCATCTGAGCTCCAACATGGCTTGTAACCACAGACACGGCCTGGGATGTTCCCCACATTCCAGGGTGCTCATTCACTCTGAGGACTTACGATCCACACTCCATCTTTTAGAAATGTGGACTTTAATCTGAGCTGATAATTGCAACCCCCTCACTCAAGCTCACTGCTTTTAGGGTTTGGGATTCCTTCCCCCCCCCATGTGCCATGTCTAGTGTGGGGTTAAGAGTATATGGTAAGGGGTCCCTAATTTAAAACTTGTTCAGTAAGACTAGACTACACTGCTGTATATATTTACCCGGGATAACTAGTGGTATGTCAAAAGCTGTCCTCTAGTTTCCTAAAAGTCTTCTTCCCCTGTGGAATAGGCTTCTGTTTTTCTGATGTGCAGTGTCTCTCTTAAATCACAAGGCTTACTCCTGCCCAGAGTTAGAAAATGTAGGGAAATAACAAAAAAAATCCCCAAGCAAAGTCAAACTCATTGAGGTCCCATGGATTGCATTGGGAGCATCTGCTGAACTGCTCAATTGAAACCAAATACCGGAACTTTCATTTATTGTAAAATTGGTATACTGTAATGCTTTTCCCTTTTGTAAATAACTATCAAAGCAGTTCACATAACAAGCCGACAGGCTCCACATTTCCATGCCGGCCTGTAAATTAATTGTGAATTTCTCCAAATATATCCATCTTTGTATGCAACTTTGCCTAGGTTTCTGTTATATAATGCTTTTTAATGCACACTTTACCCTAGTATATGCATTTCAGTACATGCTATTTGGCTGGAGAACTGTACTGCAAAATTCTGAGAAATGCAGTACTGTTTCGAAGGATGGTTGTGTTTTGATACGTGTATTGTTTTTTTAAAAAAATGGCCAGTTGGGTAGGTCTGCCTATAAATACCAACTCAATCCAACATCTCCCCCATCCCTAGCCTGATCCAGTCAAGATTCTATCTGAAGGCAGGATATAAATCCACTAAATAAATAAACAAAGGCTGCTCAATAGCTAACTCGCAACTGCTATAGCTCTTTTAGCACTGCTGTTATATGTGTGTTATATGAAGCCCTGCAAAGTCAGCCAGACCACCACATTCTGCACTCCCTGCAGCTTCCAAACTAGTAGTAAGGGCAGCTCCTGATAAAGAAAGTTGCAGTAATCCGATCTGGAGGAGAAAGCCACCATGGTTGGAGTTGGTAATGCTTCTTAATACCTGTTGCTGGAAACCACTGGAGGGGAGAGGGCTCTTGTGCTTGGATCCTGCTTGTGGGTTTCCCACAGGTATCTAGTTGACCACTGTGAGAACAGGATTCTGGACTAGATGGGCAACTGGCCTGATCCAGCAGGCTCTTCTTATGTTCTTACATTCCAAAGAAGCTTGCATCAAACTGCAGCCATAAACATTGCTTCACTTTTGCTAAGTTGTGCCCATAAGATTTAAAGCAGTTGTTTAAGACTTTGACCGCTGTAACCAATCCTGGTCTTCTCTTGGATATTTTGAGATTTATGTATGCTGCTGTGGCTTGCTGATGGTTACTTGCTATGCACTATTTTAATGGCTTTATTTTTGTGTGTTGAGCATTCTTAGGAAATGTTTTGTGCTTTTAATTTTGAGTGTTGCCTGGGGCATCTTGCATAAAAATGTAAAAAAACAAAAAAAAAAAAAACCCCATATAAGCAAAACATTAAAATGTTAATGCAAAGTAAATAATTTATCTGCTCTTGGGGATGATAAAAAGACATTGGAATGTTGAATGCAACACTTATGCATGTGTCTCTTGATGCCATCAACTTCGAGGATCAAGAGTCTAGGCAGCTAGAAACCAGGAGCTGCCTGCAGTTACTCAATGAGGGATAGGAACTTGGTGCATCTTCCAAGGTGTAGCTACCCCCCCCCCCCCAATGACCGAACATATCTTTAAGGAGCACCTAGTTGAGCTATGAAATTCGCTCCTATGGGCAGTAGCTATAACCTCCAACTTAGATGGCTTTGAATGGGGGTTAGAAAGATTCGTGAAAGATAAGGCTATTAGTGACTGCTAACCATGGTGGCTGTGTTCTCCCTCTTCTGTCAAAGAAACCATGGTTCTGAATAACCAGCTGCTGGGAATCACAAATGGGAAGAGTGCTGTTGCACACATGACCTGGTTGTGGGCTTCCCAGAGGCATCTAGTAGATCCCTGTGAGAACAGGATGCTAGGCCAAATGGGCTTTTGGGCTTTTCTTAAGTTCTTATGACGTAGTTCTGATACTTTGAACAAACTCTTGGTCCAAGCCCTAGCTAAGCTGCGCCTCAAAATTAATATTACATCGTATATATAAGGTATTGCAAGGGTTCAAAGGATTTTTCATAATGATCTCAGCAATCTTTACAACAGCCCTGTGCAGTGTGATAATATTCTTTCCCACATATTGCACATGGAAGGCTAAGAGACAATGGCTGGACGAGGGGGAGGGGGAGCTATGGGCTAGAGATCTCCCAGCTCCCAGCTCATACTCTTGCCCCACTCCATGCTGCCAGGTTCCCCCCAAACGGTCCTTCCTTCCGACCTTCAACACAGAATGACTTCCCAGGCTAGGGAGAGTCAGCTTCACCCAGGACTGTCTGGAAGGTTCAGCAACATTTGGATGCCCTCAACCATGAATCAGCTGCCGTGGCGTCGTCCGGCTCTGCCCCCTGAATACAGAAGGTCCCTGCCAGCAAATCTGGGTGGAGGCAGAGGGAGAGGAAACCCCACCTCCACAAGAGCTGACCTGTTGCAGGAGGAGCAGCTATTTCCAGGAAGATGAGAGAGAGGTTCCCGCTCATTTGACAGGAAGGACCTTTTGTCTTCTATCAAACCTGGCATCCTATGTGTGCATGGGAAAGAGCTAGAGCTAGAACATGTTACTTTATCCATTTGTTTATATCCCACCTCTTCCTCCAAGGAGCTTAAGGTTGTGTGCATGGTTTCCCGCTCCCCATTTTATCCTCACACCAACTCTGCGAGGTAGGTTAGGCTGAGAGGCAGTAACTGGCCCAGGCTCACCTAGCGACCTTCATTGTCCAGTGGCAGTTTGGATCCTGGTCTCCCAGGTCATAGTCAAACACCACTACACCGCATTGGCTCTTTAGGACTGATGTGTAGCCCAGACCATGTTAGGGTCCCTCCCCACTGTCAGTATTTTCTGGGAGCTATTCAAGGACAATGGTTACTAGCCATGATAGTAACTGCCTCCAGGGCCAGAGGCAATAATGCTTCACAATACCAGTTGCTGGAAACCACAGGAGGAAAGATTGGTCTTGTGGTCTGTCCCAGCTTGCATTTCCCAAAGGCAACTGGTTGGCCACTGTGACGACAGGATGCAGGATTGGATGGACCATCGGCCTGATCCAGCAGGAATTTATTATGTTCTTATGTTGCTGGAAGTTAAGGTTTTGCACAATTGGGTTGAAGTCTAATGCAACAAATTAACTTAAAAGGACCTTTTGCTGTTTGAAAAGTAACAAAGAAGAGGAAGATGTGTAAACACCCCACCAATAAATCAGAATGTTTCATTGTCATATAACTGCCCCATAATCAAATCAGAACAAATGCTCAGTGAAGGCTGGACATAGTCTAACTACTGTGTAAGCTTTGTGCAAGTAAAGCAGGATGAATGATGAATAAACATCATCTGAAAGAGCCCTTAGATCACGGGAAGATGTCTAGTTCAGTTTTGTCTAAACAGGCCTTCCTCAGCTTGGTATCCCTCAGATGTTTTGAATTACAGCTGTGTTTACAGTCCTGTTTACTGTGCACACACTGCATTTTCAGTGCTCAGTTTTTAATCTTTATTCACATAGCAATGTCCGAAATGGGTATGTATCCTGTACTGTACTTTGCTATAAAATACTACTGAGAGCCAGTGTGGTGTAGTGTTTAAGAGTGGTAGACTCGTAATCTGGGGAACTGGGTTCGTGTCTCCGCTCCTCCACATGCAGCTGCTGGGTGACCTTGGGCTAGTCACACTTCTCTGAAGTCTCTCAGCCCCACCCACCTCACAGGGTGTCTGTTGTGGGGGAGAAAGGGAAAGGAGATTGTTAGCTGCTCTGAGACTCCTTCGGGTAGTGATGGGCTCTCACTTGTGGGGTGCCTCAGGGTTCTGTCCTCTCCCCCATGCTTTTTAACATCTATATGCAGCCGCTGGGAGAGATCATCAGGGGGTTTGGGCTGGATGTTCATCAGTATGCGGATGATACCCAGCTCTACCTCTCTTTCAAATCAAAACCAGTGAAGGCGGTGAAGGTCCTGTGTGAGTGTCTGGAGGCAGTTGGAGGATGGATGGCGGCTAACAGATTGAGGTTGAATCCTGACAAGACAGAAGTACTGTTTGTGGGGGACAGGAGGCGGGCAGGTGTGGGGGACTCCCTGGTCCTGAATGGGGTAACTGTGCCCCTGAAGGACCAGGTGCGCAGCCTGGGAGTCATTTTGGACTCACAGCTGTCCATGGAGGCACAGGTTAATTCTGTATCCAGGGCAGCTGTTTATCATCTCCATCTGGTACGCAGGCTGAGACCCTACCTGCCCATAGACTGTCTCGCTAGAGTGGTGCGTGCTCTAGTTATCTCTCACTTGGACTACTGCAATGCGCTCTACGTGGGGCTACCTTTGAAGGTGACCCGGAAACTACAACTAATCCAGAATGCGGCAGCTAGACTGGTGACTGGGAGCAGCCGCCGAAACCACATAACACCGGTCTTGAAAGACCTGCATTGGCTCCCACTACGTTTCCGAGCACAATTCAAAGTGTTGGTGCTGACCTTTAAAGCCCTAAATGGTCTCGGTCCAGTATACCTGAAGGAGCGTCTCCACCTCCATTGCTCAGAGGTCCAGTGCCGAGGGCCTTCTGGCGATTCCCTCGCTGCAAGAAGCCAAGTTACAGGGAACCAGGCAGAGGGCCTTCTCAGTTAGTGGCACCCGCCCTGTGGAACGGCCTCCCACCAGATGTCAAAAAGAAAAATAACTACCAGACCTTTAGAGGACATCTGAAGGCAGCCCTGTTTAGGGAAGCTTTTAATCTTTTAGAAATTAGTGTATTTTAATATTTCTGTTGGAAGCCACCCAGAGTGGCTGGGGAAACCCAGCCAGATGGGCGGGGTATAAATATATTATTATTATTATTATTATTATTATTATTATTATTATTATTATTATTATTATAGCGGGGTATCAAATCCAAACTTTTTCTTCTACTCTTCAACCAACTTCATACCAATTGGGGTTCTTGAGCCCTTCTTAATTCAGCTTTAGCTAAGGTGTGAACACTTTTCTATAGGGTAAAGACGTCCAGTGGCAGAGCGTGGGGGGGGGCGCACAGGGGTGATTGCCCTGGGTGCAAAGTTGTTAGCAGAGCAAAATTTCAACACCTGGTGCTGCCTCAATACAGCCGCATGCTTCCGTTGCTGGGCTCCTTTGAAAATGGCTTCTCCATGCCAACCAGGAAGCGACCTCTCCCGACAATGGAACAACTCTTCTCTTCTTACCTCTGTGGCTGCGATCGCCTGGGTGACGTGAATGCTATTAGGATATTGAATGTGCAGGCATACTCCATTCATTTCCCTCCCTCCCATCCCTGGGTGCTGGCAACCCATGTTATGCCACTGAAGATGGCATTCACAGGAGTTTGGTGTTGCAATTTGCCTGTGGTTTTCCCAATCACACCACCGCCAGCCACGTGACGAAATTTGGGGTGGTATCTTGGTATACTTTTCTTTCCTACAGTCTAAAACAACATGGTGATATATTGATCAAAAAGCCCCAGTTCCATAATGCAATGGCTACTGCAATGTAAAAGGAATATCAGAAATAGGAACAGAAGCACATACATACATACATACATACATACATACATACATACATACATACATACATACATAGCCCATCCCTCTGGCTGGGTTTCCCCACTAGCATTGGAAGCAGTAAAACTAACACATTAAACCTGATTGGAACCTCAGTTTCTCATTTTTCCAGACTGAAGTGCTGTTCTCCACATTTCCAGATTGGTTAGCAATTTTTGAAAAATATCATGGAAATTCACCAGCATTTTAGAGCTAATTTCTCCTAATATGCATATTTTTCTGTGGAATTTTACCTAATATTCACAGTTTTGCAAAGCTATTGTGGTTTTTTTGTATGTTAATATCACTAATATATGCACACTTAATACCCCAGTAATATGCATATTTGTAGACATTACTTGCTAGGAGTACTGCACAGCAAAATTCAGAGAAGTGTGAATTTTCAAGGGTTGTGTTTTGGAAGGTATGAATTAGATAAATTGCCTTGAAGTGCAAACGGAATCAAATTTATCCACCACCCCCTACACTTTCGGTGAAGTGGGTGGGTTGCAAACTTGTGGCCCACAGCAGAGGGCTGTACATGCACAAAACATCTCCCCACATTTATGCATCAGCCCAGCTATTATTTTGTGCAAAGCTGACGTCTTCCTTTTGCCTAGCTGCACCCATAGAAAGTGTGGGTCGTGCCATTGCTATTTGTGTTCCTCATCGGTTGTGCCCCTCCCTTCCCCTCCCTGCAGCCTTTCTCTTCTCTCTCCGTTTGGCGTCCTTGACCCAGAGAAGCCCGGCGTTCATATACTTCCCTTTGGGCCTCTGCCGAAACCCTCCTTTCATCGGCGCCACTGCAAAGCTGGCTGTGGGAAGGTGGGGGCTCCTGAACTCTCACAAAGGGCTTTCCCATTTAATGCTTCCTATACCACCACACACACACACACACACACACACACACACACACACACTTCCCAGAGACATCAGCAAAGCAGGAATAGAGTAGTAGGAAGCGGGCAGTCAGTGTGGTCTCAGATTCATCTAAGCCCTTGGCTTTCAGGTTTTTGAAACTGTAAACATGGGAGACTTTATTTTTTACCTGTGTGCATATATCTACTATACATTTTGGGAGATGGCTTATCTGTCTCTCTATCTGTCTCTCCATCCTTTTGTCTGTATTTGAACACTTCTTAAGATATATTCGCCAAACCCAACACAAGGGTTCTGGTGGTGGAACAAGCAGTCTTCATCAATTTTTAGATGCCAGGCATCACCTGACTAGCAAAAGCCTTCTGCTAGTGGGACTTCTGCAATGGCAATGTGGCTTTCCTCCCCTCTTCTGCCCCTGACCATCACACCACCACTAAATTGGCTCTGAGACATCTTTGGGAACTAATGCTATTCTAGGCTGCATCCACAGAAATGTAGTGTCCAGATCAAGGGAAGTAATAGTATCACTCTATTCTGCCTTGGTCAGACCACACCTGGAATATTGTGTCCAGTTCTGGACGCCACAATTTATGAAGGATGTTGACAAGCTGGCATGTGTACAGAGGTGGGCAGCTAAGATTATCAATCATCTAGAAGTCAAGTCTTATGAGGAATGGTTGAAGGAGCTGGGTATGTTTAGCCTGGAAAAGAGGAAAGTGAAAGGAGATATGATAGCCATCTTCAAATATCTCAAGGTCTGTCATATGGAAGAGGGAACAAGTTTTTTTCCCTTATGCTCAGGCCAATGGCTTCAAGTTACAAGAAAGGAGATTCTGACTACAAATCAGGAAAAAGTTTCTGACAGTAAGAGCTGTTTGACAGTGGAATGGTCTCCCTCGGGAGGTTGTGGACTCTTCTTCCTTGGAGGTTTTCCAGCAGAGTTTGGAAGGCCATCTGTCATGGATGCTTTAGCTGAGATTCCTACATTGCAGGGGGTTGGACTAGAGAACCTTTGGGGGTCCCTTCCAGCTCTTCAATTCTATGATTACACCCATTGCACATATCTATGTAAAGGCATTTTGGAGTTCAATATACTTGAAACCTTTTTTTTCTTGATCAATCTAAAATTTAAGTCTAAGAAAATGTTCCTTATAGATTATATAGTGATTTTCCATTGTTTAGGTTGTATAACACATTCTGATTCTCTATTCCACTCCTCTCTAAGATCCTGGACCTCTACTTTAAACCTCTTGAAGCCCATAGGTGTGAGTTGCATGAACACTTAATTCCCAGAATCCATTGTCAGAGTCATGCTAGGGAAGTTGTGATGGGCATACAGGAGTTTGATGTGAAAATTTTGACAAAGCATCGCTTAGACTAAAAAGAAATCAGCTCACAAAGAAACCTTCATTAGAATCCACAGTTTTAGATGTGGGAGAATTCAGCTCTAAGTGGATGCAGATACTGAAATTCCCTTTTTGTGCGTGTCCTTGAAGTGAATGCAATCTGCATTCATTCACAGTTAGTTGTTTTAAGACTGCAAAAAATATGTACAGTATTTAATTATATATTTTTGATGCATCCCTTTGTTTGACATTTCCTAATGTTGTTATCATGAAGTGCAAAGAGGTTTAGAACCTCTGGGGAAATGGCTAATTGATGGGCCATTCGCTGCTTCATATACCAGGAAAGCTAACACATAGAGAAGTGAAAAAAATAAGGTATTTGCTTTTGGCTATCAGGTGCCTCTTTTTCTTTTCTTATTTCTGAAGTGCTGCTTGTTACCAGAGGCAGCATATATGCACTAAAACTGCAATCCCAGCTTTGTCTACTCAGAAGTAAATCACATTGAATTCAATGAGGCTAACTCACAGACAAGTGGGTTTAGATTTTCAGCCTTAATCTACTGTACTTCCTATTCTGAATTATATATATAAAAAAGGAAATAATTACTAATTATTGTTCTTTTCACATGGAAATATAATAATCTCTCTTGTTGTTGTTGTTTAGTCGTTTAGTCGTGTCCGACTCTTCGTGACCCCATGGACCATAGGATTTTATCTGTGCTACTTGTTACCTATGGATTTTATCTGTGCTACTCCATTAAAATCTCAACCTCTGTGTGAAAGTGGGAAGAACCATCTGGATTTGAGTGCCCATTTTGACCTCTCTACATATATGTGTTTTACAGGAAACAATGAATTTAAAATTCCTCCCCAACCCCAGCTTTCTTGACATAACTAAATTGCCCTCTCTGATGCTCAAGTGAGGGAAATGAGATGACAATTTCATACTGAATTGTGAAATCAAGCTAGTAAGAGTGGCTGTAATCCTAATGTCGTTTACCTGGGAGTAAGTCCCAATGAATGAGTAGGCATGATTAGATTTGCAACGTGGATCTTTATTTAGGACTGACTGACCCACAAGGCAAGGTGAGGCGACTGCCTCAGATGGCAAGAGATTCCGATGTAGATCTATCTTTCCCCTTTGTTCCTGATGTAGATCTTCCCTGGCGGGGAGGAGGACACAATTTTGGGGTCTGTCTCAGGTGCCAAAACATATTGGATCGGCCAAGCAACTGAACACCTGAGGGAGAGACTATGAATGGGAGGAAAATTAAGCTAGTGAAAAGCCCTTACGTTCCCTGAGGCCGGTCAGGCTAAGCACTGGCGGGGGGCTAACCTTTTTCATCCCAAGGGGGACGATAGCATTCACACATGCTGTTTAACACATTAGAAGCAAAAAATCTGAAACTGAACCAGCACTGAAGACCCAGTTGTGACCACTGTTATTATAACTGTCAGAGGTTTTCCCCCTCTGACTGCCCAGACATCTCCGTCTCTGCTCCTAGCCAAGGAGGGATCTCAAGAAGCCTGATGCACGCTTGTAGCTTGAACAATGACGGCCTCCTTCCCTGACCCACACAATTCCCAGAAATGCACAGCCTCCTGCTAACATCTCCCTTGGGAGGCGCATGCCAGCCAGCTGGCCTTGCCGGCACCATTGCAAAAGAAAACTCCCTTCCACCGAATGGCAAAGGAAACCTGCAGTGGTCCTGAACAAGGGAGGCCTTTGGGGGTTTCTCACAGCAGCCGCAAAACGGGGAGTCTGGAGGGATGGTGGGCGGGGAGGGCGTTTGGTAAGAATGATGGGAAGAGCGACTGTTGGCCTTCTAGCTGGGAAGTTGATAAGTATATGATCTGGTGCATGATTTTGCCCACACCCACTGTGCTCTCCCAACTTGCGACTCCTCTAACCATTGGTACTCATTACCACCTCCAACAGTGGAGGAAAAACATAGCTATCATGGTTATTAGCCATTGATAGACCCAACCTTTGTGAATCTCTTTATTTTTCATCCACATTGGTGGCCATTACTATCTCCAGTGGGAGCAAACAATTGATCAACGGGAAAACTTATAAACACCATGCAAACAAATCAGGACAAATGCTTGTTTTTCCTAGCCATTCAGAAAGCACCCAGGAGCCATTTCGTCTGCAATCGGACCCGGCAGTCAAGCTTGAACCACTTTAAGTTTAAGAAGCCCTTCTGGGCTCTACTAAACCTCTCCTGTCCAACAATATACCGTAATCCCCCCAACTATCTGAAGTGCAGTTCTACCATGGCCATACAATATGATTATTCTGAATCTGCTGTAGGGAGTGTATCTATATATTTGTTCATCTTGACATTTATTAGAGTTTGGAGTCGATTTTTATTGTCTGTGGTAGATTTCATCCTTTGAAGTCTGCATGTGTTTAGGAAAGCTTGAGCGTCTGTCCCCAAATGCTGGTTTGGAATCAAATTACATTTTCAAAGTACCAGAAATTTTGGAGATTGAATGGATTCCTAACATAGGAATTCCAATTCAGTTGCAATTATTTACAGTACCCTTTCAAGAAACCCTTCTTTTCCTTCTTTAACACCCACATGCACAAAGCCAATTTGAATGAGAACTAGCACCTTGGCTAGTCCTGCTACTTGCCAAAGCTGGCTAGCAACAGAGGTTTATTTTTAGCGCACAAATGATAGCAGCTATAAACTCTTTTTAATGTAGACAAAAGCCTGATGCTTTTGTACTATTGACTCTGAACCATTCCCAAAGTACGACTTTTTTCCTTTGGGAACAAACCACACACACACACACACACACACACACACACACACACACCAAAAGGAAAAAAAGCCACGCTCCAGAAATCTGCCATCCCGTTTTTGATTTTGACAGCATCTTCCTGGCTTGGAATCGCCTGCGGTGTACCTCGCAGACCGCCCACAGCTCACGGGCTCCTTCTCCCATCATTGTTGACTCGACAATGAAGACTGTTTGTATTGTTCCTTCCCAGAAGCCTTGCCAATTGCACATGTGTCTCCAGCTGATAGCAAGCAGCTTTGGCAAGGCTCACGCTCCATCAGATAAGCTCTCAGGACTTTATTCCTTCACCTCTAGCATATCCCAGGTCCAGAGGGCAGGGAGTTGGGCTTTACATTTATTTATTTTTCTCCTTTTTTAAAAAACCAAACAACCAGCACTGAAGATCTTCAACTACAGATGATGGGCACATTTCTCCACTTCCATTGTGAATCCCATAGACTTTGCACCAGGTCATGAAAATCCAGGAACACAGTCTCACACCTAAGTCCACCTAGTGCAGTTACTGACTCTACACCAAACATCTCAGTTGGCTAGAGTGCGGTGCTGATAATGCCAAGGTTGCAGGTTCAAGCTCCACATGGGACGGCTGCATATTCCTGCATTGCAGGGGGTTGGACTAGACAATCCTCAGGGTCCCTTCTACAATTCTATGATCCCCAACCTGGTGCCCTCTAGATGTTGTTGGACTACAGCTCCCATCATCTTTGTTTAATTTCCAAGCAAAGGCTCTGCTGGTTTCTCTTTAAGGTTTCCAGACTCAAAAGAGAGCAGGGCAATTAAAGGCACAGAAGTCCTGTCCTCTATTGAGTCAGGCAACCCTACTGGCAGCCAGTGAAGTGTAGGTGGGTTCCCACGAGGCAAGACACAGTGATAACAGCAAGAACCTTTATTGAACTACATAACTGGGAAACAAGGGCAAAGGAACTGCTTATATACATTCCTGAAAATCGGGGCCACTCCCACTCCCAACGTGATTGGCTATCTAAACTTCCAAGCTGCAAATCACAGCTCAGAGCCAATGGCAGAGGCCCAAATCCTAAAATGTTCTGTGATTGGACATCATATTTCGAATCAGAACACATGAGCTCAGAATCCTTAATCCAGACTCAAGATCAGGCAAACACAGACCACTGAATACATAACAGTATTGTATTGCCAGGACTCAAAGAACCGCACTGGCTGCTGGTCTGTTTCCAAGCAGAATACAATGTACCTTAAAGACTTAAAACAGTTTAGAGACTGGGTACCCAAAGGGCAATGTCTCCTCTATGTCTCCTGCCACCTGAGGTCAGGTGAGTGGTGACCAATAAGATGGCCTTCTCATTGGTGGCCCCACAACTCTAGCATTCCTGCCCTGGGACTGGCACTGACCTTGGCATCTTTCTGGTGCCAGGCAAATGTCCCAGGATGACACAACTATTGTGTAACCAAAGCTGGTTTTAATCTAACAATTTTGTGAGTTTCACTGTTTCAACTACCTTTGTTTGTTTGTTTGTTTGTTTGTTTTAATTGTTCCTCTGATTTAACCTATCATTTGGCGCTTCCAGATAATTTGTTTACTGAGCGTTCATCTTCATTTGTTTATTATTATTTATTAAATTTCTTTGCACGGAGACCAGAAGCCATTGGCTATTAAGTGAGCGTTCACTCTGATTTGCTTTACAGGGAGGTTAGGTTAGACGTTGCCTCAAAGTCTTATTCCACACTTTCCACGGCATTTCTCCCTAACTTTCCTTATTGCAAATAGTCTGTTCATTTGTGGAAGTTGATTTGTCAAGCAAGACCACCCAATGAACCTGAATTTGCCAGTCTGTGATTGAATCGCACCTGAAAATAGCAACAGTCTGAAAGTGCCTGTTGGCTTTATTTTCTAATTGCTCTGTTTTTACCTGTTTGGTGCTCTGGGGATTTTGCAAACTTATATCCCACTTTTGTGTAGATAGACACACAGATACTAGACACACAGATACTAGATATATAGATGATAGATGATAGATAGATAGATAGATAGATAGATAGATAGATAGATATGTGTGTGAGAGATAGATAGATAGATAGATAGATAGATAGATAGATAGATAGATAGATAGATAGATATTTGCCTAACCTACACTGGTGTAGTAAAGATTGCTGAGATAACATTCACGAACACTCAAAGAGCATACCATACCGGTACATGCTGTTTGTGGTGGATTGGGCAGCATCACCCCAACATCATGGAGCCCAATTTTGCATATGGCCCTGCCTACTACTTGCATGCGGCCCCTGAAAAGTTGCCCAGAAAGGAATGTAATCTTCAGGCTAGAAAAGATTCCCCACCTCTGCAATAGGACATTTGGGGGTGGGGGACGACGACATTGAGAACTCTTTCTGGGCCTGCACAACTCATCCTGCATTTTTTAATGCTCTGCCATCCTCATCAGCCACCAAGTCCACAGGCTCCCAGTTTCTCTCAGCCTCAGTCTTCATTCCGCTCCAGTCTGTATTATGGGCATAAGGCTACTGGCCTGTCATACAAGGATGTTTTTGAATTATTGGGGAAAGGGTTGTGAGAAGGGCTTTGAGCCCTTAAGAAAAATGTGGCATGCATGCGATTGCAAGCATATTGCATACAAGCTATTGTCAGTCGATCAATCTCCTTTATTGGCATGCAGAGAATACAAAAATACATGGGTCAAAGCATAATATTGGCACTTGTTCATAAAAGGAGATACTTTAAGATAAAACTATACAGATACAATAAAGTTAAAAGGCCCTTCTCAGGACTTTTAATGACGTAGCTTCATGGCAGCACTCGGAAATTTTGCTACGTTCTCCATACTAACACGTTATTAGTTGTGAGGGTGAGCCCATTCACACATGCCCACCTGTAACTTTGTGAAGAGATGCCCTGCATGTCTGATAGGTCCTGGAGAGACCTGACACCAAAGACAGAACTTTTGCTTTGCCTCCAACATGATTCTTTCCTTCAACCGACTCTGTTCACATTTAGGGCACAAGCCCTAAAGCCCTGAGCAAACCGAGTGCATGTACAAAATGTCCCCAAACACCCAGTGGGAATTCTGGGCTTTTGAAATAAAGGGACTTGCGTTATCTCATCTGCGTATGTGTCGTTGTGCCAGCGCCCACGCCCAGACCACAGCGCCTGTGGAAAGGAAAAGTGTTTTCTCTGCAAGAACCTTTCTCTGAAGGCTTCTGCCAAGGTCCAAAATTAAAAAGGAAAAGAGAGTTCTTTGGTTTCAAAGCAATCTCACCCGGAAAAAAGAGAGCCTTGTTTCTCTTTAAGCCGGAAAGACACACTCTATCAAAATGGCCCTGACACACATCCTGCCCCTTGGACGAGTGTTATTTTTAAAGAGGCGACAGACCTGGCGTGATGGCCTCCTCATTGCTCTGTCCATCTTCCAGCCACATTCTCAGACCAGAAACTCCTCAACCGTGTTCCCCAACCTGGTGCCCTCATAAGAAGAGCTTGCTGGCCCATCCAGAGTGTGGCGTTGCCCTTCTTCCCAAGGATGCTGGATTAATCGGACCGGACTGAAAAATGGAGCCAGTGGGGCTCTGTCTTCTGATATATATCACACCCTGTTGCTTAATTTTAACCAAAAAAATTGCAACCATTTATTATTTTGTGATATATATTTCTTCAATACAGTACAGTACTGTTTTCATGTTTCAGGTCTTTATGTTGCTTATGCTCCTTGGAGACGGCCATGTTTATTGCAACATGTGTTTTTATTGGGTTGCAGCTCCACTGAGCACGACCTGTTGGATTGATTTTGTTTGCTGTTGTATTCCACGCACCCACAATATGCCTTACCTTTTCGGCCCGGAATGGGATCCCTCCAAGGCAACTGTCAATCCAAAGAAATGGCTAATCATAAAATAATAGCAGACTGAATTTTGAAAAGCCACAATGGAACATCTGCAGAAAGTGGGGGGGAAAGGGGGTCAACCTGAACGCAGAGCACTAATGCACAGTGAAATTACAAGGTTTTCAGTTGTTGCCAAAGGCCACAGGGAGCTGAGAGGTGGAAAAATTCAGTTTTGTTGGCGTTTTAACAAGAAACTCCCGGATCATAGAATCATGAAGGTGATCACTAGGATAATCTAGTCTAGCTCCCTGCAATGCAGGAATATTTTGCCCAACATGGGACTTGAACCCACAACCCTGAGTCTTGAACCACTGTGCGAACCAAACCACAGCTGTCCTTCAACGTTCACACTGCTGTTCTTCAGGGCATGCCTGTATTAGAGGAAATCATGCATTAGAATGCACCTGTTTGTGAAAATAACATGCAGCAATGCATTACGTTAGGGCAGGCATAGGCAAACTCGGCCCTCCAGATGTTTTGGGACTACAACTCCCATCATCCCTGACCACTGGTCCTGTTAGCTAGGGACGATGGGAGGGCCGAGTTTGCCTGCGCCTGCGTTAGGGGGAAATTGCTTGCAGAAATGTGAGTTTTCTGTCAAAACGGCACACAAGATGGTCGGAGAAATTCACACTACGATGCTGATGAATTTTCATGAGTTTATTTATTTAAAGAATCATATGCCCATGACTGTGAAATTGTGGAGAACGAAAAATGAGAAACCTACATTGGAGAGAGCCAGCGTGGTGTAGTGGTTAAGAGCGGTGGACTCGTAATCTGGTGAACCGGGGTTCGTGTCTCCGCTCCTCCACATGCAGCTGCTGGGTGACCTTGGGCTAGTCACACTTCTCTGAAGTCTCTCAGCCCCACTCACCTCACAGAGTGTTTGTTGTGGGGGAGGAAGGGAAAGGAGAATGTTGGCCGCTTTGAGACTCCTTCAGGTAGTGATAAAGCGGGATATCAAATCCAAACTCCTCTTCTTCTTCTATTGGCAGTTCCGTCCATCCATAATGGAGGGAGCGGCCAACCAAATCCCGAAACAGACGCAGAGGTTCCAAAGCCTAGAGAAGACCCTCTTCCATGTTCTCGCCAATTCTATCTCAGGTGAGGCTGCGGAAGATGGAGTAGCAACTTCCCTGAAGCATCAACTCAAACCAGTAGGTGTATCTGAGAGGAAGCAGACCTTGAGATAAGTGCGGCACACTGCTTTTTTCCCTTTAAGCCAGCATGGGGTGCTCTAGTTGTCCTGAGACCTAGGGAAAGAGACACGCAAAATTCACCTATGATTTCATTCTGCCGTTCCCTCCCCCCCCCCCAAAAAAATCTTCCATCCTTCTTCCACATCCCACATTGCATCAGGCTCTCCAGGTGACATCAAAATAAACTCTGAATACCGTACACAACATTACATTTGCTCACATTTATCCCTTGTTAAATTTGCCCCTCACCCCAGTAGCCATCAGGGCCAGGAATCAGGGATGATGGGAGCTGGAGTCCAGCAACAGCTGGGGGGGCCCGGAGGTTTCCTACCCTTGTGTTAGCAAATGAATGTCTTGGGACAAGGGTCTGGGGAGAACCACAGTGTCACCCTAAACCAGGCATCCCCAAACTGCGGCCCTCCAGATGTTTTTGCCTACAACTCCCATGATCCCTAGCTAACAGGACCAGTAGCCAGGGAAGATGGGAATTGTAGTACAAAACATCTGGAGGGCCGAAGTTTGGGGATGCCTGCCCTAAACTCCATTAATAAGGGATGTGGTTGATTTTTTAAAATGCAATATTAATAAATGTACATAGTCTACATACTGTTACTACTACTATAATGACTAATAATAATAATAATAATAATACAGTAATACTTTTGGTCCAATCTTAGCCATCCTTAGAGCAGACCTATTGAAATGAATGGGACTTCCTGTTCAGCCGAGTGTCTTTTATCTTGGACCCCAGTGGTCTGAAGCAATGGGTCAGTACATTTGGTTGCTAACCAGAAGGTTGGTGGTTCGAGCCCACCCAGGACAGATGTGGGGAGGATTCCGGCATTGCAGGGGGTTGGACTAGATGACCCTCAAGGTGCCTTCCAGCTCTACAATCCTGTGTTTCTATGACTCTCAGTGTGACAAAAGGTGGGTGATGATTCACTACGGCGAGGCAGATTTCCTTCGATGGAAACACCGCAGCTGGTGGGATATAGATTGAAGGGTATCAGAATAAAATATGCTTCTATAAAAGCCCTCATTGTGGCAAATTCCTTGCAATTCAGGGGGTTGGGTGACCCTTGGGGCCCCATCCAACTCTACAGCTCTATGATTCCATAGCCTCTGATCTATCCTGTATCATGAGCATCAACTCCCTACGACGTTAGAGAGAGCATTATTCATCTGCAGAGGGGTTCAGCTAAACTTAAACCTACAGAACATTGTGCTTTTTTGTTTGGTGGGAAGATTCCCCCCACCCCGCTCCCATATGAAGGAGGTTATTGCATTTCAATGGATTTTCCTCCCTAAAGCAAACATCGAAAGAACAAACTGACAAAATATAAACTCGTCCTTCCAGTTTAATATTTCTAATTAATGACTCTGCTGTTCCTGAAAAAGAGAAGCAATATGATCCGGACATACAAAACGTCAGAAAAATCCTTGGTTCCATCACATCCTTATGAGTCAGACAAAACTTAGGAGAAGACAGGGTTGCGGGGAGGCAAAATTAAAGAATTAAGCCCCCTCACCCCAAAAAATGAGTTTGATGAAAGGGATGTAAGAGCCAGCCATCGTGGAATGAAGGTTTTCAGACTGCAGCCATCTGCAGTGAACCAGTGAGGTAATGGTCTGTTATAAGTTATAACACATCAAGGACCTCAAGCACTGGGGAGGAACAGAAAACCTTTCCCAGATGGAGGCATCCCAGATTATTTAGATCACACACATCTGAACAGAGGGGAGAGCTCTCCCATTCTTTCCCCCTGCAATCCTGGCTCCATTCAAACAGTGCTCCAGGCAGATGGATGTCCTCCCTTTTGGCATTATTATTTTTTTGGTCAGGCCGTTGTATTTCCAAGAAAACCAATGACATGGGCACTTCTTCTTTTTTTAATGCATCCATGCATTTTGTGTATTTCATCCAAGTTGCCTGACTCTTTGTTCCATACCCAGTGGTTTGCTTGCTTTTAGCAAAATTTAGAAGGGTTTCTACCTTGGTGGGTTTTGCAAAGAGAGGTTGCAGCAGGAAGAGCGATGGTGACTTTGAGAACAGCAGAAGCAGCTGGGAAGGGAGAAGAGGAGTTTGGGGGATATGTTTTTTAAAAAAATATTTTATAAGTTCTGTCTCCTTGTTTCTCAATTTGATCCCTTTACATGGTTTTGTGTGCTTTGTGGCATTTTATGCATTGTGTCTTGCTGTTATTTTTATTGATGATAGTTTATTAATATTTTATTGTAATTGATGTGTTAACTGTTTAATTATTATTTGCTGATATTTAATCTTACTGGTTACTATTATATTGTAATGGATTATTGAATATTGCTTTATTTGATGAGAGTTATTTACTTAAAAATTATTGTGACTTTCTTGTATTGGATCAGATTGCTATTATGTGTATGATCTTCGCTGTCTATTTTGTTGTCTCTTCAGCTTGTATACGGCCTTGTGCATAGTAAGACAGAAAGGCGGTACACAAATTAAAAGTGAAATGAAATGAAATAATGAAGGTTTACAGTGGCCGTTGGCAGGAACAGTGGTGTAGCATGGGGGCTGTGGCCCCAGGCACATTTTTTTGAGGGGGCTCTATCAGGCACCCCAACAACAGACTCCCTCTTTGAGTTCGGAGCCATGCGGAGGGTAGCCATGTCTTTGGGGCCTGGCTCTGGTGCCCCCAAGGGAGCTGCGGAAGCAGCTTCCTAATGCGATGGACCAGCGCTCCCAGTCAGCCACAGCTAAACTCTCACCCCTCTCCTCTGCTGGGCTCCAGTCCATGAGGCTCTGAGTGTGCTCTTGAAGCAGTGCCCCCCCCCCCAAAAAATACATTATTTTCACTGGTACACGCATTCCTATATGTGATTTAATCATCGTTGCACACATTCCTTGGCTGGAGAACTGTGCTGCAAACTGAAGAGAAGTGCGCATGTCAAAGGAAGGCTGTGTTTCAGGCCACAGATTGTTTCAGAAAGTGCAGATTGCATAGATTCACCTTTCAATGTGAACCGAAGCAAATTGCTTCCACACCCCTTGGTCCCAGCAATAAGAATAGGACAAAGAATGGGTGTGGGGAGGGGAAGAGAGGGTGTGGGAGAGCCCTGTTGCAGGATTACAAGGGTAGAATCATAGAACTGTAGAGTTGAAAGAGGAACGCGGGTGGCGCTGTGGTCTAAACCACTGAGCCTCTTGGGCTTGCTGATCGAAAGGTTGGCAGTTCGAATCTGCACGACGGGGCGAGCTCCTGTTGCATTATCTCAGCTTCTGTAGTTCGAAATCACACCAGCGCAAGTAGATAAATAGGTGCTGTGGCGGCGGGAAGGTAAACGGCTTTTCCATGTGCTCTGGCATTCGTCATGGTATTCCGGTGCGCCAGAAGTGGTTTAGTCCTGCTGGCCACATGACCCAGAAAGCTGTCTGTGGCCAAATGCATACCTTCCAACACAACATGGCCCAAATCCAAGACTCCATCTTCTGGGTCTGAAAACCTGCCTGAGTTGTGTGACCCACATGAGATTGTGCACCCGGAAAAGGTATGGTGCCCAAAAACACACATTGTGGGACACCATGTGAGATCACAGACTGAGATCTCGGCAGGAAATTGCGCAAAAGCAAGGTGTCCCAAATGGCCACCATATTATTGTGTGAAAAAACAAGATGTGCCAGTTTTTCCTGGGGCAGTTGAAGGGTATGAAAAGGCAGTCGCTTGATTGCTTCCTGGAGCAGACTAACATCCCGTGCTACAACTGTTGAAAGAATTGCATTGGCTGACAATTAGCTACCAAGCTAAGTTCAAGGAGCTTGCATCAAGGTACAAAACCCTATTCAGCCTGGGACCAGGCTACCTGAAAGATCATATCACCCCTTATATACTCAGCGGATCACTGTGCTCTGCAAAAGAGGGTCCCGTCTTATTAGGAAACCTGTTCCACATGGCATAGGAGTAGGTCCTTCAGGGTGGGGGCACCTACTGTTTAAATTCCTCCCAATACCCAGGAGACTGGTGCCATCTCTACTGCCTTTTTGGTACCTGTCACAGAACTTGCTTTTTCAACAAGCCTTTCCAGTGGAAATCCTTTTTGCATTCTGCATCTGTATTGGATTTGAAGTTGCTTTCTTACATGCGGAATTGCTTTCAACTGTTTTTGTGCATGGAGTTGCTTTTATTGTGGATGTTTTCACTGCGGAATCGCTTCAAGATATTTTATGGGAAGTGATTCATAAACAGAATGGAATCAAGTGCCACTGTTATGCTAGCCCCTCCATGGCCCTGACTTGGGCTGCCCAATTTTGAATTTCTGCAGTTTCCAGCAACTGGTACTTAGAAGCATTACTGTCTCCAACCATGGAGGCAGAGCATGGCTATCAATGGCTACAAGTCATTATGGACTTTTCCTCCAAGAATTTGTCCAATCCTCTTTGAAAGCCACCGAAGTTGCTGGCCATCACTGCCTCATGTGGGAGTGAGTTCCACAGTTTAACGATGCCCTGAATGAGTGTTCACAAGTTCTATTGCTACGATAGAGTGAGAAAAGCATTGCTCTACCCACTTTTATAAGCTTCTATCGTGTCTCCTCCTCCTCCTCCCTATTCTCAAGGAAGAATCGGTGGTTCTAACTTTTGGAGTTCCAATATTCTAGAAGGCCAAGGACAAGGAGTTGAAGATTGCCTGCATGCTTTCAACAAGGGATGCAAAGAGGTACATTGGAGGCTGCCCACGTTTTGAACACACAGAAGCAGCCAGAGCCTTTGTGGATCAATTCCTGCAGGGCAAAGCTCTCCCAGACCCCCTGGCAACATCTCTGCCTCAGGTTTCCATCTCAAAGGACTTGGTTTCCGCTGGAGGAAGCTTGAAGAGTCATAAAGCGGTGAGGTCAGTGTTAAAATGTCCTGACATTGTGTACGTTTCCTGAATGACCCTCTGACAATGCCGGCCATGAGAGACCCCTCTGCTGCTGCTGCCAGGAAGAGAGCAGAGCACTTCATGGGACAGACTCGGCGGAGGACAAAGGTTACGCTGATGCCACCAAAAATTGTCTACAGAGAGGCTTTGCATCTGGCAAAGAGGTCTAGTGCATCTGGCCCTTTAGCAGAAGTAAGGAAAGCATCCATTGGAAACCAGGGGAAATTAAAACATGGCACTGAAAGGATAACCATGTCAGCAGCAGTGGGGCATGCCTGCACAGAACATCCTGATCTAAGGTGCCACTACCGGGAAGTCCCTGCATCCAGTGGCATGAGAAGTTATTTCTGCAAATAAGCCAGGGATAAAAGGTTTGGTAAAGGTAAAGGTACCCATGACTATCAGGTCCAGTCGCGGACGACTCTGGGGTTGCGGCACTCATCTCGCTTTACTGGCCGAGGGAGCCGGCGTTTGTCCGCAGGCAGCTTCCGGGTCATGTGGCCAGCATGACTAAGCCACTTCTGGCAAACCAGAGCAGCGCACAGAAACGCTGTTTACCTTCCCGCCAAAGCGGTATCTATTTACCTACAGTGGTACCTCAGGCTACAAACGCTTCAGGTTACAAATGCTTCAGGTTACAAACTCTGCTAACCCAGAAATAGTACCTCAGGTTAAGAACTTTGCTTCATGATGAGAACAGAAATCGTGCTCCGGTGGCGCGGCGGCGGCAGCAGGAGGCCCCATTAGCTAAAGTGGTGCTTCAGGTTAAGAACAGTTTCAGGTTAAGAACGGACCTCCGGAATGAATTATATTCTTAACCAGAGGTACCACTGTACTTGCACTTTGATGTTCTTTCGAACTGCTAGGTTGGCAGGAGCTGGGACTGAGCAATGGGAGCTCACCCCATCGCGGGGATTCGAACTGCCGACCTTCTGATCGGCAAGCCCTAGCATCTCCTCTCTGCTGTGCTTCCAGCCAGCCACCCTTCCCTCTCCTCCTGAGCTCCAGCAAACATTCACTTAGCAAGGAAATGCTCTTGAACTTAGAGCTATAATCAAGACAATAAATTGCGTACTGAAGCCAGCTGCTTTCCTCAGCATGGCCAGTTGAGGAGTCCTGTTCATGCCTTTGGCACGCAGGCTGCATTGCGTTGAGGTAATTCCTTAATGCTGAAACCAACAACAACAACCCAAAAGGAAAACATGCTTCTGGGCATCTGGAAATGGTTGCTGGGAGTGTAACACTCTCCTCTGGAAATGATGTGTTGTCACTGCTGTAAATCCTCTCGAGCCTTGCAATAAACAGCAAGAAAACAGGCTGGTTGAAAAGCAGGCTGATGCACACATCCAGGGCTGCCTAATACCTCCCACAGTCACGTAGAAGTGACTCCGTCCAAACCACACACACACCAAACACCCTGGGTCTATTTTTCAAAGAGGTGGTAAATCTGTGTCTGGACTGTACCATTCCAGAATGTGCAGGGGGGGGTGAGGGAGAGGAACAACATGGCCAACAGGTCCTCCATGCAAAAAGATCCCTTCACATGGAAAGCTAGCTTGGGAGAAGGGCTTGAGCCTAGCCTTTGCTTGAGATGCCAGGCATTTCCAGGCTGTCACTATTTTTGAGTTGGATTCAACTGCAAAACTGGCAAATCCAGGATGTGCAACTAAAGTTTATTTTGAGGTCTTGTGCAAAAAAATCAACTCCCACCCCTCCTAGACTTTTTGCAATAAGGAAAGTGATGGGGAAAGGCACATGAGATAACATGTGCTTGGTGCAACATCACCTAATCTTCCCACAAACAAATCAGGATGAGCATTCAATAGAGAACCGGTGCTGTCTAATATCCCCACAAACTTTTTGCAGACAAATCAGGATGAACACTCAATAAGCATGTTGTCTGGGAATCGGGATGCAAGATGCCATCGTTTTCCATTCTGCCCTGCCATATGCAGTACTGTTTCCTTCCACTGCAGTTCGCTTTCTTTACTTTATTTCACAGGATCTATATACATCATAATCATCGATAACTCCTGAACAGTTTCCTTCCTCCCTAACTTTCACTTGTTTACCTCCAAGCTTCTTCCCATGTCCCATCTTCCCTTAGTTTATGTTCTGGTTGTTGAAAAAGGGATGAAAGACTTTCTGTCTCCATCTCCCAATCACATTCCATGCAATAGCTGCATCCCAGGTACAAGGAGACCCAGGAAATGAAATCTTCCTAGTTCTACTGACATTTGTTGGTAGCACTGGGGAAATTGTATTTCCCAGGGCTCCTTGAGCCTGCCGTAGGGGAGTTGGGAAATAGAGTTTACTTTCTGATAAACTCATTTGAACATCCCAGAGCTCAGCCCAGTGAGAAGTTCTCCTGAGCATGCGCTATCAAAGGAAATGCACAGATGCCACAAAGTCCTACTTAAACTACAAGCAATCCTTCATACGAAACCATCTGGTCCTATTTATCATTTTATTTTCAATGACACATAAAGCTTTCCTCTAAAACATGACCTCAAATAGCTCACAATCATTATTTTTGAAACTCATTTATAAAACAACCACCCAGAAAAAAATGGAAGCAAAGTTGCTTATTGGGGGCTCTGTTGCCCTTGTGCTTAAAATATCTTGAACCTTGAGGCCAGAGCAGCCATCTGGCTGGAATGAAGGCTGCCTGGCAGAGGCTGTGTTGTTCTTTATTTCCTTTCTTGCTTGCTTCTTTTCCTTCCTTTCATTCTGTCCGAGAGCCACAGCCCATGGCTTGTGCGCCATTTTCATAAGCTACACAGAAGGCCGCACAACACACAACCCCAGAAAATGTAAACATTAATGCAGTGTCTGGGGCATTTTCAGGGATAGTCGATCAGTTAGTGAGAGAAGGAAGAGATATGTTTATGTTTTTACCCACCCAGAAATCCCCCTCCATGACACTTCTCTGCAAGCCGTTCCTCATCCCAGGCTTACTTCAAGCCTTAGAGCCTGGATCCGCTACATAGAGAGTCTGTGTGGTGGTGTGCTTAAAGTGCCGGACTAGAACCTTTGGTAGGATTGCCCACATGTTCGGATTATCCTGGACGTACCTGGAATACTGCAGTCGGAAGCAGTGTCCGGGCAGAAAGAAGGGGAAATGTCCAGGAAAATCCGGGTGTATGGCAGCCCATGTCGGCAGTGCCATTTTTGCCGTTTTCCAGTGTTTGGAATATGGCAACCCTACCTTAGGAGACCAGGGTTCAAATCCCCCATTTGGTCATGTAGGTCACTAATAGGGCGTGGATAAAACAGAGAGGAAGGGGGCTATGCATGTCACCTGGAGCTCCTTGAAGGAAAGGTGAGACATCCTAGAATCATTGAGTTGTAGAGTTGGAAGGACTCCCTCGGGTCGTCTAGTCCAACCCCCTGCAATGCAGGAATCTCAGCTAAAGCATCCATAACAAATGGCCAGCCAACCTCTGCTGGAAGGAGAGTCCGTCACCTCCGAATGGAGACCGTTCCACTGTCAAACAGCTCTTACTGTCAGAAAGTTTTTCTGTATGTTTTAGTCGGAATCTCTTTTCTTGTATCTATTAATCAGTGTGGTTAATAAAAACAATATTATTTAGACTCTTTTTTTTAAAGGGCCATTCTATATAGTTCATTGCAGGCAGTTCTGCTATGTTTCTCTTTCCAACTTCTTTCTAATCCAAAGAGGCCACAACTGAGCGGAATGACTAACCGGGATCAAAAATAATAATTTATTAGATGTTATTATTTTGCCGTTTCTCAGCCGCCTTGGGAAACAATCTGGAGCTCAGGAGAGATGGAGGAGAAGGGGGCAAGTGTGTGTGTGTGTTTTTGTGTTACAGGTAGGTAGCCGCGTGGGTCTGATGTAGTTGAAACAAAAAATAAAAAAAATTCCTTCCAGTAGCACCTTAGAGACCAACTAAGTTTGTCATAGGTATGAGCTTTCGTGTGTGTGTGTGTATATGTGTGTGTGTGTGTGTGTGTGTGTGTGTGTGTGTGTGTGTGTGAGTGAGAGAGAGAGAGAGAGAGAGAGAGAGAGAGAGAGAGAGAGAGAGAGAGAGAGAGCATACCGCACCATAAAGCATTTTGTGTTTCAAAGAGCGCTAAGCCATGGAGTCTACCTCCTGGGCAGCCGCACTTCCTCTCGCCAAGGCGTGGCCCTGGCTCTCAGAGACACAAGAGTCTATAAAGAGAAACACGGTGTGCGCTCATGGAGTGTTTGTTGGAGGGGGGGTGCAAGAAAGAAAGGCGAAGTGGGATCGGCAACTCCAATAAAAACCTGTGTGTATTATGCAGATTGAGACAGGGAGAGCAAGCAGGCCTCTGGGCGGCCGTCCAGCTTGCCAGACGCCAGCTCTGCTGAGGAGGGTGATGGGAGAGGTCACCCAGATGGCTTTTACAGCGATCTTATCTCTGCCCAGGGATATCCAACATTTCCTCCCTCTGTGCAACGCTGCAAATACAAAGGGTGAGAAGCTCGAGGTCGGAGGCAGCCGGCCCGCTTCCCTGCCCCCCCCCAACGCTTCCATGTGTCCCGTCCTCCTCCACCGCCGCCAGCTTTCGCCGCCCGTCTGCCTTTGCTCGCTCTCGCCCACCTGCCCGTCAGGCCTGTCTTTGTTCACTGGCTTCCCTTTGTCCAAAGCGGACTCCCAGTGTGTGTGGACAGGATCGAGCTCGGCTTGTGTGTCTAGACATTGGGGGTTGGAGTGGAGCGTAGCGGAGCTGTTTTCAGTCCCCAGTGAAAGTTAAAGAGGTTGGCCCGCTGAGCTAATTGTTAAGACACGGGCTGTGTGTTTATATCACGCCCCGAGCTCACTGTCCGAGAAACTTGGAGCGCTTTCGCTCTCTCTCGGGGCGGAAGGCTGCATCGGACGAGGGCGGAGGCCGGTTCGGGTGCCATTCACGTAGCCAGCCCCATTGGGCTAAACAATCAGTGACCTTTTGACCTGCGGCTATTTCGGCTCATTTGGGTGGGCCTGAGATAGTCGCTTAGGGTGGTCAAAGGCCTGAAAATGCTCAAGTTTGCACAAATGCGAGTTTATGTGGCGCAAACACATCACAATTTCATTGAGATCCAGCGCTCAGCGCTTTCACGCCGAGGGAGCCTGCTTTTGGTCTCAGACAGCTTTTCCAGGTCATGTGGCCACTGGGCAGCATGACTAAACCACTTCTGCTGCATGGGCAACCCAGCCAGATTGGCGGAATACAAATAATAAAATTATTATTATTATAAACCGAGGGTATGCACCAGGAAAGGGGAAACGACTTCGGAAATGATGTTGCACCAGGACCCGATGGAAGACAAAGATTCGTAGAACTGTAAAGTTGGAAGGGATCTCAAGGGTCCTCTAGCCCAACCCCCTGCAAACCAGGAATTTTAGCTAAAGCATCCATGGCAGATGTCCATCCAACCTCTGCTTTAAAACCTCCAAGGAAGGATAGTCCACAACCTCCCGAGGGAGACCATCCTACTGGTCTTACTGTCAGAAAGTTCTTCCTGAAGTTTATTTGGAATCTCCTTTCTTGTAAACCAAAACATTGGTTTGAGTCCTACCCTCCAGAGCAGGAGAAAACAAGCTTGTTCCCTCTTCCATGTGACAGCCCTTCAGATATTTGAAGATGGCTATCATATTTTCCCCTGCCCCACTTCCTGTTGTGTACCCTCCAACACTTGGGTCAAATGGAACTGATGTCTTTTCACACCATATAAGCTTGAATTCCCAAACACAAGCATTTTCTGACCTTCGACAGTTGAGCCTGTTTATATTACATATAAACCTGGCGCAAAAAAAAAAAAAGTGTTAAGGTCTCCACCTTGCCTGCATTCAACTTGCACGTTCCAAGCAGCAGCCTTCAAGCAGGCATGGTTGACAGTGTGCCCATTGAATGCCCGTAAGATGCAGTCCCACTGTATGCATGAGAAGCTATCATTAACAGCCTTCAGTTTCTGGAACAGACCCCACCAAAATGGCCAGATTCAAGATCTGACCCTCGAAATTCATTCACTTTAACCAGAACCTGGGAAACCACTCCAAACCCCCAGTGAACCAGAATCCAGCAGCAGCCCTGCAATTGTAGATCTGCGCAATGATAGAAGTCTACATATTGGAGATTTAGGCACTCTGTCATGGTCCGGTCGGCGGGCGTCAGGACCAGAGGCAAGATGGTGGTGAAGAAGCAGGGTCGAGGAGCAAGGCAGAGGCGAAGGTCCACGGGGCACGAAGCAAGGTGAAGGCGAAGCAAGGGTCCAAGGAGCAAGGCGAAGGGTCCAGGAACAAGAAGCAAGGCGAAGGTCCACGGGGCAAGAGCAAGGCGAAGCAAGGGTCCAAGGAGCAAGGAGCAAGGCGGAGGATCCAGGAACAAGAAGCAAGGTGGCAGCAAGGCAAGGGTCCAAGGAGCAGGAGGCCAGATGCAACCAGGCAGGGATAGCGTTGCTGTGGCAAAGAGCTGAAGGGAAATGCTGGGCTTTTATCCCTCCCAGCTCCTGCCACCAGGTGCAGTGAGATCTCAAGTGGCCTCACCTGGGTGACTACTCCTTGCCTCTCCAGCACAAGCTGATGTCTTCACCTGTGTGGCCACGCCTTGCTTCCCCAGCACAAGCTGAGGCAGGCCCCAGTCCTGCAAGGCACTACAGGCCCCAGAGCCTGACTCCTGCCCATACTCCTGACACACTCAATGGAAATAAAGGGAAGAAAACTGGGGACCAATGTGGTACATTATATAATATTAATAATAATTATTATTTATTATTTATACCCCGCCCATCTGGCCGGGGCCCCCCTGCCACTCTGGGCAGCTTCCAACAAACATTAAAATACATCGAATATCACAGATTAAAAACTTCCCTAAACAGGGCTGCCTTTAGGTATTTTCTAAATGTCAGGTAGTTGTTTATCTCTCTGACCTCTCATGGAAGGGTGTTCCACAGGGCGGGTGCCACTACCGAGAAGGCCCTCTGCCTGGTTCCCTGTAGCTTTGCTTCTCGCAGTGAGGGAACCGCCAAAAGGCCCTCGGCGCTGGACCTCAGTGTCCCGGCAGAACAATGGGGGTGGAGACACTTCTTCAGGTATACTGGACTGAGGCCGTTTAGGGCTTTAAGGGTCAACACCAACACTTTGAATTGTGCTCGGAAACGTACTGGGAGCCAATGTAGGTCTTTCAAGACCGGTGTTATGTGGTCTCGGCGGCCGCTCCCAGTCACCAGTCTAGCCGCCGCATTCTGGATTAGTTGTAGTTTCCTGGTCACCTTCAAAGATAGCCCCACGTAGAGCTCATTGCAGTAATCCAAGCGTGAGATAACCAGAGCATGCACCACTCTAGCGAGGCAGTCCGCAGGCAGGTAGGGTCTCAGCCTGCGTACCAGATGGAGCTGATAGACGGCTGCCCTGTACACAGAATTAATGTACTGGTTGGCAAAAAGATGGGAAACTTGCAACCCTCAAAACTTTGTCAGACTCCAGCTTCCATCATCCCCAGCCAGCATAGGCAAGGCCCAAACATAAAATCCCAACTCAGCCACAAAGCTGACATAGTGGCTTTAGGTCAGTCATTATGTCTTAGCCAATATGGTGCCATGTTGGCTGGGGATGATGGGAGTTGTAGTCTGACAGCATCTGGAGAACACCACATGGACTACTCCTATCTTAGTCCAAACTACCCCACAGGGTTGTTGTGCTAGGATAAAATTGGGGATGCAGGGAGAACATTATTTGCTGCTCTGAAAATGCAAGATGTATATGCAATTAACAAAAACTAAAGTAGAGCAGAGATATCTTTGGATCTGAATTTATGCATCACATTCCCAGTGACTGGCAACTGTCCCATCTTCATGTGGTTTGCAACATTCCTCTCTGTGACTCAGATTATTATTTTTGGGGGGAGGGATCTGCCAGATATCTGTGACATTCAGTGGACAGAGCATGATTCAGTCTGCTTTTTTACACTCACTCGTGTTCTGGAGCTGTCTAAGGCATCTCCTTGCTGAAATAGGAGAGGCCCCATCAGTACTGGCATTCGGCCGGCTCTCAAAAATGCTATTTAGACAAGCATTCCCCTGTTCTTTGGACTTGAACCTCCTGTTTTAATTGCTGTTTTAATTGTTGCACTGCATTAATGGGCTTGTTCTATTGTTTATTTTAACATTTCGATTAAATGGTTTTATTGGGTATTTTAATTATATGCATTTCTGGTAACTGCTTTTATTTTCTTAATTAATTATTCTTAATATACTGCAAATAAGCAGTATAGTATGAATAATAATAAGAACAACGACAACAATTTTGCCTTATGTTCAGTATTATGATATAACTCTATAGCCATGTTCTGTGTAAGGTTTATTTTTATGTAAACGGCTTAGAAATGCTAATGATTAAGGGGTATATAAATTCTTTAAATTAATTAAATAAATAAATAAATAGCAGTCTCTTACCGTGGTTCTCTGTGGCAGTCCCAGAGTCTGTGGTCTGCTATTCCTGTCCCAGACCTTGACATCGGCCTCATAGTGTCTCTCTGCAGTCACCTAATCGGTTACCTTCCATGCTCCCATCAAGGCACTGTCTTTTGAGGGGTCTGGCAAAGAGCAAAGTGAAACATAGAAGCTGACCATATGGTAGCATCTCCATGAGAAAAATTCAGCATGGTAGAATGATAAGGTAAAGTCGCTACACATTGAGCTTTTCGCTATTTAAATATGGTGTGATCCTGAGTTTCCTTCATTCCTTCTCCCCATCTTGGAAAGTAACCTGATTTACTTATCCCCTTTCCCTTCACCAGCAGGTCCCAACAACTTAAAATTCAGAATTAAAAACCATTGGAACAGTTTGCAGTCGCAGGAATAGGATGGGCTCTGAAAATACACATCTCAGGGACCAAAGGCCAGAAAAAATAAGTGCATCGTCAGCATTTGCTGAAAACTGTACCATAATGAAGCCAGATGCTCCTCTGTGGGGAGGAAGTTCCACAAAGCTAGCTGCTGGATAGCTCAGTCTGGTAGAGCGTGAGACTCTTAATCTCAGGGCTACAGGTTCAAGCCCCGCCTTGGGCAAAATATTCCTGCATTGCAGGGGGCTGGGCTAAAAGACGCTCGTGGTCCCTTCCAACTCTACAGTTTTATGATTCTAAGAACTTAGGTACTTCCAGAGAAAATATCCTCTCTGGGGCAACCACTACCTGAACTTGGTGAAACCACGAAGAGGGTCCCCAGAAAGATCTGTAGGGAAGGAGTCAGTCTTTCAGGTCTTTCAGTCTTTCACTGAGAGCCAGTGTGGTGTAGTGGTTAAGATGTTTTGGGACTACAACTCCCATCATCCCTGACCACTGGTCCTATTAGCTAGGGATGATGGGAGGGCCGAGTTTGCCTGCGCCTGCGTTAGGGGGAAATTGCTTGCAGAAATGTGAGTTTTCTGTCAAAACTGCACACAAGATGGTAGGAGAAATTCACACTACGATGCTGATGAATTTTCATGAGTTTGTTTATTTATTTATTTAAAGAATCATATGCCCATGACTGTGGAATTGTGGAGAACGAAAAATGAGAAACCTACATTGGAGAGAGCCAGTGTGGTGTAGTGGTTAAGAGCGGTAGACTCGTAATCTGGTGAACTGGGTTCGCTTCCCCACTCCTCCACATGCAGCTGCTGGGTGACCTTGGGCTAGTCACACTTCTTTGAAGTCTCGCAGCCCCACTCACCTCACAGAGTGTTTGTTGTGGGAGAGGAAGGGAAAGGAGATTGTTAGCCGCTTTGAGACTCCTTCGGGTACTGATAAAGCGGGATATCAAATCCAAACTCTTCCTCTTCTTCTTCTTCTTCTTTGGGATTTTCTTTGGCTAGACCAGGGGTAGTCAACCTTTTTATACCTACCGCCCAATAATGCATCGTTCTTGATGGTAAAATTTCCTTACCGCCCACCAGTGCTCGATGGAAGGAGGATTCGGCTTGTGCCGTAGAACCCCCTACCGCCCACCTAGAATCCTGAAACGCCCACTAGTGGGTGGTAGGGACCAGGTTTGACAACCCCTGGGCTAGACCTACCCAAGTGGGCATAGTTGTCTTCCATCGTCCTTTTGGGGCAGAATTTTTCTGCCTATCCACATCGGCAACCGTTTTTTTTATTGCTTTCCACATCTCACAAAGAAAAGCGCAGCTACAACTTTTACTGGAGCAGCACAACTGCATAAGTTCATGATGATCAATGTGTGGCACTCCCACCCCCAGAGTGAACCCGGGGGGGGGTCTTTTCCTGTCCCATTTTCTAAATTTGCAAAAAGACATCCTGCTTTTATCGGCATAGACCTTCAGCTGCGATTAAACGAGTGGAATGAGACAGATATAAACATTCCCATGAAATGGCCTTTGCATGCCGCCATGCCTCATCTGCAAGGTTTCCCTCTCAAATCTACATCTTTCTATATTTATACCACCTTGTCCTTTGGTCAGCAAAAAACACTTCCATGGCGTGGAAAGGAAATAAGGAGCCGATAGGAGATTAGAGCTCTCTGCTCTTCAGGGATGAATCGCCACCTAGAGGCACGAAAATTGACTACCAGTTCTTGGAGACCTGACTCAACGCTGACGGATGACTTCTAGTGTTTTTCCCTACATTGTTGTTTAGTCATTCAGTTGTGTCCAACTCTTCGTGACCCTATGGACCAGAGCACGCCAGGCACTCCTGTCTTCCACTGCCTCCCGCAGTTTGGTCAGACTCATGTTGGTAGCTTCGAGAACACTGTCCAACCATCTCGTCCTTTGTCGTCCCCTTCTCCTAGTGCCCTCCATCTTTCCCAACATCAGGGTCTTTTCCAGGGAGTCTTCTCACGAGGTGGCCAAAGTATTGGAGCCTCAGCTTCAGGATCTGTCCTTCCAGTGAGCACTCAGGGCTGATTTCCTTCAGAATGGATAGGTTTGATCTTCTTGCAGTCTATGGGACTCTCAAGAGTCTCCTCCAGCACCATAATTCAAAAGCATCCATTCATTGGAGATCAGCCTTCTTTATGGTCCAGCTCTCACTTCCATACATCACTACTGGGAAAACCATAGCTTTAACTATACGGACCTTTGTCGGCATACAGAGAATGAATGAATCAGCAAATTAATAGTTACAGGTAGGTAGCCATTGTTGGTCTGCTGTAGTCGAAACAAAATTTTAAAAAGGAGGAAGACCTTTCATTGCCTACAGACAGCCACCCAATCTTAAACAACTCCTCACCCACAATAATACAACAACCAGACTTAAAATGGACACTGGTACCAGAGCCTGCAATAAACCCAGATGCCAACTTTGCTGCCACATACACCTGGACAACACCATTACTGGCCCCAACAACATCAAACATACCATCTTCTAACATTGTTTATGCCATCAAATGCCAACAGTGCCCTTCAGCTCTCTATATTGGACAAACAGGCCAAACCCTACGCCAAAGGATAAATGGACATAAATCTGACATCAGGAATCACAAGACAGAGAAACCAGTAGGAGAACACTTCAATCTTCCAGGACATTCTATACAAGATCTCAAAGTAGCTGTCATATTACAAAAGAATTTCAGAATTGGACTGGAAAGAGAAGTTGCTTAATTGCAAATTATTACTAAACTTAAAACCATGGAGAGACCTGGTCTGAATAAAGACATTGAATTCTTATCTCATTATACATGATAAAGCCATCTCACCCCTTGCTTTTTCCTGTAAGACCAATTGCAGTCGTTAACAGTCATTAACAGTCGTCAACAGGTTTACCACACCTATCAGCCAATCACCCATTCCCACCCCCCTTCTGAGTAATACCCCTCCCCCTCCCTCTCACTTTATATAAGTGTCTGGTGACTTCTGTTTCAGTGTATCTGAAGAAGTGTGCATGCACACGAAAACTCATACCAATAACAAACTTAGTTGGTCTCTAAGGTGCTACTGGAAGGAAGCGAATTAATATTTATTGTGCCTACAATTTATTAAGCTGCATTCTATACAGTGCTGTGGCTTACAATCAGAAATACACTGTGCAAAAGGAAACAGAGATGAGGAGGGGAGAGGAAAACAAGTAAACACACACACAAACCCAAGCACACATCTAAATGCAATCATTTTAATTATTGTAGCCCTGTGCCTATTTTTGCTGCAAAAGATGCCCATCTGAAATGGCATCTTTTGCTCTCCTGCTCTCCCTTCTTGAGCCAAAATTGAGCTGCACAGAGGCTTGTTCTCTTTAAAGCAGGACAGCTTTGACCCACCCAGCTCAGAACTGCCTACAATGACTGGCAGCTGCTGTCTGGGGTTTCAGACAGGACATTTCCAGCCCTACCTGGAAATGCTGGAGATTGAACCTGCGACCTTCTGCATGCAAAGCAGATGCTCTGCCACTCAACCACAAGAGGCCCCTTTTCCAACAGTGACACTTGAAGTCATAGAAACAGGCACAGGGCCTTCTCAGTGGTGGCACCCATCAGATTTCAGGGAAATAAACAACTATCTGATTTTTAGAAGACATTTGAAGGCAACCCTGTTTGGGGAAGTTTTTAATGTTTGATGTTTTATTCTGTTTTTAATCTGTTGGGAGTCACCCAGAGTTGCTGGGGAAACCTAGCCAGATGGGTGGGGTATAAATATATTACTACTACTACTACTACTACTAGGGACCTAGGTGGCACTGTGGTTAAACCACTGAGCCTAGGGCTTGCTGATCAGAAGGTCGGCGGTTCGAATCCCTGCGACGGGGTGAGCTCCCGTTGCTTGGTCCCAGCTCCTGCCAACCTAGCAGTTTGAAAGCACGTCAAAGTGCAAGTAGATAAATAGGAACCGCTACAGCGGGAAGGTAAACGCCGTTTCCATGTGCTGCTCTGGTTCTCCAGAAGCAGCTTTGTCATGCTGGCCTCATGACCTGGAAGCTATACGCCGGCTCCCTCGGCCAATAATGCGAGGTGAGCGCGCAACCCCAGAGTCGGTCATGACTGGACCTAATGGTCAGGGGTCCCTTTACCTTTACTACTACTACTACTACTGAATGATAGAATTGTAAGGTTTGGAAGGTTCCCGAGGGTCATCTAATCCAACCCCTCCCCCACAATGCAGGAATTACAGCTAAAGAATCCATGACAGATGGACATCCAACCTCTGCTTTAGAAGGTCCTTTTAAGCAGCAGTACTAAGGACTAAACCACCAACCTCGTTTATGCAAACGTGCATACATCTCCCTACCGTCCAGATAGGATCTGAAGCAGGAGAGAGAGAGAGAGCGCATCGTGTGCGCACTAACCAACATTTAGAACTCCCAAGACAGCAGAGAAATGCAGCTCAAAGCGCCCGCTGTTTTCGTCTGGAGGAAGAGTAAACCAGAGAGAAGGACTATTGTTTTGTTTAGGGTTAAATGCAGATCGGATTTTCCAAAATCAGTTCCAGACATAACACACACTCGCGCTCCCCAAACCATAGCGTGCAATCTCTCACCGCCAGTCTCTTGCACAACCCAGTTGCCCCCATTCCAGCCAATGCAAAGTTTCAGATTTCAAGCTGGGATCTGGGGTGTGTTTGCAGACATTGGTGTGTGGGGGGGAGCTATTTTTTTGAAGGAACTGGAGAAGAGAACCTTTGCTTGCGAAAGGCATCCTTTGGCTGCCTCTCCGAAGGGAAACTCCGAGGCAATGCAGATTTAACCCGTTCCCTTGCAGTCTGGAGGTGAACCGCAGCAATGGCTGCAATAACACCCCGCTCTTCAAAGATCCCAGATGCGTTTGCTTCGACACCACTCCCTTGCTATCAGCTAGGGTGGCCTCCGAGTACACACTCAAAAACATCCCTTGCTGAACTGCCATACATTGTTATAATGGCAACTACTTGCCACACCTGATTAGTTTCATGCTCTTTTGGGTAGACCTGTTTATCTGATCAGGCCATTTCCACAGGGCAAAAGAGATCTGAAATTTGCAAGTCTTTAAGAACCCAAGCAGTGACAGGCTAGATCAGATCAGCCCAGCCTTCGGCATCCTGTTTTGAAGAGTTGGGAACCTGCAACTAGAGCATGAAAGCGGCAACAAAAACTCCCGTTCTTTGCTCCCCTGGAGCCGCAGTTCAGAGTTTTGCTGCTTCTGAAATTGGGGCTCTATTTAGCTAGAATTTATTTAGCTCCATGACTTTGGCTCCCTTTAAAAGCCATCTAAATTCTGTAAAACCATATCACAATCTATGCTACACACTCTTATCACAGGGAGCACCCCTACCCCGCCCAAAGCTGATTATTTTTTTTCTGCCTTTTGCAAGAGCAATTGTGTTTGGAAAGTTTAAGCAGCAGCACATTACTTGATTTTTCAACTACATCAGGGGATTTTGTTTCGCTTTTAATCCTAGGCAGGTAGGAAGGGGGGATTGTGAGGAGGGACACACTGAATCTTTGATCCATAAGGACTAGAATCACAGAACCATAAAACTATAGAGTTGGAAAGGATCACAAGGGTCATCTAGTCCAGCCCCCGGCAATGCAGGGATTTTTTTGCCCAGTGTAGGGCTTGAATCCACAACTGTGAGATTAAGAGTCTCTAGCTCTACCGACTAAGCTACCAGAAGCTTTTAAAAAAATAAAATAAAGCTTTGTAGTTTGAATTCTGTGCACTTCCTGCCTTCCAATGGAAACACAACACAGCTTGGCCCCATGGCTGTGGGTACCCATGGCTGTGGGTGCCATGCAATGTGCATGGCCCTAGCACCATAATCTGTGGGTGCCTGGCTCCTTCATGGGGAATTTTGTGGGTGCTCAGGCACCCAGTCCCCAGAGAGTTGGCACCTTTGGTCAGAGAAAACGTGGTGGATTGAGGAGGCAGCAAGAGCTATTGGACTACACAAATGGCATCTCTCCTGTCATTTGGCAGTGAGGGAAAGGCATTCCGCACATGCCCACATGCGCATTGTTATGATCAAGGCTGCAACCTTTAATTGATTGCTTGGTTAAGCAGTTTTCAGATTTATTTCTGAAATAATAATAATAATAATAATAATAATTTATTATTTATACCCCGCCCATCTGGCTGGGTTTCCCCAGCCACTCTGGGCGGCTTCCAACAGAAAAATAAAACACAATAATCTATTAAACATTAAAAGCCTCCCTGAACAGGGCTGCCTTCAGATGTCTTCTAAAAGTATGGTAGTTGTTTTCCTCTTTGACATCTGTTGGGAGGGCGTTCCACAGGGCAGGCGCCACCACCGAGAAGGCCCTCTGCCTAGTTCCCTGAAACTTGGCTTCTTGCAATGAGGAAACCACCAGAAGGCCCTCCGTGCTGGACCTCAGTGTCCGGGCAGAATGATGGAGACGCTCCTTCAGGTATACTGGACCGAGGCCATTTAGGGCTTTAAAGGTCAGCACCAACACTTTGAATTGTGCTCGGAAACGTACTGGGAGCCAATGAAACTGAAAACTGCTTAACCATTTTCAACTGAAAATCCATTCCCCCCAAAGCAGGAAGCATGGTTTTGTTTCGTTTCATTTAAAAAAGATTCTTTTTAATGTAAACTTTCAAAAATTGCAGGTGGCAAGCACTTTTGCAGAAAAGGCATCATTCCCCCCCCCTCACTCTGACACAGGGGGTGATGCCTCTACCGAAGGCAGCTCCAGCTGCAACATAAACCTGGGCCATTTAAAACCAAGAACAGCGACACCTTTTTCTGTCAATGCAATTTTAGGCAAATGTATCCAGTCGATTAAGCAACTGGCTTTAATTTCTTTATCTGGGCCCAGAGCCCTGATCAAACATGGCTGCATGATGGGATCATGACACTTTGCTGTTTATAGTCGTGTCCGACTCTTCATGACCCCATGGCCCAGAGCACACCAGACACTCCTGTCTTGCACTGCCTCCCGTAGTTTGGTCAAACTCATGTTGGTAGCTTTGAGAACACTGTCCAACCATCTCGTCCTCTGTTGTCCCCTTCTCCTTGTGCCTTCCATCTTTCCCAACATCAGGGTCTTTTCCAGGGAGTCTTCTCTTCTCATGAGGTGGCCAAAGTATTGGCGCCTCAGCTTCAGGATCTGTCCTTCCAGTGAGCACTCAGGGCTGATTTCCTTAAGAATGGATAGGTTTGAACTTCTTGCAGTCCATGGGACTCTCAAGAGTCTCCTCCAGCACCATAATTCAAAAGCATCAATTCTTCGGCGATCAGCCTTCTTTATGGTCCAGCTCTCACTTCCATACATCACTACTGGGAAAACCATAGCTTTAACTATACGGACCTTTGTAGGCAAGGTGATGTCTCTGCTTTTCAATATGCTGTCTAGGTTTTTCATTGCTTTTCTCCCAAGAAGCAGGCGTCTTTTAATTTCGTGACTGCTATCACCATCTGCAGTGATCAAGGAGCCCAAGAAAGTAAAATCTCTCACTGCCTCCATTTCTTCCCTTTCTATTTGCCAGGAGGTGATGGGACCAGTGGCCATGATCTTGGTTTTTTTGATGTTGAGCTTCAGGCCATATTTTGCGCTCTCCTCTTTCACCCTCATTAAAAGGTTCTTTAATTCCTCCTCGCTTTCTGCCATCAAGGTTGTGTCATCTGCATATCTGAGGTTGTTGATATTTCTTCTGGCAATCTTAATTCCAGTTTGGGATTCATCTAGTCCAGCCTTTCGCATGATGAATTCTGCATATAAGTTAAATAAGCAGGGAGACAATATACAACCTTGTCGTACTCCTTTCCCAATTTTGAACCAATCAGTTGTTCCATATCCAGTTCTAACTGTAGCTTCTTGTCCCACATACAGATTTCTCAAGAGACAGATGAGGTGATCAGGCACTCCCATTTCTTTAAGAACTTGCCATAGTTTGCTGTGGTCGACACAGTCAAAGGCTTTTGCATAGTCAATGAAGCAGAAGTAGACGTTTTTCTGGAACTCTCTAGCTTTCTCCATGATCCAGCGCATGTTTGCAATTTGGTCTCTGGTTCCTCTGCCCCTTCGAAATCCAGCTTGCACTTCTGGGAGTTCTTGGTCCACATACTGCCTAAGCCTGACACTTTAGCTTCTTCCTTTTCGATCTCTGGGTGTCAGCAGCCATCCTGCACTCCCTTCTTGCAGCCACAACCTGATGCACGTTTATTCCAAAGTGGGTCCTGTGTAATCCAGTGGGACTTGCTCCCAGGCAAGCGTGCATTCCAAGGGTTCCCATACAGATGAGCGCAAGTGCCACCAGCACCCCCCAAGATCAACGGGGCTTTTGGCCCTGACCTCAAGTGGAGGCAGGCAGCTTCCTGCAGCACACTTCAACTGATAAGGATATCCTGGCTTCTTTTTCTCTGTCCTGAAACAGCAATCAATTTCCAGAACAAGGTGCCCAGAGGTCCCCAGAAGTCTGGAAAAGGGCCATAGCTCTGTGGCAGAACACCGGCTGGGCTGGCAGGAGGTCCCATGTCCAGACACACACACACCCTGTCATCCCGGTTTCTGATTTGATCCCAGAAAGTCCCACTTTGCCTTAGGATGTCCCTATTTTCATTGGAGAAATGTTGGAGGCTATGGAGTTATCCGACCCCTGAGCCGCCCGAAGGCAATTTTGTACAGGGAAGGGCTTGCACATCTCTGAGCATTCCTGCAATCTGGTGTAAACTGAGGTCGGAATCATTTGACTGAAAGGCGGGATATAAATCAACAAATTCAATAAATAAATAAATAAATAATGTGGGGGGTTGGGGGTATTGGGTTGTTTTTATTTTGATAATAGATTTTGTGGTTTTATATTTTGATTTTGCTAGGTGAACCACCCTGAGATCTTTGGGTATAGGGTGGTATATAAATTCAATCAATCAATCAATAAACCAATCAATTCCAGGTAGAGCGTCACCCAACAGCTCCGGAAATTGACAGCACAGTCCTGAGCATCTCCAGGAAAGGGAAGGGGGAGCAGCCCCCTCCCAAAAAGATTGTGAGATTCCCAGTTTTCATTTTTTTAAAAAGTGTTTTTAGCATTTGTAGTACCCGAGACACCAGATAGATTGTTTGGGTACTATTCTTCTCACTTTGGGGCGTGGGCCTAAACTAGCTTGCTGTCTTCTCTTCCCGTTTTATTTTGACACCTATGAACACAATCATAAACCAAGTCCCACTCTGACTTAGTAGGCGCATTAAGACCCATTTATCCCCTTGTAAAGGTGCACTGAATTGTAGCTTAAGCGTCCTTGCATGTACAATACAATGACTATCCATCAGCACTTAACGCGATTCGCTTTACAGCCGAGGTTTGGAACATCAGGCCACACCCCCTCCCGAGGCCACACCTCCCACCAGCCCCACCCCCTCCTAAGCCAGCATTCGCCCTTGATCTGTGACACTGCCTCTCCCTTGTCTGGATGGAGGGGTGTGTCTGTGTACAAACGAGCCTACCATACACAGGTAACATTTATATTCGTGGACACACCCACTTTTGCCTCTGGCTCCGCCCACCACTCGCATGTGGCCCCCTCCAGAAGGAAATGCGGCCCTCGGGCCGGAAAGAAAAGATTCTGCAGCCCTGCTTTCCAACCTAGCGGACGTGCCCCGAAGAGCTTACAATCTAACTTTCCTTCCAGCAAGGAACCCCGTATGCGCGCACTGAATCCCCCTGAAAAGACAGCACTTTTCAAACCATTTCCAGACCCCCCCTTTCAAAGAGGGGTCTCGGCTCCTCCACCTCCTTCCCCCCCACCTACCTGCACTGAGAATCACCCCCACCCAAGCGAGTCTTCCTTCCCGCAAAGGGACCTCTCCCGACGCTCTCTTGCAGCGTTTCCCTCGACCACGAGCACCTAGGAGCTAATTTTATTTGTCTGTGGCTTTTCTTCTTTTCCAAAGGGTGTGTGTCCAGAAAGGGATTATACACGAAAAAAGAGGGGGGAGGGAGATGTTAGGAAATCAAAACAAGGCTAAACAAACCACCACCCCCTCTCTCCACCCCCCGGCCAGCGGCACCCAAAAAAATCCCTGTCGCCCACTTCGCGGGGGGACATTTGCGTCTGGCTAGCTCGGAGGCGGCGCTGCTGCGCGCTTGAGGTTTGCGCAAACGGAATTGCCTCCCCGCGACTTAATCCGACAGGAGAGAGAGGAAAAGGGGGGGAGCAATATCCCCGATTTCCTTTGCCGGGAGGGGTGAGCGCAGAATGAAACTGCGCGTCCATCGCCCTCCTCCGTCGGGGGTGTTCCTCCTAGAGGGCCCGTCTAACCCCTCCTCCTTTCCCGTGCCCTCCCTCGGATGGGGAGCGCAGCCTTTATAATGTGGCCCCTCCGACGGGAGCATCCTTTCCAGCGCGTGCTTCTTGTCCTCCTTTTTTTGGAGGGGGCGAACCAAGCCAGCCCTTAGCTCGGGCCGAATCCTGCCTTCTTCTCTGGTTCCTTTGCGCATTTCGACCCGGTGATTCCTTTGCTCGCGTTTTCTTCTTTCCTTGGAGAAGGGAACCCGATTCTCTTCTTGTTGTCTTGTTTTTTTTCTCTTTTTCTGCTCGCCTTGTGATCCCAAAAGGTCCGTCTAGCTGGAATGAATATATCTGAGCCTAGTTTCTGTAGAGAGGAGATACCCCAAGCCAGAGGCGACTTTTCATGGGGAGCCGTCGCGGGAGCAGCAGCTGCGCCACCGCCGCCTCCGCCTCCGCCGCCTCCACCTCCTCCCGCTGCTGCTGCCTCTGATCCCGGGCGCGCCTTCGCGCAGCACAGCCGGGCCGCGGAGCCCGCCGTCTCCAGCCGGACCCCCAGCCCGGAGCCGGCCTTCGGATTTCGCCCAGGCGCAGCGGCGCCCATCGGGGGAGGCGACCCCGGCGGCGCGCTCTTGGGCACCTCGGCTGCGTCGAGCCGTTCTCCCAGCCCCGACGCCGGCTATGGCTACGGCGCCGTCTCGGGCCGTCCGTCCGACGGCAAGAGCGCCGAGGATTCCCGCATCCGGCGCCCCATGAACGCCTTCATGGTGTGGGCCAAGGACGAGAGGAAGCGGCTGGCCCAGCAGAATCCGGACCTGCACAACGCGGTGCTGAGCAAGATGCTGGGTAAGCGGTGTGTGTGTGTGTGAGTGCTGTGGGACTCATTGCCACCAGATGTGGGGATGATGATGACCACCAGGAGCTAAGGTGGCTTTGAACAGGTTCATAGGGAAGCGAAAACCTTTTCAAGCATGGGCTAGCCGGGATTTGTTTTAGCGGGGCAGGCTTTATGTTAGGGGGGGACGGGACAGAACCTCAGTTAGTTAAGTATTTTTGTTGATTTTTATTGATTTAGGGGGGCAGCCTTCCCCCCTTAGTCACGCCCATGCTTGAAATACTTCTCCCTCCCTCTGAGAGCACACCTGGGGTTTGCAGAAATGGGGGCCCTCCAGAAAAGACCCTGTGGAGACCAAGTATGTTCAGTAGCAATGGGATGCTGAGGGTTTTGTGGTGGGGGAGGGGTTAACAACGAGTGGGATCTAATACTTATCCCATGTATTAGCTATACCTGAGAAATGGAGCTTGCATGTTCCAAGGCAGTTTACCTCGGAGTAAGATTGGAGGCTGGGGGGCAAACAGGAACGGAGGTGGCCGCTGCCTTTTTGTTCTGCTGGCGGGCTCTGTGGGGGCATCTGTCTGAACAGTGCAGTTCTTACAAGGGTCGGGAAGGAGTTTGGGAGAGGGGAGAGAAGCAGCCATGAGGAAGGAAGCTCTCTCTCTCTTTAAATTTATTTTGAGGCAGCTCCTCTCTCTTATAGAGCAACCTTTCTCATCAGCCCCTCTCTGCAGGTCATTCGCAGTACAATCCTGCACATGTATACCCAGAAGTAAATTGCAGTGTGGCTCGTTCCCAGATAAAGGGGTATAGGATTGTGACTTTAATCCAGATAATTTACCCGTCCGTTGCACCTACAGCAGGGGAGCTCTAGGGCAGATCACTTCTCTCTTGCACTATTACTGCACACACTTGCAAATGTTTCTCACAAAGCTGAGAAAGCAGACAAAGAAAGTCATTTTTAAATCAAATGATTTTTTTAATTCAAATGTGCATTCCGGCCAAGCGTGCGGATTTAAAACTGAACTGCAGGGAAACGCATTGGGTGTTATTCTACGAAATGTTGCTCTTCGTCCCCTCTTCTCCTGAAAGGATACAGTTCAAAGACTAGAAGAACATTTTCCCCCTTGCACCCACCTTTTACTAATTTCACTTCTTCGGGATAAAAAGATCCGCAGTCAGTGAGTAATAAGAGACCCTGAAAGATGAACACATTTATAAGCTTTTCGGCTTCTGCCGCTTCATGTGATGATGCAGGGCATTTCATCTTCAATTGGGAGGTGTGTATGGGGAGGGATGCAGGGACACACACATAAACAGGGGGTGGGAGGAAGATTGCACATAGAAGGGACCCCAAGACCCCGAGATACAGAAGGTAACTGTTGGTCTATCACATTTCTGTCACAAACCCAAATTTATACAACATAGGAAGCTGCCATATCCTGAATCATTGGTCCATCTAGCTCAGTACTGTCTACACTGACTGGCAGCAGCTTTCTCTCCAGGACTTTTTTTTTGGGGGGGGAGGGGTCTCTCCCAGCCCTATCTGGAAATGCCAGGGATTGAACCTGGGGCATTCTGCATGCAAGGCAGATGCTCTATCATTGAGCTATGCCCCCCCTTATTGCAAGGTAAGAGTAAACTGATTCATTCACAACAACAAACCACAAGCTTCTTGTGCTAATTTTATTGAAGGATAGGCTATTAGGAGGAATAGAGAGTGCAGCATTAATGTGTCAGCATGCATTTGTTTGACTTGGTTGAAATAAAATATCTAGAGGGACGCAAAAGTGCTGTAGGGTTCGTTGAGGGAAGAGTTTGTGACATCACAAGCACTGGGCAATCAGCACTATGCGCTGCAGCTTCTATTGCAGAAACCCAGAACTGGTTTCTTCTGAGCTCAGCCCCAGGCAGGGAGTTCTGCATCTGTATTGAGTGCAGTACAAAGCTAAACAGCAGTCACTACATCTGCAGTAAAACCATGGTCAAATAAAATGTGGGGATTAGATCTTAGACTTCCCTTTGCAATTGACCGCTAGCCCATCCATTTCTTCCTTCCTAATCTTCCTAGCCTCCAGGGCATAGAGACCCACCTTATAAGTCTTTATGCACCCTTACTTTTTTGTAGTGTGAATCTTGATTAAGTCCAAATTCAGTAGTATCAAATTTGCAACAAATAGAATAGAAAGGGGTTAAGTAACTTGTTCCATTTGTGCAAGGATGTATGCTTTTACAATGGAACTTCCTCCCTCAAATTTGTTTTGGGGGTTCTCCCAATCCACTGGGGCAGATTTGGAGAGGACACAGGATGTGTGCTGAGGGGACAAGATAGGGGAGTTCTGTTGCACAAGCAGAAATCCTCGCACTAACAGAGTAAGCACATTGGATACCGCCCAGACAAAATGCCATTTCCCCTTGTCCTTGGAAGCTGTCAAGGAAAAAAGAACTCATTAGTTCTCTTATTCCCCTACCCTTTCCTGAGCACCTATCTAGAAACGAGAGACACAGGCTCCTAAATAAGAATTTCATATATATACCTTAGCTACCCACCCCCTTGCAAAGTGTCCAGGGTCCTCTATCCATACATGCCATGTATGGATGTTAATTACTATGGGACGGAATGTGGGAGAGAGCCATTTTTAAACTGAAAGCCTATTGTTCAGCAATGTGGATATCACATTTGCATTTCAGAGTAGACAAGAGAAATACAAAAACCACTTGCAAGGAAGCTGATTGGACCTGTATGTTTTAAAAACAACAACAGCATCCTACTTCCCAACATGAGATACGTTAATGAAAGTACTGCCTATTGCTTAACGGCCTTTGTATGCTGCAATTATTACGTGAGCAATAGTTTGGGCTTCTGAAGCAGGTGAAGGACTTGATCTGCTGGAGCCCTTAATTCTGCCCCGTTTCTGCTGTACCTTCACGCCTGTGTTTTTCCTTTTCGGACCCCCTCCAGGCCAGTCGTGGAAAGCGCTCAGCGCCAGCGACAAGCGCCCCTTTGTGGAAGAGGCAGAGAGACTGAGGATTCAGCACCTGCAGGACCACCCTAACTACAAGTACCGCCCCAGGAGGAAGAAGCAAGCCAAGAAAATCAAGAGGATGGAGCCCAACATCCTCCTGCACAATCTCTCCCAGCCTTGTGGCGACGGCTTTGCCATGAACCACCGGGCTGGCGGCGCCATCGGGCACCCGGGCCATGCCCAGCCTCCTCCGCTCAACCACTTCAGAGAACTCCGCTCGGTGAGCTCTGATATGGAGAACTACGGCTTGCCGACCCCTGAGATGTCCCCTCTGGACGTCTTGGAGCAGACAGAGCCTGCCTTTTTCCCTCCGCACATGCAGGACGACTGCAGCGTGATGTCCTTCCGAGGCTACCACCACCACCCTCCTCCTCCTCCACCTCCCCAGATGGAGTTTACCCCGGAGAAAAACCTGGGGAGGAACATGCCCATGGGCTACCCACAGAACCCACCTCACCTGGCTGATGCCATGAGGACTCCCCACCCACCTGGTATGTACTACAACCAAATATGCGCCGGAGCCGCCAACGGGCTTTCAGCCCACCTGGGCCAGCTCTCCCCGCCGCCCGAATCTCACCACCTAGACGGCGTGGAGCACTTGAACCCCAACGAGCTCTGGACAGAAGTGGACCGCAACGAGTTTGACCAGTATTTGAATATGAGCAGGACTCGTCCCGATCCTTCGGGGTTTGCCTACCATGTCTCTGTGTCCAAAGTGACTCCTCGAAACCTCTCCTGCGAGGAGAGCAGCTTGATATCGGCCTTGTCCGATGCCAGTAGCGCTGTCTATTACAGCACCTGTATCACTGGGTAGGAGTGTGCCTATGTGTTCAGCAAGGGGAGAGAGGTTCAAGGCTGAGCCCGGTTTAACCATCATTTCCCTTCCCCCAGGGAACCCTGGGAACATGGAAGGGGGAACCATGGGATCTTGTACCTGAATTCCGTCTCCTAACCACAATTCCCAGGATCCTTTGAGCGAAGCTGTGCCAGTTAAACCGGTATGAATTTGACGGAAGCTCAAAACCTACATGTAACCCTTAGGAAAGGCATGATGCGCAGGTGCTAACCTCTTTTTTTTTGTTTGCTCCAAATGAGAGCAGCTTGGTTCCCCATCCCTGCGGGGCACATTGTCCTTCTAACAAATTTATTCTTACCTGCTGAGAGACAGCCCAGCTCAGCTATTGTGCCTGTCCTTGGAGAGACAAGTGCCAATCTGCCGAGGAGTGAGCAAAAAACATCTGCAGGAACTTTGAAACTGTTGCTGCGGAGAATTACTGCAGAGAAACTATTTGCCCTTCTACTCTTGCATCCCAAGCAGGGCTTGGGAACCTCACCCCTGAAGCTTGTGGAGTTTTCTGCATTTAAGGGCCTCTTCACACTTAAAACAGATTTTTATTTTTAGTGTCCACTGAAAGTCATTCAACATAAACCCATGTGTGTCACTGTCAGGATTTTCATTCTCTCCCGTGCTGCAGAGCATGTGTGACTACTAGTCCCATGCCCATGTCACAAATGTGTTTGCAGAGCAGACATGTGTGCATCGCACTCATCCGGGAGAAAGGGACTGGATGTGGCTGGCTCGACTTTGCTCTTGTCTAATGTGTGAAAGAGCCCTTAGATCCCCTGCCTTGCACATTTTTAGCTGAAGCACTGGGTTGGGGGGCAAAAACATGGGACCCTGCCCCCTTCCTTGTTCAGCGTAATGTGCAAATCATCTCAGAATCCCTCTGCAAGACGCAACATTCATCTAGCTGAGATAACGGTGCCCACTTATATCCCCACAAGTGCCTTCCTATGCATCAGCCTTCCAAACCCTCTCCCCTTGCCTGTGAACATTGCAATATTTAGATTATCTCATTAAATGCATTGCTTTGTTTTTTTGTTTAAAATAATGCTGAACCACTGATATACTGTATCGCTATGTAGCACAACGAGATAGACTGTTGCAAAGCAGAAGGAAACTGAATTCATAGGGTGCCGAAATGTGTGAGGGCGGACAGTTTTTCTGGACCTTTTATGCCCCAGAGGTAATTATAGTGGCTGCAGCTTTTCTTCGCGCCTGCAGCATTGTAACATGACAAGCCACAAGATGCTGAAATCCTTTCCCTCTGGATTGTTGGAAAAAGTTCAGGAGTCTGGTTCTCCGGTGCATTTGATCTCTTCCAGTGTTTAAGATGTCTGTACTGTAAGTCTGCGTAACTGGGGAAGCAGGGTGGGGAGGCAGTGGCTCTCGACATCTGGGGGGTTTTTTTAGCAGTGAAGCTAGCTGCCTGACCCAGAGCTCAATTGCAAGCTGTCCGATTTGAAGCATCACCCGAGTCCTAGAACATGCTGGGGTCTGGTGGCGAGTGTGCCATCTGCAACCCAACAGAGCGCATTGTCATACCTCTGCGTTGCACCCCGAGGGCACCATCGTGGGCTAAAGCTATATTCATGCCTAAAACAGGTTGGACTGAATTGGCTTGTGCAGGAGGGGAAGCACTGACTGCAGTGCGGTTTGAGACATTCCATAAAAGGGGTTGGGCATCAAGGCAGGGAAGTAGCAAAAATTGTGACGAGGGAGGGTTTTAAGACTGGTTAAAGTGGTATGAAGTGTGATGAAGGGAAAGGGTTGAAAAAGCCGTAAAAATAGAATAAAATTGGCAGGTGGTCCTTTGAGGCTGGCATAACTTTACCCAGATTGTGCCCGTTCACTTCAAAGCCAGCCCACTGATTTCAGCAGCTTCCAAGTGATTTAGAAATCCATTCTCGAGTTAATTTCCCCCGGATGCCTTTTCATTCTAAGCATCCCTATCAGAAAGCTCACCGAACCTGCTTTGACTCGACTTCCCTGTGAACCTCTATGTAAATCCCATTGAAGCAGCTCTGCTAAGCTTTGCCCATGTAAAGCCATGCAATTTGTGATCACACTGATGGAAGCATTGGGGGGGGGAGGTGCATTTGAAGCTGCCATGTGAGATCCGAGCCACTGGCCCACTGTTTTCTCCTCTGACCGGTGGTCGTAATTCAAAGGCTCAGGGCAAGAATCTTTTCCCACTCCTCCGGGATCCTGTGAGCTGGTGGCACCCAGGACTGAAACTGGGACCACCGTCGTGCAAAGCAGATGTTCTGCCACTGGCCTAAGGCTCTTCCCAAAATGTAGGCAGCTGCTTCAGACCAAAGTCAGACTACTGGCCCATCTCACTCAGTATTGTCCATGTTGACTGGGTTTCAGAGGGGAAGCCTCTCCCTGCTCTGCCTGGGAATGCAGACAATTACACCTGGGACCTTTTTGCATACAAGCAGTTGCTTTGCTGCTGAGCCACAGCAGCCCCTGTTTTCAGGATGGAGGTGTAACTTCCAGCCTTCCACTTTCCCCAAGCTCTACTGCACCATGCCTTGAGAACCAGCATTTTCAGAGTTAGGTTATTAAGGCCAGAGGAGAAGCGAGTCAGGGCTCTATCTACACTGACCTATGCTCCGCATTCCCAGGCAGAGGTCCACACTTTCCAGGTCTGCGTCCAGCAGCTTTTTATTGATATTATTTTTGCTTTCCCTGCAAAAACCCGCTCTTTATCACTGAATCAGAGCAAATGGCAATTTGCAGAAAACCCGAATTGCCATTTGCTCCTAATCAGCAGTACGGATCCAATTTTCTTGGGGAAAGCAGATGGAAGAAAGAAAGAAAGAAAGAAAGAAAGAAAGAAAGAAAGAAAGAAAGAAAGAAAGAAAGAAAGAAAGAAAGAAAAGCCCTCTGAAATTGACTGGGAAAGTGCAACCCTATGCGTAGAAAGTATTGGGGGGGGTGAGTAAGGATGAGCCCTAATAAGGTGTTCAAAACAGGGAGTGATTCTTTTGCAATGATTGTTATGGGAGAGAGACTAGTTTAGGGGTGCCAAACAGGCACATTTTTCACTGTATCAAGATTATTATCTTTCATTTGAACCATAGGACTATATTTTTACTAAGTCTTTTATATATCTATCTCTCTATCTATAAATAATATTTAATTTGTTCAGGCATTTTATACTACCGAATCTCTTTTCTGTCTCTTTTGGTAATAAATCGAAGGGTATCTGTGTCACGGAAAGCATTTATGTAGCAACTGAATTAAAACAAATATAAAGAACAGAGGAGAGAGGAGCAGTTTTAAGTCATAAAATCGTGTGCAACAATTTTCTGGAATTTTGGGGGGAGCATTTTCGATCGGTGTAGAGACCAAGGAGACTCGATCCCACGGTTGGGGGGGGGGGTCTGTATAAAACCCCGTTGAAATGAATTGGCAGCTACACAAGAACCCTGCTAGAGTTTGTGCAGAAGACCGTCCCAAATAATGTTGCTGGCTGGTTAATTGTTAAGACATATTTTCCTAATGCCTTGGCTCTCATGTGCTTGCTATGTGAACACATGTTTCTCCCCCTAATAAATGTTGTCCCCAACCATTTCCAGATTTCTCTGGCAGTCGATTCCTGTTTAGACTGCACATTGGTTTCAAGGGACCACCTCCCACTAAGCACTGGGCAAGGGTTGGTTGTCTGTGAGAGGAAAGGCCTTCTTTATAGGAAAGATAGGAGAGAGTGGGTTTGATCCAGGCTCAGTTGCCAATGCAATCCAGTGTACGTGCCTATTTTTCCAATGTTGTGTAAGCTGCCGATGTGTTTGGTCGGACGTACCATCTGTTCTCATATTTGGGGGGAGGGGGGATAACCCTCAGTCCTCTAATAAAACGACGTGATATCCTTTTCTTGACATGTCTGTGTGTGGTTTTTTGGGGATTTCGTTAACACAACTGCGCACAATCTGCGCTAAGGGGCTCTGCATTTGCACGCCGGAGCCTGCAGAAATTGGAAATGATATTAAAGCCCGCTTAGATCTGTTGATCTCGCTGTGCTAATGTGGCTCCTCGCATGTGTTCTGATGCTTTGTTTACAGCCTGACACATAAGACGGTGACGTCAAATGGCTTGGGTCGGAGCCAATTGGTTTCCCACCCACCCTCTTCCCTGTCCTAAACATTATTGTGATTGTTTGCAGCGCGAGCTTAAGATCTCATCACATCATCTTTTGTTATGTTGCTAATTCACTGAAGGACGCAAGTCCCCCGTTTCAAGCACATTGTTTCTCTGGCACAGAGATGTCTTTGAGCATTATTATTATTATTATTTGCACCAGGAATGTCTTTCAGTTTCCTGCTCATCATCACTGCTAATGCTGTATATGGAGAAGAAAGCTCTTTTTGATACATCAGTTGTACATTCTTGGTTCATGCGGTGCTTTCATCCACTGCCCAAAGACAGGAAATTCAAGGAACAGTGCTTGCTGTTGCTCATGAAAACACTCTGGGGAATGGGCAATTAAGTTCCGATCAATAGAACTTAATTCCATAGCAATGCAAACTTAATTTCACTTTGATGTTGCAAGATGTTTCCCAAGACAGCTCTCTGTCGCCCAATGGGCAGTTTGCCTGGCATCTTTCTTTTGGCACTTTCATTGGGCAAAGCAGTTAGCCATTTTTACCTTGTGAATTTTTCACAATGGCCTTATTAGTTATTACCAATCCTCTCTGTTCTCTCCCTCCGTATTTCTGCTGTGTTTTTGTACACAATGTATGCTAAAACTTTGGTTCCAAAACAGCCCTTGAAGTAGATTTTCTTTCTTTCTTCTTTTGCCCAAAATATTTCCACTCCTTCTTTGTCATATTTTAACCCCATCCAATTAATCAAGCTACACATTGGCTTTTTTATATATAAATTTTTAAAAAGCGCCCGTGAATGTGCTTAGACTATATCTAGAAAGGAAAATGTCAGTCCATTGCAGAAAAATGCTAATGACATCTGTTCATTGAATGATGACGATGATTTAAAACAGATTTTTTCTTCGCCAAGGAAGGTTTTTATTTTATTTTTTATGAGTCCCTTTTCTTTCTCTTTCTCTCTTATTGTTGCTGTTGGCAAAAAGATGTTGAGTGGCCCGGGGGGGGGGTGGGTCTTTAAACCAACCATACTCACTTTAGAGAAGTTTTGAAAGGAAAACTCCATTGGTGTAAAGGATTGGGGGTTTTCAACACTTGCAAAGCACACTTTAGTTTTAAAATACTGATTTGGAGGCACGGTTCCAGTTAAAATGAAGGGTGACAAATTTCGTTTCCATTTGCAGCCCGTTAACAAGGCCGAGGGAGGTAAAGAAACGGCAGGGAAAAGTGACATCACCAACAAAACAGGAGGTCTGGCCCTCTGCCATGGTTGGGGCATCCAATTGGAGCCAGGATGGTTGGCGTTTGCTCACCCCACCACCCCCAACTTTGTAAAGAAAGAGGAAACATCCTGTATATATCCCTGCAAATGACTATGTCAGGAAATGGCCTTATAAAGGCCGAATGACATTATAGTCCCCAGAAACAAATCTGGAAGGAAGGAGGTGGATTTTGGGACCGGGAGGGGGGGAAAAACCAGCTCTTGACTTCTCTTGCAGGTTATTGCTATGCGATCACTTCCTGAGATACAAAGGAGAAGGAAGAAGAAGAAGAAGAAGAAGAAGAAGAAGAAGAAGAAGAAGAAGAAGAAGAAGAAGAAGAAGAAGAAGAAGAAGAAGAAGAAGAAGAGGAGGAGGAGGAGAGAATAAGAGTTTGGATTTGATATCCCGCTTTATCACTACCCGAAGGAGTCTCAAAGCGGCTAACATTCTCCTTTCCCTTCCTCCCCCACAACAAACACTCTGTGAGATGAGTGGGGCTGAGAGACTTCAGAGACGTGTGACAAGCCCAAGGTCGCCCAGCAGCTGCATGTGGAGGAGCGGAGACACAAACCCGGTCCCCCAGATTAGGAGTCTACCCCTCTTAACCCCTACACCACACATGTCAATTCTTTCCCCGTCTCGGCCACCAACAGGAAAGGTGATCGTCCCGAAGCGATCGCTGAGGTAATCATGCCGCTAGTCACTTTGGGCAACTAGAATTCCCAGCCCCGTTAGGTGGGTACCTCAGAGAAAGAGAAGCTCCTGGGCTCTCTGCGGGGAAGTCTCACCCTGGAACCAGATGCCCCGCCCTCTCCAATACGTATTACAGTTGCCTGTGGCTCCTTGCCACTGCCGAGGCCTCCTTGAGCCTTGCTCTCATCTATGTCAAGTTGCCAGCTTCCCAGAGGGAAAGGAAGTTGATTACTGGCATGCCTCCATTGGCATGTAATTACATCTAAAAATCAAGAGTGGGACGCCAAACTCCTGTACAGCCTAATGGACTTCTTGGCGGTTTGTCAAGTCCTGCATATATTTTTTTCTCTTGGACCAGCTGCAGAACTGAGCAACCTGGCTTTATCCTGGCTCTGTTCCTACCCATCTGGCTGGCACCATGCAGTATATATGTGTTTTTTGCTGTATATGTAGAGAGAGAGAGAGAGAGAGAGCACCACTAAGTGAGATCATGTAGTGATATGGAGAACAAAGTGTCATCAATATAAGGCAGATGTGTTGGTCCGTGTTTCCGAACTCCAAGATCCAACACCTCTACTGGAAGCAACCAAAATGTTGCAAAATAGCATACAAGTTTTTCAGATCTCCAGAACGCTTCGTGAGTTGAGATGTCTTCTGGTGAAGAGTTTTGGAGCTCTCTAGATGGCTCAGAATTCAGTCTAGAAGCTCTAGATCAGGGGTCGGCAACCTAAGGCCCTTGGACCCCCGCCGCCTGCTCGGTCGGCTCCTGTGCGCCGAGCAGAGCAGGGACCGCCTCCTGCAGCCAGTGGGAAGCTGCGCACGTCTTCTCCGCGCCGGAAATAGCGTTTGCGCATGCGTGCACCCACACACAAACTCTGGCCCACCACAGCGTCTGTGGGACTACGAACCGGCCCAAGCCACAGAAACTTTGCCGGCCCCTGCTCTAGATGGCTGAAGACTCAGAAACCTAAAAGACCTTCTGCTCCCTTATAGACCTGCCCGGACTTGGAGCGTGACTTCTCATGACTAGGGATGGGCAACTCATACCATTTTGGTCCTCACTGTTTCCAGTGTTAAGTTTGGATCTTAACATCAGTTTGCATTTTATTATAAATTGCCCTTTAAAGATCCTTTTATTGTATTTTAATGCCGATCCTTGCTCTGGAAACCGTGACCAATGAAGAGCAGGTTGTAAATGATTTCAAACACATACATAAAACTCGAAAAGCTTTTGCATCGTGATTTCGAAACTTTGGGGTTGGCTCTGATAAAGTGAGTACTGTAAATGACACCAGTGGCTTTTGGAGAAGGGCAGTCCTGATTCACAGAGCCAATCTCATCTAAATCCACTCACTTGGACAGCTGTAAGAAGATTAGATAAATCCACGGAGGATGAAGCTATCATTGGCTGCTGAACATGCTGGCTATATTGTCCCTCCAGGCTCTGAAGCATATGCCACTAAACTACCAGCTTCCTGAATCTATCCTCATATCTGGATTTTGGTTCTTGCAGGAAAAAAAGAACACACAAGTTATGGGTCTCTAAGGGGCAATGCAATTCCGATCATTTCTATTCAGTATAGTGGGATTTTATTTCATACAGCATAGCTTCGAAATTACAAGTATCTCTCCCCACGTCACCTACAGAAATTTAATAGAATCGTAGGATTGTAGATTTGGAATGTACCCCCAAGGGTCATCTAGTCCAACCCCCTGCAATGCAGGAATCTTTTGCCCAACGTGGGGCTCTAACCCATGACCCTAAGATTAAGAATCTCATGCTTTACCAACTGGGTTTTGCATGCCCTGCCTTCAATTGGACATGTTATTGAATTATTGTTTACTTATCTCAGTGGTTCCATAGTTATTTTAAAACTGATAGAAATTAAAATTTTAAAAACCTGCTAGCTTCCTGAAGCCATCTAGTTGATAAATGCTTTGCAGGAGGCTGGACTAAATGACCCTTGGGGTCCCTTCTGTCATAAATTCTTAGGGTGCGCTGCACACTTAGCAGACATATACTCCACAGAAAATCAACCCTTCGCCCTTCAAGATTTGGGAAATATTCCCTGAGAAAATTGCACATTATTTTAGCACACAGAACAATCCCGAAAGCCACCTTGGATTTTCTAAATATTTCCTCTGCAGAAGGAGATACAGTATCTTGGAGAAACCTTTCCCGTAACTCTTTTCACTTACAAATCCTTCAAATCCTGTCTTAAGGGTATATTTGTGTATGAATAGGGTGGGTCTGGGACCTATATCCAAGAACTAAAGTATTTACCATCTCAAATGAATGGCCAGACTGCCCAGTTAATGCAATCAGTAAAACACTATCAGGCATCTTGGCAGACAGGAGAGAAGTCACACTCAAAGTTCTGATGTAGACCACCTCTTGTGATGTATAGATAATGTTTTTAGGGTGATCTTTGGGTAAGAGGTTAAAGGTAAAGGTAAAGAGACCCCTGACCATTAGGTCCAGTCGTGACCAACTCTGGGGTTGCGGCGCTCATCTCGCTTACAGCTTCTGGGTCATGTGGCCAGCATGACTAAGCTGCTTCTGGCGAACCAGAGCAGCACATGGAAACGGCATTTACCTTACTGCCGGAGTGGTACCTATTTATCTACTTGCACTTTGGCGTGCTTTCGAACTGCTGGGTTGTCAGGAGCTGGGACCGAGCAACGGGAGCTCACCCTGTCGCGGGGATTTGAACCGCCGACCTTCTGATCGGCAAGCCCTAGGCTCTGTGGTTTAACCCGCAGTGCCACCCGCGGCAATGTCAAAAGCCTTTAAAGGGGCCTTGCACATCTTTGTTCTGGGTCTCTCTTACCTCCTTGCAACAAAAAAATAAAGACCTGCCTTGCTTTTCACAGGATCCTGCTTCCATCCATTCTTCTCTGACCGATCATGGACACAGGGGACTCATGTTCTCCATACAGTCTCTCGCCACTGATATACTGATGAGAAAAGGCCCCACTCTCTGTTTTTGCCTTTACGTCTCTTGTCTCAAGTTAGCAATCCCGCCACCAGATCTTGGGTTGCATACATTTGACCTGTGGATCAAATTCTGAGAGTCTCTTATCTTGAGCCCAAATCAGATGCTGCTCTTCTAAGGTCAAGGCGCATGAAGGCAATTGTTACCCTAGACAATGTCTCCCTAGACAAGATACAGAGTTCTGCTGTTGTGGAATAGTGTTTTCAAAAAACTGAAAGTTTTGCAGAAATAGGCATTGCCTCTGTGGCATCCGTCACTCATGCTCTCAGGAATTTCTCCTATCATCTTGCAATAGAACGTACAAGATCTGCTGTTTACGAATTGTTACATTGGATTTTGTAGTCTTTTTTATTTATTTAAAGGATTTATTGGAACATCAAGAACAAGAACAAGAAGCTGGATTTTGTAGTCTTGATGCTATATGGACTACAAAGTCCATGATGCAGCGTGTGACTATCAGCAAATTACAAAGGCATGGGAAAGTCTGTGAATCCATCCCTTAAGAATACAAAACCCATGATGCAGTGTGTGGCTGTGAGCAAAATGCAAAGCTGCAGAAACCACGGTTTTGTGAGTCCATAAAAGCACATTATGTACTCTGCGTGAAATACATCTGTATGAAAACAACTGAGGCAGGAAAAGGGCAACAAGAAAATGGTCACACTGCTCCAGCCACAGAAAATATAGCAGTCCACAAATGGGTTTCCGTGGAAATCCCTTGCTTTGGATGGAAGAGATGGCTTGGAGAATTGAATTCCTTCTGTGGTTTCCAGTACTGGAAATGAAATAATGACTGTAAAAAGCATTACAGTTGCTTAGAGTGTGGTGCTGATAAAACCAAGGTTGCAGGTTTGATCTCCATAAGGGACGGCTGCATTACAGGGGGTTGGACTAGATGACTTGTGGGGTCCCTTCCAACTCTATGACTGTGAAATTTGGGGGGGGGGGGGTAAAGAAGAACGGCCAAAACAGCTCACACAGAGGCATGTTTTAGACAAGACTGAAGTAAGCCTTTGAGACCCCCCTCCTTCCCCGTTCTTATGACCCTGGGTCCTTTTATAGTTTCTTGGCAATGACTCACTTTTGTAGTTAATCTCTTGTTGGGGGGGGGGACTCTCTCTTTGTGAACCATTTCTGCAGCCTTGCATTACTGCTCGTAACATGTGCTTCTGCGCTTTTAATGGGCACTTGAGGTTTAGGACGCCAACAGCCCCTGCTAAAATACTTAGCAGAGATATCAAACTCGGGGACCTTCAGCTCTCGCAAGCGAAGCGATTAACTGGTCTTTGCATACCACCAGCCCTCACGATGCACATGAAAAGCAGAGGATCCAGGCTAAGTGGCAGAGACCATCCATAGTGGGAAAAGGATGTCACAGTTGCCTAGCGGTCGGCAACCTAAGGCCCGTGGCCTGGAAGCGGCCCTTGGAGGCCGTTTAACCAGCCCACGAGCCACCCCTGAACCGACCCGCCTACGGCCCCGGAATTCACTTCTGCTCATGCCCAGATGCCGGAAATTGCGTCTGCGCATTTCCTCAGTGCCAGAAATCGCTTCTGTGCATGCCCAGACATCGGAAATTGCTTCTGCGCAGGTGTGGTTTTCGGCATCTGGGCATGTGCAGAAGCGATTTCCGGCACTGTGAACATGTGCAGATGCGATTTCCGGCATTGCACTGAGCTGCCCTGGCTCATGGAGGATCTCCGCGGGAGTGATCCGGCCCATGCCCGGTAAGCCTTGCCAACCCCTGCAGTTGCCCATCAAAGCTCTGTGGGATTGACTGAAAGCAGAGCCTTGGGACAAGAATTGCAAGGTGGTACACAAGATTCCCCCCCCCCTCCTCATTTAATCCCCACAATAACCCTGCGAGGTGGAGGTTAAACCGAGAGGCAGTGACTGGCCCAAGGTCACACAGTGAATTTTGTGGCCGAGTGGAGATTCGAACCCTGACCTCCCAGGCCCTAGTCTGACACTCTAACCACTGTGCCACGCTGGCTCTCTGTGGGGAAAACTCCCCTCTTTCGACAAACCTTCTGGGTGGAATTTTTCTCTTTTTTTGCAATTTTTTTTATTAGTTTTCCAAATTTTAAACAAATTAACAACAAATTCATTCAAATTCAACACCAATGTAAAACTTGACTTTCAACCCCCCCCCCCAAAGTTGCTTCTTTTCCTTCCCTCCTTTGCTGCTCACAATAAAATACTTTTTCTTGGTTTGTAATTGTTTTCCATCCATTCCTATTTCCATCAACTGCACATGTTCGGTGCCTGTTTAGACATTTATTTACCAATTTCCCCAGTTAATCATATAGGATTAATATTCCTTTATTGATCCATTAATCATAATTTTAAATTGTATTTCGTTCTGGGTGGACTTTTTCACTCCAATCTGTATCTGCACTGGTATATACACACCTGTTTTTCATGTGCAATGGTTTTCAATCGCTTCAATATATGCATTTGTTTTAACGGTTTTTATATAAGTTTTTAATGCATTGTAAAATCACTTTGAGATGCTTGTTCTTGTTAAGTCGTGTCCGACTCTTCGTGACCCCATGGACCAGAGCACGCCTGGCGCTCCTGTCTTCCACTGCCTCCCGTAGTTTGGTCAAACTCATGTTCGTAGCTTCGAGAACACTGTCCAACCATCTCATCCTCTGTCGTCCCCTTCTCCTTGTACCCTCCATCTTTCCCAACATCAGGGTCTTTTCCAGGGAGTCTTCTCTTCATGCAGCCTCATCTTTAGTATTGGAGCCTCAGCTTCAGGATCTGTCCTTCCAGTGAGCACTCAGGGCTGATTTCCTTAAGAATGGATAGGTTTGATCTTCTTGCAGTCCATGGGACTCTCAAGAGTCTCCTCCAGCACCATAATTCAAAAGCATCAACCAGTCCTACACTGGCCAAACACCCAAATCCAGTGGCAGCCATTCTTGTGTTGCTTAATGGGAAGCAATTCATAAATGAAATAAATGACCATATTGCAGAAATAGGCACTGCATTTTGACCCATCACATAGTGGAAGGCACCTCTCCTTTACTTCTCACCTTGGGCCATGAACTTAAGCAAACAGAAAACGCCTGTTTTGAACAGAGCTGAACGCAGAAGCGTTTCCTGCAACTATTCCTTTTGTCGGGGGGTGGGGCCCAATTCAAAGTGCTGGTTTTGACCTTTAAAGCCTTAAACAGTTTAGGACCACAATACCTCAAGGACTGCCTCTTTCTAAATGAACTTACCTGGACCCTGAGATCATCCTCTGAGGCCCCTCCTTTGTTTGTCTTCTCCTTGAAAGGTCCGGAGGGTGGCAACACGAGAATGGGCCTTCTCTGCAGTGGCTCCCCATCTGTGGAATGCTCTCCCCAGGAAAGTTCGCCCGGCGCCTTCATTATAAGCCTTTAGGCGCCAGGCAAAAATGTTCCTTTTCAACCAGGCCTTGGGCTGATCCGATTACATCCTATGCCCTTTTAAAATGTGTTTTTTCGGGGGGAGGGGGCTATTGGGCTGTTTTTTTATTTTTATTCAGCATCTTGTGGTTTTATATCTTGATTTTATTCTGTGAACCGCCCTGAGACCCCCAGGTATAGGGTGGTATATTCAATCAATCAATCAATCACCCTCCAGATGTTGTTGAACTGCAGCTGCCATCAGGCTCAGTCAGAATGGCCAATGGCCATGGCTGCGAATTGGGGGGGGGCATTCAATTTAACTTACCGGTACATTCAAAGGCAAATCTATCAAATCCACGCTTTCTGAAACAATATGCCAACTGAAACACAGCTATCCTTTGAAATTTGCACTCATTCGAATTTAGCGATGCAGTTCTCCAACCAAAATATATTTTATATTGGGGAAAAGTGTGCATAAAAATGAATATCTTAGTGACGAAAAGCATACAAAAGACATATTTGGGGAAATTGCTTGCAAAATTGTGTGTATTATTAGTCAGAAGTGAATACCAAAATGTGTTTATTAAGCGAAATGAGCGCTAAAACCCGGGTGAATTTTCATGAGTAGGAATCATAGAATTGTAGAGTTGGAAGGGACCCCAAGGGTCATCTAGTCCAACTCCCTGCAACTTCCAAAAAAAGGTCACAAATTGTTGCAGAAATGTGAAGCGCTGAATTCAAGATTGGAAAGAGAGAACCAGATTGGCTGAGAGGCTGGGAACCAGAATTGCGTCCATCCTAAATCAGGGACTATGGGATTTGTAGTCCGGTAAGAGGGACCCAGGTGGCGCTGTGGGTTAAACCACAGAGTCTAGGGCTTGCTGATCAGAAGGTCAGCGGTTCGAATCCCTGCAACGGGGTGAGCTCCCGTTGCTCGGTACCAGCTCCTGCCCACCTAGCAGTTCGAAAGCACATCAAAGTGCAAGTAGATAAATAGGAACCGCTACAGCGGGAAGGTAAACGGTGTTTCCGTGCGCTGCTCTGGTTCGCCAGAAGCAGCTTTGTCATGCTGGCCACATGACCCGGAAGCTGTCTGCGGACAAACGTCGGATCCCTCGGCCTATAGAGCGAGATGAGCACCGCAACCCCAGAGTCGGACACGACTGGACCTGATGGTCAGGGGCCCCTTTACCTTTACCTTTAAGAGCTGAAGAGTCACAAATATTCCTCTGTAGGTCACCTCTGTTCAAATAACTCCGGCAGGCTTTTGAAACAGGGATCTGAGCAATATAGGAAAGCCTGCTGTTTGTCCATCCGGCCCCATATTGTCTAATCTGGCTGGCAATGGCTCTCTGGAGTGCCTGGGAGGGGGGAAAAGAGGTTTTTCCCATCACCTGCTACCTGACCCTTTTAACGAGAGATGTCGGGAACTGAACCTGGGACCTTCGACACACACAAAGCCTCGCCCTCTGCCACTGATCTATAGTCCCCCCCACCCCATAGATGGAGTCTTAACACTGTGCAAGATGGATCTCGCACGCCACACGTTGCTACGGGTTCCATTAACATGGGATCAGAGGTATGGGAGGAACGAAACATTCCAGAGACCTTTTATCGTGCCCTCCACAATCACAGCCCTAATCGGTTTGATTTGCCCCTAGAGACGGAGTTAGTTCCCTTTTGGGTTTGCTTAACCTATAAAGGATGCCATGTCAGGATGGAGGTTTAACACTTCCTGTTTTCCTCGAGGACAGGATGTTCTGCTGCAGCGATGGCTTTTGTGTGGAGGCTGCTGTTCCCAGTTGCTAAAATAATTTCATTTCCCTCCCCCCCCATGTGTCTCATGTAATGATCTCATGCTTTGTACTAGGGATGAGGGGGACCTCCCCCTTCCCCACCCCCTCTTTGGGTAATATCTCTCCCTTTTCTTAGGTATGGCTGGATCTTTCCATTTTGGTTTCTCTCTGTTTCTCATCTTCCCAGTTATCCACATTCCAGCATCCGTTTGCAATTTTGTTTTCCAATTGCCGCTTTCCCCTAATAGACACACACACACACCATGCAATTCTGCCTAACATACATGTTTGCCAACCATTTCCCCCCCCAATGCAACACATTTTTGTATTGTGTTTTCACCAACACTTGCATCATACGCAGACCTTCCCTGAACTTACACATTTTGGGTCAGAGAGCTATGTCGCAAAATTTGGAGCAGCACTACTTTTTTTTTAAAAAAATATTTTTTATTAAGCATTTTATAACAGAAAAAAACACATAATATCAAAAAACACAGTAGCCCTGTGGAGCAGCACTACTTTTGAAGGCTAGCTGTGTTTTAGCTCATGTGTCATTTCAGGAAGTGTACATGAAAGGGATCCAAATTTCTCTCTTGTGACTACTTTCCACGGAAGAAATATCAAAAGCTCAATAAATTCATGTTTCGGAAACACCAAGCACTCTTCTTATTCCCAGATCATTGATCTGTCTATGGACTAGGAATTGATCTCTCATTTTCCCAGGGTTAAATTCGGTTTTCCATGTTTTGCAGCGATTTGCTGTTTGTTTTTTTAAAAAAATCTTTGTGAAAACTCACCAGGATTTTGGTGCAAATTTCTCCGAATAAACCCATTTTTACATGCAGTTTTAACTAACTTACACATTTTTGCTAGCATTTCCCCCTAATGCAATGCATTTTTCACTCATCTCTCCATTTTTATGCACACTGAACAGATGCATTTTTGCGCATGTTACTTGGCCGGAGACCTGCATTGCGAAATTTGAAGAAATGTAAATTCTGAAACCGACCTCTGTTTTGGTTCTCATATTGTTTTGGAAGGTGCAAATTGGATAGGTTCTCTGTTAAATGTGAAGGGAATTAAACTGCTCCCCCATCCCTAAGTCCTTAGAGAGAGAACCTTCTCTAGATGGCTTGATCTGTCAGAATCAGTGGCAGAATCAGTGTCTCAAATTTCAGCAGCACCGCCGCTTGACACCAAAATTTAATGCCTCCCCACACCTCTCACTTCCCATTCTGCATCATAGTTGTGGCACCTCTAAGGCTCAAAGGCTCTGCACCCAGTGTGATCGAACTGGTCACCCCCCTAAATCCACTTCTGGTCTGAATCGGCAGGTTAATAGTTTAGTTTAATGGTTTATTATTTATACCCCACCCACCTGGCTGGGTTTCCCCAGCCACTCTGGGCGGCTCCCAACAGAATATTAAAAACATGGTAAAACAGCAAACATTAAAAACTTCCCCAAACAGGGTTGCCTTCAGATGTCTTCTAAAAGTGGTTTATTTCCTTGACATCTGATGGGAGGCTGTTCCACAGGGTGGGCGCCACCACCGAGAAGGCCCTCTGCCTGGTTCCCTGAAAACTTGCTTCTCGCAGGGAGGGAACCGCCAGAAGGCCCTCAGCGCTGGATCTCAGTGTCCGGGATGGACAATGGGGGTGGAGACGTTCCTTCAGGTACAGTGGACCAATGCTGTTTAGGGCTTTAAAGGTCAGCACCAACACTTTGAACTGAGCTCAGAAACGTCCTGGGTTCCTGCCTATCAAAGCAAGACTTCTCCCACTGATGAGATGGCAGCTGGAAAGAGAGGGGCGTCCCTTCTGGAAACAGATGAGGGAGGGAGAAAGCAGGCAGGCAGGTGCAGAGGAGGGACTGTTAAGCGGGGAAACCCATTTTATGACAGTGCCTGAGATTCTGGGAACAGTCCTGCCTTTTTGGGTATTAGTATTGTTATTGTTTTCTGTAATAACTCTTGAGTGGTGATCAGGTGCAAAGAGGGGGCGGGTGGAAAGGGATGGGGCAGAATAGTTTGCGGGCGATTTAACTGCTATTATGGTCCTACCTGCAGCTGTTATGGGGCAGAATCTCTCCCGGTTTTATGACTTGAGTACTCTGAAGCGGAGCACCTGATGGGCTAATGCAGGCAGTATGACTGAATCCAGCTCTTAACAGGTCGTTACTGCGGAAAGATGGAGAAGGTATTTGACAGGTACCTAAAAAAAAAAAAGCACAGATCCATCCTGTCAGCTGTTTTAGGGAACGGCTAAGGTGCAGGCTTAAAAAGAGTGGAGGGATGGAAATCTATTTGGCTGAAAGGGCATCTGGTTCTTTTCAGAACTTCCTTGTTGACAACCCAGAAAGGCTTGGCAAGAGCATCCGAAAAGGTGAGCTATCTTTTATCCGTAAACGATGACCACATCTGCCTGGCTTCATCTCTTGATGCCCGCTTTCATAGCCCCTCAGACACTGCGCTTTTCACCCAATGGGCTGCCACATTGGCTTAGCAAAACCCCGGCAAGCCCTGCTTTCGGCAGAGGTCAGCTTCACGATGGAGTTAGGGCAGCCGATTCCAGCAGGGCTTGCTGTCAACCTTGCTTGCCAAGGAGCAACCAGGAGTGTGTTTCAGGATTCCCGGTTGTCCCTTTGCTACCGTTTCTTGGCTTCAGGTGTGGAGCAGGTCAGTGTCATCTGGGTGAAATGGCCCTGTTGACAGGAGCGAGTCAGCAGTAGATCACTCTGAGCAAGTCGGAGTTAACTCTTTATTGGCAAAGACAAGATCAGCACAGGAGTGTCACGCCTAATGAGAACAGCTACACTTCTTCAGCAGGTCTTGCCTGCATGAAGCAGTTGCTGAGACAGAAGATCTCTGCCTTCCCTCAGCTGCCCAAGTCCCTTCCTTGCCCAGGATTTCCCCCAACAAATCTGAGACTGTGCCTGTGTGACACTAATGTCTCCTACGCCCTCTTCATACCTCTCCTGGTTCTGAGAGACCCATTCCTCTTCGCCAGCCTGACTCACCTGCCTCTTGGCCTCCCTCCTCTTCTGCTTTCACTTCTGATTCTGCACTTCTCTCTGTCACAGGCTCTCCCAGCTCACTAAGCCCTGTTGCCTCTTCATCTTCTGACACCTCCTCTTCCCAGTCTTCTCCCTCTGACCATTCATCATCGTCCCAGCACCAAACCCCAGGCTCTGAGTCTTCTTCTCTTGGTGGTTCCCCAGCTGGTTCTTCCCACCATTCCTCTGCGTCCAGCCAGTCCATGACACCTGTGGATCAAATCAGGCCCCCTGCTGAGCCTCATTTGGCCCTTGGGCCAGAGATTCCCTGATGTTGGTCTATACCAACAATGGGGAACCCTTTTCAGCCCAAGGACTGCATTCCTCATGGGGAACTTTCTTGGGGCTGCATACTAGCCAGGGCGGGGCAGAGGAGGGAAATGGGTGGGGCCAAAGGCAAAGGTGGGCAGGGCTATGGATGAGACTCTGAACTTTGTAGAACATGCCACATTCTGCTCATGCAAAAGCTAGAGCTTACACACACACACACACACACACACACACACACACACACACAACCTTTCTGTCCCTCTTCTATTCAGGCAACTAAGAGACACAATCCTCGTTCAAGGAGGCATCATAGCCAAGCAGAAGCACTTGAGAAAGGTCTGGAGCAGGGCCAGGGAGGGGGTGAAAGGGTATGGCTAATGGCATGGGAAGGGGGTGTGGCCAAGGGAGAATCCCAAGGGCCGGGTTGAGAGGCACAGAGGGGCCACATTTGGCTCACACCCCTGACATGCCCATTCCGGTCTATCCAGCTCTCCAGGATTTTGGACAGGAGTTTTTCCCAGTCCTTCCTGGACTTGGACTGAACAGTGATTGGACCCAACATCTTCTGCCCACAAGCCATGTCCTCAGGCACTGAGCTATGGTCCTTCCACCCTTCTCTCATGCTGCTTTCGGTCTGTTATCATGGGGGGGGGGAGCCAAATAAGAAGATCGAAGAAAAGAAACCCCTTCTCTCAATTAACTCCAGAAGCCCTCTCCCACCCTGGTTCCTATCTAATTTCAGTTGGTGGGGAGTATATATTTACAGTAGATAAATAAATGAGCAAGTTACATGAACTTGGATATGCAGGAAATATTTTTAAAATTTAAGGAACCGCAGAAAGAGGGGGAAGGAAATCAAATTTTGGAAATGTAAAACTAAAGAAATGTATAAATATTTTTAAAACTATTTTTAAAAGATGGGGAGAGAGAGGGAAGTGGTGTTTCTTCTGGATCCCAAATGAGGGCAATTTTATAACAGTTGTCTCTAGCCACCCACCCATGTGTCACTTGTGCTCATGCCCAAATGACAGCCGTGCAGCTTTCAATGCAAAGGGACCCGGTTGAAAAACCTCCATAGACCTCTTCCTACCCTGTTTCTCATATTTTAAGACATACCCATAAAATAAGCCATAGCAGGATTTTTAAGCATTCAAGGAATATAAGCCATACCCCGAAAATAAGACATAGTGATAGGCGCAGCAGCAATGCCGGACGCGGCAGGAGGAGGAGGAAAAAAATAAGACATCCCTTGAAAATAAGCCATAGTGTGTTTTTTTGAGGAAAAAATAAATATAAGACATGTCTTATAATATGAGAAACACGGTACATTCAGCAACATCTGAAATGTGTTATTATACAATTGGAACCTGCCAGCCCTCTTTCTGAATGCCCTTAGCTTTTGGTAGCAGAGTCGCGACTCTCAACCCTTCGAATAAAGCTCACCAAAAACCAACAGGCTAGGCTACTATTATAAGCGCTTGTGCACCAACACTGGATGCCGATGAAGACATTAAAGAAAATTTTTACTCTCAGCTGGATACCGTCCTATCAGAGATGCCTAAGGAAGATAAAATTATCCTCCTGGGTGATTTTAATGCAAGAGTTGGGCGAGATTTCGATCTGTGGCCTGGGACTATTGGGAAAAGAAGGAATTGGCAACAGCAACCAGAACGGAATCTTACTTTTGACGATATGTGCAGTGCACAATCTCGTTATTACCAACACACTCTTTCGACAGAAAAATCAATAAAAAACTTCATGGAGGCATCCTCGGTCAAACCACTGGCACCTCTTAGACTATGTTATTGTCCGTGCTAAAGATCGCCATGATGTGCTCCTTACCAGAGCTATGACGAGCGCCGATGACTGCTGGACAGATCCCCGACTAATACGCTCCACGATGGTTATCAAGATTATACCTCAACGCAGGCTTCAAGGAAGGAAACCAAGGCGCAAAATGAACACTCAAGCCCTTCAAGATCCCATTATGGTAAGCAGGATTGCTTCCAAACAACAACTCTGCTTTCAGAATTCCCTGATAGCATCGAGGAACACTGGAGCAAGCTTAAAAAAATCACACACACACACACACACACACACACACACACACACACACACCGGTATATAATATTTATATAAATTTTATTTTTGGTATTATTATCATTCTGAAATTTTCATAGTCATGTAATAGAAGTTATATCTAATTATGATGTAAGTATGAAGGATGTAAAGATTTATTTATGAAAAAAATGAATTAAAAACTGGAAAAGGGGGGGAACTTACCTCATTCGCAGTTTCAAAAACAATACATGAATCGAAACGTGGCCACCCTTCAAAATTCACACTTATCCAAATTTTGCATTCCTGTTCCCCAGCCAGGAAGAGGAGTGTCCAAAAATGCTTATACTAGGGTAAAAAGTCTGGATAAAAAATGCATGTATTGGGGGGAGGGGATACAAAAATGCATTATATCAGGTAAAAGAGGTTTGCATATATTTGCAAATTTGGAAAAACTGCATTCAAAAATGTGAAAAATGCATATATTATGAGAAATCCATTTTAAAAAAAGCTAGTGAATATTTAAAGCAAACTCATATAAAAATGTGGAGAACTGGAGAAGGGTTGGGGAAATGAGACAATGAGAGAAACTGAAATTTACCGATCAATCCACGCCTAGTTCAGGCACCTTAGTTGTGGAAATGCCATGTCGTTTGCTCTTTCTGTAGGCACAAATAAGTGCTGGTCTCTCCACCTTTTATCTGGTGGATTCTTGGAAAGGAGAGAGCTTTCATTAGTCCACTGCAAGCAGAAGACCCCCTTCTCCTCCCTGTCCTCCGTCAATTATAGGCCCATTACTCTGGCATCTGGCAGGGAAGGTTTTCCATGAAATGCACACTCCGTTATTGATGGGGACCTCCCAGCTACTTCGCTGGGTCTGAAAATAAAATGCATGCACGCACATCCATGCGTGCACATGGGCCGAATTCCTTGAGGAGCTGTGGTGATTTTAATGGGGTCTGCTGAGACTGAGGGTGCCTGCCTGCCTACCTCTCCAGACGGCCAGGGAAGTTTCATTGCCCCTGCGCAATGCCTGTGGGTGAAAGCAGAGTGGTATGAGCCGAGGCTGCAAAAAGCTTCGCCTTGCCAATGGCACCTGGTTCAACCTATCTTGCCAGCTTAGGGTTCACAAACTGCACCGTGGCATCAAAAAAGTATCATTCAAAGTTTTACTTGCAGAACTCTTTAAAAAAACTGAACATAAGCATCAAAGATACATCCAAAGTTGTCATGCAATGTCCTGGGCTGTCCAGTAGAAGCTCAGCATCTTGTTGTTGTTGTTGTTTAGTCGTTTAGTTGTGTCCGACTCTTCGTGACCCCATGGACCATAGCACGCCAGGCACTCCTGTCTTCCACTGCCTCCTGCAGTTTGGTCAAACTCATGTTCGTAGCTTCGAGAACACTGTCCAACCATCTCGTCCTCTGTCTCCCCCTTCTCCTAGTGCCCTCAATCTTTCCCAAAATCGGGGTCTTTTCCAAGGATTCTTCTCTACTCATGAGGTGGCCAAAGTATTGGAGCCTCAGCTTCATGATCTGTCCTTCCAGTGAGCACTCAGGGCTGATTTCCTTAAGAATGGATAGGTTTGATCTTCTTGCAGTCCATGGGACTCTCAAGAGTCTCCTCCAGCACCATAATTCAAAAGCATCAATTCTTTGGCGATCAGCCTTCTTTATGGTCCAGCTCTCACTTCCATACATCACTACTGGGAAAGCCATAGCTTTAACTATACGGACCTTTGTAGGCAAGGTGATGTCTCTGCTTTTTAAGATGCTGTCTAGGTTTGTCATTGCTTTTCTCCCAAGAAGCAGGCGTTTTTTAATTTTGTGACTGCTGTCACCATCTGCAGTCTTATACAATTTCCCACCTGATCTAAGGTTACAACAGTTGAGAGTAACAGAAAACAATAATCAGGTAATCATCAACCCATTTAGGAGCTTAGAGTCCCTTAGAAAACGCCTGTGAAAACCCCCCATTGTTAGAAGTACACATTTTGCCATTTTGCATTTTAAACCGTCATTAATACACATGCATTTTCCATTTCTGTGTCAATTAGATCTGTTATACTTAACAGCCACTGTGAGAACAGAATGCTGGACTAGATGAGACATAGGCCTGATCCAGCAGGCCTCTTCTTCTGTAAAACCCCTATCCTCACCTCAGGAACCCTCATGCCAATTTCTTGGCAACAATATCTTGAGAGGCAACTGAACCCATAGAGAACAGACGGACAGGCAAACCACTTTCCAAATTATATAGATGAGTGTCACTCAAAACCATCAAAAATAAATAATATTTATTTTGACAGAATTACAAGCCTGGTAGATGAAGGGAACGCTGTGGGTGTAGCCTATCTTGATTTCAGCAAGGCCTTTGACAAGGTGCCCCATGAAATTCTTGTAAAGAAGCTGGTAAAATGCGGGCTAGACAATACTACCATTCAGTGGATTTGTAACTGGCTTACTGACCGAACCCAAAAGGTGCTCATCAATGGCTCCTCCTCATCCTGGAGAGTAGTGACTAGTGGGGTGCCACAGGGTTCTGTCTTGGGCCCAGTCTTATTCAACATCTTTATCAATGACTTGGATGATGGGCTTGAGGGCATCCTGAGCAAGTTTGCAGATGACACCAAATTGGGAGGGGTGGCTAATACCCCAGAGGACAGGATCACACTTCAAAATGACCTTAACAGATTAGACAACTGGGCCAAAGCAAACAAGATGAATTTTAACAAGGAGAAATGTAAAGTACAGTACTACACTTGGGTAAAAAAAACCACGAAAGGCACAAATACAGGATGGGAGACACCTGGATTGAGAGCAGTACATGTGAAAAAGATCTAGGAGTCTTGGTAGACCACAAACTTGACATGAGTCAGCAGTGTGATGCAGCAGCTAAAATAGCCAATGCAATTCTGGGCTGCATCAATAGGAGTATAGCATCTAGATCAAGGGAAGTAGTAGTACCACTGTATTCTGCTCTGGTCAGACCTCACCTGGAGTACTGTGTCCAGTTCTGGGCACCACAGTTCAAGAAGGATACTGACAAGCTGGAACGTGTCCAGAAGAGGGCAACCAAAATGGTCAAAGGCCTGGAAACAATGCCTTATGAGGAACGGCTTAGGGAGCTGGGTATGTTTAACCTGGAGAAGAGAAGATTAAGGGGTTATATGATAGCCATGTTCAAAATATATTAAAGGATGTCATATAGAGGAGGGAGAAAGATTGTTTTCTGCTGCTCCAGAGAAGCGGACACGGAGCAACGGATTCAAACTACAAGAAAGAAGATTCCACCTAAACATTAGGAAGAACTTCCTGACAGTAAGAGCTGTTCGGCAGTGGAATTTGCTACTAAGGAGTGTGGTGGAGTCTCCTTCTTTGGAGGTCTTTAAGCAGAGGCTTGACAGCCATCTGTCAAGAATACTTTGATGGTGTTTCCTGCTTCGCAGGGGGTTGGACTGGATGGCCCTTGTGGTTACTTCCAACTCTATGATTCTAATTTTATTTTAAAGAAGGAATAGTAGCATGCAAATATTAAATCAAATCAAGTCCCCCTGGTATTTTGCATTGTGCTTTTGAGGGTCAATGTCTCCATTCCCTCCAACATTTCTCCGATGAAAATAGGGATGTCCTATCCATAATAATAATCATAATAATATTCTTATTTAAACCCCACCCATCTGACTGGGTTGCCGCAGCCACTCTGGGCAGCTTCCAACATATATAAAAACATAATAAAAACTTTTTTTAAAAAAAACTTCCCTATACAGCGCTGCTTTCAGAGGTTGCACAGTTTCTTATCTCCTTGACTCAGAGGTCACATAATTCCATACCCTCCAACATTTCTCCGATGAAAATAGGGACGTCCTAAGGAAAAGCAGGACATTCTGGGATCAAATCAGAAATCAGAATGGCTTCCATAAATCCGGGACTGTCCCTGGAAAAGAGGGGTTATTGGAGGGTCTGTGTCTCTCCCCTTGCCCTAGGCAAATCGCTCCTGGTGGTGATCGTGACAGGATGTGGGATTTGGCTGGGGCAACACGACCTTCTCTTCCTTGAGCGCTGTGGGGGTAAACCCTGGCAAAGGTTTGTGTTCCTGCTGGAGCCGAAACCTTGCCGACTGCCTGAAACCCAT